>NC_079154.1:28363988-29040868 GCF_947563725.1 Argiope bruennichi
TTCGTAAAGCGTAAATAACATTTTCGGAACACAAGGCGGAACATGTTTCACAAGTGTATATTTCTCGTTGCCACTTCGAGGGAAGAAATAAAAGCATAGATAAATAATATTGCTGTAACTTGCTGAAAAAGTTCAGAAAGCGTAAACAATGGAAAAAACCGGACACAACCATAAAAACTAATGCTAGGTTTTTGCTCTTTAACTTGCTTTTTCTAAACAGTCTCACGTCTTATGGTTGAAAATAAAAAAAAAAAAGAAAATTGCGTTTTTTAATATTAGGAATGTTGTTGCTGATGGTTTGTTTGATGATATTCTAGTGAAAAATGCCGTTTTATTGTAAACAGATTATTTTCAAACATTTGTTCATATTAAAAAAAATAAGGGACGTTAATTTATAAACTATATAATATATAACTTACAAAGTATCTACAATTACTATGTAAAGTAACTTATAAACAACATAATATATAACTTACAAAGAAGTTATAATTACTAACTATATAAAGTAACTTATAAACTATATAATATGTAACTTACAAAGTAACTTATCAACTATATAATATGTAACTTACAAAGTAACTTATCAACTATATAATATGTAACTTACAAAGTAACTTATCAACTATATAATATGTAACTTACAAAGTAACTTATCAACTATATAATATGTAACTTACAAAGTAACTTATCAACTATATAATATGTAACTTACAAAGTAACTTATCAACTATATAATATGTAACTTACAAAATAAATTATCAACTATATAATATGTAACTTACAAAATAACTTATAAACTATATAATACATAGACTTGATGAAGTTATTTTTAAGTTATTTTATAAGTTAACTTATAAAATATGTTAACTTACAAAATAACTTATAAAATATATAATACGTAACTTACAAAATAACTGTAACTACTAACTACATAAAGTAACATATAAAATTTGATTACTATATTAACGTCAAATAATTAAAGCGATTATTTTTGAAACATTTTTTAAAAATTTTATAACTAACATTAAAATTTGCAATTGAAATTAACTGAATCAAATTTTAGATTAAATATTTGTGGTTGATTCTAATTTACAATGCAGGCGTTTTTGTTCACTATTAAAAAGTTTTTGCATAAAAACATCAAAATTTTATGGTATAATGCATTAAACTTGTTTTTAAAAAGTGCCTATCTAAATCAAACTCGTAACATAATCTAACCTTTTACACTTGAATAGTATTTTAAATCCGCCTAATAAATTATTAAACAGAATTGCCGAGCAGTTAAATATTAAGAAATCTGCGTTTATTTACTTTGAATTTAGGAAGGGAAAACTGGGGGGGGGAGGTGAAGATCTAAAAGAGAAAAGAAAATGCTTACAAACACTTAGTTTACACCAATAATTTACTTCATTGTATTGACAACGCCGCATGTTCGCTTTTGATGTTATCATGCTTCAGTTTGGGTTTGGTATGTCCCTATTTCATTGTTCCAAGTTATTGCTATTGGGGAAAAAAAAATTCAACAGAAGAACAGTCAAGTCTTCCTGTCTGTTATAAAACTAACAGAGAATATTTAAATGGAATTGTTATTATTATTATTTTGTTCACTTAAAAGAAATTCATCTCTAAACAAATTAATTTTAACTACTTAAACTATCTTAACCCTTTTCAGAAAAAATAATATTGCTCGAAGAAATTGTATTGGATACAATTGAATACATTTTATTAACTTTTCCAGACTACATTTGAAATAGTTGCCATAATTTTATAAAGTATATTAATACCTTAGAGAAATGCGTATTTTTCTGAAGCTTTAAAATATTGTAGAGAAATAATGCTTTATTTGTTAAAGATTTCCTTCTTACAGTCTAATAATTTTCTGTTTCATACCTGGAACATTCTTTCAAAATAAATCCGTCATATCCAATTTCATGCTGTAAAATTTTCTTGGAGAGATTAGATAATATAATTTTCGAACTTTTGAAATTTCTTCTTTATGTTGAAATTATAAACTGATTTATTTTATACAGAAAAGAAATAATTTTTTCACTATATCAGAAGGTTTTTCATTTCTATGAATTATTGAAATAACTCAGTTTTTTGGAAACCTGTATTTAATTTTGTGAATTTTATTTTTGAGGCAAAAGTTTTCTTGAATTTATTAATAAATTTGCTGAATTCTCTTAACACTGTTAATAAAAATAAATTAATTTATCATATACAAGGCTAACAGTTTTATTATACATATTTATTATATTAATATTTATTTTATTAATTCACTTAATACTGTTAATAAAAAATGTATAAATTTATCATATACAGTGCTAACATTTTTTACTCTACATATTTATTTTATTAATAGTTTTTATTAATTCTCTTAAAATTTTAAATAAGAATATATTAATTTATCATATACAATGCTAAGTTTTTATTCTACATATTTTTTATTAATAATAATGAAATAAAAGAGTGTTTAAAGATATTAAATTTGAAATATTAGATTAATATAAATTTATTGCAAATTTTGACAGACGATTTATAAAGTAAAATAGAATTTTTTAAATGTGTTTCATATAAATATATTATACCAAAGTTTAAAAAAAAATCTTGTAAGTTATCAATTTTTCTGGTATCGCAATGTTTCAAGAGTTTAGTGAGATTTAAATACCTCATCTTTATTTCTTTACTTTAATTATAAATAGCATTTATTTTTACTTAGCCGCGTTTGGAAACCAGCCAGTTTCTTTGAAATATTAACACTATTTAAATTAAATTATAATGTGTAATTAGATATAATTTAATGTTCGTGGCTTCCTAAACAATGTTGCTTTATCAAATTAGGACACATGTTAAATCCTTGTTATTTTAATAATTTTACATCCTTTTTGTATTTATGGTATATATATATGATTTTTTATGGTGTTAAGACCTATGACATCATAATACGTGAGGCCTAACTGCCCATGTAATGTATTTTCTAGTCGCACTTTATTTTTTTTTCAGTTTGTCCTTGAAAATCATTTTCAATACCAAAATGATATACTGTTTGCTACCATAAATGTATAACACTCGAACATATCTAGACAAAGTATGAAACAGCCATCGTTTGTTTTAAATTTTTACTTGTTTTTTAAAACATTGTATTGAATTTCCAGATATTATAGAAAGTAATAAAATGCTTTTTCAGTGAAATATGAAACATTTTGCAAAGATTCATTTGATAAATGTTCGAAATACAAAATGGAATTTTAAAAAAAAATTTTACAGGAAGAATAATGCCAGTGTGGAATTTATTTTCAATGAATGATATCTTTCACTGCATTGAATCATTCTCTATATATAAATAACTGATTCTAAAGAATACATCTTGAATGCCCTCTATGAATGGGGAATGGTGGTTAAATTTAAACATAATTTTAAATCTGATCTAGTTGCTCTATAGAATTATAACAGAAATCCTCATTGCCAATGCCATATCTGATATACTGAAGCAATATTTGAATGAATGTTATATTTAAAACTAAATCTGAAAATTGTCATTCATTAAGATACATGATAATACTGGATAGTTTAATAAAGAGTATTAATATCTTTTATCATTTTTATTAGAACTGAATTTTATTTTTTGCCACGGTACTCCCTAGAATTTATAAATTCGTATAATTGCCACTAGTTGATCGCTCCAGTTTCTAGCAGGCATAATTTTTTACGAATACTGTATTAAGATTAAAGCTAAAAATCCACTTTTCAATAAAAAAAAAACACCAAACAGTTGATACAAGACACCTTACTAAAGAAACGTGTTGTAATAATCCTTAATATTAGAACTTTTCAAAGATATCTTATCATTACAAACACTTTATTTTTATTTATCAACTTATAAAGAAAGGCTTAACTCGCAGAAAAGGCTTAATTTTTTGTTAACCTTTTTTATTATTTTTTCCCCTCATTTTTTAATGCGCGTTAACTTTTTAAAACATGAGATTCTTTTTTTTATAATTTGTATTAGTCTTTTTCATCTGTGTGTGTTAGAAGAAGCTTTCTTAAGTGGAATAAACTATTATTTTCTGTTTTTATTGGCCTTTTGAGTCACTGAAAATGATATGAAAAAAAAAACTGAAGACAAAACAAAAACACTGCACGTCGTCGTCGTCTAGAGCTTACGCTTTTTGAGTTTCAGAGATGCTTAGAATTAAAGGCGGCGAGCCTTTGCAGACAAAGAAAAAAATCATTCTCTTGGGTGAAGAGATAGTTTTAAAAAATATGCTTTTTATTATTATGTATTTATTTTAATCCCCTTGCCCTTTAAACTCTCCTTTTAAGCAGTTTGTGAAGTTTTTTTTTTCTTTTTAGTACTGCATAAGTTTTCGAAATAATGCAATTGAATTAGTCAAATTAACCGTGTTCATGGTTTGTTTTAAGGAAAAAAAGATAAGAACTTGTTTCTGTCAATGATGTTTTTTTTACTGTTTCTTTAAAGAGCAATTATTATTATTTTTTTTCTTTTCATAACATTCTTATTTGAGATCGGAAAACAAGAAGTTTTCGAGTTCTGTCGTTTGCAGTTCTGAAAATTGTGGATGTATATCATTAGTCAGAATGTAACTTTTAACAATCGATTAATAGATTTTCTATTATAAAGATACTCTTCTCCTTAAAGGGTCAAGGTGACTCTCCCAGTAGGAAAATCTCAATTTTTGTGACTGAAAAATGACAGATCAGTAAAATTCGATTCCATAGAAGGTCATCAGTGATATTATATATGTTGTGTATTAAATAAGTCAAGTTTCTCACATTTTTTCAATAATGTGGTGTGAAAATTTGAATAAAAGTCACTTTCCTAGAGTCATCCCCGTCATTTGACTGCTATTCGAAATGGCTAGACCCCTTCCAAAAGAACTATCGAATTAAAAAGGTGTATTAATCAAAGTCAACTCTCAATATAATCACTCAACTTCTTAGAAATTTATGATCCAGCTTATTAATATTAATTTGAATTGTGTCCTTTACAATAGCGTTATATTTTGGAATAACTAAATTGTAATTTATTTTTGTTGCCCAAATGTTTTACATATCAGTTGCATTTAGTAAAACATTCTTGATGCTTTGAATTTTAATCAAAATGAATTCCAATCTGATACAATGTAGATATAACTGAGCTATGAACCTTTGGATTTCATTAAATGCAATTCATTAAATTTGAACCTTCTTCAATTTCATAAAATTTGAATTTTTTAATTCATTAAACGCAGCTTCGATTAAGCACCGCTCGTTAATTGAATATAGTACACTTCCGAGTATCCGGCTAATGTGGCGGAAGAGCAGGCCGGATAAATAAAAAGCAGGATGAACTCCTTTCTTTGCCCACCAATACCAAGAGACAAAGCTTGTATACCAAAACTCATTGTTATAATACGTATTCTCTCACTTCTTATTGAGTACTAAGTCCTCCATTTATCTCAAGCCACGTAAAATGTGAACGTGGCAGCCGCCCGTTAAATCATAGAAGCAACCTAAGCTTGTGATTACGGGTTGTATTGCTGCAAGCCAAAATGGCTACTCGTTTCTTACGAATTTACGAATGCTGTACTTACTGTGCATCTATAAACAGGAATAGCGATAACAACTGAGTTTCTTTACACACTAAACAAACAATGAACAACGAGCAGAACGCTACTCTTTTCATAACTTGTGTTTTGCACACAGAAGGATCGTTGCAGATACCCGCTCCCAATGCCTTGGCAATGTTACCAGTGGAACATCTTGCCTTTCTAATTTAATTGCGATAAAAGAAAACTAGGCCGGATAGTCGCGAACCGTATAAGGGAGTGTACTGTATATTTCCTCAAGGAGGCCATTGAGATGATCTTAATCGTGTATAATAGTAACAATTAAGATAGTATAAATTGATCAATTTTGTTTGCAGATGAATGGATTTTTCTATTGAATTATTAGTGTATCAAGTAATATATATTTAAATTTGATTAATATGATGGGAAAACTCTACAAAACAATTTCGATTTCGTTATTTTTTTCAGTCATGCATTTATTGAATGAAACATCATAAAATACATGTTTTACATATATATGTATATGTGTATGTAAATACATGTTTTACATATATATGTATATGTAATACATATACATATATGTAATACATATATTTTAATGAATTTTTCATATGGAAGTTTAAGCCTATAACTAATGATTTAGAAATTAATAATTTAATCACTATTAGAATGAACGCCAAGATTATAAAAAGTTTCAGAAATTAATTAACTTTTTGAAAACTAAGCGTAAACGCATTTTTATATGAATTCATTAATAATATACAGATTGCTTCCATGTATTTATTCACTGATTAGTTTATTCCTATAAAAAGATTAATTTTTTACTTATTGATTCGTTTTTTATTTCTAACGCATTTAAAAATTAAAGCAATCAGGCTTGTATTACAATTTCAATTAAAAATAATCGATTCAGATTATTACCGATGGAAAGAGGACATTTATTTTTCATCAATTTAAAAATGTTTCTAATTGTTTAATTTAGCGAAAATCATTCAACAAAAATTAAAACAATCGAACTAGTATTAAAATTTCAATTGAAAAAAAAGGTAATTTCAGTGATTACAGATGGATCGAGGACAATTATTTCTCATCAGTTTGAAATTCAGTTTCTCATTGATAATTCCAGAGAAAATCCTTCAACAAAAATTAAAACAATTGAGCTTGTATTGCAATTTCAATTAAAAAAAACAACGATTTAAATGATTATGGATGAAACGAGGACAATTATTTCTCATCAGTTTGAAATTCAGTTTCTCATTGATAAGTCCAGAGGAAATCCATCAACAAAAATTAAAACAACTGGGCCTGTATTACAATTTCAATAAAAACCAAGCAATTTAAATGAATACTGATGGATCGAGGATTATTATTTCTCATCAGTTTGAAATTCAATTTCTCATTGATAATTCCTGAGAAAATCCTGCAATATTAAATTAAAATCCTTTAATTGCCAGCATTTTTTAAGAATAACTTGTTTAGTGAAAAATCGATACACCTTGGCATCAATTTCAACTTAAAAGTAAATTCTCTAATTTTCCCGATACATTTTTCTTTGATGAAATTCAATAAAGATTCAGTACATCTTTTGAGATAGATAATCCTCATTCGCCAAACATAATAACATGGTATTTTCTCATTTTGTCGATATATTAATACTTTTGCCTCATTTAATTCTGATTATTTAGATGTTATTAAAGCATTCATTTACTCTGAATAAACTGAGATTAATTAATTTTATTGAGTGTTTAAACGATGAAAAAAAAAATGCTTCCAATTAATTTCGTTTTATTTATTTATTTCTAGATCCGGCATTAAACGAAACAGAAGCAGCAATTTCGGTAAGTAGTTTTCATAAGCGCTTTTGTGCATTAATTTTGCTCAAAGTGCATTATTCTTTTGTGTGCTTTTGCTCTTCGATATGATGTAGATTAAGCAAATAGAAAACTCGCTGCACAATTAATCTGTTGCCTTTGTTTATAGCATTCGTGTATCAAGTGCTTGTTTATTGTTTCTCGGAATTCATTGTTGTTTATATTAGTTGGGACAGTTTCTGCAAACATCCGGGTATTAAATGCCTACACAGTTTATTAATCTCTTGAAGAAATTACTTGAGAATAAAATTATAGATCATAGCTTTTATTACGCGATAAAAATATTTAATTTCTTGAGAGTTTCATAAGCTAAAGAGTGCGAAATCATGGAAATTTAAGTTCTAACTGAATTAATAAGTAGCAAAATTTCTAAGCGTTTACAGGAAAATTATTTATTACATTCTTTGAATAATATTCTTTTTTTCTTCTTAATATTTGTAGATTTTTTGGAAAAATTAAATTACAGTCTTTGGATATTATTATTATTTGTTCCTAGTACTTTTAGATTTCTTGGAAAAATTACATTCTTTAAATAATATTCTTTAGTATTTTTTGATTTTTGGAAAAATTACATTCTTTGAATTATATTCTTTTTTTTTCTTAATTTTTTTGGAAAGATGAAATTAGATTCTTTGGTTAATTACTAATGTAATTTGATTAAATTACATTAGTACTAAGGAACAAATTTAATTTTATTCTAAGATGCCACAATAATGCTCAATTCAGAATTTAAAAAAAACTGTGTTTACATTTCGCTTTTAGCAAAAGATATCAACAGTTTTGGTATCTAAAATGCTAGCAAAAATTCATTTTTAATATTTAGCGATATGAATAATACGTAATGAAGTAAAAAATTAATAATAAATAACTTTAATAGCTTGTATAATTAATAAGTTGTAATTTTAATTGGTTTAATAATAGTTTCTGGTAACATTTTATTTCAATCTAAATAATGGTTTGAATAAAGAAATAATTTTGATTGGTCAGCCGCTTATAATGTTTTAAATATAACAATTGTTGAATGAAACTTTTAAATAAATGGTAAGATTTACTCTAATATGTTTAAGGAATTTTTAAAAACTTTTTAAAAATGAAATTTTTTCATCATGTTTTTGATTTATTTATCTTGTACCGAAGAAAACTTTTTGACTGAAAAAAGTTGCTTAATAAATGGATATTCATACGATGGAACGTATTTAAATTTCGAAAATAATTCGGAACAAACATAATTGGAATCTCAAACAATTTTTTTTAAAAAAATTGAATGATAAACTGATAGAAAATTATTTTAATGAGGAACTCAAATTATCAAAGAAAAAGATTTCTTATTATTTACAAATTCGATTTTAAAACATTCGAATTAATCAAATTAAACTGTGCTGGCAAGAAATTAAAACAATTATTCTATTCAAATCGAAGCTTTGATGTTTGGAGTTTTTTCCCTGATGAATTAAAAAACATTAAAATTATCAATTCGTATAATTTAATTAATTTATTATTGTTGGAATAAAACTGAATATCTTTCAAATACTGCAGAAATAATTTTCCTTAATTGCTTAAACAGATTCAACTTTTAAGTGTACCTCAAATGTTTAGAGCATTTTTTAGATTTAAGAAAAGTGCAAATATCTTGAAAATTAAATTGAAATAATTCATATGTTTTTTTCAAAATTATTATTAATGAATTTAAAGAGAACAAACAATTTTCTCCTAAAAATAATTTCAATTTAAAAGACTGATTAATTTATCATAGTATAAAAAAATTCAAGCGTTTCTAATATATTTTTAATTTGCAGTTTATTCTTTAATGTTCAATTAAACTGTTAATTTCATCAAGCAGGAAATTTACTATTGTTATTTTCCCAGTTTTTTACATTTTAAAATTATTTACATTTGAGGTTTTAAATGAATTTTCAAAATGAAATAAAAATAAATAACAGTATTTTAATTTACATAATTAAATACATAGATTACTCAATAATTAGATAATCAATCATAGATTACTCAATAATAAATTTTTATGTGTTTTTAAAATTATTTCGTAAAAAATAATCAAATCACATAAAATCACTTAATCAAAAAAAAATATCTATTGGCAAATTCAATTAATTCAGAAATATAAATTTCTTGATAAATATTTAAAAAGTTCTTCTCAAAAACTTAAAGCAAATATTTGGGAAAAGAGTTGCGATTGTTTGGCTATTTTAATTTTTAAAATTAATTATTTGAATGACCATGATTTATACGTAAGTAAATAGTATCATATGCATCTCTAATTTTGCTTATGTATATTTTTTATCGAATATTATAATAAAATAAACACTGGATAATGTCGAACATATATAATTTTTAGCTTAATTAATATTTTAGTAATTAATACAAAGCGCTTAATTGCAGATCACTTTCTAAAAAAATGGTTTCAGTATATGGCGTATAAAAAAAATGCATGGCTAAAATTTAAAAGCACTTTTAAGCAAAATAGTAATAATAATAATAGAAAACTTGCTGTTGGTAATTATTTAAAGTTTCATTAGGAATAATGCTTAAAAATAAATTTAAATTAAGTTAAAAATTAAGTTTTAATTTAAATAATTGCTTATATTATTTATTGCAAATTAAATTAAAATAAAAAAATAACTCTCAAAATACTAAAGACTCGAGGATAAAACGTAAGGATTCTAAGTTGTAGCATTTCTAGACTATTGTCTACTTTACTTATTTAATAACCCGCCTCTGGTTAACCCCATGGTTCGCTTGGGGTTTTACTAATTTGTTTTTATTCACTTTTTCTTGTTTCTAAGATTTTGATTTCCGGCGAGTTTTCATATTGGCCTAATGGAAAAGACATATCTTAACACTTTACAAAAGAAACTAGAAAGAATTCATAACGTATATTGATTATTTAGTATGCTTGAAATACAACAGACTTATAACTGCTTTTCAAACTTAAATATTTAAAATACTTAAATCAGGGTTTTTTTATTTTAATTTAGATGTTTTTATGAATGTTTTTTCTGCACTGCTAATTTTTGCTGTGATAAACTATAAAAAAAAATTTACACTATAAAAAAAATAAACAAGCGTAGTATAAATAACTATAAAAAAATTTACAAGAGTAGAAAATCGAACATAATAATAAAAAAGGGGGTTTAATACAATTTAAGTTCATTTTCAGCGACAGTCAAACTAGGGGAGGGGTTGAACGAGTAAACCCTCCAATTCAGACTTTGAGTGCGAGCTGAACTATGGGGGGGGGGGATTTTCCTCTACTAAACATGAGATGAAAACCCCTTTTATAAGATTGTTGTCCGTATTTACCTGCTATTAAGCGTGATTTAATAATGCAATTGTATAATACCTTTAATAATTTAGTTTATATAAAATCAAGATTTGATTAATGTAGAGTTTTGCAAAAAACTATATAAAAATCGAATACAGTTTACTCCATTTATTGGGCTAGAGACAAATACATAATTAAATTTAATAAAGGAAAAGGAATGCTTATACTTTTACTCAAGAATATAACTCACTTTCGAAACTATATATAACAGTAAAGAAAACTCAAAAATGTTAAAAGAATGGACATTGTCTTAAAAGAAATTCTTCACCATATTTTACTGTTAGAAAGCACGGAATCCGGGTTCCAAAAAAATCCCCTATTCTTTATCACCTTGTTAACATCTCTTGAGTGAAAAGACTTAAGTTTCGAAAAAAATGATCCGGAATTCTCGACTAATTTTTCTCACAAGTCTGAATCGACTTTAAACAAAACGATCCATTCAGAACTAGAAACAACTGAATCTATTGTTCTGTCTCCCTTTTTTTTATCCCCTCCCATCTCCATTCTTTTTTTATTTTTTTCAGTCTCGTCTTTTTTTCCTTTTTGTAGAATTTCAATATTTAACTTTTGACGCAAGCACTTCTCTAAGGATCCTTTAGTTCGCCGACGAGCAAGGATCCGGCAGTTTCGGATTTCTTTGTATTTCAAACAAGTAGTGTAGTATTTGTGTCTCGCGAGAACTGTGTACTGTCCTCATAGTAGTGAAAAATCTTTTTTTGGGGGGGCCAAAATATATTTGAAGTATGGTTATATTTCAGTCGCAGCACGAGCTAGAAAGACGTTGATTTATTTGAAAGAACAGGTTTTTTATGTATCATATTTTAATATTGTTTATAATTAATTAAAATTTGATCTTTTGGTTGGAATTCGTCGAAATTCAAAAGTTTCAACTAAAGTATTTTAAGAATGTAATGATATGTTACACCTAAACCTTTCTTTTGAATGTTGATGGCATAATAGCATAGTCACTTCATATGCATGACATGGCTAAGGGACTTAATGCGAGGGGATAAAATTATTTATCTCTATTATCTGGATGTATTTTTAATCAATATTATTCAAAAATGGTACAAAGATGAGTGATTTTCATAAAATTACTCTCTCTATAGATACAATTTTTGTAATTATTTTACAATAATAGTTTTCATTGTTGTAATTTTAACCAAAGAACATTTTGATTACAGTTATTATAAAACTCACTGTAACTTTGTTTAATATTCTTAATGTTTTAACAGCTTTCTTTATAAAATCGTTTGAATTATAATTCTGACTCCATTTTTTTGAGGGGGGGGGGAGGGAGGGATGTTACAGTGATTTTTATATTTAATTTATATGCATTTTAAATGCTATTTTACATCTTTAAATGGTATTTTCTCAAATTCTAAATTCTGGCAGAGTTTTCTTCAGAAAAGTATCATGAATTAAAATGTAATATATATTTTTTGCTTAGATTTGATATAATTTTCAACCTGAACTGGAAAATAAGCAATTAGTTCATTTAGAAATATTCTCTAGTTGCTTTAATGCTTCACGATGAGAAAAAAAAAATGGAAATTTTCATGCTATTTATCAGTCGAACCACAATATTTAAAGATGAATAGAAATGTATTTCTATCCACTATATATTTCTCTATTTTTTTATCCACGTTTATTATTTAATTCAGGTTATTAGTTATTATTATTTTATTAATAATTAGTTACTATTATCTTATCTACGTTTATTTTTTATTTCAAGAACTACATAATATATTTTTTAAGCTATCCACTATATTTTAATCAAATCATATGATAAACTTAACTTTTTTTAGCCCTTTAGCCCCAAACCCCTTTTTTTTAATTTTAAATTTTAGTGATTTAAATGTATATTTTGGTTTCATCCGTGCTTTTTCAATTTCTTCTTTTGGAATTTTTTTTTTTAAAAATGACTATTTTAGAGCATTTTTTCATAAAATGCCTCCCGAAAGTACTCATATATAATTTAAACATGGGTCAATTTTCTGCTAGAATCCAATTACTTATTCCCAGCATGCGTATCCTCGTTGTCCAACTAAAAAAAAATCTTTAAAAAATTACTAGAATTTTTGAATAATGCGTCTAAGAAGATGGATATTTTCCTTTAATAAATATGATGCTTCAATATCAGTTCCGATAATCTTCGTTGCGAAGTTCTAATCATTTCCCTGAAGGAGGATCTTATTTTATTTAATTTTTTATTTTGAAAAATTTATTACTATATCATAAGTATTACCCAATCATTAACATGTTATTAAAATCCACTGAATTTGAGAAAACCACCCATAATTCATAATAGAAATAATTTTCATTGAACGCACTAATAAATTTATACCTTAGTGCAACAACCACTCCCAATAGCCAACCTAGCCAACCCCCTAGGAATAAAAAGTTTCAACCCGCCCCAACTTCAGTCAAGCTTCATCAAGAAATACACGGCCCATCCCGTCCAACAGCGCTTGTACCAACATCAACTCTGTCTGTTTTATAATTTAAGCTGCATGTAGCAAATATTCCCCCAATTTCTTCTTTTTGGAACATAAAACTTTCCATGTGACAAAGCCAACGACCCTGGGTAAAAACGTGAGCTAATTTTAAAATTAGTTCGCTTTGTCATTTTTTTTTTTACTCTCTTCTCCGTAACCGTTCACTTTAATTCTTTTTAAGGGCAGGAGTCCTCCCCCCGCTGGTGAACAACCAAATGGGCCTCTCTCTCTTTCTTTTTTACTGCTTTTTTGTATTCCGTAGTGGCAACATTCCATCGAACGGTAGATTTTTGTCCATAGTGTGTAGGTAGGTAGGTAGGTTAATTGAAAATTAAATTTAGGGGGAGGATAGTTAGTATGAGAATGTGGAATTTTTCATTTTTTCCCCCCTTAAATGTTTTTGAGTCATCTTAAGAAGACTCGTAAATCAAAGACAATTTGGAAATTGGATTTTTTTTTTTTCATCTCTATTTTGTGATTGAATTGAATTTTGCTGGAATAAAAACTTGCTGAAAGTTGTATAAAACTTTAATTGTTTGGTCTACAAAAGCTTGTGATTATATTTTCGAATAATAAATATGTTCTGGGAGTAAATATATGTTTTTATCTCATTTTCTATGTTATTGGGTTTTGTTTCTTTCAAATAATTAAATTTCAATCGAATCTAGTCTGAATAGTGCATATACTAACAATTTTTATAGTTTTATCTTCAATTATAAACAGAAGAGAAAATAATTTGAAACAACAGATTTCAATTTAATCAGTAGTATCTTTAAAAATCTAATTTTTAATACTTATTCAGCAGCTCATATTGAAAAAAAAGTTGCTAGAGAATGTTATATTATGTAAACTATTTTTATCGTTTTTCTTAATGCACAAGTTTATTTTTTTTAAATTTATTTATCAGGCTGTGGCATTTTCGCTTACAAAATAAAACATTCTCTTTCAAAAATAAATATCTTAGGCATAGTTTTTTTGTTTACTTTAGAGTCTATCTGAAAAAGCGTCAACAAAATTGCATTCAAAAATATCAACAGCAATAATCTTAATATATATAAATTACGTGTCACGTTGTTTGTCCGCGATGGACTCCTAAACTACTTAACCGATTTTAATCAAATTTGCACACCGTGTGCAGTTTGATCTAACTTAAAAGATAGGATAGCCCTTTTTTGAATTTTTAATTAGAATTTTAATTATTAATTAAAAACTAACTTTCCCGCCAAAAAAATGTTTTCATTCTTCCCATCGCCAAATGAGTACGGCTTCAGTTTTTTTTTTCCCAACAGTCATGAAGCTAGGCTTAAGATTTTTCGGCTGATTATTTGAAACGATTCTATTTATTTTCTTAATGTTTGATGCATTTAAAATTAAACATTGTTAATGAATCGATCTTTCAGATTCATTCTGAAGTACTTTCGAATTAAAATGAAATAAAATAAAGAAAATTAAAAATTTCTAATCTGCATAACGTTACCCAAACTGGAGTAGAAAATTCGCGCATTTGCTTTAGCATAATTGGCGTTGAAAATTCACGCATGCGCATTGTTTTCTTATTGTTGACAAATATTTTCAACGAATGCGGATTTGGTTTTGATGGTTTAATATGTTTCCGACAGATTATTTCAAACGATTCTGTTTATTTTTTTTAGTGTTTGATGCATTTGAAACTAAACATTGTTAATTAAACGATCTGTTTATGATGAATCTGAGAAAATTTTGTTGAAAACTTCTTGAGATATTATATAAATTAAGAAAAATATTCTTTATTGGCCATAAGGTTTAAATACTCAGCGACTCTGTTTTCAGTACTCATATTTAAAAAAAAAATGCTTTGTTTCAGTAAAAAAAATATTATTATATTTATTGCAGTTTAATCATTTCCACTTTAATTTAAAGCATAAATTCTGCGGGAGCTAACAGAAAATTAGAGAGATACATATTACGTTATGGCTGAAGGCCTTTATAATAATATGAGTGAATTATATGACTATTAAAATTTGAAGTTTTAAAATATTTTAATGAAGAAGCAATTAAAATGGGAGTTCCATAAAATATTTAATTATTAAAATTTTAACGTGCATTAAGATTGGTGAACCAGCTGGTCGCCAAAGGCGGCTAGTAAAATATAAATTTGGTGAAATTTATATTTTCAGATAAATTATATATAAATTTTCAAATAAATTATACGGTCAAGTTTCCAGATAACATATCAGTTTCGAGTATTTAAATAAATGAAACGTATTTCTTTGTCAACCATAATAGAAAATTAAATCTAAAATTCACAGTATATACAAAGTATTAAATAAAGAACACAAGAATAAATCTCAAGTTCAAAACATTTTAATATACTTGTGTACACAGTAGTTCTCAAGTATATGAAAATCTTGTGGTCAGAAAATTATCAGATGTGTTTTATAACACAGATTTCTTAATACGCTAGTTTTGACTACTTTATGTGTTTAGGATAATGTATAATTATCTTACATTTCTTTGAGTCTTTAAATTGCTTTTATAATATATGTATATGTTAGCATATTTCTGAAAAGTAGAAGGCAGGTTTGAAGACATAGAAGACGCTTTGGATTTTTTAATTCTCTTTAATATCCATTCCGGGAAAGCATAATTATTTACAAGCAGAGACGCGGACAAGGCACTTCCGCCATAGAGCGGCACAAAAGCAGAAGTAAGAAAAGGGGAAAACAAATGATCACTAGTGTTATATAACATGGGAGTTAATACCCGTGTTCACTTTGGCAAGGTTAATTGATGGTTTAGTAATTTTTACACAGCTTCAATTGAATTAAAAGTGGAATGAGATCAGGCAATAAGAGAATGAAATTACTGTGGGCTAAATTAAGATAAAGCTTTGGAAATTAATTTGGTTTAAATTAAGAGTTTAAAATATCATTATATACAAAAGAGCGTATGTGATTTAAATTTAAATGGCATCATGATCTTTATTTCGTATTTTCATGACAATTTCGAATGAAATATAATATTGTCCTGTGTGCATCATATTTGTTTCCTTCAATTTACACTCTTGTCACATTTGCGTCACATTGACTTTTACAGTCATATTTGACCTTAAAAAAGTCAGATAAATGCACAAATATTTTGTCTTTATAGCGCTCTGTAAGATTCACTCCTGAATCTTTTCATATGCCGCAGGCGCCAACTTCAATTCTTGACAAATATCGGCGAAATGTAGAGAAACATTTTTCGACTGCATAGATTCTTTGTCTTGAACCGTTCGTGACATTTATTTTCACTATGTATAAGTTTGTTTTAGTACATTACTTGTCGAATCACATATGACAATAAAATAAATCTTCAATATTTTAGTTAATAAACCAGCGGGAGAAGTCTTCCCGAAACTGTCTCGCATACTCCCTAATAAACTTTTCGTGCCAGAGAACGCCTTATATTGTATTGACGTACAATAGTTAAGAAATATTAACTTTCATCGTGAATTTAGCATTTTTACTGAATCTATCATGTGATCCTTGGCGAGTTTTTTGGCGATTAATCCATGGCATGCGATTAATAGTATCCAAAAATCGAACTTGTACTTTTGATGTATATTTCCCAGCCGATTCAAACAAAAATTTGATAGAAAATTGCTCTTATAAATTGCTCTTTTCACAAAATCCCATACCAAATATGATATATTTAAATCATTGGGTTTTTTAATTATCTCGTTTACATGTTTCTGAAAATGCCTACCGACAGACAGTCAACCCTTTGTTGGATTTAGCTCATCATTTGACAGATACCTACACTATGGATGTTAAATCTGTGTACCAAATTTTATCTATCGAGCTCTCTTAGTTTTGTAATTATTGTGTTAACTTTTTTTCGAACCGCAGGGCAGGCAGATTTCCTCTGAATGAAGTTTGCACAAAATTTGACAGAAATATGTAAATTTGGTGTAAAAATCGTATAGAAAATTTCATTCTTACAGCTCAAATCGTTTCTGTCTTTGTCACAAACAGACAGTTTCTAAAAATGAGTTTTTTGATCTCAGGAAAGTATAAAACGTGAGGATTTATCAAAATCTCGAGTTCGAAATTTTTGACGATTACTATACTTTCTCGATACTACATAAATGAAAAAGTAAAAGATAAAGCAATAATTCTATATATTTAAAAAAAATCCTGAAATATATTAATAATGATTTTTTCTTTGGTTCTTTCTATATCCGGAACCATAAAAATTGTGTGTCCCTGTCTCCATAAAGCTTAATATGCATATAAATAGTAATTCGCTTCTTCACACTTTTCAATTCATTCGCAAGATTAGCATATTATTATCTGTTAAATGTAACTCACGATAGTGTGTAGTATTTCTCGATGTTAATGTGCTAAAAATGTCTGTACAGATATTGCAGAAGTTTTAGTCAGATCATGATTTATAAGTTGTTTTAATTGATATTATAAATCTTTAGATTTGCTATACAAAGAAGAAAGAAAAATATGTACCAATCAAAGAGAAAGACTGGGTCAAAATCCATGAATGGTCTTGTCTTTCTTTTTTTTTTTTCTCGGCAGCTCGTGCTTCTTTTATTTACTCGACCCAAACATTGTTGACTGACATATCTAACAATCTCTCCAACCAATAAAATATTAGATTTATATTCGTCTTTTTAACAGCGTAACAAAAATCACCCAAAGGGACATGCAACAATACAATCCTGAAGATCCGTTACCTGCCCTCGACGTTGAACAACCAACTATTTATTACTTTATCGCCAAGATAGAAAAATCACAGCCATCCCCCAAGAGCCTCGGCTTCAACAAGACTTCTCATCAAAAAACCATGAACTACCCTCTTCTTGGCTTCGGACTATATATCTCTCTTCTCGCCAACTCCCCGCCGTGCTGAGTTGTTTGGGAAGTCCGAGCCCATAATCCCTCGTCGCAGAGCAATACCAGGAATGTTTTGCGGAATGTATTTGGCAACGTAATGTCGTATTCCTGTGAAATTACGACCAAGTGAGTTGGGCATAAATTTATGGTGTTCATTAGTCAGAAGGTCATCTGAGGTATCTTTCAGGAGAGACTAGATGGATACCCCCCCCCCAATGGCTGAATCAAGTAGAGCAGTGGTTCTCATATTATGGCAGCATTTGGAATTTGTTGTATTTCTCCCCCTTCAGGAATTTTAAAATTTGACATAAGATTCTTTTTTTTTTTTAATTTTATATTGGGTGGTCACTCAGTAGCTAATTATTAAAGATAAGCACATACTTCCAGTTGGAAAAATGCTTTAAATGTTATGTAAAGAATTATATTTTATCTTAATTGATTCGACAAACATGTTGATAATAGAAATTTGCACAATTTAAAGTTTTAAACTGTAACGGCCTTAATGATCATATTTACATTCCCTATTACAACGCGATATTGTACGTTATCTCTGCAATATTGTACGTTATCTCTGTGATATTGTACGATATCCCTGCGATATTGTACGATATTTTGAATGACGTATAATAGCGGAAAAAAATCTTAATAATATTATTGAGCATTTTGTGCTAATGTTTTTTTTATCATATTTGAAAAAAAAAATATTCTTGGCATACAAACAATGTAAACAAACATAAATAAATAAATTCTCTGTTTAATGACAAAACTGAATAAGTTATGAAGCTTTGAATTTCAATTGTTTATTTAAAGTACGAATATATGTATTCACACACACAAACATGTAATGACATTTTAAACTCTTAATTTTTAATCCAAATTAATTTCCAAAACTTTACCTTAATTTAGCCCTTCCTAACTTCATTCTAAAATATTCTCTTATTCCGTGATCCGATTCCACTTTCAGTTTAATGAATCCCTTTGTAAAAATAATGCGCCATCAAGAACTACGTTTCAAACGAGAGTGATACTTCGGTACCCTTGAACAGGTGTCAAAGTTCATTCCCTCGGCGCGTGACCGGAAATCCTATGTTATATAAGGCAAGTCATCATCTGTTCGTCCCTTTTTTCCCTTTTCTTACTTCTGTGTGTGCCGCGCTGCGTTTTCTTGTATATAACCATGCCTGCCACTCGGAATAGAATAAAACGAAATTAAAAATACCAAGTCTCTTCACTGTTTCGAACCTGCATTCTACTTCAATCAAAATATGTTACTTATCATTTAGTCGACAGGATTCGACGAAATTCATTACATATATGCATATATAGCACAAACATGAAATAGAAAATTAGCGAGGGCATTCTCTCTTCGACATTTTTTATTCAATTTTTTTAGCACAATGAAAAAATGCTATTTATTCTAGACAATTTTGTTTAGCACAATGAAAAAATGCTTTTTATTCTAGACAATTTTGTTTAGCACAATGAAAAAATGCTATTTATTCTAGACAATTTTGTTTAGCACAATGAAAAAATGCTATTTATTCTAGACAATTTTGTTTAGCACAATGAAAAAAAGCTATTTATTCTAGACAATTTTGTTTAGCACAATGAAAAAATGCTATTTATTCTAGACAATTTTGTTTAGCACAATGAAAAAATGCTATTTATTCCAGACTGGTCATGGGATTCCACAGCATTACTGTTTGTGATCGATATAGTCTAAAATCTACATCAATTCTATTATGCATATTATAATTGGTATTCTTTTTCCTATAGAAACATATTGCAAGTTTTCTAATCTTGTTATCATTATAAATAATTAAGTTAGCTTCCCATTTTTTTTATATTCCGTGGCCATAAAACAATTTCAATTTTAAAAAAATGAAAAAAATTTGTTACACACTTTTATTTAACTTCATTTATTGCATTCTTGTATAGATAGTTTTGTAATCACTTCTTAATGTATTATACACTTCTTTTTTTATATTAATTTTAAACACTTATGACTAATTATCGGTGTATTAAAAGATTGAAATTTTGTGCACTTGTGACTATTTCTTGATGACAGCACTATTTAAATATTTCAGAACTTACTTATTAATTAAATTAATTTTGTTTGCGCACATGAGGCGCCATCTGGTTGTTTGAAAAATTATAATCTGAAAATTAAAAAGAAGAAAATAAAATTTCTTCTATTAAGTACATAAAAAAAAATATATGTTTTAAATATTTTTTAATTGCAGTTATTTTATATTTTCGATCTAATATGATATCAATTGAATTAAAGATTATTTTCTGACTCTTTTATCGATATTTTTAGAAAATTATCCCCTCATAAATAAATTAGCTAATAATAACTTCGAATAACTAAGCAATTTAGGCCACAATGAATCTGCCAAACATAAAATTGGAGTAGAAATTATTTCCTGGTGCATCTTTAAAATTTCTGCATATTCTATAATTCATCTCATTCCTTTCACTTAAAATATTTTTAAACTGATGCCTTTCAGGTATCCCTTTTGTACACTTAGTAATTAAACTATTTTCTAAGAAAACTAAAGACGTTCCTTTTCTCAAAATTCTTAAGCATGTTAATTACTGAACCGAAAGTTAATTAAATTTCCTTTCAATTTTCATTCTTTAATATCATTTCGTTTAAGATAAATAATTCGTTTTTCGAATTCTGTTTTATCATTTCTCTGTATCTCTACTTTGATGCACACTGCTTTTCCAGTTATAAATTAATCGTGATTTTCATAGATTTTTAAGTTCCTGTTGTTAACTTTTTAATGAAGTTGTAGAATATTGCTTGAAATGAAACTTATTCGTGAACTTAATTTATGTCGATTTCTTTTAACTCATTTTGGTAACTAAGGTATACTTGAAATGCTGGTTATGTAAAAGAATGTATATTATCTGAAATATCTTTAGAAATTCATCATAAAGTAACCTTAAACATCTATTATTTTATTTTGAGATATTGTAAGTAATAATTTAGTATAAACAATTGTTTAAACGATTGAATCTAGAAATGTAATTGAATCTATAATGTACATTAAGTTTGCAAAAATTAATATACTAACGAGTTTATATCGTTCTGATTAGTAGAATGACGTAAAAAATTACATGAAATTCTTTTACCTTCTAGAAGTTTAATGTTTTTTTTAAATTTAAAATCAAGTCAGCGGAATTTTGTTCCTCCCAATTTTTTCATATGCATTTTAATTTACTGTCACAATATAACATATTTTGGTGTTGATATAATATGTTCATGAAGATGAAATGTTCATTTCAAATGTTTTATTGGCTGATTAATCCAAAAATTTTTATAGATTTGTAAATTGCAGTAAGACTTCATGCGAAATTTCTATTCAAGTTCTTGTTCAATTTTATTCATTTGTGAGTTTGAATTGATTTACTGAAGTATAGTCCATTACTGGACTGTATGTAATTCGACATTTTGTTGAAATCTATAATATTAGTGATATAACTGCATACCGTATTTCGTTTATCCGATTCTTTGAGTTTTTCAGTTTTCAAGAATCGAAGAGCAAAAATGATAAGATAAAGAAACTTCCATTGAAATTTTTTTTTATTCTATTGTAGCTTAAAGACTCCCTACCAAATTTCACTCTCCTAGATGTTTCAGACAAATAGAAATAATTCCATTCTTTTAAACTGAGATTTGAAACGTATATATTGATCAGTCTTGAAGTTTGTTTGATGTTTACAATGTTTTGTCTTCAAATGTTTCATATATTGGAAATCAAAACCGATATTAATGTTTTCAAATATTGAGAAACATTATCCTGTTCTCTATTTCGCATATCGTTGACAGCAATTTTACGCTCTCGTGAGTTCTATAAAATTCCGCCTAAACAATTTGGGATGGAGCTGCTTACTAAACTGCTGATATCGCCAGAGTAAAACGGCATTGTATAAAAGACTAGTTCCTAATCTCCACTTATGACTTGCAACTATTATTTGGCCCTTATTGGACGCCGTAGAATCTCTAAACCGAAATTTCCGATTCATAGACGGCTTTTCCCCAAACTCTGGGGCTTATCAGACTTGCGCCCCGCGAGGCTCATCCCTGGCTCCTACCATATTCAATGTCTACATCAATTGACTAAGCCAAGCCCCGTCTCCAATTGCTGATGGCGAATGCCCTATCTGCAAAGCTGAGTTATTAGTTCGAAAACGGAGTGGTGGTTGGAATGAAACATTTAAAGGGGAGGGAAGAGGAAATATGTGATGGAAATAAGGCAAGAGGGGAGGGGGGAGAGTTAGGCGAATTCCAGATGCCACTGACATCAGACCAATAGCAGCTCGTTACACAAGGGTGCTTAATTGTACGTGGTAGCCCTAGCGGTTACATGATTGCCTCCAGAGCTTGGCGATTTGGAAAAGGGGTAGGCAGGCAAGGCGGGAGAGAGAACTGCCATGTGTTTCAGATTCATTCTACACCAACCCCGATCCGCTTTCCATCTCTGCTCGTGACAGAATTTGAGATCGCGAGCCGTATTCGCACCTATGGAACTGTAGCATTCATATTGGGGGGTCATTGGAAGGGAGGGGTGGAGATGGTTTCCGATTTTACGTGACGTCATTTCGTATTTGCACAGTTCGAGATCTAATCCACGTGACTGGTGGATTTCGCAATTGACTGGATCGGGTTGAGTTGTATTACGTGCATGGAGTTGGCTTATAGTCTTTACACGTTAAATATATCCCCCCTTCCTCCCACATACATTCAAATTGAAAGTTGCTCCGATACAGGAAATTAATCTATGAAATCGATTAAGTAGTTTGTATCATTAGTTTTCAAATTTCTAAAAGTTAGTTTCGATGTACGTTTTAAATATTGCTGCCATTATCGAATTGTAGTTAGGTCCAGTTGTAATGACCCTGGTGGGACTAATACTAAATGAACATGTTTTGAAATAGTTTGAGGCGTATTAATTCGAAAATTTCTGTAAGCTATTTCCATTGTACATTTTAAGCATTGTAGTTAATTCTAATGTAACTAACTCTTCTATTGGGTCTAATATAAAGTAAACGTGCTACGAAACAACTTTTGCTTAAATATAGTACAAGCTTTATAAATAATAAAAGTATAAATTTATTATTTTTTAAAATGAAATTTTAATTTACGAACATGTGTTCCTTTTTTTAGGAATATATTGATAGTTTCCAGAAAAAGAATCCTTGTATGCTAATATCTATTTTCATTCGCAATAGCTGTAAGTTTTCATAATTAGTATTCAAAAGTCTGTCTTTCACAAATATCTTCCTTTTCTTCATTATATTTATATATTTCATATATGTTATAAATATATATTTCATTTATAAAATATTTTGCAATAAAAAAAGAATATGGACACCCTTTTCTTTTCTAAAAACAGAAAATTAAAAAGGAACTTAAGGCGGCAAGTAATAGTATTTATACATTTTATCTCTGAATATAAAATAGCAATTCAATTTGTTATTAATTTATCATTTGTATAAAACTTTCGAATGAAATTTGTCTTAGAAATTGCAAAACTTTAAAAAAAAATTATGGAAAACTCATTTCTGTATATTTTTTTATCAATTTTATATCTTTGCTTATTAAATATCGATGTTTCGTTTTAAACTCGCTACTTCAAAGCATTTCAAGCCTGGATTGAATCAAAATGATAAACAGGAAAAACAAAACAAAACAAAAATGCCGAAGAAAATTTCATTAACTTAGTGGAATCAAAGAAAAAAAATATATAACTTTTATATGAATAACACCCACCATTCAAAATAAAAAATAAAAACTTTTGCAATCATTTTCCTTATATGAAGAATATTCTTATATTTCTTTTTCCGTAATAACCTAGGTATTTTTTAAATGAAAATTTTTCTATTTTGTAAGTTTTGGAATGACATTCTGTTTCTATATTAATTATTTGCTTTATTTGTTCCATTTCAGCAAATATTTTCAGATATTTTCATTTGTTTTTATATTTATTTGAATTTGTTCTTGAATTTTCTTTCCAATTTTTCGTCTTCAAACGAATAATATTTTTTTTTCATTTGAATCTAAAAATAAGAAAATATATCATGAAGAGAGGATTGCTCGCTAATGTGAAATTTCTATAAATAGTATTTTATTAATATCGCTCCTTATTATACTTTGAGGTTCACATAGTTGTTATTCGAATTTTCAAATATTTTGTTCGACATCTTTTAATGCTCTTCGATGTAGATTGAGAAGCCATGTATTTCTAAATTTATTTTAAAATGATTTTTTTTAAAAAATCACGTAATCCTAACGTCATGTTTCTCTCTTTAATGTATTCTTTTACTGTTAATAAAATCTGAATTATTTGTCCCTTAAGAGAAAACATATTTTGTTACTTTTCCGTTAGCTGGGCGCAAGCGAAAAATCGCCAAATAACGTAGAATTCCGCCAAATTTCTTACGCCAAATTTGCGTTTGGTTCACAATTGGTGACATTGCGTCCGGCTGACGGAAAAGTATCCATATTTCTCTAGTAGAATACCTTTATAATTATATTAAATGAATTGAAAAAATTAGCAGTATTAAAACAAAACAAAACAAAACAAAACAAAACAAAAAGCTGAAAATAAGAACGCTGATTTTTTTTGAAAATATTTCAGCGACTTTTAATAAATTTAGAAAATTTTCATTTTTTATAAATATCCATATTTTTAAGCTAAGAACTTGCGAATTTCAATTGAAAACCATACTAAATTATTTATAAATGTGAAAGTCATACTTATCAAATAAATTTTTAATTTGGATTTTCTTTAAAGATAAAAAATTAAAATTCAAAAAACGACGAGTTTTTTATATATTTTTAAAAAAATGTTTATAAAGAATAAAGTAAAAAAAAAAGAAGTAATAATATTTCATACGTTACTATGACCATGCTATTTTTAAAATTGTAAGCATTTGAACAGGAACTAATTAGGTATCAAAATCAGTGCTGAATTTATACATAAAAATTCACTAAATTGATTGTTTCAGTTACATTAACAATTTTTAACTATATTATATACAATTATGTAGGTCGAAAGCCATGTGGCATGAAATAAGGCTTTAAACTCTAACATAATATTCACAAAACTGCCATATTTGAAATGACCAGAGATTATATGCCATAATGTCGATCATTATTCGTACAACTAAAATAGATTAACGCGTCTCTTTAAAAATATCTTTATACTTTCAGTAAAGGACATAAAATTTTGAATTTCTTCCGAAGATGGCAATTGCAAGCATTGGAACAGGGGCTGGCTAGTTGTTTAAAGCAGTGCCGACTTTATATATAAGAAACATAAACCACAGCATTAGACCCTCCTGAAGGAGAGAGGGCCTTTCAAAATCGAACGAGTGAGAAACTTTTATATATACTAAATGTATAACTTAAATGGATTTATAAAGGGCGCCATATCTCAGATGGTTTAGGATCTCAAAAAGTCTTAATCCAGCAATGGTATTGAGTCAATATTCCTTATTCGAATATTAAATGCTTTCCTACCTTTTAAATTGTCATTTAATACACTTTATATTGGCCAGTAGTCTTTAAAGTATTTTTAAAAAATAGCAGATTAAGTTGCCCTGGAATATCTGGAGAATTTTCGATAGTTTTATGTTATCGTTTTGGCTTCTCAATAAGAAATTCGAATCTTTAAGTCGTGAAAGGAATTTATTTCTCATGATTGCCTCATAAACTTTCAAAATTAGTGAAAACTCACTTTTTAAGAAAAAAAATCAGTTCCTGAGATTTCATAATTATGTATCCTCTGACCAAATCTTCTTAGTTAAACTAAGATATACATTTCTTAAATAATTTTTGAGATCTACGACATATTGGAAAATTAAAGCCACGTAGTTGAATGTACTATCTTCTTAAGAGCTATTTTAAAGACATAAAAAATTATAATATGGTATTAAGTAACGTTTTTATAACCATAAAGTGAATGACTATACATAATCTATACCTCTTAATAATAATCGAGTTTTGATAATTGTAAAATTATCTAATCCAGCTATCCTTTGATATGTAGTTCGGTTTCATTAAGAGCATTATAAAGGGATAATGTAACTAATAACAGCCTTAAGTAATGATTTTTATAACCAGAAAGAGAATGGTTTTGTTCAATTGCATTAAGGATATTATAAAAGGATAATATAACTAATAACAGAAATAATAGTTTTTATAACTAGGAAGAGAATGATTTTGTTCGGTTTCATTAAGGGTATTATTATAAAGAGATAATATAAGCAATAACTAAGTGATAGTTTTTATAAAAAGAAACGGAATGGTTTTGTTCGGTTTCATTAAGGATATTATAAAGGGATAATTTAAGCAATAAAAGCCTTAAGTAATAGTTTTTACAATCACAAAGAAAATGGTTTTCATTATGGGTATTTTAAAAGGATATTATAAGCAATAAAATCCTTAAGTAATAGTTTTTATAGCCAGATAAAGAATGTTTTTTTATTGGTATCACTTCCATGACAGTTATCGAATTTTGTAAAACTGTAAGAATATTTAGTGCAATTGTCATTTGGTATGAGGTATTGCCTTATTAATGGGTGTTATAAAAGTATAATATGTGCGGGAAGAACCATAACAATAAGCCCATATTTTTAAAGGCATAAACTATATTTTTATCCTGGTCTTTGATAAAGACGAAGGCGAATGTGCATTCCTTTCGCGGAAAACAATGGAGGAGTTGGACTGCTCCAATAAATTGCAGCTCATTTGCCCCGTGACAGGTACCCTTGCCTTGTTCTACCTGTCCACCCTCTCCTGCTGCCTCTAACGTCTCCCCCTGTATAATTGCAAGCCTCGACCTTTGGAGTGACCGCATCAAAAGCCGAGAAGGCGAAACTAGGACGTCACGGGAGAGATATCGGTGGCAGCCCTTCCCCAGATAAGACAGCGGTGCCCCAGCGGAGGGTCCGCGAAGATTGATGGGCGCCCGTCGGCTTGGATCGATTGGGGCTTCTTCGAAGAACGCCCCTGCATTTCCACTTTTCTGCCACAAAATATCTTTGGTGGTAGAAAAAAAAATTCTAAATGCTAATATGAAGCTTAGGTCTTGGAAGCTATTTGATAGTGAAGTGGGAGTTAAATTTCGATTAGAGTATCATTTGTTCCTTTTTTTTCACTCTCGGTCTCTTTTAGGACTGGAAAATTCGTGTGACTATTTCTGATTGCTGAAGAATGAAATTTGGTATATAGTCCATACACCGAAATTATCGGTGAGCAAAATTCGAAATGTGAGCAAAATTCATCCAGAGAAAATCTGTCTTTCTATTCGAATATAAATTAGCGTAATAACTACAAAACAGAGACAGCAAGATAGATAAAAATCTATACACAAATTTAACATCAATAGTGTAGAAATTTATCAAATTTTGACCCTAATCCAACAAGTGATTGACCTTTCGTCTTCCTATACTTTCAGAAACACGTAAACACGGTAACTCAAAAAGCAATGAATTAAACATATAAAATTTGATATCTAATTTTATGATTACAAGTGTAACTTAAATTTTTGTATCAGTCGGTTGGGAAAAACGCGTCTAAAACATGAATTCGATTTTCGGATGTTGTTAATCACATGCCAGGGATTAATCGCCAAAAAACTCGCCAAGAATACTAAAAATGCCGAATTCACGTCAAAGAATCATATTTAATAATAACTGTTATACGCCAATACCACTGTTAGAATTCTCTGGAATAACACATTTTTAGAGAGTATGCGAGAAAATTTTGAAGAGACCACTCCCTTTGATTTCATAACAATTTCAACGAGCTGTCATGCTTAAGTTTCTGTTTAGTTTGCATTCATTGTGGGCAAATGACATCTTAGCAGTCTTCTCTTTCTCCATAGTTCCACTTCTCGCTGGTGGTAACACGTTTTGCCCTCGACAACTATTTAACGTGAAATAGATCATATACACTGAGAAACTAAAGTGAAATACAATATGGAACCTGGAATCCATCGAAATCGAACACTCGATTTTGCTACAAGATCATTGCAGTCCTTTAATTCTCTCTTAGAAAGTGGTAAATGCATCGATTTGTACAAAAATGAATCTAATTTCTTATTATGAGGGCACTAGAATCATCCGTTTGAAATAAAGCACATAACCATCCTTATCAAAAAAGGATATCCATTTGTTTATCAAAAGGATCCATTCCTAAAATAAGGTTTTACCTTTTTTTCTATAACTTTATCCATATTATTTATAAATTAGTTTATCGTTTGTATCCCTAGTGCTAGATCATGAACTGTTTTCAGACAATGCTAGATATCCTGCCTGTCGTAGTGTTCTGATATATAGCGATGTTATGTATGGTATAGGATGCAATGATTCTATATATCTCGCAATGCAGAGGAATCATGTATATGCAATTCAACCATAATCTCATTCATAAAATCATGTTATGATGTATGTGATGAGAGCTCGTGTTATCCATAATAACGGGAGATAATTTGCGAATCATATTGCGTTATATTAGGTTATGGAACTTGATGATTATTGTGCATATACAGCAATACTACATAAAAGAATGCGAACAATTGTTGAATATTTTCCTACGATTTAATACGATAAAAATAAGAATGAGGAATGAATTTCAAGTCTGATTAAATGGCAATAAAAGTGAAATGTTCTGTCAGTAAGGTAGATCTATGAATAATTTATAAAGATTTAATACCATCAAAGAATATTAAATTTTTTAAATAAATAAGAACTGTACGGGTATGGAAGGGCAATGATCAAGATAATTATACGAAATGCATTGTTAGATTTTTTTTTGCCCATTTTCACATGCTATGATAAAAATATCAACTAAGTTTTATGCAGAAATGTGAATAAAAGTTAAATTTGTTTAGAAATCGAAAAATCAATTAATTTCTAAAAAAATTAATTTGGTTTAGCTCTATTGAGTCCAGATAGATTACGATGAATCGGCACAACCCAGACAGAATATTGTACAATATTGTACAACATTATACGATATTGCATTATTCCCTATTCCTTAATATTGTACAATATTGAGAATACTGTTTAATACTGTTTAATTTGGTTTAGTTCTATTTAGTCCAGATAGATTGAACCAGATTGATTGATGAATCGGCACAACCCAGACAAAAAATTGCTCAATATTGTACAACATTATACGATATTGCATTATTCCCTATTTCTCAATATTGTACAATATTGAGAATACTGTTTAATTTGGTTTAGTTCTATTTAGTCCAGATAGATTGAACCAGATTGATTGATGAATCGGCACAACCCAGACAAAAAATTGCTCAATATTGTACAACATTATACGATATTGCATTATTCCCTATTTCTCAATATTGTACAATATTGAGAATACTGTTTAATTTGGTTTAGTTCTATTTAGTCCAGATAGATTGAACCAGATTGATTGATGAATCGGCACAACCCAGACAAAAAATTGCTCAATATTGTACAACATTATACGATATTGCATTATTCCCTATTTCTCAATATTGTACAATATTGAGAATACTGTTTAATACTGTTTAATTTGGTTTAGTTCTATTTAGTCCAGATAGATTACGATGAATCGGCACAACCCAGACAAAATATTGCTCAATATTGTACAACATTATACGATATTGCATTAAAAATATGTGTGCTTCTGGAGGGGCTAGTTGAGAGATATTGTATTTTTGAATTCTGGTCGGATAACGAGAGCAATATTTGAATCAGTGTCCCTTTTTTCCGAAACTTCCACACTTTGCCAGGGGGAGGGTGGTAAACTCACCGAATTTAACGTAATATAGATCTTAGTACATTCCTAAAATTATTGGAATCAGGTCTCGATCTTGTGCCTCTGTGATTTCGGAGTAGAAAATATTCAACCCAGTCATGTCGGGACTTGCATGAAAATTGAAATTTCAAACGTTTATCGAGTGGAAAGTTCTTAGCTTCGAACAGAATGATATGCAAGTGAAAGTAAAACTCACATAGAAATCTTAGTCCTGAATGCGAAAATTCTATTTTATTTTAACTTGGCATTTTGAATCCACATGAGGATTATTTTTGAATTGACATCGTAATTTTGAATCACGACCAGATAACGAGGACGACACCAATGTTTGACTGTCGATAGATTCAACATGCACCGGGTCTGTTTATATGGTGGATAAATCGTGGAATCACGAGCTTACCATTATCAGGCCCCGAACTTGAAACTTAAACATAAGGCCGTCCGAACCCTGGAGGTTTGAAAAGAAATTTTCTCTCAGTTTTTTATGAAGTACAGAGAAGGTATTTTAATCATCTGAAAAGCAATCGAGACTTTGAAGAATCTCCACTTTTCAGTCGCCCCCCCCATATTCTTCTGAATTCAAGAAACACATTTTTGGCATTATGTATATCTCTCTGTGAGCGTGATAGCTTACATATGCTTTGAGCTATGTACAAGTTCCGAATACAAGTATCCGTATGCAAGTTCACACGAAGAGTACAAAATGAGAAGAACCAGATAGACTGAATATAGATCTATTTAATACAGGGCTATATTTTAGATTTAAATTGTCGATATGTATCAAAGTTGCAGCGAAATCAATCGAGATTTCTTCATGTATGTTAATGATGCATGATTTGCATGTATGTTCTCTGTACTTTTTGCAGGTACATTAACAAAATAACTCAAAATCCAACTACTAAAATAAATTAAATCTGGCATGAGATCTTGTGATTACAATTGCAGGATTTTTTCAAGTCCTGTCTGATAGGCCTTTCCAATGAAAGTATCCGCCAAATGGGTAGCCGACGTCTTGGCATAGGGGTAGCACATCATATCCTTGATCTGGGAGTCCTGGGTTCGAGTCCCGGTTTGGGCATGGTTGTTCTATCTGTGAGATGTGTGAATGTGCCCTCTTGTAAAAAGGGGTTGTGCAAGCGAATGAGTGATGCGCGAGTAGCAAAGTCGTGCTCTTGGTCCTAATTGGCGATATTATAAAAACAAGAGACGCTCCCCCACCAGCTTAAAATCGCTGTCTTCGTAACAGCTGGCTTGTCAATGGAAAGTGCATAAGAAACAACAACAACAACCACCAAATGGGTTCGTAAAAATGTGAATCAAAGTTAAATTTGTTGAGAAATCGGAATACTAATTTATTTCTAAAAAGAATCAATTTGGTTTAGTTTTATGTAGTACAGATAGATATATTACGTTGAAGCTGCACAACCACTTAACACAGAATGTTGAATACTGAGAATACAGCTAATTAGGAAAAATGGCGTCAAAACAACATATTCGATTTTCTCATGCTTGTATATTGTGAAACGTCACTGGTTTTCTTTGATATATTACGGAGCACACAAAACTCTCATATGCGGGTCTATGAAAATAAATATCTGAGCATCCAAATACATTAATGGTATTGCCCAGGTTCAGAATTGTATCCGAAAAAGGGAAAGGATAACTTATTTCTTAGAGAATACTCGAGAAAGACTTAGTGAGACGACTCCCTCTGATTTCTCAAAGGTATTGAACTAAATTTTTAAAAATGTACCTATATTCCATATAAACCATTCTACCCTATACGCCGTGCCGCATTTTTTTTACCCCCAATAGACGTCAGTTTATCAATGGCTGATTGTCAAAAGGCAATCAGAATGCGAATAGTCCCAGAAGAATGCCCAAGAGCACGGGAAAATTACCTCACCCCCCCCCTTCTTACTTTTTGAGTGAAAAACACAACTGGTATTCAAATCTTCATTATTCAGCAACATGCTCCCTCCATTAACTCAACAGCGGAAAGACACTCGCCAATTGAAGGGTCCTGTCATATTCTCAGACAGAGCCTCTTCATCTTCGGGCGCATTTAATAGAATCTACCCCATGTAGTCCAACTCATTTAATTTACAGACGGGAGGCGAAATGACTGAGTATTAATACAAAAATTAGAAACCATCCGGGAATATATTTTTTCCCTTGCCATTTTCCTTCCACCCCTTTTGCGAGCAAAACAAATTTATATTACTTCTTTTTGCCCCTGATAAGATTTCTTGAGGAGAGGGGGGGAGGGCAGGCGAGGAAAAAATTTATGGCCTTCATTAATAATTCATACTCGAGTAAAAATGTACCCTTGTAGCTATTTTCCCCGTCACGTATATAGCTTAGTAATAAATGCTTACCTTCTCCCCCCCCTTGCTCGGTAATTAAGGGTTTTGAAGGGAACGAAGTTAGTCCAGAGAGTGAGAATGCTTTCTTAAGATGGCAAAAATTGAGCACTCGGAGAATTGCTTTTGAAAGTTTTGGTTAGGACTTCCACGGAGGGAGGATTAATTGTTAATATCCGGATTGACTCGTGTAGCATTTAATTTGGTTAATGAGTCGATATTTATTTTAATGTTTTTTTACCCTCCCGCACAGTTTTCTTACAGTGGTAGGAGAAGAAAGGTGGCTTTTGAGAAGTTTGTTCTTGAGACTTTAGTTCCACTCATTCAAAAGGTCTCCTCTTTTAAATCCGAGGCCTTTTTTAAGAACTCCTCGTGCGTGAGGGATTTCCTGCTGAAAGAGGATGTTAAATATGCCTTTGCTAGACATGTTTTTTTCTTTCAGTATTTAAAATTCATTTGCATATTTTAGTTTTAATTCCCCCCACCTCGTAACATCTTATCGGTTATTAAATTTAAGAAATTATTCAATTATTTTTCTTTTGTTTTCTGTAGATTTTTTTTCCTTTGGGAAATCTGAATCTTTGTTAATAATAAATTAGAATGTCTGCCGAGTTTTCACTGGATAACTACAATAGACCTACACCCCCACTGCCAAAAGGCATGGAGAATTTCTTGAATACATGGATACTGTGATAGAAATGAGGTTATAAGTCATCACCGGCCACGGTATAATCCTTCCCGTAGGGGACTTCTCCTTTCACCAATGGAGAATACCTGTTCCCTTAGTATGCTCTCCTGGGTGGTGAGAACCAATCACCATGCCAGAGGCTTCTTATCTCTATACTTGAGAAAGGTGCTCACTATAGAAGTAGTTACAAGATAAAATAGAGGTTTTTATGAATATATGGACATTGATAGCAGTGAAATCCTCAAAAACATCACCGATCATGGTACAATCCCACCCGTAGGAAACTTCCCTCGTCATCAATAGGGGTGACTTGATCCCGCGCCATTATTATGCCCTCCAAAATGGTGAGAACTAACCGAAGTACCAGATGCTTTTCATTTCCATGCCTGGGGAAGGAGCCACGATGAAGGTAGTCACAAGATAAATTAAAATTTTTATCAGGTTCATATCTCCATCTTTAACATTTCTGTGCGCACTTAATTTATTAATGATAAATTAGAATGTTTGTTGAGTTGTCACAAGATAACTACAACACCCAAGTTTGCCCGAAAGCATAGTGGTTTCTGTGAATGATCTGGGCACTGTAATAGCAATGAGATCTTAAGATCCATCACTGGCCATGGTAAAAATCACCCCGTAGGTGTTTTTCTTCTATCATCAATGGCTGTGTGTGTGTAAGGGGGGGGGGCATATCTCGATCCCGTGTCGTCAGTCTGTTCCCCAGGATATTTATCAGGCTCATCTTCTCGTTTTTAACATTTATATGCCAGCCTAAATTATTAATAATATATTAGAATGTCTGTCGAGTTGCCACAAGATAACTACTACACCCACCCAAGACAAGAACTACTCCCACGCTGCTCGAAAACATAGAGATTTTTGTGAATGTATGAATACTGTGATAGCAATGAGATCCTAAGATTCATCAGCGGCCACGGTACAAACCTTACCAAGACAAGAGCTACTCCACTCTGCTCGAAAGCATAGAGATTTTTGTGAATGTATGAATACTGTGATAGCAATGAGATACTAAGAGTCATCAGCGGCCACGGTACAAACCCTACCAAGACAAGAGCTACTCCACTCTGCTCGAAAGCATAGAGATTTTTGTGAATGTATGAATACTGTGATAGCAATGAGATCCTAAGAGTCATCAGCGGCCACGGTACAAACCCTACCAAGACAAGAGCTACTCCACTCTGCTCGAAAACATAGAGATTTTTGTGAATGTATGAATACTGTGATAGCAATGAGATCCTAAGAGTCATCAGCGGCCACTGTACAAACCCTCCCATAGGTGACTTCCCCTGTCATCAATGGGGTTGGAGGGGGGTCCTCGATCCCGCATCGTTAGTATGCCTTCAGGGATGGTGAGTACCAACCACCGTGCTTTTTACCTCTATATCTGAGGAAGGTGCCCACGATGGAGGTAGTCACAAGATATATTTAAATTCTTATCAGTTTCATCTCTTCGTCTTTAATATTTCTCTGCCAGTTAAGTAAACAAGCTAACATTTTTTTCTGAAATGACCTCGACATCAAAGTTTAATGATAAGAAACGTTTACTAACGAACAAAAATGGATTAAACATTTTAGCTAGCCTATACTAGATAACAATGCTTGACTAGTAATTCAATTTTGATTTTCATAGAATATGACGCATAGATCAGTTTAAAGAAAAGTAGTAGTCTATTTTCTCAATGCCTTTGATGATGAGGATGTAAAAGTTTCGTATAGTTGATGATCGGTGGAATATGCGAGAGTACTCTATTTTTATATCCTTTATGAAATTTCAGAAAAGACATTAAACAAAAAGTATTTTAGGTATTTCAGTGGTTGTAGCAGTTGTGGTTTCAGTGGTTCAGTGGTTGAATACCACGTCTTTAGTTCAACAAAACAAAAGGGCAAACTTGTATAAGAAATATAATTTCCTTTTATGATTCTGGAACTTCGGTTGCTTACACAAGATTTGTTTTTCAGTTATTAGACTAAACAGCGGACGCAAGAACAAATTTGTTTTTATGAATAAAAACAAACTTGCTTTGCATTTCGAAATCTTGACATTTTGAAAACAATTTTAATGTTGAAAGAATTTTTTTTATTCTTCGATTATTATTCATATGAAAAAATATTCAAGTATATACAGAGATATCAGTTTTTTATTTCCGTATATTAACTGACTCTCTTAAAAAGAAATGTTTGCTCGAAACAAATTATAGTTCAATGTGTTATTTTAACTAGCAAATGCAATTTTACCAGAACTTTTTATGTTAACTTTTTTCAGTTAAGGAATATGTTTCTTTCTTTACATATATATTTATCCTCTTACGTAAGTTATTATTTGTCAAATATATTATGCTTCGTATTTTATTTAATATTTCTGTTCATAAACAAATATACCAAGAAATTTTTTTGATTCAATTTAACTGAAAGTAAACAAAATAGATTTTATCTTGTTATTTTTAAAAAGAAATATGATATATTTAATTTACCCTTCAATTTATATTTCACCATTATTTTTATCTTAAAAATAAATTAACTACAATTAATTAGATGAATTTTTTACATTAAGTAATTGAAAGTTCCATGCATTGTTTTAAAGGTTTTTCAGTGCTTTGAAACTTTTTTTAACCCAAAAATTTAAGTCATTGCGTTTATCAGTTATTGCTTTTACGTGTTTCTGAAAGTACAGACCAACGGACGATCAATCCCTTGTTAGATACGGCTCAAAATTTGAAATGTGTCTATATTATAAATGTTAATTCGGGTGGATCCTAGCACAGCCCACCTCTTGGCGTCTTTTTTGAATTCCCGCCAAACGAGTGGCGATAACGTAGCCAATGTGGCAACCTAGACGGATTTTTTTTTAAATTTATTTTTTATTTTGTTTATTTTATTTTATTTTATTTTATTTTTTATATTTTATTTTATTTTTTATATTTTATTTTATTTTTTATATTTTATTTTATTTTATTTTTTATATTTTATTTTATTTTATTTTTTATATTTATTTTATTTTTTATTATATTTATTTTATTTTAATTATTTATTTTTTATTTTTATTTATTTATTTTATTTTTTATTATATTTATTTTATTTTAATTATTTATTTATTTATTTTTATTTATTTATTTTATTTTTTATTATATTTATTTTGTTTTAATTATTTATTTTTTATTTTTATTTATTTATTAATTATATTTATTATTATTTCTGGCCTTCAAGTATCGTTTTTTAATTGAAAAAAATAATAATAACAAATATTCAATTAGTAGTCAACTTGGCGAGATTTCAAATAAGTCGCCAATCTAGGATTTTACCGTTAATTCTGTGAATCGAATTTTATCTGTCTGCCTCTCTTCATTTTGTAGTTATCGTTTTAAATTATATTCGAACATCCAGACAGACAGAATTCTTCTGAGCGTATTTTTATCAAAAAATGATAGACATTTGCAAATTTGTCATAAAGATAATATACCAAATTTCATCTGTCTAGGTCAAAGCGCTTTTGAGTTATCTTTACCACAGACAGACGGGCATCTTCCACAAGTATGTTTTTCGAGTTCAGGAAGGTCTAAAACGTGGAGGTTCGTCAAAATCCCGAGTTCGAATTTTTTGACGATTACTATATTTTCTCTATACTACGTATAACGTGAAAGTAAAAAGGAAATATTATTATTTCATTTTAGAAATAAAATCATTTCAAATCACTATTACTTATATTGCATTAATAAAAACTAACAGCGAAGAAGGCAAAATGTGGCTTCCTGAGAGATGGAAGAAGGTAATGGAGCAAAAGGGTTCTCATATAATAAAATAAGCAATATTTTAAACAGTAAATATTGTGTATTCATTTAATGTTAGAAATAGGAAAGAAACTTATGGGATACCCTAATAAAAAAAAAAAAATAGGGAAACCCGAGTCTTCTCATTCCTCGAAACCCGAACCTCTTCCTAGGAAACTTGCGAAATAATTTCATCCTTTTTAAAAACCACCATCTCCTTATGTTTTCCAGACAGAAACTTTCCCAATCAACTATAAACTGTTCCAGCCCATTCTTAATGAAAGCTCAGCACGAATTAAAGAGGGGTTGAGGGAAGAGGGGCAGGCATTCAAATTAAGAAGGGGTGGGTGGGGTGGGAGAAGGAATGGAAGAAATTCGCAGGCAGCAACCAGCTACGGCTTCTCTTTCCCCGCTACGGGTGTAACCTAGAATCCATTTCTCCGTAGGTGCGTTAATGATACGAACTTAAATCCCAGGTGCTTATTATAATATGAAGTGTGCTCTTCTATGACGTTGCTCTATCATTACAATTGGAACGCGAGCGTACCTTTTAGATTGTTTCTTTTCTTTTTTCTTCTTCTTTTTTTCTCCCCTCTTTGTTTCATTTGATGCTGTTTGCTGTGGTCGAGTTAATATTGGGGGATTTGATCGTATTTTTGCCTCATTAGGATAAAAGTGTTTAGCATTGTGTTTTGCGGCTGAGGTTTAACTATATAATGGATTAGTTTTCTTTTGGTTTGGTAGCAGTAATATGGGCTGCTAATGTATTTGGAAAGTTTCCAGTTTAGTGATGGCGGTGATGGTTCGTATTCCTTTTTTTTCTGGGGAAAAAGGGGGGGGGATAAAAATAATATACTTTATAATGGTATTGGTGTCGGTTCAAACATGTTAGTGTCAGAAATGATTTGAATGTTTGATTTATGAATTTGGATTTTAATATAGTTTATATGTTATTGCTTAAAATTGCTTACATGTTACGAGTTGAATATCACATAAGTTCTCTGGCTGCAGAAAATTTAAATATGGAAACACAGTCTTTTATAGTAAACCCTTAATAAAGGTATTAGCCTTCTCTGAAATTATTTTTGAATGAAAATCATTTTGTAGCGCTCTTGTAACACAAACCATAACTGACCATGATCACGTCAGAGACAGCGCCCTCTGATGCTTGTAGCGCTATGACTCATTTCAGGTCAGGCGATGGCATGTGCTACATGTTTTGATCTATGCTCTTATATGTATATCTTAAAATTATTCTAAAATTTTGCATGTAAATTTTTAGAATTTTAACATGTAAATAAATAACTGTTTACACTAATTCGGACTTTTTACTGAATCCCTTAAAGACACCACATTTTCTATATTTCTGTGTTAAACAAAGAATAGAAATTTTTGATGCTTTCATATTCTTCAAAATTCATTAGGAAAAAAAAACTTATATAGTTGCCATTTTTCCTTATGAATATTGTGTATCACCTTATGAATACGTGTATGAAGATATACAAATATCTCTAAAATTACATGTAAAGAACATATTCCTCTTGAAATCACGTAGAAAGAATATATTGTACCCCGAAATTGCATAGAAAGAATACGTTGCCACTGCGAATTACATAGAAAGAATATATTATATCCCAAGATTGCATAGAAAGAATATATTGTATCCCAAAAAGGCATAGAAAGAATATATTGTATCCCAAAAAGGCATAGAAAGAATATATTGTATCCCAAAAATGCATAGAAAGAATATATTGTATTCCAAAACTGCATAAAAAGAATATATTGTATTCCGAAATTGCATAGAAAGAATATATTGTATTCCGAAATTGCATAGAAAGAATACGTTGTCACTGCAAATTATATAATAAAGAATATATTGTATCCCAAAATTGCACAGAAAGATTATATTGTTACTGAAATAATATCATAAAGAATATATTATTTCAGAAATTTGGTAATAAAGAATGTATCCCCCCCTTGAAATTATTTATATATATTTTATGCTCCTGAAATTATCTATAAATAATATATTCCCTTTGAAATTATTATAAATATTCTTCCCCCCCCTTTTTTTTTGGAAATTATATTTCATGAAATATTATATTATTTTTAAAAAATTATAGTTTTTTTCCTTAATGTTATTTTCATAATAAAAATGAAAATATTATTTTCACATCTTCAAAAATTATGAATTTACTATGAATAGTTAACTAAAATACAATGATTAAATTTTTATAATTATTTAATATAAAACGATTACTCTACTTTTATTAAAATCTGCAATGCAAAAACGTATGAATTTTAAATTGAATTTTCAATATATATATATATATATATATATATATATATGTGTGTGTGTGTGTGTGTGTGTATAAATAATAAAAATGAGAAACACATACACACAGACATATATATAATATGAGAGAGAGAGAGACGAGAAAAGAAAGAAAGAAAAAAATCAGAAAAACTTTGTTATATAATTAGAAATTAATGAAGAATAAATAATATTCAGATGTTGTTTAAAGTCAAGATTCTGTAAACAATTTCGTTAAATAGAAATTCGTTGAATGAAAAGCCTACTATATATCAAACACACCTTTTATTACTGATTTTTTAATGCTGATTATTATTAGTTCAAACACAAGCCTTATTACACTTGCTTTCGAATTTAATTAAATGACTTAGACAAATTGCAAAAAAATAAGTAAAAATAAAGAAAAATAAGCTCTAACACTCGATTCAAAAATTTCGAAAAAAAATACTTAATGAAGCGAGAAAAAGAATGTAAGATTTCTCAAAATAATTTCTGACAAGAAGTAATAATAAATAATTGAAGACTAATTGCACCTAGTAAATTGTTAGTTGCATCATAGCAAACAGTTCCAACAAGCAATATAAAAAAGTTTTTGAGTATTTTTTAATTAATAAATTAAATGCAAGAAAAAGATAGACGGCTAAAAAAACCTCATTAATATTAATATTTAGTTTCTTGTTTTAATTAAATGCGCACTAATGATGGTTCCGCAATATAATATTTAAATAAGTAATTATGAATTTTCTATCAGTGCGTGTGTTTTAATTTTTTTACTATTTTTATTTATAATTACCTCGAAGAAAATTTTACTTATTATAAGTGCAGTTGTGTATTATCATGTTAATATGTTATTGTTAACAAGAGTTCGAGGTTATTTTATAATTCCAGTCTCAAGAAAAACTTTATAAGATGTTTTTTTATAAACAAATAAATAATGCATTTAAAATACTAATAAAAGCCATAAAAATTTGCTTTGAATTTTAGATATATCAATTTTTTTTCCGCAATTACTAGAATATAAAGCAACAAATCATGTTTTCACATTGCCAGTAAAAATAAGATATAATGAAATCTTTTATAATAAATGTATAAAATAATATTTTTTGTCTACAAAATTCATTTTTATTGGTCTTTTTTACAAAATATTGTGCAAGTAATGCTTTTAAGCTGGTAATGTTGTAATCTCTGAAACTATATTTTAAAAATAAAATTCTTCATTGCTTAAAGCTTATATCAAAACTTTTCGAAAGAAAAATTAATTTATTGCCAAACAACCACTTGCTATAGTGGTCAATTCTATTAGCGACCGATTGTTCTGTAACAGGAATATTTGTTTACTATTTGAATGTGTTACCGTAATTTGTTTTTTACCGTAGCAATATTTATAGAATATCTCACAGTTTGTAAACTGCAGTAAGCAGATTTAAAAAATTATTCCGTGTGAGTTAATTAATTGGACATCAAGCTGAATTTTCCATGGAATTACTTCTTAGGTATTAAATACTTAGTAAGAAAAGGATTTCCCAAATTATAATTAGCTTTTAATTAAGCATTAATCTAAATTTTAGCCTTTCTCTTCAATAACGTCAGAGTATATTATGGCTCAAAATCAAATTTTACTCTAATTTAAAATTTTAAAAATCTTTTATCGATATCACCTTTTATAGTACTAGTTTCTTTTGATTTTAATAAATTTTTCACAATGATTTTTTTATGTTTTACAACAACTGTTTTTATTATTTAAGTATTTCATTTGAGCATTTTCATTATATAAGATCGTTTTTGTGGGCATTTATACAAATGTGCGTTGACACGTTATTAAAACTTTTTTTGAATAAATGTGCTATATCCTTGCTATAATTAGAAATGAATTAAAAAAAATAATGCAGCATAGATGAATTATTCTTAAAAGATTATCACGCATCATTTTTGGGATTAGAAACTTTATTTTCCATTAATTTTCTTCCAACTTGACTCCAACTTTATCTCATGATTTTAGAAACCCTTTGTAAAATGTCTCTCGGAATTCTATAACAGAATGTAAAGAAAAATACTTTTATACCACACAGAACGTTTATCTTAATGAAACTGTTGGACTCAGAGACATTACATGATACGATATTGAACCCACTCAAGTCAGCTGCGATCCCTAAAGTTCCGTTTTAAAACGCAGCGTCTCATTTATTAAACAGTCTCCTCTGCCCCAGCTTCAATTTCCCACGGGAGCTTGCGCCTTGAGCTGAGACCTGTCCCTGATCATTGTTGCGCTGCGCAATTACATCCCCTTCCCTGCGCCAGATGCTTAACTCGTCTTCTATTCCACACGAACCCTGTAAAAGTTGCGTCCCTTGGAAGTTTAATAAAGCTCCTGTTGACACATCCCGTAGTCCTCGTAAGAGATGCTTCAAATTTCCACGGGGAAACTTATTAAATTAATTTGCAAAATTTTATGGGCAACTTGAAGAATAATAAATTAACACGTATGAAAGTGATTAGGTCGATTTGGATGCTGTTATCATACATATTTTGTGTGTAGAGGATATTAGCCGCCCTTGGCGATTAGATGGTTCAGCAAAAGTATTAGTAATGCTTCATTTCAATTAAATTTCTTAAGCATAACATTCCCTCAATAAATTATTTTTGGGCATTAACAGACTGTATCAGTATTGACCTAAAGCTTTTGTTATTTTTATAGTCTTACATCTGTTATGTTTATTTTGTAAATTTACCCTCCAAATTCCGCCAAAGCTGCAGATGACATTATAGTGTTTTCCATTAAAATCATAACTTTGCAGACAATCTATTTTTCTAATTGCACGTTCTCTTTCGCGTTTTTCTAACTTCACTTTCCTATTCCTCATGCAGATTACGCTGAAAATCAACATGATTTCTCTTCCTTTACTTCAATAACGGAAGAAAATTACTTGATTAATATTTAATGAAATCTATTTGAATTTGACTCCAACAATGGTAACTATAGTTAAAAAAGCGTGAAAAAAATTTCTTGAAAAAGAAATTATCAAAATTTAGAAAACAAGCTACATTACAACTAAATCGGTATCATTAAAAAGATAACTTTTTTGCATTTTAAAGTAGTGTAAAGTCATTTTTCTACAATAATAATAGGTTTTAAATTTATTGTAGAAAATATCGAAATATTGTTTAATGTTTAATTAATTAAATTTTTTTTTAAAAAATCGATTACAGTGGCATATTATCGTTTTCTAAAATATATTTATGTCGAATTTGGTAGCTCCAAATCTAATTATCTGTCCTATAGACCACAGATACACTAACACTTCCTATAGACAACAGATACACTTCCTTTTATAAATACTGATTCATTCATTGCATAAATCAAATTTAAGCTAAATTTATTAAACTGAAATGACAGCCCCTTCTCTAAAAGGCACGTCTCATTATGAAATGTAGGTAATTAGAACAAACAATTAATTTTCGCAAAGTAAAAAACAACCAGCATACCGGAATTCTATCATCTCCATAACTGAAGCCCCCTCCCCTCTTGGAGAATGTCTTAGTTTCAATATAGAGAGAGCTGCAAAAGTCATCTACAAACTTAAGGGTAGATCAGGAACAAAAAAAAATCCTTCAATAGAATAGGGAATCGTAAACACAAAGGGAGATCCAAAAGAGAACACTTTATCAGTGGATAGAAGTTCATTGGAATACAAGTTTATAACGCCACAATCACACAGATGCATGAAAAGCAACTAGGGAAGCGCCTATGACTTCGAATGACAATTTCTTTGAAAACTTATCATTTTTAAGTACTCGAAAGGATTGTTATTAATATTGTGTTCCATTAACCATTATATCTCTCATGCTAAATACACACTTTTTATGCTCTTATTTCTGCAGTCATACTGTTGGTTTATTGTGAATTTGTATTCCATTAAAGAACTAGCATACACCGGATGAAGTATAGAGCAAATTTTGACTTAATTCATAGCCAAAATGTCCCCTTTAGCAGCTACTTTTGTCGTATCTTATCGTGTGTTCCACTGAATTAAAGATCTATTTCTCTCTGACTAATCTATCCTTAAAGTATGTACATGATTTTTGGGATACATTGTGTATGAGATGGCCTGTCTTCTTGAAGGGCTTTCAGTGATAAAATGGCCCGCATTTGTGTTTAATCCAGAAGAAAACTTCTAACAGTCAGCCCGATCGAAGCAAGCAATTTTTTCTATAAGCACTAAACAGAAAACAGCCTACTAGTTTTTGAATATTTTAGTTAAAATTATAAACAAAGAATAGAACTCATAAACTTTATTCTTCTCATTAATGCTACTCAGCTATGCCATGTCTTAATCCACTTAGCCACTAGTAATAGAGTGTATCTATTTTTAGGCATATTAGAAAATACCATGGTTATCTGATAAATACCAACATGTCACAACATGAAGGTTTGCATACAGCATTAGTGAAAAAAGCAGTGTACCTAGCAGCATTATTGTATAAATTTTAGGTAAATTCCTATAGGAAGACTACCTATTGCAATTATTCTCATGACAAGATTTCGGAAACATTTTTGGATTTTAATTGGTCTGGAATATGTTAGAAATGTAAAAATCTCGGACTAGTCAGTAAATTGCCACCTAGCTAGAAGGGGGTGGAAATGGTGGTGGGAGGGAGTAAAATTTTAATTTCTCCATAACTTTCTTAATATTGAAGACAAAAAAAATCTAATGAGCCAAACTATATCCTCATTAAGACGAAAATCTTTGTATTTAAAAATTTTGATAGCTTCAATATCTTAGAAGTTAGGGAATGAAAAGTGATTTTCAAGTCCTAATTTTGACTATTTCTTACATCAACAATTTATGTTGCCAGATAGTAACTTAGATGTAAAGAAATAAACCATCGCCTTTCAGCTTGCCAAAAGAATTTTTTAAATTAATTAAATTCTCACCCATATAAATTCACCATAAAAAACTATCATATTTTTTTTCAAATGTGTGCTTTATTTTTTTTTTAAATTAAAAAAAAAAATACGTGCTCTCATAATATTAGGATGATTAGACCAAACTTTCATTTGAATTCTCAAAATCGTTCACTATCTTTTTAAATTTTTTTTTTTATTTTTATTATTTTAAGCTTTAGTATGTTACTTGCTGCAACATAAATATTTGAGTCTATTTTCTTAAATATTTTAAAACGTGCTCACGACAGTCACAGATTTAGTCTCTTACTCAGATTAAAATCAGTAGTGGTCTCTTTTACCAAGCAAATGGGAATTTCCTTTCTCCTGATATTAAAACAGTAGGGAGTATATCTTGCTCACAGCCGTCGCCATATTATTTTAAATATTCTTTATGCCGATAAAAAAATATTTTCTAAAAATCATTATTGATTCAAACCATTGTCAAAGTAAACAATAGACATTTTTTACATCTTTATACCGAAACAGAACTAATGAAAAAGGTTTTTTAAATTAATTTTTCATCAGCCAGTATTTGGCAAAATGGATAAGACAGGTTGTCAAACTCCATTGTAATGCAAAGCGAGCATTCGAGAATGTTTATTCTTTATTGCAGGGTCAGAAATCCTTCTAGAAGTTTCCATTATTAAATGTTTTCTCAAAAAGAAATTAAAAAGAACTTTTTTTGTTAAAATGCCATTTAATTTTTCAATCCTTGAATAATGTGGCTTAAGACAATTATGGAAGCCTTTTTATTAACTTTTTTGGCAACGACAATGTTTTCTTTTTTTATCGTCTGCTAAAAAAATAATAATTTTTCTCATTAATCACTGTCGGTATTATATAAAACGTCAAATTAATGCATAGGTGTGTTTTTAGACACTTTTTTATTTTATTAAAATAATAAATTAATGTCTTAGATATTTTCCAGATTTGAAAAGAATATCTTAGATGTTTCTACATTGTTTCAATTCTTTCGTTGGAAATTCGGAAAGATAAGATATTCGACGGAGGTAATAATGTCTGGAAAATATTAAAATTTTACATGATTAATTATTTATTTAATAGCTCATTAATATAAATGACGGACTAAATAGTTTGTAACATTTTAATTAATGCGCCAAATGGGTGTCAGAATGCATATTTGGCGAAATAAAAGTGTTACATGAATGCCATTATCGTGTTTTGAATGCAAATAGTGAAACAGTTTTGCTGAAGTCTTGGGAAATATTTGATTCAAAATAATGTTTCTTAATTGTTCCGCCTCTGTTGCTCATATTATTGCGCGTGTTCTCTTTAAACAGAATTTTTAAATTTTATTTAAATTCTTACATTGCATTGAAAATTATATATTTATAAAATGGAAAAATCAAGAACTTACTGTATATTATTTACTGTACAGAGTGTCGGATCTAATCATGATCCAAAAGTTAATTTATATATACTTATAGTTTAAATTAGAAAAATACTTTAAATAATACAAAAAATTATATAAGGTGGTCATAAAAAATTTTCCTGCTTACAAAAAAAAAACACTGAATAAATTTATAATTACAATGAAATAATTTACTATAATAATTTACAATGAAATTGTCGTGTTCTTAAATTTATTTTAGTCCAACAGATAACACAACTAATGCAGAATTAGTGTTTAGTCAAAATGGCATCAGTTAGGGAAAACGCAAAATTTGACAGAAATCTACAAATTTTATCTATACGAAGTACATCCATATACGAAATTTCATCCATCAAGCTCAAAGTGGTTTTGAGGTACGTGTTCACAGATAGACAAAGATAATGCTGAAGATGTTTTTCGAATTAAGGAAGGCCTGAAACGTGGAGATTCATCAAAACCTCAAATTCGAAGTTTTGTCAGTTGCAAAGTTATAATTTATTATTACATTTATTATTTTTATTTTCTCTATATTTTGTATAAATAAGTAGTAATAAATAAATAGTAAATAGGTTTTCAAAATGAAAGAGCTTTAAAATATGGTTTGGTTTGGTTATATTAACGTCCTGTTTGAAGCAATACTAAGGCTATTTTGGGACGGACCTCCTAATTTTGAACCGCTGTCAGATGACGAGGACGACACCTGAGCTGGCACCCCCCCTCTCCACACCACACCAACGGGAGGACGTTTGGGCTTGACGGATTTAACGTGCAACAGACCCCCTTACACGACGGTTCTTCGGTGGAATCGGGTCACGAACCTGAAACCCTCCGGTTCCGAAGCCGAGACCTTACCACCAGGCCGCCGCGGCCCCTCTTTAAAATTTGAAAATCCCTGATAATATCGAGTCGAATTCGAAGTTTTTGGTGATTGCAAAGTTTGTTATAATAATTATTTTTATTTTCTCAATATCTCGTATATGAGCAAGTAAATAGGTTTTACTGAATGAAAAAGCCTTAAAACGTATAAATTTATCATAATCTCGAGATTTAACTAAAGACTACGATACTACCTCCGATTCTATGTTGACGAGGAAGTAAAAACGCAAGCCACTTCATATAGCTTCTGAATTTCGCAATACAATACAACTCGAAGACTACGTACGAACCACCAGAAAATCTCCAACCATCCGATAGATAAAATTCCAAATCTCACGCCGATAACACATTCCCAACCGCAATCATCCCCATGAAATTTCCATTACCGTTGCTGATAAATTTAAATTTATTAAAACAGGCAAAACTTCCCTAACAAATCCCGACTAAAAACAAATCGGAGCGACTGTAATTGTACTTTCCCTTGGAAATGAAACTCGATTAAATGGCGTGTTCAGGATAACATGCCTCGGGTCCTGAGCTTCAGAAGCACTTAAACCACGGGCATGGAAACGAGAAGCTGGTTTTATTCCGAGAGCGGCCAATTTGTAAACATTTTCTCTCTGTCTTTCTCTCTCCTCGGGATTATTTATGCCCAGGAATGTAGTTCTGAGCGATAATAGTTTCGAAAAGAAAGTTTATTACAATTTGTTTTGAAACAAAAGGGGTTTAAAGGGGATGCTTTAACGATTCCGGAGAATGCTGTTAGTTTTGGAAAACACACAAAGGATGTTTAGGATTCTGTGGTTGTTTAAATAAAGTCAACATGGTACTTGGGTAAGAAGTAATAATGCAGAGATATTTGGGATGGGTTTAAAAGGTAGCTCTTTCTTAAATTATTTCGACAACAAGGCAGGGGGAGGCGTAAGTTTCTTAGCCGAATAGTTTTTTTTTTTTTTTTTTTTTTTTTGTATATACTGTTATTTCGTTTTTGTTTTCAAAAGTATAGAGAGAAAAAAAATTGAAATCAACCTCAAAATTCTGGTGATCTTATTGTTTTACACCTTCTTGGACTCAAAAAATGCTTGGAATTATATTCGATATAAAAATGATAATCCAGAAATGTATTAATGAATTGTTACGATAATTCAAAAATGGATCAATGATCTGTTTTGATAATTCAAAAATAGATTAATGAATTATCACGATAATTCAAAAATAGATTAATGATCACGATAATTCAAAAATAGATTAATGAATTATCATGAAAATTCAAAAATGGATCAACGATCTGTTTCGATAATTTAAAAATGAATCAAAGATCTGTTTCGATAATTTAAAAATGAATCAAAGATCTGTTTCAATAATTTAAAAAGGGATCAAAGACCTGTTTCGATAATTTCAAAATGGATCAAGGATCTGATTCGATAATTTCAAAATGGATCAAAGATCTGTTTCGATAATTTAAAAATGGATTAATGAATTGTCATTATACTTCTAAAATGGATCCATGATCTTTCATGATAATTCAAAAATGTATCCATGATCTTTCATGATAATTCAAAAATGGATCAATGATCTTTCATGATAATTCAAAAATGGATCCATGATCTTTCATGATAATTCAAAAATGGATCCATGATCTTTCATGATAATTCAAAAATGTATCCATGATCTTTCATGATAATTCAAAAATGGATCAATGATCTTTCATGATAATTCAAAAATGGATCAATGATCTTTCATGATAATTCAAAAATGGATTAATGAATTATCATGATAATGTAAAAACGGATTAATGAATTATCGCGATAATTCAAAAACAGATTAATGAATTATCACGATAATTCAAAAATGGATCAACGATCTATTTCGATAATTTAAAAATGAATCAAAGATCTGTTTCGATAATTTAAAAATGGATTAATGAATTGTCATTATACTTCTAAAATGGATCAATGATCTGTCATTATACTTCTAAAATGGATCAATGATCTGTCATTATACTTCTAAAATGGATCGATGATCTTTCATGATAATTCAAAAATGGATTGATGATATTTCATGATAATTCAAAAATGTATCGATGATATTTCATGATAATTCAAAAATGGATCCATGATCTTTCATGATAATTCAAAAATGGATCCATGATTTTTCACGATAATTAAAAAATGAGAAATTAGAAAAATCAAAATTCTAAACCTGTATTACTGACCAAATCCGCCCAAGCCTGTCTACTTATTTGTATGCCCGAATACCTATTCGAAAGGTATTCAAAAGCAAAAAAAGTTAGATAAATGAAATTTTGTATGTGGTTTTGATATCATAATTATCAGTTTTATACTATGAAGCTAAAAAAAATCACATTATGTAATTATGCTAAATAAATGAAAAAAAGAACGTTTTCATTGCTCTTTTTCTCACGATTACTAACTGGTAACTTAAAGTGAAATGTAAAGCAGGGAAGTATATGAACATGATGTACAAATGTTCAATTATCTAAATGGAATTAAATTAGATATATGACTTTATCACCAAGATTGAAAATCTATATTAAATTTTGGATCAAATCCATCAAAGGCTAAATGCGTTGACAATATATACAGTTTCTAGAATTCAGTCATAGGTGTGTGTCAGTTTTTGATTTGAATCCATGATATTTGTAGATTTTCTTTCTCTGTCCATGTGCACTTGAATACAATTCAAAAAAAGCGTTGTACTAGGCGAAAGAAATTTACTTTGTAATCTCTGAATTATTCTGTGTCAGCGATATATGGTAAGAATTCAGCCCTCACAATCCATGGCATGCCTATAAAAAATCCATGATATGCCCATGCTAAAACTCCATGATGTATCCACGTTAAAATATATAGCATGCCTGTACCAAAAGCTCATAGCATGCCTAATTAAAAGTCCATGGTATGCCTGTATTAAGAAACCACGGCATGCCTGTATTAAGAAACCACGGCATGCCTGTATTAAGAAACCACGGCATGCCTGTATTAAGAAACCACGGCATGCCTGTATAAGAAACCACGGCATGCCTGTATTAAGAAACCATGGCAGGCATGTATTGGGAAACCATGTCATGCCTATATTAAAAGTTTATGGTATAACTGTATTAAGAATCCATGGCATGCCTATATTAAAAGCTCTTAGCATGCCTAACTAAAAGTCCATTGTATGCCTGTATTAAGAATCCTTGGCTTGCCTATACTGAAAGCTCTAGGCATGCTTGTACTAAAAGCTGTTGACATGCTTGTACTAAAAGCTCTTGCGTACTTAAACTAAAGGCTCATGGCATGCCTAATTAAAAACCTATAGTATGTTTGTATTAAGTATCCATCGTGCCTATACAAAATATTATCAAAGATCAACAATCATTTGACCATTTTCGATATTCACTTATTTCAACCAACTGAATCAAAACGATGAAATGGGTGTAGAATTCACTGAGCACTTGCACAACATAAGAAAAAGTCCATGATACGCCCATACTGAAAGACCAGTGTATACCTATAATAAAATCTGTGGCATGCCTATACTAAAGCTCATAGCATGCCTAACTAAAAGTCCATAGTATGCCTCTATTAAGAATCTATGGCACCACGCCTATAATAAAAGCTCTTTGCATGCCTAATTAAAAGTCCATGGTATGACGGTATTAAGAATCCATGGCGTGCCTATACAAAACATTATCAAAGATCAACAATCATATAGCCATTTTCAATAATCACTTATTTCAGCAAACTGAATCAAAACGATGAAATGGGTGTAGAATTCACTAAACAATTGCACTGAAGAAGAAATTCAAAAAAAAAAAAAAAAAAAATCGTGTAAACACCAAAGCTTTATATCTCAAATCCCTTTTGGTTCGTTTTGGTGCAGCCCGAAGAAATCTCCGAAGATAAATAAAGATACGTTGCTGCCGGGAAGAGACGAAATGAAATAATGAAAAATAAAAGGAGCCGAAGAACCATCTGGTGCCCGAGCTTTAAATTTATTTCATTCCTCCTCTATTTCATTGAGGTTTAGAACCCCTTCTTTCTCTGTCCGTTTGCCCGCCTTGATTGGCGTTCGGATGATGACCACTGGGGAGGTTCCATTTAAAGCGCCAACGGAAGCTTGAGAAAATCACTCCATTTGAACCTTCCCCCTTTCAGTACCCGCTTCGGAACACTTTTTCTCTTTTCCATCCTTCAAAGTGCCTTGGAAATCGTTCTGCGAAATAGTTTTTCTTAGGAAAGAGTCCGTGGCATTAAAAAGTTACGTTAAAAGAAACCACTCAATGACTTTAATAAATGTCGCGAACGTTTCCAATTGGAGGTGACGGTTACAATTCACTTATCCTTGAAAAAAAATTTTCTTCTTCTTTTTGCTTTCTAATGTTCCTGCTTGCCATTTTGTGCAGCCAGCTTCATTTTGTCTTGGCTTAATAGTAGTCAGTAGCTATTCAGGATAGTTCTGTTTCAATATTTGTTTAGTACTGCGGAAACTGTTCGCTACCTACATTTCAAACCAATTTCCCCATAAAAATTTTATTCTTATTCTTTTTTCAGTGACGTTTGTTAAAGCATGCTCGCTTTCAAACACATATGAGTTTTAGCATCAGTATTTTTCATTTGGAGAATAAATGTTGAATTGTTTATCTACATTGTGATTGTGGCATAGCAGTTTATCTATCCTCTGTTCGTGCGAGGTCCATATTTTAATGGCCAATGATTGCGTTACTTCAAAAAAATAAAAGAAAACTGCAATTATGTTTCTTTATGACTTTGTGAAGACACATATGGATATTTTTTTTTAATTCATAGATGAATCATTGGAATTTTAATTTTACTATCGCTTTGCCAGATAATATTTTTATGAATTTATTTTGCTGTTACTTCAATTGCCTTAGATTTTGAATATTATCAATTGCCTTTAAAAGCGAAATTAAATCTTGTTTGGGGAAGTGCAAGTAATAGACTACTTCTTACGCCATTAATTTTCCAAACCAAATCAAGGCCCTTCAAATGAATTTAGGAATTTTAAATAACGAATCTTAAAACGCCTCCTTCGCTTATATGTCTGTTCCTACTTGAAAAACATTAATTATTTAATTTGACAAAATGCAACATTTTTTTTTTCTTGGTTTTCAATAATTAGTTTTTTAATTTTGCTTCTGTTCTGAAGTTTTTCTGAATTGTTATTTAATTTTGTCCTGAAACTGTTATCTAATTTTGACTCTGTTCTGAAGTTGTTCTGAATTGTTACTTAATTTTACCTTTGTTCTTGCCCTGGTCTGACTTACTTTATTTTGTTCTGAAGTTATTTAATTTTGTCTCTGTTCTGAAGTTTCTCTGTTGACTCGAGAAAAAATAGATCAAATTTGCTACACTTAAATCTTGGAGGAATAAAAAAAATTTCTGAAGGAAAAATTTTCAGCTTGTTTACGATCTGCAAAGAGTTAAATGTAAAAAAGAAAAATATCATTTAATGATTGATTACTGTACAGACATTTACAGTTTGAGATGTATATTTCTATTTTCCATTATTATGTTATTTTTTCCTGGCTTAACTGTATCCAGTAAATATTCAAGATGATGCTAGTTTTTCATTAATCTACTATTAACATTGGCAATAAGGAAGGATTTTCGTTATTGCGATATTTCGGAACGAATTTACCATGCCACATTTTTTCATTTCTTTAATGCTTCCAGCTTTTCAGCTGAATTTGGGTATTTAAATTAATATATAAATATATCTTTAATGTTACTAGCACATATTTGCAATCTTTAAATATAACTCTTTGTTCTTTGTGTATTGCAAACAAAAAATATCTTCTATTATTTTGGTTTAATTAATTAGTTTCTTTTTGATTAAGAATGTCTTTATTGCTGCCCTTGATAGTGGAATCGGTAATGATTAACGAGTTACAGTTGAAGTTGTCGAATTTTTTTTTATTGGGTAGAATTACTTGGGAGCTAACTTTTTATTTAAAATCTTTGAGTCGTCTGTACAACCATATAGGCATATTTATTCATTGATTGCCACTGCTCAATGACTGTCAGTCAACAACCTATGGATGGTTGTCCACGTATTCAATTCAACAACGACATAAAAATAGAATTTTTATTTAAAATAATAAACATTAAGAAAATGTTGCTAGTTAATAGAATATATACTAAATATATGTAAATCTCGAGAACACAGAAAGAAATACAGTTGGCTCGTGCATCGCATGATTAAACCATTGGCACGAGCAAGCAGCTTAAACTGCGATGTCATCTTGATGAAAGCGGGATCACCATAGTACTCCCCCTTTTCTTCTGACACTGGAATTAGAGGACGAAGGTAAGTAAATATTATGAAATTTTGATCTTCCAACAAGTATCGGTAATTTATTGTGGTTGCATATATCGCCAAAAAACGTATAAACGCCATATCATACGTACTATATTTTCGTTCTGAAGGCGAAAGTTTTCGTGAATAAAATGCAAGTGGTTTTGGGCTATCGGATGTAATAATGTGAAGTTCCAATATCTAAGTCAGAAACATCGACCAGGACAAATAATTGCTGATTAGGTGCATGAAAAGTCAGAGTAGCTGCGTTAGCAATATCAGCTTTGCCTCACCATAAGTCTTTAGTATGATATCATTTGAGTATAAACTTATCAATTATCACCAAATATCATCGGCATTGGCGCGCAATCAGAATTTCTTATAATTGGGTTATTGAGTTCTCCGTCAAAGGGGAATTTTAATATAACGAAATTCTACATTTTTCTGGTTTATTATTATTTTTTATCATCTTCCTTAGAATTTTGTCTTGGATGTAACAAATAGATATTGAGAAGGGCCAATTTAGCAGCTGTTTATCACATAGACCAAAAGCATTTCTTATTTTTTGATGAAAATTTTTGATTTGCATATGATATGTAAAGAGTTAGATTTCAAAACACGATGCTCTTAGTTTGCCCTTCAAATTTGAATACCAAAAGAGGTTCTTGGAAGCACGCAGGACTTTTTTGCTATCTGTAATCGAATTTCCCCAAGGTCAGCACATTAAAATTATATATGAGGTGTTGTTTAGATTTCTAAGAACTTATTTTAAAACATATCGTTTTTAAAAAGGCCATACCAAAATATAATTGGATAAAAGCGAATTTTTGAAGTGTTTCGAATGTTTTTTTACTGGGAATCGTTAAAAAAATCAGAAAACACGATTTACTCTACATCTGAATAAAATCTTTTAATCTTGAAAAAACAATTCTATGAAAATGTTTAGAAAAATTTCAGCATTGCTGTTTATTAGCATTTCATGAATAATATCAAATTGTTGAATTATACATAACAAATAACAACGTTGCTTACAAAAAAAATTATTTGTTGAAGAACAATGAATGCGTATTTCTGAGTAAAATAAACAGTTTAAAATATTTTTTTTTCTTTCTTGTTAAGATTTCCATAACATTAATATGAAAATTATGTTTTGAAATTATCCTTATTTTTTCACGATTTAATATTTTCAGAATTTTTTTCCAAGATGAATAAAAATGTATCTTTTTTTTTTTTTTTTTAATTTATTGTAGAAGTTGTCAATTAAATACATTCAAAGTCTTTTTAATTGTTTAGTCACAAACTGCAAAGCTACATTATAACCATTAAATTTATGACTTCACGAACTACTTCAAGAAAAAACAATATAACATCATTCATTTTCTTCGTTTGATTGACTAGTTGACTGGATAACATCATGCATTTTTTCGTTGGATCACGCATTTTTTTCGTTTGATTGACTGGATAGCATCACGCATTTTTTTTCGTTTCATTGGTTAGTTGACTCGATAGCATCATGCATTTTTTTTCTATTAATTGACTGATTGACTGGATAGTATCATTCATTTTCTTCATTTGATTGACTAGCTGACTGGATAGCACCATGTATTTTTTTTCGCTTGATAAACTGATTGACTGGATAACATCATTCATTTTCTTCGTTTGATTGATTAGTTGACTGGATAAAATTATGCATTTTTTTTCATTTGATAGACTGATTGACTGGATAGCATCATTCATTTTCTTCGTTTGGTTGACGGTTTAGCATTATGCATTTTTTTTCGTTTGATTGACTGGATAGTATCATGTATTTCCTTCGTTTGATTGACTGAATAGCGTCTCACGTTTTCTTCATTTAATTGACTGATTAACATAATAACACCTTCCATATTTTTTTCATTGTATTGTATAGCATCAAGTATTTTCTTTCCATTGACCGGATAATGTCACTCATTATTGTCGGTTAATTGACTAAATAGCGTTATGCATTTTTTTCGTTTGATTGATGTCATCACTTGGACTATATTACATGGTCATTTAAGAAAGAATAATTAAAATTATGAAGGATAGTGGCACTATCCCAACAAGAGGAAATTTTATCCCAACGGATTTGCCATAAACCCGATTACATGGCGAAATTCTAATGGAAATGGTTCTCGAAGCTGAGAGACTTTAATTCTTATATGAAGACTAATATTCCCAGTTTTGTTATTGTTCCAGCATGTCTATGAATTAAAGACTCGTGTTCTAATATTCAAAGCAATCTTGAAACAATTAGGTTGAACCTGAGACTCTGGTCTAGTTTTAACTCTGGCTTAATATATCTAGTCAAATCTATGAGTCAAAGAAGATGAAAGGAAAGTGTGTCTATTTGTAACATATTGAATACGAGATTTGATTTAGCTCCAAAAGTATGAGGATTATCAATGAAATTTCTCTTCATGGAAAGTTTTAGGATGAACCAAACCAAATTAGTATTCTGCCTGCAATAGAACAAGGATTTCTAATCAACGCAATCGTTGCGAAATTTTGTTGCTAAAGAATGCAATGGTAAATAAGTTTTTGAAAAACGCTAGTTAAGAAGATAGAATCTGATACCCTCTTTATCAGAATCTTATTCCTCAACCATGTAATTATGCTTTACCCACTAAACTATTGCTGATCTGCCTTTTTGTGATATTATGTAGGCTTCCGTGGCTCGCATCATTCATTCTAATATAAGAAAGATGGTTTTTTCATGGGCCCTCATTTCCAGATTATGATAAATTTTATGTGTGATAAATAATCGTTTGTGACAAACTGTCACATTTACATCTTTCAGAAACCTGTCAAAGTAAACCACTCTTCTCCGGACACTTCTGGGAAAAAAACTGGAACACGGTGGATGGAAGTTGCTTTTTTTTTTTTTTTTTTTTTCCTCCTTTCCCTGCACCTAGAGCGCCTAAGAAGTAATCCAATCACAACATGAGGCTAGCAAGAGAATAGGTGAGATCCGAAGGTAGATTTAACACAAAACCGGAAAAAATTCTGGGGACCCAGGTGCATCGCAACTCGTGTCTAGGGAGGGGTGGAGGGAAGAAAGGATTTTCCCATATTCCACAGCCTACTGGTTCGCCAGGCTAAAGGATGGATTGAGTGTATAAGGAGAGATCTATTCCTTTTCCGTTTACCTCGATTTAAGGTTTCCAGGGACGGGGCATTAATTGTCGGGCTCAATTTCCAGGGCATCGACTGGGAAATTATTAATGAAGGATCCTTGGAGATTATTACGAGGTGCGATCTCCTCTTTCCTAAGGATTCGAGGGTTTTAAATTATTCGATGAGGAGCTGATTAAGGTAAATTCTTTGCTTTTATTGATTTATTACGGTCAATATAATTTAGTTCGGTTGTGTAAGGACTAATTTGTATAATAATGGAACTTCAGTAAAGTCAAGCTGTACTTCAAGTAATTGATACATAAAATCTAAGCTGACCAATAACTAAATAGATTAATCCTTTATAGGGCCGTGGGAAGTATGCCTCCCACCAAATTTATCAATCTTTTATGAAATTATGTAGATTGGCACAAGTTTTGACAAATTTTTTTAGAAAGACAGAAATTTAGATGCTTCAGTTCTTTATCTCAATCAAAATGATGTGTCTTGATTTGTCACTTAATTATTAATTAACCAAATTAATTAAGCAAATTAAATTTATCTAATAAGTAAAATGAATCCCTTTTCTTATTCTAATTTCAAGCCTAAAAATATTTTAACATAATATGACTGGAAAAAAATAGCCCTTTAAAGAGTTAATAGGTTCCCATATTATACTCAGCACTATATTTATTTGTTGATAGATATCTAATAGCCATCCAATAACAAAAATCTAAAATAAAATGCTGTATACCGTATGACGCATTAAGAAATAGTATTTGATTCTAACTCGAGTACGTTAATTCCTTTCTATTATCATCTTAATCTGTCCGACTGCCATGATTTTTCAGAATGTACTGATTGGTTAAATTTCGTTGAGTTTTTTCGTGTTTTATTTTAAAGATGTACTTCTTTAACGTACAATAATTATTCGCTAATAAAATGCTGTTTCAGTAATTAGCATCAGTATTAGTTTCAGTAATTTATATTGCGTGCAAATTATTGGTTAAAGCATAATTTTGATACAATTAGAATTTAGAAATTTATTATTAATTACATACAATTAAATCAGTGGCTTCTTGGCAGTTTCTTGGAAATTTTGCTATAAAAATCTTTGGTTTGCTTATGTTATAGCATGATAAGTGCATCAGTTGTCCTTAAATACATGACAAGATCTCAGGATATGTTTGTGAAAACTAACAAATTTTAAATTGAATTTAATTTTAATAAAAATCTTTCTATTTATAGTTAATCGCTTTAAAAGTAATTTTGCTCTTAAGCAAATTTTTACTTCTAAAACCATCCTTGAGAAAAAAATATATTTTTAACGATTTAACTTGATACTCTTACTCTGAAAGCACTCGCTGAAAAATCTGCTTAACAAAAGAGTGAAAGGAAGCTAATTATTCCTTTATTGTATTAACTACTGTGATTTCAGAATAAGGCTGAATTGTTTCAAATGCATTATATTTTTAAAAAAATCTTAGAATCTCAAATAGACAATATATAAATAATAATTAGTGATTTCAATTCAGTATCCAAAAGGTGTAAAAAATACGAGACTTATTCACAAGTATTTAATTTTGTTACTTAAATTGATGATATAAAAATATACCAATTTCTAAATGGCATAAATAGTATACTGATGCACTATACTTACTATGGCATCATAAAGAATTAAGTTCTGGAAACTTCTAAGATAATCTATTTCGTATTCAAACTCCTTTCTCCACTATTTAAAATGTGGCAAAAAAATACTATCAAGAAAATGAAACAAATGAAATGGCGTTACACAATACTTACCATCAGACTTTAGACAATTAAGATAGTCACTTCTGAAATAATTTGTTTCACAATCCAGCTTCCAATCCCTACTATTTCCATTAATGCTATTACTTTTCAAAAGTTGCAAAGTAGAAATTACTACAGAATGACAAATTAGAAGTTACAAAACGTCATCCGCGTCCCTCTACTTAGCTCATTTCTGCGAGTTTTATTAAGGTACTCCTTTCCTATCATTACAATTTCATTCTTTTTTTAATATAACAAAAAATATACTTATTAGAATATGGCATAAATAGAATGGCGGTTTTATATAGTAACATCTGACTTAAGTGTTCATCTCTTCGAATTCATTCTTTTTTAAGTAAAGCCAAAAAAAAAAAAATGCCATATAGTAACTGTTATAAATAGAATGCTCTATATAATAGTTACCATTAGGCTTCAAATTGTTAAAACTCCGTTTTCAAAATAATTTGTATCTTTTTATAACTTTCTCTCCATACACTTCCCAATCAACAACTCCATTTTCTTTCCAAAACTAACGAGTTACAAAATAGCGTCCTCTTCTCTTTACTGGTCTAATTTCTGTGAGTTTTATTAAGAGACCCATTTCCAATCACTACAATTTCATTCTTTTTTTTTTTTAATATGGCAAAAAAAAATGCCATTTATAGAATGGTGTAAATAGAATGGCGGTGGTGTAAAATACTAAACATCTGACTTCAAAAGGCTCAACTTTTCAATTCCATTCTTATTTAAGTGATGGTAAAAAAAATTGCTATAGAATGCTCGCATATAATAGTTATAATAGTTAAGCTTCAAAGAGTTAAGGTTCCACTTTCAAAATTATTTATTTCTTATTATAACCTCCTATCCATACATTTTCCAATCAAGAATATTTCTTTCCAAAACCAAAGAGTTACAAAATAAAGTCCTCTTCTCTCTACTGGTCTTATCTCTGTGGGTTTTATTAAGACATCCACCCCCTTAGTTCTTCCACAAAAGAGGCCGAGTATCGATCTCTGGAACAGATTGACAAAGGGATCTAAACACTTGGACTGCGGAGCTCATGGATCTGAAATGAAAGACAGGGGGGAGTTACAATGGAACCGAATTATCTTACAATCCTCCTCTTCGCTTTCTCATCAAAGGGAGTAGGAAAAATTATTATTCCGCGTTGTTTGGGGTCCATTACTATTCATGGCGATGCCATCGCACAATGCTTAAAGAGGGAGTATTAATTTTAAATCATGCCGACAGCTGGTTCTTAGTGAAAACTGGTGTAGTAATCATAATCGGACGATAACTCACAATTCTTAGTCTTTAGGATTGGGGGGATGGATTCAGCTGTCTCGGTGGACAGACGAGTAATGAATAATTTTTAGAAGTCTTACCCTCTTTTAAATGCTTAATGTTTAATTTACCGACCGTCTATTATGAAGGGAAAGATGCGTCGTTCTTTGGATTGGGGGGGTGATGAGGACATTTGAATATTGTCGAACCTGAGAGAGAATGTCAAAATCATTATTGGCACACTCTTTGTTGAATAGTTAGCTGTATGTTTTGTTTTATATGTTTGGGATTGATTCGTTTTAGTAATATTGGGAGGGGAAATCTAGAGTGCACTAGCTCTTCATGTTGCCTTGCTTCGTTATTTTAATTTTTCTGAAGAAATAAATGTTTAATGTATTAAAATTTTAATTTTGCAAAATAACAGTTAATGCTAAAATTGCACAAGATTTAATTTGTGATAAATTTTTGTAACATTTCAAATGAAAGTAAAGATACACTTGTGTTTAGGCATCATCTTTCCACGTATATTCATTCAACTGACAGGAATCCTAGAGATTCCAAGTTCGGGAATATTCTGTGGCGAAAAAAAAAAGAGTTCAGACATTTGGATTAAGTATTTATTATCAAAAAGTTTCTTAAAATATTGGAACGTTACATTCTCGCTACTTATCAACAAAAGTTAACAAAACGTACTGGAGAGCAGAAAAGTCACGCTCCGTCGTAAAAAATAAGCAAGATAATCATACATAAGATAATAAAGCCAAACATAATCAGAATTGGCAAAATATCGCCAAAATTCAACATTTTTGAATAATAGAACATTGATATCAATTTTCCAGACAAACAGAATGCATGGTGCAGCATAGCCAAATATAGTTTATGCACCAATAAACTTCAACACCAACCCAAAAATATGAGCATCCGTATGGGAGTCAAGTGCCTTCTTAAACATATTAACATTTTAATTTTTCAAAGTAACAGTTAATGCTAAAAATTTACCAAATTTAATCATTTTGGAATAATTGAACATTGATATCAACATTCCAGGCATGAGAACGCTTGGAGCAACATAGCCAATAAAAGCTTATACACCAATAAACTTCAACAACAATCCACATATCATACTGATGTTTGGACATCCGTATGGCAGTGAAATGACCTCTTAAACATATTAAAATTTCAATTTTGTAAAATAACAGTTAATGCTAAAAATTCACGAAATTTAATCTTTTTGGCAAAAGCGTTCATTGATATGAACTTTCCAGACATGCAGAATGCTTGGCGCAGCATAGCCAAAAATAGTTCATGGGCATATAAATTTCAACACCAATCCACAAATCATACTAATGTAATAGCATCCGTATGGCAGTGAAATGACCTCTATCAGTTGCTTCTTTCAGTTTAATGGAGCAAAAAAGCAGTTCTGATTTTGTTGCGCCAATCTTATCTGTTCATCAAACAACTTTATCTATCAGATTCAACATTATCAACCTGAGACATCTACCTAAGAAAGGCAATATGAATTAACTTCTCTAATAAAGCTGATTCTCAGATTCCTGTCAATACGTGAAGTCAGCTATGTTAAACATCTGCTATTTCTTATATGTATTACATCAATAATTAAAAAATGTTAAGTCATCACATTTTAAATTCATATATAGATAAAATGAATCAATTTAATAATTAAAAATTTTAATAATTTCACGAGCTCTTCACGTTTATTTTAACCGTGACTTTCTGAAATAAATTGCATGGTGTTTGTTATCGTGTGGTGTACCTATTGCACTTAATAAATTGAGTACCCTTAATTAAAAGGCTTTACTGCTTTCTGAATTTAAAATGGAAAGCCTTGAAATTATAATCTCTCACCCCCTCCCCCAGTTAACTTAACCATCTCGAACTGCATCAAACTCAGAAGCTTCCTGGAGGATTCAAGCATCTCTCTCCAGTGATTTCAAACAATTTTCACTCTCCACAGAAAGTAATTTGTGTGCTTTTCCCATTTCCATTCGATACTAAAGCTGCTGAAAGATGACTTATAATGTACCGTTCACAGATAATTGGATCCTTTTCGAGGCACTGCCGTGTCCAAATTTCAGCGGGAATCCACACTTCAAAAGTAATATTCAGATTGCCCATTCTGGCAGAATAGATACGCCGCGAATTGTCAACACCAATGGAATTGATTTCCCTCCGTGGTGTGTGGCAACGGCGTATTTATTTACCTTGTAGTGTTGGCAGCGCTCGCCCAGATAATTTCAATCTGGAAATGAAAACCTCTGCATGGCATGTAACTCTCTCCCCCTATGAAGTGTGTGCGTGGAGGGTTTGGTTCTCTTTCATTTCCTTGAAATGGTTTGGTTAATAGAACCGGTGTTTCAGTACCTTTTTAGAGTTTTGAAATCTGTCGTCGATGTTTGGCTTTAATGCAAGGATAAATATTGAAGTTTTGTGTCTACTTGGGAGGCATGACTTTGTATAAAGTACCAAAAGCTTGGAAGCAGATGTGGTGTTTTCATTTTGTTGGGCATTCAAAGTGTAACATACTGTGATGCATTTTTTTTTTTTAATTTCTAGTTTACGGAACATGTAAAGAAAAAGTAATGTAATTGTCAAAAAACTAGATTTCGAGATTTTGATGAATTTTTGTTATAAACCGCAAAAATCTGAAGAAACCACTCTTGAAATTATGTCTGTCAGTCTGTATATAGTCACAATTAATGGGCTAAATCTATCGACTGTCAAACTATTTTGTTGTTTATATACATGAGAAATGATAATTTAATAAATTTCATAAATTCACATTTGGAAGCTTACTTTTATTATTAGCATATTAAAAAATGTTTTCATTAATTTCTACTTTTTAGTCTTTATAATTATTAAATTAATACTAATAATAATTAATTAATTTAATTATAATTTAATAATTAAATTATAATTATTAAATTAATCATTAATAATTAATAATTATTAAGTAAATACTATAATATCTTAAAATTAAATTTTCCACAAATTCAATATTAGGTGTAACCACTTGTAGGGAATAAAAATGTAATTAAATTGATCTCTTAACTAGAAATTTTATTAAAAAAAATGAAATTCAATGGAGAACATTCGTGAACAAAATTTCAAATTGTTAGATTATGAGGAAATGAATAAAAAAAATTGATTTAAAAATTCCATTGTGTTATATATATATAAAACACAACAACTTAAATTAAAGACATTTTGGATGTCGTCTTCAAAATAAATTTGTAGACATATACCAAATTTTCGAACAAATCGATCCGGGAAAGCCCCCACCAAAATAAAATATGCGATTATATATACTCAACAACGAAAATAAATATAATTTCAAACTTATTTTCTAGTAAACACTAAAAAAAATGGGGAAAAAAACTAATGGTGCTTTTTATGAGTTGGCTTTAAAGTAATTAGCCGCCTTTGGCGACCAGTTTGTTCGCCCAGTTGTTTATTTATTAGGCTGTTAAATTATTAATATGAGATGAATTTTTAAAAAAAACATTTCACCTAGTTATTTAATGCGACCAAAACGCATGAATTCAATTGAAATAGTTTACTGCAATTTACAAAGTGGATACATTCGAAATAAAAGCAAAAATGAAAATCCTATTAAGGATTCTTTGGTTGTCAAAAAGCTTGTTCTTGAATGTTTTGATGGAGAGTTTTAATCCCTTAAAAATATTGTATCAGATGGAATTAAAAATATTATTAAAGTTAAATGAAAAATTATATGAAAATAAAATTTATGTCATTAAAAAGATTTTTTTTTTTTTTTTAGTCTTTAAGATAAAACAAAAAGCACATTTTGTAAGATAATTGTTTCGGAAGATATGAATATCAATTTTCGAAGGCAAATCATAGCGAATAGCGATTAGATTAATATTCGGGCACCAAAATCGAAATATTTTTGAACGATTTCTCGCCAGATGTAATCGTGACAATTTTTGATTGCAACTTTTAAAGCTGTTTGTTAGAATTTCTGATATACACCCAGGATTGCTGACTTTCAAAGAGTTTTTGGATGATTGGCGCGATTTTGATGTGCTTGGCGAGACACCGTACATTAATCTTAAGTCTTACTACGATTACTTATTTGACAACGGTTAAACCTCCTTTTCGCTAGATTGGATTTTTTGTTTGAAGTCTATTTCTTGATTTCTTTCATGTCTTCTTTCCCCTGACTGAATGTCCTCTTTGGTGACATAGCTAACTATCTCCAGAATATTTCTAATAATATTTTGCAGCTCCATTAATTAACCAAGCGAAGCGTTTAATTTAGAATAAGAAGTCTGAAATTCGTATGATGTTTTGTTTATATTTAACTGTTGCCATTCCATAATTAGTAATAAGCTCGATTTCTGTACCACGTACAGAATTTGTATCGATTATGTCAAATGACTTAACGGATTTATAAATGAAATATTCATAATCATTTCTGCATAGCGATGCGTTAATTCTAAATATCCAGTGTATTAAGAAATTGATATCTCCAGAAAAACGAATGAATTTTCTTTCTCAATTTTGTCCACCCCCCCCCCCCCCTCTAGTTCTCGTATCACATTCCGCTGTCTTCCACAGAAGTCAATCTCTCAAGGAAAAGCAAGTAGCTCGGACCATTTTCTTTTCTGAAATGTCTGGAGGATATTTTATTTCTCCGTCTGCCTGGTGGAACCCGTGCCAACATCAATACCATTTCATTCCGTAGCCTCCGGCCGGCAGCTTTCATTCCCTCAAACATAATCCATAATTTATTACCATTGTCTTACACTCCTCGAGATAAATTTGTTCAAACGGCTACTAAAGACAGCGACGGATGATATTTGGAAAAGAAAAGAAAAAAAAGGCGTAACATATCATCCGAAGATCGAAACGCATCCGACGCTTTTAAAACCACACGCAACGTACCTTCTTTGGATTATGAAATTCTGTCACGTTGCAACCGAAGCGTGTTTGAATCATTAACATCACTGGAAAGTGTAACTGTCTGCTTCAAAGGTCATCTGTTTACCCAAAGTTACAAGGTTTCCATCGCTCGGTTGAGAGTACGTAAAAGCATGTTGCAGCTAAACAATTCATGACTGCTGTCTTAGTTAATGGCAGCATGTGTCGTGATGTTATATTAACTTGCGCTTCTATTCGTGTTTATGGGCATTCATTAAAAATTAGGCTAATCCGTAAACTGCGTGAAAATATATCGCTTGTAAAACCTTTCGCAAAATTTTAAACTGTCTGGGAAGACGATCTAGGCTAATTTCTCAAAGATTCAAAGGATATTTGAACATCCAGTTCTAATATTGCTGTGTGATAATGTCTTAGATTTGATTAATCTTTTTTAAATTTATTTTCAAAAACTTATTCTCAACTGTAGCAGTGAAAATGCATAGAAATGTTTATTCGTACTGTTCGTTTTAGAATCCTGAAACCCCCACTGTTCGACGATTCTATCTCGCAAAGGGGTGAGACCCAGAATGATAAGCATATTTCCAGAATTCTAAGTCATTCTTTGATCTTGATTTCAGCCCTGTTAGATACTTTTTAGTTTTCTTTTTTTCACGTATATATGAATATCGTGTCATTTTTGATCGTATTATTTTACTTTAACACAAAATTTAATTATTTTATTTCCACAAGTAAATCGAGGTTACTTTATTGTTAACTATAAACATCTCCTCCTATCATCTTTCCTCTCATCCCTATTTTGACGAATTAAACCCATGCTAACGCATGCGCAAAAGCTTGAAGGGTTTTAGAATCTATTAGCAAACAATATATACTATCGTCACAATGTGAATGAATTAAAATGTAAATGATGGAATAAACATTTATTATAAAATATACTTTAAAATATTTTTATAAAATTTTTGTACTTGGTGGAAAAAATGATGATATAAATTTAAATGTTGTGAAATATTTATGATTTGACCATAAAACTTGAAACATCGTTGTGTCATAATGTTTTAAACTGAATTTATCCATATTTATTTAAAATATGCACTCTTAATTATATAGCAGTGCAACAGGTGTGCAGAAAAGTATTTAACCTATTCACTGCCAGAGAAATTTATAGACGCTTAATTTTACAACAGTTTCCGACGAGATATCTCGTAAATGGCAGTGAATGGGTTAGTATTGTTGCAGTGGGCTCGAATAAAAATCCAATATATAAAACATTAAAATGTATTGTTATAAAATATTTTAAAAAGCTTTGAAAAATTTATTAAAATGTTTTTAAAAAGTAAGCAGAATTAAAATTTAAATCATTGGTATATTTTTTTTTTCCTTAGTTTTAAATTTCTGTAAAAATGGTTTTTGTATTATTAGATGATCCTAAGATGTTATAGAAAATGTAAAAGCTTTATTTGATTTTTAATTAAAAATCTAATTATAATTTTGGAAAATTATTTCTTAATAAATACTTACTATACAAGAAGCATCTGTAGAACTGTATGCCAAATTTGGCTGTTCTAGGTCTAAGTATTAAAATTAGATGAAATTTTTAAAGTGCTCTTGTTCTAATTGTTAAAAAGCTCTACAGGTCTGCTTTGTACATTAAGCAGCTGCCTAGGGTCACTGGAATCACGGATGGACCAATTAAAATAAATTGTAGCCTAGATTGTACGTAATTAAATTTATAAAATTCGTGCACTATATGGATTATAAAATATAGTATTACTATGCGTGCTTACGCTGAATTGTTTAAACCATTATTAAATAAAGTAAAGTAATTACTTTCAAAAATATTGGAATATTATTTTTTCCTTAATTGATTATGTTACTTTTTTTTTTTTGACAGGTTTTGCAAAGTAATAACATTTGTTTGAAATTTATTTGTTTACAATCTTTCATAGTAATTAAATATTTATGTTTGGTGGTTTAAATAAACTAATAATTATGATTAATTTTTCAAGAATTTCATTTCTTTTTATTTTTAAATGAATAATTTCAAAATAAATAAATAAAAACATTAAGTGCTAAAGACATTGCATTTTCAAAAATTACTAAAAATAAATAAAAAAAAATGATTAATATGATGAGTAACTTAAAAAGGTGTCGAAACTGTGAAGCTAAATTAACTATTTATCAAAAGAGGGGCCTCGTGGTATACATTGCCTAGTGTCGCATAAATCCTAAATCATCCACTGCCTAGGTATTTCCTTTAATGTAGCTGTATCATCAATTCCTGCATACTTTAACATCACATCGCCATTCAGGCAGAATAAATACATCCAAGAAATACTTGACAGGCGCGTTGAAAATAAGACATAGCAGTATCCAAACGTACATTTCATTGCTGTTAGGTCACATTTCTGGTGGCCGTCCATCATATCCGAAGGGGAATGTGTTCCGGGAGGCCAAAAAAGTCCGGCTTATTTTGCTAATGCTCTGTTCCGACAGGCCGGACATTCGACCGGATATTTTTGTACTATTTGTATTTCACAATCTGGCACAGTTCCACGGGGCGGTCGCCGTGATTTTGATTGAACCACGCCCCGTCAGGTCAGCCGGGGCTTAACAGGGATGTCAGGTCTTTTCCCGGACGTTTGATGGAGATGGATGAGGACATGCGCCCCATGCATTCGCACACTTTTCTTTTCTTATAGATGAGTCCTGCTTGTTTATTTGTTTAATAGGGGGTGCCTGCCGGATTTGGAAGGAAATGCATAAATGTCAGGAAGCGTGAAAGATGAAATTCTCTTAGGGATATATGTATGAATTTTATATTATTCTTATTAATTCAATAGAAAGGAAGCGTTAAATATTAGGTGATTGCATGTATTTTAATCAGCGACATCTATTGGCAAACATGCGAAGTATCTATATAAGCGACAATGGTTTTGAGTTTTACCAATTTACTATTACTTTATTATCATTTTGAAAGTTTCTATTTAGTATTATTGAGTTATTTAGTGTATAAAGACCCCAATTACAGAACGCTCCGAATATTATTTTCGACGTTCATTGCTTTTTTGTGTGTGATTTGAAGAAATCTGCTGCCGAAGCCCATCAGACATATTTAGAAACTCATGGAAGGCCGGGATAGCCTGGTTGGAAGGGCGTTGGATTCGCGTCCCTTGGGTTGCGAGTTCGAACCCCGCCGCCCGAAGACTCGCAGCGTGTTTGGTGACTGGCGAGCGTATAAATCTGTCGTGGTCACAAGTCCTCCATGTCGAGAGTAATACCACTGAGGGTACTGGATCAGGAGTGATCGTTCTGTGATTCAGATCTAAATTACGATCTATGGATGAGTGAATGAAATTCATGAATGAAGTCCACCCCGTAAAAAAGGTTGTGACGTGTGTGTAGCTAAGTCATACTCTTGGCCCTAGATGGCGCAACTGAAAAAACAAGAAACGTACCCTTCGCTTAAAACCACAAATGACCCCTTAAAGTCAGTGGTCTTGTCTATGACAAGTGCCATTAGAAACAACAACAGAAACTTAATGGTGATGCTGCTTCGTCATATCTCAATTGTCGGTTTTGGTTTCAACGATTTGAGAGTGGTGATTTCGATGTCAGTGACAAACAACGGCCTAGAGGACCAAAAAAAAAATTCGAAAACAATGTAATTGCAAGACTTATTAGACGAAAAGGGGAAAAAGTTGTGGAATATGATGGAAAATATTTTGATTAATGCATATTGTATTAATTTTTCTCAATAAACGCCTTTTCAAAGTGAAAAAATGATCGCAATTCATGCAAGCATCTAATATTTTAATACCTTTTCGGCTTAAAGAAGAGTTAAGGAAAAATAGAAAATGCCTTAAAACTTGACTAATTAGTACATTAATTTAAATTCGATGGGTTTTTTAAGTTGTACTTTGGTCCTTGGAGTTTTTATTATTAACATATTAGAATGCTTACTGTTAGAATTTACTTTGATGAATTCGAAATCAGAATCAATTATCGTAAAAATTTGTTTTTATTGTTTCTGTTAAATACAACTTTTCCTTAAGTTCATAGTCTTTTATTTTGATTAGCAACATATTTATTCGATTGAAACAATACAAATTTTCTCGTATTTTTAAAAAAAATTTGAATTAGTTGAATGTTAATTTTGCTGCTTGTTTTGAAGCTTTTTTTTTTGTCAGTGTTTCCTTAGATTTATTTAATTCAAATATCTATTAAAATTATTAATTTTTGAAAAAATATATTATAAATATATCTTTATTTTCTAAGTCCCTAACTATTTATTTATTTTAAAATAATACATAGTTATTTTTAAATCATAATAAAACTGTTAAATATTAACTAAATGATAATCCTTAAATGCTATTTTAAACGTAAAAGCTATCATTTTCTGTCTCTATATTTATTTTAACACCAAATTATCCTTCATTCATATTTTTCGACAAGTCTAATTCATGTTATATGTTTATCAGATTCAAATGAACCAAATTCCACTTTATAAGCTCACAATATTGTTTATGTATCTCATATCTGATGCGGATTAACTAAGTCCTACTATATAAGATTATAATAGTGTTTGTGTCTCTCATATTCAGTTCGAATTTACTCTCTATATGTTAATAATATTGCTTATATCTCTCATATCCAATCCGAATTAACCAAATTGCATTTAAAATACAAAAAAAAAATTGCTTATATATCTCATATCAATATAAATTAACAAAGTTCCACTCTATAAACTAATAATATTGTTTATATGTTTCATATCAATATAAATTAACAAAGTCCCACTTATAAACTTGTTTGTTGTTTATTATAATATTGTTTATATATCTCATATCTAATCCGGATTAACTAAATATTACTATATAAGATTATAATAGTGTCTATATCTCTCACATTCAAATCGACTTAACTATCTATAGGTTAATAATAGTGCTTATATCTATCATATCCAATCCGAATTAACCAAATTGCACTTAAAATACAAAAAACATTGGTTATATATCTCATATCAATATAAATTAACTAAATTCCACTCTATACGCTTACAATTTTTGTTTATATATTCTCATATCTAATCCGGATTAACAAAGTCCTATTATATAAGCTTATAATATTGTTTGTGTCTCTCATATCCAATCCGAATTAATCAAGTTGCACTTAAAATAGATAAAATATTGCTGATATATCACATATTAATTAACAAATCGTATCTCATATTGTAAAATTAGCAAAATTCCACTTATGCGCTTACAATACTGTTTATAATTCACATATCTAATCACTATTCAACGATTCTCTCAGTAACAATCCATAGTATTATTTGATCCGAATATTTTGAAGTAACATAAAATTAACCCTTGATGAACACTTTAAAATAAAACCAAGATTTTATTCCATTTCACCAAAATAGATATATCGTTTTATTAAAGAACTGATTAGAATCTAATTGCTTTCTTTATATCGAATGCAGTGTTCCTTCGAACAGCTCACCTACCCTGGATGCTAACATCGAGTTGGAGCAGTAATATGTGCCGGATCGAACCGGATGGCAGGAGTTTCCGGCCCATTTGTTTCCCTTTTGCAAGGTGTCCGGAAGCGCGCCGTTCGAATCGTCCATATGCATGAAGACGCGCGGCGCTAAATGAGAGAATTATGAGTGGAAGTTTGCAAAAGTCGTAATGCGACGACTCTGCTGCATAAACTAGAGTACCATCATCGTATTCGAGTTTATATCGAAATTGGCTACAGGCTGGAGGAGGAAGTGACACAAATTTGCAATATGTTTGCCGTTTGGGAGAGGGAATCTGGCATTGGAGAGTGTTTTCTTATTTAACATTTGCCTTAAACTTTAATAAAGAAATGATGTGCCTAAACATTTCGGTTATTTTGAAAGAGATGTTAGGCAAGATTAAATTGTTGTGTTAAAGCTATCTATTGATATTATATAAATAAAGGGGATACTTTAACTTGGGGTGCATGAGGGTTAGAATACTCAAAATATTACATTTCAGATACATTACGCTACCGAGTATCCGGCCTAATATGGTGGAGGGCAGGTCGGATAACAATAAAGCCAGATCTGCCGGAGTTCATGAACTCATTTCTTTGCTCGCCAATACCAGAAGACAAAGTTTCTTTTATATCAAAACTCACTGTTACAATACGTATTTTCTCACTTATTGAATACTAAGCGCTTGATTTATCTCAAGCCATGTAGAATGTGACCACGGCCACGACCTGGTGAATCGTAGAAGCAGTTGCCGGTAACGTGTCGAGTTAAAATAGAAGACTCTGTACAGGTAATTTATATACGTTTCAAGCATTTATTAGAGAAAAAGTATGTCAAAGAGTAAAAACTGTTCACATTTTAACATAAATTTTATAATGCCTAACTTAAACACAGGAAACATAAACAAAATAATGAACGTACACTATTGGTCTAATTCTTAAGAAAAATTGATAAAACTTATTTTATTTTTTACTGATAAATGATTACACACATATGAAAAGTCATATCACTCACTCTCCGATCCTGCCGAAGGCACACAGATAAAAAATACTGAATGACCGGATTGCCGCAACAGCAACACTGGCGGGAACTGTGGTTGAGTCCTAAGGGTCATCACCGATCACGGCATAACTCTTCCCAAAGGAAGTATGCCCCATCATCGATAGTATGAGTCAGACACCACCTTTTCGTGTATCCTCCAAGGTGACAAGATCTAACCACTATGCTGGAAGCATCTCATCCTCATTTCGAGGTTACCCCGGGGGTGGGGAACACACACATATATGAAAAGATAAGCGTGAGGTAAGCCAAACTTGCAGTTTTTAGTTTTTGAAACAGTTCTAATAGATGACTGCTTCTACCTTGCCTTCCTCATGTAATTACGTTAAAAGGGAACTAAGCCGAATTGTACGGAAGCCGCATAGACACAAACTGGATACTCGGGAGTGTACTATGCTTTCAGTTGCCATACTTTAAGAAAACAAGGTCTTCCCAATACTTTCTTGGCTATGTTCATTTTGATAAATCAGGAAATAAAACTTATTTCACTACAAAAATATTGAAAAACAGCTGCATGATTCTCATATCTCAAAATAATTACACGGCTTCATTTTCACGCATAATGAAAATGGAAAAGACCAGTTAAATTCATAATGATATATCGTAATAATTAAAACAAATGTGCACCAACAGAAATAAACTTGGCAGGAATATATTTTATTAATGAATCTCATTTAAACGAACATCGATCTAAAATTCCATCTACAACATCACTCGTGCATTCTCCGGCCACGCAAATATTCCAAGAATCTCTTTCTATGGTTTAATCACTAAGTACATCTTTAATTGCAATTTCATTTCGGCCGATTATTTTTTTTTCCTTGCCCGTTTTCCTCCAATAGATAAAAGCGGCGCTATTTCTCGCCGATAATTAGCTCTCCGGGATGATTTAGTTACTTTAAAACGCTACTCGCACACACACACGCTGAGAGAGAGAACGATTTTTCTTCGTTTTCTTAAAACCGATTTTTCAAGGAAAAGAGTCCTGATTCCAGTGAAAAATCTTTCATCCACCAGCCCTCCTCTTCCACCTTCTCCTTCCAAAAAGTTGCCATGGTAACGACCAGTTCCGAAAATACTTTCGCTTGTCGGGGTCACTTCCACTTGGTTCGCTGAACCGACTTTTCCAACTTGTAGAAAATAAAAAAATAAAAAATATTAAAAAAAAGTAAAATAAAATCGGAGGGAAATGAATTTTATATAGATATATGTGTGTTTGAATGAATATGGGAGCAATAGTTTGGGCCCAGTGCCGTTAAGATTCGATATGACACCAAGGACGGGGGAGGGGTGCCAAGGGGTGCAGCAGAGATTCTTCTGGAGAAGGAATTCTAGAGGAGCACCGGAACCCGGGGTGGAGTGTTCTGTGAATTTAGCGAGTGTTTTGGAAGTAGAGCGAGTGTGATGGGGTAAAGAGAGGCTCCTCTGAGCGTGAATTCGCCGAAACTGGAAAATGGCCAAGGGTCTGACATGTGGCCGTTTCGTTTTGAGGATAAGACTGAGTTTGTGTGCGTCCAGGAATAATAATCTTGATATTTCTTCTTCCTGGTATTTTTTTTTTTTTTTTTTTTTGCAAATAGAGAATTCTATTTACTTCAGAGAGTAATAAAATGTAAAAAACAAAAATCTGAAATTTTTTTAACAAAAATTTAGAAAAAAATTAATTTAAAATATTTTTCTTCTTTTCCTAATTTTGAAAATCATATATATTTAATTTGTTATGTTTATAAGCTGTTTTCAAGGAACAAATACTATGACAAATTGAAAGAATGAAACTTTTAATAATGGGTTATCTTCAAGGGGTATCTCTGTTTTTTTAAATATTGTTAATTAAAAATAAAGAGTATAAAAATATTTTACAACTTTTAGCACATTCTTTGATAAGAAATGTACAGGAGGTATTAACTTGTGTGACAGATTTCTTAATAACAATAAAACAAATTATAACATACTGATCTGCAAGACAATTTGCAAAGCATGAAAAAAAAAATCTGAAAAATAATATTCTGCATTTTAACTCATAATTATTAATAATTTTTTCTTATTCGGCTCTTGTAAGTCAAATTACTTTGAAAATAAAATTTAAATATTTTTAAAAAAAATCGGTGCTCTCTATAGTTGCAGGACTTTTAGACCAGTGATGTAACAAGTTAAAGGGGAGACGTCCAGGGCTGAATATAATTTTTTCGACCCTTATCATCTTGAATGGCAGTGCAAGTGTAAACGGCCTCAAGCAAGATATAATTTTTCGTCCTTTTATAATAATTTTTTTTTAAATTGACATAAATGTACAAAAATTTTGTTTTCATGGCACCTTGGAAGATTGACTCTCAAAGCATATATCCCTTCCTGTCAATATACCACTGAATTAGGCAGTTGCCGACTTTGCCTATATGATAATCCCCTCCTGACTCTGCCTAATAATAAATCCTATAAATCACTAAAAATATTTTATTGACATGCTAAAACAGTTCAGGAGCTGCTATATTTCAACTATGAATTTTAGAGATGAGTGATTTAAAGACGGAAAATAATTTTCTTTATTGTTTCATTAAACATAAACAAATCTTTTTGATATTTTTTAATCTTGCAAATAGAGCGATTATGGATTATAAAAAGGAAAATTAAACGTTAAAGGCAATTCAAATAAAAATTCATTCCTTATTTACGCAAATATCATGAAAAAAATAAAAGCACATGTCTCAAAGTCAACACCAAAAAAGGCCTTTTTCTTTTCCTCCCATAAAACCACGTCAATTTCCAACTCACGCGTCATTTCCCATTCAAATAACATCCATAACAGCGCACCAGGAAACGGGGAGGGCTTTTGAAGAAGAGAGAGAATTCATTTTTATATTTTACCCTTACCTACAAATTCTTGCACATTCCCAGTAAGTATGAAAATAATAACGCTATCACTCCAGGTTACCCCTTAAAAAATATTAAAAGAAATAAGCATAGAGTGTAACACTCTGCTGTTTTCTTTATGGAAGAAGTTGCGATCGTGTAATCACAAGCAATCATCATCATTAAGGTCATGACCTTCAGGGGGAGAGGGGGAGTGTACATGAAAATGTCGGCAAAAAGTATCCGAAAAACATATTCTTTTTATAAAGGAAACTACACTACATAACGTTCTTCCAGACAAAATCATCAAGGAAGCTGGCTCCGTTTTATTACGCTTGCCAGGTGTGTTAGATGAAGGCTAAGGGGGTGGTTCGAATACAAAAATGTAATAAAGAAAAATGGCGTAAGACTACGCTTCGCCGCGTCTCCTCACACCACTGATCATTAAGAAAATCCCACCTGATGATGGTAATATAAGCTCAAAACTTTTTTCCACTTTTTCAGCGACATGCCCCCCCCCATTTTAAAGTTAGGTTGCTGCCATACATTTTATGCTTTTTTTAAGTTATTATTTTTTTTTACCGTGGATCCCTTCCATGGGAAAGGGAATGCGAGAGGGTTTGGAGTTAAGATATACATCGTGAAATTCACGGATGATCCGTGGCTTCTGTCATTTCCATTTTGTTTGGACGAACACCGGAGATGGAAGGGGCGGAGGAGAAAAACAGGATAGTGGTTCTGTTTCTGAGAATGGCTTATTGATTTAAAAAGTGTCTTTTTCGTATATATTTGTATATTCGTATGTATTCGATATTGGCAAATTGTCTTTATTAGAACCGATTATTAACACTTCTAATCAATTAGTATTTTGATATTGAATTCCTCTTTGATTGTGTGGCTAAATTTTGTCCAATGTATAATCCACAACGTAGATCCTGAATAGCAGAGCTTAGAAATTTACTTTCAGCGAATTCCGATTATTCCTTCTGTCATAAGATTAAACGTTTATTTCTAACTCTACGTGATTTTCGCCAACAGAAAGTAAGAATTAAAAATTCTGCGAAGTGTGAAGTTAAACCTTTGTATCAGCGGATGAATAGTATATTAAATTATAAGGAATTTAATGTTATTATTTTAGTAATATTTGTTTTTGAATTGTTAAGGGTATAATGGGTGATGAAAATGTAATAAATCGATTAAAACTGCAATTTTTAAATTTGTTTAAATCTTTTAGGAATATTTAGATTGCGAGTAATCGTTTGCAAAAAGAATCATTTTAATATGTTTTATACATATGCTCAACATTAAAGTTTTTTTATTGATGGCACTCCTAATTGTTTACATTTAAACAGCTGCAATATGGCACGGTTTTATTTTCCTTCAAGTTCACGTTTCCTTCAAGTTAAACGCATGGAGTTTTAAAATACTCCAAGAGCTTAATATTTTTAGTTATAACTTTGAAACTTTTCTGTTTTGTTGTATAAACATATAATGATATATTTATGCATTAATCATTTATGAATTTTAGATTTTATTATTGAAGACCTCAAGCAATACCACTGCAATAATCTTTTAAAAAATTTAAAAAATATTAAATAATTCAAATATTGAAGTAAAAATTGAATTTTCAGTGAAGTTAAGCATGCAAAATATTGTGCAGAATTAAAATGTCTATCTAAAAACTCTGAAAAAATAAATTTATGACTATTTTAATGCGCATAGAACATTTTAAATTTTTATACTATTTTAATACATTTATTTCATTTTTTTTTTTACCAAAAAAAATCAAAGTTATCAGTATATTTTGATGAACATTTTTTACAGTATTAAACTGAGATAATAAAATTACCATGAAAATTTCAAAACAATATCACAGAAAATAAGAAATTTTGGTTTCAATTTCCATTGTACCCTTAAAATAAAACATAGTTTTACCTCGGCCTGTTTCAAAACATTTCAAAAATCATTTATCGATCGATTTTCCACAATGTTATCCATATATGATATGTTTGTAAAACTCGAGATACTCCAGTCCGGCTAAAAGTAAATAATACAAACGATTAATTATAGTAATTTGAGCGAAAAAGATTGAGCTGTTTCGCTATCATTGCTCGAGCATTGTTCTTAAACATTGTTATTTATAAAACTATATGAATTGAAATACTATTTTTCCCATCTGTGGGTTTTTTTTTTGATGGTTCTAATATTTTTAAATCATTGTTGTTATTATTTATTCAAGAGAAAAAAATTTTGTTCCAAAACTTTAAACATTTCTCAATACATATTGCGGTTGCAAATAAAATAATTTAATGTTAAAGTCATAAAATAGAAATTATACTTTTTAATGACTTCGATTGTTAGCAAGCAGAATGTAGTTGTAAATATTGGTTTTATCTAGTTATTTGACTATTATCTATTTTTTTTAACATAGCAATGTTTATTTAGCTGCTGTTATTAAATATATTACAACGTTAGACGCTCATATAGCAAAAACAGGAAAACTTAATACAACAATTAAATTATTTATTTATCTTCTACTAAGTTTTAGCTTGGAGATTTCAATAATATATTCTTTGGCTCTTGTCGCAGCTAAAGCTAACCACTTTAAGCTCACACCGCATGATGGCGCTGCTCTTAATGATAATAAGCATGCTTTGCCCCAGTGTTTAAAATCAGCTATAGTTCTTGAAATAATATATATCTGTAGATATAAGATCCTTTCTGAATTTAAAAAAAATTAATATAAATAACATAAAATCCTTGAAAAGGATAACATTTAAATACAGCTGTTTTCTACTTATTAATATGTTTGTAATATTGTATTATTAATAAATATTGATTCATATATTTAGCTGCTTTGTTAATGAATATCCATGTATCGGATTGCATGACTTAAGTAGCAAATATTCAGTTCCACATTTTATTAATAAATATTTCTTAATCTAAATGATTATTTAAGCTATTTAAAGCTATTTAATAATGTAATTTCAGTTTGAGAATATGTTTTTATGTACTTTATAAAAGACTAAAAATAAACTTATCAGGGTTTTTTTTTATTAGTTTCGTTGTATATTTTTAATTTAAGCAAAATTTTTAACAATCTCTTTAGTTGAGTACTAAAACAAAATATCTTCTGAAAACCCTTTAAAAAAGTGTTTACGAACAAGAAACCATAAAAATCACGAATCTGTTGACAGTAATTAAAACTATTCAGGTTTCTTTACTCTTTTATCCATAATTGCTTTTCACAATTTCCTAGTTTTAACGATTTTTTTTTTTTCTTACTGTTCCCAAAAGGCTATTTTGTTTCATTTGGACCCAATGTGACACACATATAATAATCCTAATTAATTAAAACAACCATTAGAATTTCAATTCAGTCGTTATTTGCGTGTTTAAAAGATTGATTAAAAATTCCCGCTTAAAAAAAATCGCTCAGGCACTTGAAAAAAAAACTGTAACCAAATATACAGGAACTAATAAACGAAAAAGAAATCTTTTTTTTTCTAAGAGAAGAGTAAATAAATAAATAAATAAAAAGAGTCTTAATCACTTGAATCGTTTGGCGATGTCATCATTATCGTTTGATCCATAGCAAGTTTCATAATTTATTCATTCTCTAGCCTTATTTTCTTCACTTCAATGACGCGATGACTTGATTTCGCTCGCTCGGCTAGAAAAATAAATAAGTGTATAAAACAAATAAACCAGAAAAGAAAAACACACCAAAAAATTCTTTTTACCGTAATTGAAAAGCCATGTATAGTTAAGTGCGTCTCTAATTAAGTTATACTTGGCGGTCGTATAGAAACGCGTCGTTATATCCACATAAGTAACTAAAACGCATTCATTATTACAACCTTTATTTTTACAGCTTTGGTCAAGTAATTGAGATGGCTTTAGCTCTTTGGCTTATAAAGCACCTGCTATAAATTTTACCTGACGCAAAGTTGTGGTGTAATGAGGGGGTTTGAGTTTTTTTTGTTGGAGAATTATTTTCGCTCTTTCTCTCTTTTCCGAAAATAGGAAAACTGGATTAAAAGAATATTTTTTGCGAGAACGGTGTGGAATTTTACTTTAATGTCTCTGCCAGATTCACTATCTACTTCAAACGGAGTAATGTCGTTTGCTGCTTAAATAAAGAAGCTTGATGTGAAGAATTAAAGGGAAAGGATGAAAAATATTCTGATTTTTCTTAATGTGTGTTATTTCAGTTTCGAAGGTGATAGTTAGATTGGAAATCTGTTTTGTTTTTGTTTATATAGTCGTTCGGAGATTTAAGTATATAAACAATTTCTTTTAGTTAATTGGAAAGTGATAAGCATAAAAAATTTCAAAGCTTTTTTTTTCTTTTAAAAACAGTACGGTTGCTTTCTGCAGAACACATTTCCTTATTCATCATAGATATTGTCAATCGTTTTTTTTAAACTAAAATTTTGAAAATTCACAATACTTTTCGAACTATGTAGGTTAATGAAAGTCAAATTACACTCTAATACTTATTAGAGAAGTGAATTAGTGTTACTGAAGTTTTTAGAAAGCCTTTATTTTTAATTTTTGGTATATTCACCACAAAAATTAATTGAAATTTCTATTGTATATATAATAATTAATTGCAATTATTTTAAATGTATTCGTTTTCTTAGAATATTTTTTAATCACTCGAAATCGGGTTTCAGTTTACTATCTGAATTGCTCCGGATTTGGTTTTCCATGCATTTCAATCTGCATGCGTATAAAATAAATGCTGATTCTGCAAGAATTCAGGGGAAATTCCCTTTGAAAGGTATATAAGTAAGTTCCCTCGATGGCTCTTCTTCTTGCTAACTACCTTCCTATTGATCGTGGTTCTCATTAAGAAATTTTAGTTTTTAAAAAAATTAACTTTTCCGTAATCGTACAAATTATAAAATATATTGTTATATAATTATACATCTGTTTTTCCTTAAACCAAAAAAATGCATGCATACATATATAAATAGATATAATAGCATACAAGAAATATATAGCAGAGTTTTAACCGATGCGAAGACGAACATGACATTTTTGAAATAAACTTTATTTTTCCACGGGAGGGTAAGGTTTATACATAAGAGTTCATTGGTACAGAACACAAGAACAAAGTGAGAGAAATATTTCCCTTCGGGATTTTTAATAAGTGATTTTTTCATTGATTTCTTTGACACGTGTCGATTTAGGAAAGGGATTCTTGGGTATCTTTGAAAGAATGTATAGGTTTTAGAGATTTTTTATCTCTTCGCTCGTATTGTGGGTAATCAAAACTCAGCAATTTTTTAGAGCGCGTATTAGAAATAATTATATAAAAATGTGGGGTTTGGATCAGTAAATAAGGAAAAAAAATAGGATAAAGTAACATGGGTTAATTTAAGATAAAAATTAGAAAATTAATTAAAATTAAAATTATATACATATAAACATAATTTTGCAGACTTGTGGCCGAAAAGAAGAAACGTTTGAAATTTTAATTTCGATTTATTTCACCTTGGGAGTCATAATTTGTACAGAGAAAAAGCGATAATCGATGTGTCGGTCTACATCGTGACACAGCAGCAAAAGAGACGGAAATTTGTCCCTTCAGTGATTTTACTATGAGATTCCGATAGGGATTTCTTTGCTATTTATCAACTTAGGAAAGGGAATCTTAGGTGTCTGGATTTATGTGAGTGTTAAGAATTTTTATCTCTTCGCTCCTTGTGTGGGAACTACGATGTCAGCAATTTTGTTAAGCGCGTGTTTTAAATAATCAAATAAAAAAGTCGTAATTGAATCAGGAATAAGAGAACATTTTAGAATGAAAGCGTAGGATAATTTAAGATAAGAATTAGGAAATTAAGAAATATCATATATATATAATGTGTGTAATGATAGTTTAAAATCTAATTTAAATCCTAATTAATTTTCTAATTTTTAATATAACCCATATTCACTTAATTCTAAAATGTTCTCTTACTTCCTGATCCAATTCCACCTTTTTTTATTAATACTACACGAGCTCTGTAAAATTGCTTTAGTCCAAGTTGTTAAGTCACTTTCTTGCAGCTTGCCTTATGGATCGGAGATTAAAGGCAGATCGCCCAGGCTCTCCGTAGAAAAGTTCGTATTAGTGGTCTTACCTAAAACGACACATGTAACGAAATCCTTATCAGAATTTCATAGTATATAATCAATGGGGATAAATATTTCTGTTTCTTTTCGCTCTTCTACTAATGTATCGCTTGTGAACGGATGTCATTTCGTCCTTGCTTCTTGTACATAAAGTATGCCTTCCAGGATGAATAAAAGCGAAGTTTTAAAAATTCAAAGTGTCCTCTCTCTTTCTTTTCGCCCACGAAACTGATTCCAAAATATGTTTTACATATATATATATATAATGTTACTTGCATATTATTTATATCAACTCGAATCCTTATTTGCAACCGCAAATAACAAAACAAAATCTAACAAAACTCAGGGGATAGCGCTTAACTGGTCACTTTATTCAAACCAGCATATTACGTCTTTTGTTACGCACAAAATGCTTAACCACATTTTACATTCTAACAAATATTAATTTCCTCGAATGAAGTACTGGTTAGATTCTTAAACGGGGGAGAAGTGCTGTGCTTAATTTCCCGTTTTATCCCTTTCCCGGCTGAGAACATTAAAAGGTTTCCGCACGTGGTAGCTCCCAATTTTGAGAGGAGAGAAACGGGCGCATGTTTCCGGGCCTGGGATATAATTGGTCTGTGGCTCAACCACCGTTCTACCCACTTGATCATGGGCTGACCTTTAGCATGGAGGAATTCCTCCACCCCAGTTGGGTGAATAATTCTGTGAGAAATTCCGCTCTCTTTCACAAATCGAACCATTCGTAAGCTGTCAGTATTCCCTCAAGCGCCATGCATCAACTGCATATCTTAGAGGGACTTTTAAATTATTATTGTATTCTGGTATTTGAAATTTTATGGAAGTTCTTTATTATCGCAGAGTTGGTTACAAGAGATCGCTTGATTGCAGTGAGATTGAAACAATTAACAATTTGTTTCAGTTTGATGAAATTTGATTCAGCTTGTGTATGTTCAAAAGTAATTATTAGCGTTTAAGTGATTAGGGATTTGACTTTGTCGAATATTTTTAATGCCTGTTATTATTCATAAAGTTCTTTATTATCGCAGAGTTACAAGAGATCACTTGCTTGCAGTGAGATTGAAACAATGAACAATTTGTTTCAGTTTGATGAAGTTTGATTCAGCTTGTGTATGTTCAAAAGTAATTATCAGCGTTTAAGTGATTAGGGATTTGACTTTGTCGAATATTTTTAATGCCTGTTATTATTCATAAAGTTCTTTATTATCGCAGAGTTACAAGAGATCGCTTGATTGCAGTAAGATTGAAACAATTAACAATTTGTTTCAGTTTGATGAAGTTTGGTTCAGCTTGTGTATGTTCAAAAGTAATTATCAGCGTTTAAGTGATTAGGGATTTGACTTTGTCGAATATTTTTAATGCCTGTTATTATTCATAAAGTTCTTTATTATCGCAGAGTTACAAGAGATCGCTTGATTGCAGTAAGATTGAAACAATTAACAATTTGTTTCAGTTTGATGAAGTTTGGTTCAGCTTGTGTATGTTCAAAAGTAATTATCAGCGTTTAAGTGACTAGGGATTTGACTTTGTCGAATATTTTTAATGCCTGTTATTATTCATAAAGTTCTTTATTATCGCAGAGTTACAAGAGATCGCTTGATTGCAGTAAGATTGGAACAATTAACAATTTGTTTCAGTTTGATGAAGTTTGATTCAGCTTATGTATGTTCAAAAGTAATCATCTGCGTTTAAAAGTGACTAGGGATTTGACTTTGTGGAATATTTTTAATGCCAAGTCAAGGGGGGCTACATTCATACTGTATATCCATATTGAAATGTTAAGAAATCATTAATATTTTTTCTACTTGCCTGTATTTTGATAAATTTTTCACTTTAAGAAGGCATTTATTGAGAAAAATAAGTGTAATCAAAATATTTTCCTTCATAATATTCTATACCTTTTCCCCATATTTCATCCAATAAGTCTTGCTATTGATTGTCTTCGAATTTTTTGGTCCTCCAGGCCGTTCTTTGTCATTGACATTGATTGACATCACCACTCTTAAATCGTTGATACCAAAACCGACAATAGATATATGACGTAGCAGCATCACCATAAGTTTCTAAAAGTGTCTGATGGACTTCAGCAGCAGAATTCTTCAAATGAAACAAACAAAAAAAGCAATGAAGGTCGACAATGCAATTTGGAGCGTTCCACGATTGGGGTCTTTATACAATGAATAACTCAATATTATTAAATGGAAAACTTTCAATATGATAACAATAAAATCATAGTAAATCGGTAAAACCCAGTCATTTATATAGATATTTCGCATGTTTAATAATAGTTATTGCTGATTAAAATACATGCAAGCACCTAATATTATAAAATAATAATAAATTGTAGTGTTACTTAATACATATTTGGAAAAATCTTGTAATGTCTGTTAAATTAGCAAAGGAAATATAATTAATTTGTCAAACATCAGCTACTTGAGCTATACCGTAAGAAGTCTTTTAATAAATTTGTTATTTTTTGCATGTCTACAATATTTTAAAACAATTTAATTAAACTTTATGTATAACCAATAAATAAAAAAGTGGATTTAAAACTACTATAAATCCTTTCTTTTATATTAAAGTGGTTCTTTTTTTCACTTTTGGAATTTTTTTTTCTTCTATACGAAATAAACAAATAAAAGGAGTGCATTCGTAGAAAAATTTCGGATTTTGATGAATCTCTCTCTCTCTCTCTCTTTTTTTTTTTTTTTTGACTTCCCTGGATCCATTTTTGAAATTTAGTATGCCTTCTTATCTATATACTTATCTAGAAACTAAAAAATGCATTGCTAGACGGATGATGTATAAACGACGGGGCCAAACGTCCTCCTGCTGATGTGGTGTGCAAGTTTGGAGAGAGGGAGGTCCAGTTTAAGTGTCGTCCTCGTCATCTGACCTCGGTTCAAAATTACGAGGTCCGTTCCAAAATAGCTCTAATGTTGCTTTAAAACGGGACTTCAATCAAAGTAAACTCACCAAAGAAAATGCCTAGTTATTTTTGTCTCTTAATATAGATATGCAAAAAATTAAAATATATAAATAAAACAATTTACTTCCACAAATTAATTTAATTAAAAAACAACGGAGGCATTCGAAACACATTCAAAGTACTATGCTTAGTTGAAAATCTTGCATAATTATTGTATTTACAAAGATTTCGAGGTAAAGAAAAGATTAAAGGTTTCTTTTAGATTTTTAATGGCTTAGCACTTAAAAAAAAGATAAATTCCTGAAAACGGCGACTTTTAAACTTTATCCATCGGCTTCTTTAAAGCCAAACATTTTTTCCTGAGGGGGGAGGGTTACAAAAAAAAAAAAATACTGCCTCGCAGTTTTTCACCGCCATTAGAACATACATTTTCGTGTGAATTCCAACTGTGTCGGCTTTCTTTTAAGCAAAATAGGATTATTAAAAGCGCGTATACTGCAAAGGAGGCTAATAGCCTAAATTAAGTTATTTTGAGTCGGGATTGGAGCCGAATTGTGGCACAACGCGATGTCAACCAACCTTTTGAGTGTTTACCTCTCTTTTTAATTGAAGCTTTCCTGCTACTTATGCAACCGAATAGTTCGGAATGGATAGAGCATAGCGTGACTTGGTGTAGTAATACGAGACCGGGGGGGGGACAATAATTGTGATAAATTGGAGGGTGTTTAGGAGGAAAAAGAAACTTTTCTTTAAGTTTCGTCGCTAGTTTTTGTGATTTTTTTTGTTTTTTAATTTCCTTTCGTGTTTTTTAAAGTTTGTGTATTGCAGATCCGAAGATTTTTCCTTTTATTTGCTTTTTTGTCCTTAGAAAAAGTAATGAATAATATAGTTTTGCGGAGATGGATTTTGATAATAATAAAAATCATGGTTAGGAGTTCGTATTTTCTGAAATTAAAAGAAAATTTTTGAATAATTTTGTTACGATAGATGCGAAACGAGCGAGTAATTGGAACCAAAAATGACTCATAAAAATAAATTTAGTAAAAATAGTTTTTTGAAACCTTACTTTTTTTTAGTGTATGAAAAAAATAATTTTTTTTTAAAATTTTAATAATTTTATAACTTTTTGCTTTTATTATTCATTATTTATTATGAAAATTGTCATTAATTTTTCTCACATTCCTAATTAGATAACGCTACTCTCAAAGAATGAAACTGTTGTTAAAATAATTTATGAACTGATAATTAAATTTTGAAGATATCAAACATTATTTTTGAGAATACATAAATATAAATATTTCGAAACGTTGGGACATCAGGAAAAGAGCAAGAAATCGATTACAAAATTCAATAAATAAATAAATACATGAAAGTTGTGTAGAATTCCTCTACACAACTTTCATCAGTCATAAAACCCAATTCATCTCTTCTCAATCTTTTTTTTTTTTTTCCTTTTACTTGCGAAATTTCTTTAACTACACCGAGAATGGAGAATTCGCCGGCGTCTTTGCATAGGAATAGCGCATCTTCCCCGTCCGGGCATCGAATCCCGGTTCGGGCATGGTGGTTCTTCATCTGTGTTCTATCTGTGAGGTGTGTGAATGTGCCCCCCCCCGTAAAAAGGGGTTGTTCAAGTGAATGTGTGAGTTTCATCTTCATATGAGCTAGAAGTCAGACTTCTGCCCTCGGGTTCTCAAGGGTCTTTACCCTCAGAAGCTACTGCACCCGCTTTCCGTGGTAAGGCGGACTGATGACATCATCATCAATGGAGAATTCCAACTGATGTGGTAAAAAAGACTGAAGAGGGGTTTGACAGCTCAAGTGTCGTTCGCGTCATCTGATCGCGATTTAAAAATGATCCATTTCAAAGTAGCTCCAGCGTTACTTCAAAATGGCATTTAGTATAGTTAATTAACTCTTGATTTATCATCATTTTTCGTGTATCTCACCCCCCTCCCCACCATGTATAATTACCAACATCTACATACAGATAGAATAATAATATAATACAAAGATCTTTTTTATTTCAATCCGTTTCGCAATAGTGGTGCATACTACTGAATTTCCTGTCCACTTTGTCTAAGGATTACTGAAATAACATTTCCCGTTTCCCAGTACTGATAAGACATTTACAGCCAGCTGTGTCGTCGCTGTTAATTATTAAACTCCTCGAGATAGGCAGATGATGGATCTTTCCAGCTGGGTGGTTCCACATCTGTTCATTAACGACTGCAGTGAAAGACCACATGTAGGAATTCCTCGTCCAAAAGATATTGATAGTACCTTCAAAGAGAAAGGGGTGTCCAAACATCTGGATGCTAAATGTTTCTCATTGTGAAAGGACTATGATAACTCCGTGTTCCAGAATAGTCAGTTATGAAAGGTGCATCACTAAAAGGACCTTCCCACGACTGACTGGCGCCTCTGAGGGAGCATATTGCTGAACCCCGATTGGCCGAAAGAGAGCTCAAATGACCAATGTAAATTAAGAGGAGGAGATTTTCGCCAAAATAAAGTGCGGATATTGGGGGGGGGGGAGGAGGAGAAGAAACGAATTGCAGGCAGACTGTTGGGCTACGCCCATGAGTTCGGAGTCCGAGAACTACCCCTGGAGTGGTTGTGTTGACTAACAACATGTTAGTTCCCAATGGTGTTGTTTCTCCGTATTGATGGAGAACTGAGTTTCAAGAAAAACCTTCGACTTCGACTGTTGTATCTCCTTCTACAGGTGTAAATAACTATTTATTTAACCAAGATTAGGACAAGTTGTTCTTTGTATGTATAGGGCTGTAAAATAAAGAATTGTCTGAAAATTCTGTTTCGTTATTTGTTCAGTCTAGATCAAGACATTACACTACTTTGTAGAAGGGCGAGACTCTTTATAACTTCATTATGAGGTAGTTGAAAATAATAGATGAGTTTCAGGAACAATTATTTAAATATTTTTGAACCGCTCGGAAATTAGCTGTTGGATACGATTAGAGTGAACACTAAATATAATTATTCAATATACTTGCAAATATAAGAAAATCTAGCAAATATAAGAAATATAATGTATTTTAATCTGTGATGCTTCATTAATTAGATAGTTATTACTTACAAATCTTCCTATAATTTACTTCATAGCCATTGGAAAACGGAGCGATCCTATTTTTGTAAACATATTAAATAACTTAAAATAATACGTTAGATTTTTCTTCACCGGATAGTGAGCTTATCAAAGGAATTTAACTAACTTAATGCTCAGTCATTGTTTTGATCAAATTAATTAATTAAACGTCCATTTCCTTTCGAATGATTTATTTCAAATCTTTATTCTTCTAAAAACAAAAGTATTGCAATAGTATCTTATCGTTTAGTTTGCATATAACATTATGCATTAAAGTAATGTTCATCCTCTTGAACAACTTTTTTTTTCAGGGAATGATTGAATACAAAATATTAAATGCTTCAGGCAACTGCTTTATGGCATTCTTCCTGCATTAATGTAACATTTCTTGTATTTTGTAGTTAGAAAAGACTCAGCTTGTATCAAAAAATAGCAACAGCTGGCATGTTCGGGTTTTCTTTTTAAATGATTCTTTGAACTGGTTATGGAACAATAAAAATAAAATTTTGATGCATGCGGTGCTTAAAACTTGAAACTAAACTTAACAAAGGTACAAATCCAAGCCAAAACAATAATATAGGATAGAATCTTTCTGGATATCGTATACCGAAAACGAATCCAATGAAAGTTCAGCAAGAAGTATTTACGATTATTTACTGAATTTGTTTACTGAATGTCTCATAATTCATTCTATGAATAAAACAAACAAACAAAAGAAGAAAAAAAACATGCTTTCCGATATTTCGAAATTTTTTCCCCATTCTTTTTCACTAAACCACCTGTCCGTTCTCTTAGTTTCCACTAATGCGTTACATACGATTGCTTCCTAGTAGATAGAATACGCTTATGGATAAAATAAAAAATATATAAATAAAAAGTTCGGAAACATACGCTTTTCCAAACAACTACAGCCTAGTTCCATCGCATTACCTGCTGCAGAAGAAGCAGACACACAAAATTCGAAACAACCGTTGTTAACTAGTAACTGCAACTGCAGCGGATCTCCAAAAACTGCACGTAAGGGGGGGGAGAGAGAAAGGGGGATAATAATACTTTGGAGATTGGAATAGGGAGTAGGAAGGGAAAAAGAGAGACTAAATAAATAAGCGCTGTGTAACTAAAATAAATAAAAGTCGGTCGCACGGCATCGGCCCCTGAGTCTCCCCCCTTTACCTCCGAAATAAATAAATAGATGAAAAAAAACTTAGTTTAAAAAAAATAAATAAAAGAGGGTAAGAGTTAAGTCTGAGCTGCATACTTTTTCCCCAAGCCCCTCCCACCGAAGCATCTGTCAAGAATGATAGATGGCGCTGCGAGCGTTTCCACCCGTTGCGGACCAGCGGATAGAATTTCCCGTCTTTGAGACTTATATTCTTTAGTTTTAGGTTATTTACTCTTTTTATTTTGTGTTTTCTATTTTTTTTATTATTATTGTTATTAGTTCTGGGAGAGAAATAAGTGCTTTTCTGCGGGGAAGAGGTGAAAAACGGATTAAGTCATTTAATCTGAAATTTTCGAGACGTTTCCTTTTGTCAATCGATTAATCTTCCGCTACTGGATCCTGAAATTAACTCTTTTGGAGGTCTTCGGGAAGTCGGAAAGATAAATATGCTCTTTCTTTTTTTTTTTTACTATGTAATGTATAAGCTTAGTTGAGCTATTGGTCAATTTCTGTATCATTTAGAATGCTTTTGGATATACGTCATCTACGAAATATTGATACTATTTCCTGTCTTATGTGCAATGTAAAGTAAGAGAAATACCAGAAATTAACTCCTTTGGAGCCCTTCGGGAAGTCGAAAAGATAGATATTCTCTTTCTTTTTTTTACATTGTACCGTATAAGCTTAGTTGAGCTATTGGTCAATTTCTGTATCATTTAGAATGCTTTTGGATATACGTCATCTACGAAATATTGATACTATTTCCTGTCTTATGTGCAATGTAAAGTAAGAGAAATACCAGAAATTAACTCCTTTGGAGCCCTTCGGGAAGTCGAAAAGATAGATATTCTCTTTCTTTTTTTTACATTGTACCGTATAAGCTTAGTTGAGCTATTGGTCAATTTCTGTATCATTTAGAATGCTTTTGGATATACGTCATCTACGAAATATTGATACTATTTCCTGTCTTATGTGCAATGTAAAGTAAGAGAAATACCAGAAATTAACTCCTTTGGAGCCCTTCGGGAAGTCGAAAAGATAGATATTCTCTTTCTTTTTTTTACATTGTACCGTATAAGCTTAGTTGAGCTATTGGTCAATTTCTGTATCATTTAGAATGCTTTTGGATATACGTCATCTACGAAATATTGATACTATTTCCTGTCTTATGTGCAATGTAAAGTAAGAGAAATACAAGAAATTAACTCTTTTGGAGCCCTTCGGGAAGTCGAAAAGATAGATATTCTCTTTCTTTTTTTTACATTGTAACGTATAAGCTTAGTTGAGCTATTGGTCAATTTCTGTATCATTTAGAATGCTTTTGGATATACGTCATCTACGAAATATTGATACTATTTCCTGTCTTATGTGCAATGTAAAGTAAGAGAAATACAAGAAATTAACTCCTTTGGAGCCCTTCGGGAAGTCGAAAAGATAGATATTCTCTTTCTTTTTTTTACATTGTACCGTATAAGCTTAGTTGAGCTATTGGTCAATTTCTGTATCATTTAGAATGCTTTTGGATATACGTCATCTACGAAATATTGATACTATTTCCTGTCTTATGTGCAATGTAAAGTAAGAGAAATACAAGAAATTAACTCCTTTGGAGCCCTTCGGGAAGTCGAAAAGATAGATATTCTCTTTCTTTTTTTTACATTGTAACGTATAAGCTTAGTTGAGCTATTGGTCAATTTCTGTATCATTTAGAATGCTTCTGGGTATACGTCATCTACGAAATATTGATACTATTTCCTGTCTTATGTGCAATGTAAAGTAAGAGAAATACAAGAAATTAACTCTTTTTTAGCCCTTCGGGAAGTCGAAAAGATAGATATTCTCTTTCTTTTTTTTACATTGTAACGTATAAGCTTAGTTGAGCTATTGGTCAATTTCTGTATCATTTAGAATGCTTTTGGATATACGTCATCTACGAAATATTGATACTATTTCCTGTCTTATGTGCAATGTAAAGTAAGAGAAATACAAGAAATTAACTCTTTTGGAGCCCTTCGGGAAGTCGAAAAGATAGATATTCTCTTTCTTTTTTTTACATTGTACCGTATAAGCTTAGTTGAGCTATTGGTCAATTTCTGTATCATTTAGAATGCTTTTGGATATACGTCATCTACGAAATATTGATACTATTTCCTGTCTTATGTGCAATGTAAAGTAAGAGAAATACAAGAAATTAACTCCTTTGGAGCCCTTCGGGAAGTCGAAAAGATAGATATTCTCTTTCTTTTTTTTACATTGTACCGTATAAGCTTAGTTGAGCTATTGGTCAATTTCTGTATCATTTAGAATGCTTTTGGATATACGTCATCTACGAAATATTGATACTATTTCCTGTCTTATGTGCAATGTAAAGTAAGAGAAATACAAGAAATTAACTCCTTTGGAGCCCTTCGGGAAGTCGAAAAGATAGATATTCTCTTTCTTTTTTTTACATTGTAACGTATAAGCTTAGTTGAGCTATTGGTCAATTTCTGTATCATTTAGAATGCTTCTGGATATACGTCATCTACGAAATATTGATACTATTTCCTGTCTTATGTGCAATGTAAAGTAAGAGAAATACAAGAAATTAACTCCTTTGGAGCCCTTCGGGAAGTCGAAAAGATAGATATTCTCTTTCTTTTTTTTACATTGTACCGTATAAGCTTAGTTGAGCTATTGGTCAATTTCTGTATCATTTAGAATGCTTTTGGATATACGTCATCTACGAAATATTGATACTATTTCCTGTCTTATGTGCAATGTAAAGTAAGAGAAATACAAGAAATTAACTCTTTTTTAGCCCTTCGGGAAGTCGAAAAGATAGATATTCTCTTTCTTTTTTTTACATTGTAATGTATAAGCTTAGTTGAGCTATTGGTCAATTTCTGTATCATTTAGAATGCTTTTGGATATACGTCATCTACGAAATATTGATACTATTTCCTGTCTTATGTACAGCATAAACTAGGAACAATACAAGAGCTGATTTAATTATTTTGCTTTTTCTTTTTCTTTTTATTCATTGTGAGTTCATATTACTGATTAAACAATACGATGTATGACGAGCGAAATTTAATGTCTTAATAAAGTTTAAGTAATAATTATTACAAGGAAAAAATTGCTTTTAAAATGTTTTAAATTAAACAAAATGTGTAACACGTGGCGATATAAAGGCTTTAAATTTAAAATAGAAATAATTATTTTTTTAACTAATTGAAATTTTTTAGCATATTCTTTCGTATAGGTTTCATTCCCATCACGCATAAGCATTGTAAACCTGAGGCATATCGTGAACACCAACAGTGCTCAAGTTTTTATTTTCAGACTCCAACATATGAGCGATTTGTGCTTCCTAATTTAGAAAAGAAAACAGAGTAATGCGTTTTTGCGGCAACTTCTTGCTTATTTAAAGTAAGAAGATCATATACCAGATTTTATTTATTTATCTTAATGATTTCATTTTTGAGTTATTGCCTCTGTATGCCTGCAGTTGTACAGACCGACAGACGGTCATCCCGTAAATGGATTTAGTTTAGATCTGTAAACACTTCTTTTAAAATTATTAAATATATGAGAAATGGCAACATATAAAATATACAGCCATAACGGTGATTCTCATTAAGAAAAAAGCACCATAATTAATTTCCTAAAAATATAGGTAGTTAAACATTCATTAATCTTAATTGTGATAATTATCTTTTAACAAATAAAATGTTAAAAGCACAGTACATATATTAATATAACATATATAAATTGACCTTAATAAAGTGTGAGTTTATTTATTTGAGATAGCATTTAATTCGGTGAAAAATTTAGTCATTTTTTTTTAATTAAAAGTATCGCAGAGAAGGCAACATATGAAATATACTCTTACGATCCTTTCCAAAGCTCTTATAAATAAAAAAACATAATAATCAATTTTCTAAAAATGCAAGAAGTTACGCATTTTTTTAAAAATCTCGATCGTGGTAATAATTATTCGTACTTAACAAATGTCTTTAACCCTGAAGCATTTCAAATAAGTTAATTAAGATTTTAAGTAATTTTTCGAGACGAATTCTGACACATTTTTTTAATCGGAAAAGCTCTTATACTTCACGATCAATCGTAATTTACTTAAAATTCCTGTGATGTGTTAGAATTCCTCCCCTGAAGCAGAACGTTACGATTATAACCACCCTGCTTTTTTCCTTACTACATTTATTCCAGGGGGGGGGGGGAGGGGAGTTTTAAAGCGGGAAACACATTGTTTTACTTTCCAAACCACTATTAAACGCGCGAAGATTTTTTACGATCGGTTTCCGTACTGACATTAATCAGTCTTCGAAACGGGTGTTATTAGATTGTTTTACGTTTACGACAACGAAGGAGGAACTATTCGAACGATATATTCCAAACAGTACTCCCCCCCCCTCCCACAACAGAAGCGAGGCAAAGAATAACAGCATCCACAAACATATTGCTAGTTATAAAAACAGTTTGAACGTACATGTTTTTGCTTCATTTGCTTCAAGCGAGGATTTAATATCAGGAATATTTTAAGAGCATTTTTTTTTTCCTTGGTGAACGAAAAATTGTAACAAGCCTTTGATCCATTTAATAGCTCAAACACATTTCGAGAATTCATTTTTGGAAAGTGTAGTTTTATGGAATATTTTTAAGTGCCCCTGTAAGCCTTTCAAGGAAAATACACTTTCGTATATTTTAAGGGGGAAATGTAATATATATTCCGTTTATGTTTTTAAAAGAATTAAATCTTTTTTCACACGCGCTCTTTCTCTCTGTAGATATTTTTTTATATATATTTTTGCTGACGAATAAGAAGTTTGGAGGTGAAATCCAAATTTTAATTTCCTGTAGTTTATTTTCAAATACATTTCTTACATTTTCTGTTTCGTTTCATAGTTCAAAAAGAAATGAAGTCCTTAATTTTCAATCTTTTTCTTCGAGAGTCACTGAATATTTTTGAACCAAAAATCTAATAACAGTCTGTTAAGAATAAAATCTGTCATGGTAGAATTCGGTTTATGATGCAAAAACACTGGATTCTTGATTTTAAAGAGAAAATTTCTCATATTTCAAAGCTATCAGTTTCATGAAGCCCATTTCACTTTTTATTCTACTCACTTCTAATATATAAAATCCTTAGTGTTTATAAGTTCCTTCGCTTTTAATAAAAGTCGTCGTTCGTTATTGAGGCCTGCTGATTGTTTTCACACCCTATACCCACTATAAGCGAATTCCGAAAATTTATGGACCTAGTGGAATTGAAGTTCCGTGACAATATAAAACATATTTTAGCAGATAGAAGAAACTTTTGAAATTTTAAACATATTTTTTTTCACTACGGAAGCATTTTATGTGCTAGTGCAAAAGAACAAAAGAGACCTAAATTTTTCCTTCAGTGATTTTTTTTCTATGAGATTCTGATAGAGATTTCTTTGACATGTAGTCTTAGGAAAGGAAAATGTGGGTGTCTATAAAAGAATGTGCTAAGAATTAAGAACTTTTATCTCTTCACTCGGGGAGTGGAAAAATGCTGCGATTTGCAGTTTTATGGAGCTCGCGTCAAAAGTAAGTAAACTAAAAGTGGAATTGGATCAGGAAGTAAGAGATCATTTTAGAATGAAGTTAATATGAGCTGAATTAAGATAAAACTTTGGAAATTAATTAGTTTTTAATTTAGATTTAGAGATATCATTACACACACACACACACACATTATATATATATATATATATATTTTCGGGTCACGAGGAATCATTATTAGACTTAATGTCTGTATGTCCTCACAGAAAAAATCCCTTTATTTGAATCCCTGCCTGAGGGTGACCCTTGAAAAAGTCTTCAGGCCGGATTCTTTTTTAATATTTTTTAATAATTTTTTTGGTTTAATTTTTATTTGGTTTTTGTTTTACCTATTAACTTGATTCTAATACTTTTGTATATATATATATATATATATATATATATATATATACCAACCGGGACAAAGAAGGAAAGTGTGCTCAAAATGCATAGGGAAAAAAAGATGCAAAAAATACACATAGGATTACGGTAACTATAGAAGAATTATATTTGAAATGGAAAATGTAAAATGAAAGAAGTTTACAATATAAAAAAATGAATTAAAAAACCTTCGAATATAAGAATTTCAAATAATACAATTTTTCCTACATCAGTTTCCATTCTCATTATGTGCATTATCTAGGGCCGCAAAATATCTAAATCCGCCACTCTAACTTATGCATTCAAGCAAAGCAATTTTTCCTGTTGGTACTGTGGATTGAAATTTATAAATTTAAATACAAAAGATTTGAAATATATATATAATAGTTCTAAACGATTTCGTACAATTAATTATTATGAATAATTTTTTTTTCAATGATTTGTTTAATAAAATAACAAGTATGAAAATAAACATTAAGTATAGTTTATATCATTTTTGTCCTGAAATTGTTTTAAAAAAATAAATTGATAAATAATATTAAAACAATAGAAATAAATGCAGTTCTTTGATAAATAATATCGACTCAAATTAAGAAAGTTAATTCATATAATAAAGATAGCTGTGCAAACTAGATATCTAACATAACTTTACGTAATCTTATGCTTAATTTTAACATCACAGACTTTTGTATATTCGCTGTGGATTCCAAGTTGTTGCTTTGCGTGTGGCGTATATCACATGACCATGACCTGATATTATGAGATATATTTATTTATAATTTAAAAGCATGACTCATTAATTAACGTTAATAATATGTGAAACCAGCCGGCGTCCTGGCATAGGGGTAGCGCGTCTTCCCCGTGATCTGGGTGACCTGGGTTCGAGTCCCGGTTCGAGCATGGTTGTTCTTCATCTGTTCTATCTGTGAGATGTGTGAATGTGCTCCCCTGTAAAAAGGGGTTGTGCAAGCGAATGTGATGCGTGAGTATCTAAGACGTACTCTTGGCACTAGTTGGCGCTACTAAAACAAGAGACGCTCACTTGGCTTAACCATAGCAAGTGCCATTAGAAACAGCAACAATAGCAACAGCAATATGTGAAACCTACGCTTTTTCACCTTCTGGTATACATATACAGAGAAAATATAGTAATCGCCAAAATATTCGAACTCGAGTGTTAGTTTAAACTCGAACTAATTCCACTAAAATGTGAAAATTAGACTTTCCTGAGTTAGAAAAACAAATTTTTGTGAAATATCCGTCCGTCCGTCTGTCTGTGACAAAGATAACTCAGAAACGATTTGAGCGAGACGGTTGAAATTTGCTGTACCATCTTTACACCAAATTTGTAAATTTTTATCAAATTTTGAATTAAATCCGCTCAAGGGAAGTCTGTCTGTCCGGCTGTTTCAATATGAATTAATAGGATAGCTACAAAACGAAGAGAGCTAGTTAGAATTCAGTTCACGGATGTAAGATGTATATTGTAGTTACCTGTCAAATGGGGAGCCAAATAGAACTACGAATGAACCGTCTATCTGTCTGTACTTTCAGAAACATGTTTAAGCAATAATTCAAAAAAAAAACGTAATGACTTAAATGCAACACATTTGGTATAGGCATTTGTGACTACAAGTGCAGTTTTATGTCAAATTATTATTTTTTTTTATGTCTTGTTTCAGTCGGCAGAGAAAACTGTGTCTAAAACACAAATTCGACTTTTAGTTACTATTAGCCACGTGCCAGGAATTAATCGCCAAATAACTCGCCAAGGATGATATGATGGATTCAGTAAAAATGCTACAATCATGTCAAAAGTTAATATTTCGTAACTATTGTACGCCAGTGCAATATAAGACTTTCTCTGGTATGACAAGTTTATTGTAGAGTATGCGAGAAATTTTTGGAGAAGCCAATCCCGCTGGTTATTTTCATAAATTATTCGCCTTGCTGTGTATCTCTTATTTGTCTTGATGATTCATGGATGTCACTTTCATCTATTCAACATCTTAGAAACAAATTCGGGTTGTACTGACTAGCGCCCACTATGTACAAACTGAAAAAGAAAAAAAGATCAGAACGAGAGAAGCTGTGATGAAGTGACGTGAGGATGAGGGGTGTTATATGGTAAGACGATGTATGTGTGATGTGTTTCGTGGAATATGGCCTCAAAAAACTGTTAACAAACGGCCCATTTAATGCTGAAATAACTTTATATCTTTTATATATGTGTACCTGTGATATGTGCAATTAATTACTTATTAAAACATATTGCACTAAAAGGTTGTTGACTATTATTTGCTCTTAAGAGACGTCGCAGGCTTTTCAATTGATCTTCAAAGAGATATCAAGATGCGATGTTCTTCTTTTGTTTTTTAACAGAATGCAATCATAATAAGATTTTGGTGAAAGGTTGATCATAATACGATGAATAACAGTGATAACCAAATATAGAACATTCATCAAAAGAATTCTTGGAACGTAAAAAAAAAAAAAAAAATGGTATCTTAGATTCATCAAATAAAACAACAAAAAATTCGTCACCATATAAAGGAAGGAAAAAAATATTTATTCCTAACAAATATTCGGATCAGAATTACATCTCTCGTTACTATGGCGTTTCTTTTACGAAGAACCAAATAACCTGAGCAAATACACAAATAGCATTCCTCGCCAAACATTTTCTGATAGAAATCTGGAAGAGATCCATTTGCCTCTACTGAAAAGATTCTACCAGCAATAAAAAAAGAGCGGGAAAAAAAAGCATTTTCTCATTAACGATGTTAAGAAAATTCTAAACGATGCTTAGAGGAAAGGCTTATTCATACAGCCTCGATGCCAATACGAAATTGATGGATGTTCGTGTTGTTCCATGCGATGTTTTCTATCCGAGTTGAGATGAATCTTAAATTGGATGGGCTGAAAGGCAGACGATTCTATTGAAGATTGATCTCCACGCTTTAAGAAAAAAAATAATAATAAGACAAAAATATGCCTGAGAAGAAGAAGGAAAAAATTTCCTTTCAACTGAAGTGAACTGGAGCAGGTTGAGTTTTAGAATATGATGTCTCCCAAAGAAGTTCACTGTGACATGAAACTGAAATTCGATTTTTTTTTTAAAAGAGCAAATAAATTCGGAACTAGTAAATGAGTAAATTAAATGCAGAAATTATTTTTATATTTTACATTCACTGGTAAATATTTTTAATGTTTCAAAATGTGGCGATTAAAAAATGATATTTATTCTTTTATGTGTTTAGATAATAATCAACACATATAAAACATATTTTATTATGAAGCTGGTATATATATAAATATAATATGAAATGATATTTTAATATATAATTTAATCCAAATTTCCTAAATGTTTGCCTAATTCAGCCCATGTCAGAGTCATTCTAAAATATTATCTTCTTTCCTGATCTCATTCCACTTTTAATTCAACTGAAGCTGTGTAAAAATTACTGCGCCGTCAGTTGCCCTTGAAAAGGTCAACACGTGTATTGAATTGACACGTGGCTAGAAATCCCATGTTATATAAGACTAGTGATCATTTGTTTTGTGCCTTTTCTTACTTCTACTTTTGTGTCGCGTTGTAGCGGACGTGCCTTGTCCGCGTCTCTGCTTGTAAATAAACTGCTTTCCTGGAATGGATATTAAAAATAATTTAAAAATGTAAATTGTCTTTTCAGTGTCTTCGAACCTGCATTCTGCTTCAACCAAAATAAGCTCTCTCTCTCTCTCTCTCTCTCTCTCTCTCACACTCACACACACACACACACACACACACACACACACACTTGGTAACAAAATGAAAAACAAAATCATGAAATCGGTTCTCTGTTTTAAGTTTTTTTCTTTCCATCATTCTTCCCATTCTTCTCTTATTACTTTGAAATTCGAATAAGGAAAATTTAGGTTCACCAAAAATCGCGGCAAAAGTGAAGTGATGTACGCCATAAACAGATTTCTATAAAGATCATATGTGTAAATGAATGCATAAGAAAATTGAAAGTGTTTCCCTTCCCAGCTTTTTCGAATACTTTCATATAAGAACCAGGCATGCATTCTGCTTTCCATCGGATTAATTACAAAAGTTGTCGGAATTTTGGTGTCAATATTTATGCCAAAATTTCTTTATTTTCGTTCCTCACGTTTTTGCATTAATTGTGCCCATATACATATGAACATATTTCCCAAAAATATATATAAAAAGATGACTTTTTTTGGATAAGGGGATTTGATTATGCTCATATTTTTATTCTTTTGGATCATGATTAAGGAATGGTTATTAAGATGCGATTGAAAAGCTCTTTGTTACAAGAGACCGCTTGAAAGAAAGTTGAACTTATATAATTTTAGAAAGAAATTTGCTGAAGCAGCGTTTTAAGTTCTGCGGGAGTTAAAGTCGGCGAAGGGAAAATAATTTAAAATCATGGTGAATCATAAAATGAAAATTAGGATGAAGTCTGGGTTTGAAAATGAAAAAATAAAACACAAACCATATATAATATGGATTTATAGAAATCTAAATTGTAGAGATTGATCAAAAATCGCCTTCGTGTTTCTTGAAGATAATAATACTTTTTTTACATTACTTGTGGACCAAGCCCTACATTTATTATAATAAAAGTCAATTCCGATTTCGGACCCGTCACTTATCTCTACATTGTTTATGAACTTTACCACACCGTTTAATAGTATGTTAGAATAGATAATGTCTATGAAGAATGTTACTTCATTATACCTGAAGTGTAATGTCTATGAAGAAAATGCTTCTTCATTATACCTGAAGTGTAATGCCTATGAAGAATATGTCACTTCATTATACCTGAAGTGTAATGTCTATGAAGAAAATGCTTCTTCATTATACCTGAAGTGTAATGTCTATGAAGAATGTTACTTCATTATACCTGAAGTGTAATGTCTATGAAGAATGTTACTTCATTATACCTGAAGTGTAATGTCTATGAAGAAAATGCTTCTTCATTATACCTGAAATGTAATGTCTATGAAGAAAATGTTTCTTCATTATATCTGAAGTGTAATGTCTATGAAGAAAATGTTTCTTCATTATACCTGAAGTGTAATGTCTATGAAGAAAATGTTACTTCATTATACTTGAATTGTAATCTCTATGAAGAATATGTAACTTCATAATACTTGAAGTGTAATGTCTATGAAGAATATGTTTCTTCATTATACCTGAAATGTAATGTCTATGAAGTAACATATTCTTAAAAGGGTTTTTTTGTATAGTCTTATATGAGATATATTTATATCTCTAATTTTTTTTATAAAATGTAGAGTTTTTTTTTTCAATAATGATACAAACTAATGAGCTATGAACTTACAAAAACCACATGATTATTTTTTCAAGCCAATATTACTGAACCATATATGCAATTAATTATTTTATTTATTCATGAATCTTCCTTTTTGTGTAACGCGAAACTCCTATGCGACAGACCTTGTAAAATTGTTAAAATTGCGTGCTAAATTTGATGGATGTATCACGTTAGAGCATTAGCGTGAAAAATTTTTCCGCTTAACCGATTTTTCTCAGTTTATTATTTTTTTTAATTAAAAGTAAAAACGCACGTTTGATGCTTACTTTGAAAATTAAATTAATCATTTTTCTTTGTGAAGCTTTTTTTTTTTTCATTTTCATCTTTTAATCTCTTTTATTTTGTACCAACAAATATGAACATTTATGCTGATTAAAAAAATATCAATGGTTTTTGTATTCTGTTTACAAAAAGCACTCGCATATACTGGTGAAGAATTATACAAGAACTAGAGAAAATTTTGAAAAATATAATATTTTTAGAATTTTTTTTAAGGGGGCAGTGGATTCTATGGGTTAGTTTGCGAATTATTCACTTAGGGTTATAAAATTTTGTAAGCATATGTATTAAAATATAAATACGTCAAATTTCTTAAAAATGATTTTAAAATGAAATATATTATATTTTAATTATTTAAACGATATATATATATATATATATATATATATATATATATATATATATATATTTAATTTCAAAACATTCCTGGCGACTTAATTTTTAATTGTTTCTGTTATGTTTTTCTTATTACCCAATGTAAATTTATTTTGAATAAAACTGTGTATGAATTTGCAAATCGAATTGAAGTTAATTTTTTTATAAATATTGTTATGCGCACTTACTAAATTTTCAATGGAATTTTATGTTTTCCCGAATCAAAATTGACTTTTAACTGTAAAAAAAAACTCGAAATATAAAATGGATACCACAGTTTCTTCTTATGTTTGACCAAAATCCTTATTATCAATTCTATTTAATTTCTTCAAAAATTAAGACACCTGGAACATTTCAAAGATATTTAAACCTAATTACAATAGCATTTTGAAACAAAACATTAAGATGATCTTTTTTCCTTCTAAATCAAATATTTATTTTTTCTGAAAAATGCATTTTATAACGCTATTTTAGTTGAATATAAAATACTTTGGTAATGAAAGGATAAAAATAAATTAAAATTGCACGTTTTCGTCTATTTTTTTCTTATTTCAAAGTCCACTTTCGCATTAATACTGTCCTTAATATTTATTCGATTTTTTTAATTATATTTTCAGTTCATTTTTTCCTTCTATTTATGTTTATTTTTCGTTTCTAATTACCTGATTTTTTAAAATATAATTCCAAAATAGTGAATTCTTATACAAAATCTACTGCTTTTAGATAACAACCAATTACGTATTGCCATGAACTAAGAAATCAAATCTGTTTTATTCGCAATAAAATTTCAAATAAACCGGTATCCAAAGATTTAAAAGAAACTGGAGGTAACCTTCTTTATATCAAATTCGAAGCAAGTTATGCTTTCTGTTTTTCAGTTACATTTAATTCTTAGCATTTAATAGAATGCAGTTAATTAATCTAAGTTTGTTTCATTGCATTTTTGATGAAATTATCTTTCTGCTAATATGCTGTCTTATTAATTATTCTCTAACCCAACCTTTATTTATAAGAATTATTTCAGAAAACCAAACGATTTAGAGAAAAGAGAGAAAATCTTTTTCGTTTGCTTTCATCATCATTTCGTATGCTTTACGATTTCATCAAGTTAAGCTTCTTTTTCTCAGTTATTTCATTATAGCATTTGTTTGAATGTGGATAATTAAATCAATATATCTTTCAATAGATTCTTGATTGTATTATCTTCCTATTCAGGTGCAATTTCATGGTATTTCTTTAAAAACGAACAGCATTATGAGCCATTATGTGACTACGTTCAGAGTGAATTCTTTGAAAAATTCTCGAAAACTGTTATATTTTTAATATTTTATTAAAAATATTAATAAAGCATCTATGAAACCAAAATATACCAGTTAAGTGGCAAAATATTTTTGAAAAATTGGGAAAAAAAGGAAATTTTTTGGCTAAAAAAGAATATAAAATAAAAGTCTTCTAGTTTAAAGTTTTATCAATTGATTTTCTTAAAATTTTGCTGATAGTTTAAGGAATATATTATCTAGTTTCTGAACTAAAAAGTAAACCGTATTTGTATCTATTTTTTAAATATTAGTAACTCGAAATTTTCAATTTATTTAACATTGTGAAGCACTAAAGCAACCATAATGTATTTCTAAACGAATAGATTACTTATTCTGTAGCTCAAGAACTACAGAACATATTAATCAATTATTATACCGCATTTGAAAATATATATATATATACACTAGATTTTAATTAAGGTGTACGTACACACTTGAAGATTTTTTTTTTAAATTTTAACTTTAAAAATCCAGTTTTTTCACAGAAGGTTATTAATATATGTTTAAACTTATTTCAGTGAGAAAAAACCATATTACACTAATTATTAATTAATTAAATAATATTTAATGAGCTAATTAGCATGTTTTTTAAAACATGATATCTTAAATTCTAATTTGTACAGACATACAATTCTAGTTGGAAATGATGCCTAATATTAGTCTTCATGTTGTCTGCCTCAAACAAGTTATAAAAATGTATAGTTTTTTTTTAACAATTTTTTCATCAACGATGAATAGAAAAAGCGAGATTTTTTCTGTCATTCTAACTTTTAAACAGCTATTAAAAATTTATTTCTATAAATATAACTTTGATTGAGGCACAAAACATCCGCTATTTAATACAAATAATTTTGATATATAAATAACAGTATTTGGTTAATTTCTTGTTGAGTTATGATTGTTTGAATGAAGCAACATAGTGGAAAAATAGCATTCTTCATAAAATGAGTTTTAAAAACACCGTAACTAGAGTTTTTAATGAAAGCACCTCAAGAAAAATAATTATAACTTGAGACATATTTCGAATATTGACAACATCTTGGTATCGTTTGAAAGCTAAAGGATCAGAGAACATTATTAAGCAATAAAAAAATATTAAATATTTTGAAAGATTTTCGAAGTTTCAAGTGTGTACATACACCTTAATGAAGTTTTTCGTAAGAAAATTCTGTCATATTCTATATTTGAGAAAATAGCATCTAATAGCGTTAAAGTGTATATAGAGGCAAGTGTCATTGCAACTTCCCAAAAATAGATTTAGGAGAAAAATTCTAATTTCTTATAAAGAAACCTGTTCGTACATTAAGAATATTAAGTTAAAAAGAGTCTTAGCTTCGGAAAGAATTGACTTTTCAACGTAGCTCCAATAACTTCAACTTCAACGTAGCTTCAACTAATGTTTTCAATTCAAACTTAAATTTAAGAAATGCTTATTTTCAGAAAGTTTTCTACTTATTTCGCATTTTATAAAATTCCGATTTATTCTCTGACTTCCAGTCTTATTTCAAAAACTTTTAAATTAAATTCACACTAAAGCAATTAGCAATTAAACTGACTCATCTTTTATTCATAAAATATCGCTTTTCTTCAACCTTTATGTCTGCAAGAAAACATCTTTTGAAAAGAAAGGGGGAAATGATTGGCGCAGACAAAAAAGAAACCTCTTCATTGCTTTAGACAGATAATGCAATGCAATGAAAAAAGGACAAAAAACCTTCCAAAATAAGAGAGAGAGAGAGAAGAAGAAGATAAAAAGAACGAGGCTTTCATAACGTATTAAAAAACAAAGAGGAGTAGAACAGAGGCAGCAGTTCGAAAAAGAACAATCGCCTGATTTAAATCTTCCGTGAAATATCAGAATATTCAGAGGACGCAGCAGCAGCAAGCGGCGAAAAGACACACGCATAATCTGGGTGGCGTTTTAAATTCCTCGCCAATTCCAAATACAAATACGAAAGTTCTGCAAAGATCTCGAAACCGACTCCTCAACGCCGCCCGAGTGTTAAGACAAACATCTTTTATGCATAAGCTTCTTGGACCGATTCCAATGACTCTTGGTGGATCTCCCCCTACCCCCCGGTTACTTGTGTAAATTGGACTTAATAAATATGTGGCTGGAGGAGCCGGGCCGAGTTGTTTCGAGGCCACTCTTCAAATCTCTATCGTTTGAATTTGTTTAACTCTTCTAGAACCAGAGAGAGCGAGAGATGATTCCGAAGGTTTGTTGGTTGTTTATTTGTCGAAGGTAATTGTTTAGAGCTAGCATCCATCCTCTTAGTCTGATTGTTCTGGAGGGGTGATGCCAGGAATTCTGAGTAGGGAGAGGCTAGTATCCGATATCTTAGTCGACTGGTTAGGTGAAATGTTAGGTTGTTGAAATGAAAGCTCATTTTCGGTGTACTGAATTCGCTAAATGAATGTGAAAATAAAAGAAATTAATTTGTTTATGACGCATTATTTGTTTGCAATACGACGCATAATCAACGTCATATTGAAAATATTTATGTGCCGTAAAGATGATCCTGTCTTTTGAAATAATTCTGTTTCAACGAATCGGAAAATAATCTCTCAAAAGTCGAATATCTTCGTAAGAATGCTGTTTTCCTTAAAATTTCTTCGTTTTCAATCTTCTAAATTGTATTCTATTTTTCTTTAAGAAATCAGATTGTATTATTACTAGATACATTGAATTTAGGTATTTGATTAGTATTAGATGCTTGAATGTATTTTAATCAGCGACATCTGTTGGTAAACATTCGAAGTATCTATATAAGCGGCAATGGTTTTGGGTTTTAACAATGTTTTACTATTACAATGGTTTTACTATGACTTTGTTGTTATCATTTTGAAAGTTTTCCATTTAATATTATCTAGTTATTCAGTGTATATAGGGCCCAATCATGGAACACTCCAAATTGCATTTTCGACATTCATTGCTTTTTTTTTTGATTGATTTGAAGAAATCTGCTGCCGAAGCCCATCAGACACTTTTAGAAACTTATGGTATTGCTGTTCCGTCATATCCCAATTGTCGGTTTTGGTTTCAACGATTTAGGAGTGGTTATTTCGATGTCAGTGACAAAGAATGGCATGGTGGAACCAAACCAAAACAATTCGAAGACAATCAGTTGCAGAACTTATTGGATGAAAGTGGGAAAAACTTGCCGAAAATGATGAAAAATATTTTGTTTGATGTATATTGTACGTCTTTTTCCCAACAAAATACATGTAAACATCTAATAATAGACATACTTTCCTATATAAATATTTTTTTGCTTATAACAACTTACAAATCGATTTTAAGATAATATTGCTCATTTTAACCAACACATGGGAATTTAAAACGTGTTATTTGGAGCCAGCATTTGTCTTATTAGTCTCATTGTTTCAGAGGATTTAAGTCAGAAATATTATTGTTTACAATTATTTTTATTTTTATTATTGTTTACAATAATTTTTAGAAAAATGGTTATTTTAAACGAATTGATTCAATATGTATATGGCACATGGGCAAGATGGTTGAGATCTAAAAAAATCGATTTTATATACAATATTTTTTTTAGAAAAATAGATAATTGAATTGCTAAACTTACTGAAAAGAGATCCTTTGTTTCTTAAAAACAGATGAATATTTTTCATAAAATAGTTTGCTTGCAAAAACTTATAAATAAATTTTCAAAATTATATTTAGTGTTCTAATCAATATTTATTATTTCTTTTATTGAAACATGGAGTTTTTCCATCAGTTATAGTTACTTATTTGTTGAATGTAAATCCTTCCTCTTAATCTTATTGTTTTGAAAGAATCACGGCAAGAATATGGAGTAGAGAAAGTGGCTGGTTGGTATTAAATATATTTGTTGAGAGGTTAGATAAAATATCAAGTTGTTGAAATGAAATCTCATTGTCAATGTACTGCATTCACTAAATGAAGGTGAAGAACAAGAGAATTGAAATCTCATTTTCGATGTACTGCATTCACTCAATGAAGGTGAAGAACAAGAGAATTGATATCTCATTTCCGATGTACTGCATTCACTCAATGAAGGTGAAGAACAAAATAATTGAAGTCTCATTTTCGTTGTATTGCATTCACTTAATGAAGGTGAAAAACAAGAGGATTGAAATCTCATTTTCGTTGTACTGTATTCACTCAATGAAGGTGAAGAACAAGAGGATTGAAATCTCATTTTCAATGTATTGCATTCACTCAATGAAGGTGAAGAACAAAATAATTGAAGTCTCATTTTCGTTGTATTGCATTCACTCAATGAAGGTGAAAAACAAGAGGATTGAAATCTCATTTTCGTTGTACTGTATTCACTCAATGAAGGTGAAGAACAAGAGGATTGAAATCTCATTTTCAATGTATTGCATTCACTCAATGAAGGTGAAGAACAAAATAATTGAAATCTCATTTCCGTTGTATTGCATTCACTCAATGAAGGTGAAGAACAAAATAATCGAAGTCTAATTTTCGTTGTATTGCATTCACTAAATGAAGGTGAAGAACAGAATAATTGAAGTCTCATTTTCTGTGTACTGCATTCTCTCAATGAAGATGAAGAACAAAATAATTGAAGTCTCATTTTCGTTGTATTGCATTCTCTCAATGAAGGTGAAGAACAAAATAATCGAAGTCTAATTTTCGTTGTATTGCATTCACTAAATGAAGGTGAAGAACAGAATAATTGAAGTCTCATTTTCGTTGTATTGCATTCTCTCAATGAAGATGAAGAACAAAATAATTGAAGTCTCATTTTCGTTGTATTGCATTCACTCAATGAAGATGAAGAACAAAATAATTGAAGTCTCATTTTCGTTGTATTGCATCCTCTCAATGAAGATGAAGAACAAAATAATTGAAGTCTCATTTTCGTTGTACTGCATCCACTAAATGAAGGTGAAGAACAAGAGGATTGAAGTCTCATTTTCGTTGTACTGCATTCACTAAATGAAGGTGAAGAACAAGAGAATTGAAATCTCATTTTCGATGTACTGCATTCACTCAATGAAGGTGAAGAACAAAATAATTGAAGTCTCATTTCCGTTGTATTGCATTCACTCAATGAAGGTGAAGAACAAGAGGATTGAAGTCTCATTTTCGTTGTATTGCATTCACTCAATGAAGGTGAAGAACAAGAGGATTGAAGTCTCATTTTCGTTGTACTGCATCCACTAAATGAAGGTGAAGAACAAGAGAAATGAAATCTCATTTTCGATGTATTGCATTCTCTCAATGAAGATGAAGAACAAAATAATTGAAGTCTCATTTTCGTTGTATTGCATTCACTCAATGAAGATGAAGAACAAAATAATTGAAGTCTCATTTTCGTTGTATTGCATCCTCTCAATGAAGATGAAGAACAAAATAATTGAAGTCTCATTTTCGTTGTATTGCATTCACTCAATGAAGGTGAAGAACAAAATAATTGAAGTCTCATTTTCGTTGTATTGCATTCACTAAATGAAGGTGAAGAACAGAATAATTGAAGTCTCATTTTCTGTGTACTGCATTCTCTCAATGAAGATGAAGAACAAAATAATTGAAGTCTCATTTTCGTTGTATTGCATTCACTCAATGAAGGTGAAGAACAAAATAATCGAAGTCTAATTTTCGTTGTATTGCATTCACTAAATGAAGGTGAAGAACAGAATAATTGAAGTCTCATTTTCTGTGTACTGCATTCTCTCAATGAAGATGAAGAACAAAATAATTGAAGTCTCATTTTCGTTGTATTGCATTCTCTCAATGAAGGTGAAGAACAAAATAATCGAAGTCTAATTTTCGTTGTATTGCATTCACTAAATGAAGGTGAAGAACAGAATAATTGAAGTCTCATTTTCGTTGTATTGCATTCTCTCAATGAAGATGAAGAACAAAATAATTGAAGTCTCATTTTCGTTGTATTGCATTCACTCAATGAAGATGAAGAACAAAATAATTGAAGTCTCATTTTCGTTGTATTGCATCCTCTCAATGAAGATGAAGAACAAAATAATTGAAGTCTCATTTTCGTTGTACTGCATCCACTAAATGAAGGTGAAGAACAAGAGGATTGAAGTCTCATTTTCGTTGTACTGCATTCACTAAATGAAGGTGAAGAACAAGAGAATTGAAATCTCATTTTCGATGTACTGCATTCACTCAATGAAGGTGAAGAACAAAATAATTGAAGTCTCATTTCCGTTGTATTGCATTCACTCAATGAAGGTGAAGAACAAGAGGATTGAAGTCTCATTTTCGTTGTATTGCATTCACTCAATGAAGGTGAAGAACAAGAGGATTGAAGTCTCATTTTCGTTGTACTGCATCCACTAAATGAAGGTGAAGAACAAGAGAAATGAAATCTCATTTTCGATGTATTGCATTCTCTCAATGAAGATGAAGAACAAAATAATTGAAGTCTCATTTTCGTTGTATTGCATTCACTCAATGAAGATGAAGAACAAAATAATTGAAGTCTCATTTTCGTTGTATTGCATTCTCTCAATGAAGATGAAGAACAAAATAATTGAAGTCTCATTTTCGTTGTATTGCATTCACTCAATGAAGGTGAAGAACAAAATAATTGAAGTCTCATTTTCGTTGTATTGCATTCACTCAATGAAGGTGAAGAACAAGAGGATTGAAGTCTCATTTTCGATGTACTGCAGTCACTAAATGAAGGTGAAGAACAAGAGAATTGAAATCTCATTTTCGATGTACTGCAGTTACTAAATGAAGGTGAAGAAATGAAATCGAAATTAATGGAATTGAAAATATTCATTCATTACGCATGGACAACTGATTTCTGAATAGTTTATCATTGACATGCTTGATTATTGACAATTTTCTATTAATGAAAAGTCCACATGAAATAATACTCTTAACAAAATGGATTATACATTTTAACTACAATATTCTCAACTTAATTATTATTTATTTATTGACAAATTTTTGGCTAAATTATTAGATAGCGTATAATTTTCTGATAGATAGATATAAGAAATTAATTTTTTACTTGTTGATACCACTAAATTTCAAGATATATCTTGTCTTCTAAAAACATCATGTTGCATTTCATTTGAATCGGATTCCCATAAAAATATTTCATTTTTAACACAATCCACATTTCCTTATCCTACTGAAAAATTCTGAGAAATGCCTGAAAAAAAGAAGCAACCATCTATATTGGAAGTTTGCAGAATATTCCTAGACCCTGCACTGACCAAAACCTAAGTTAACGTTGCCTCGAACTCGCTATCTCTTGAAGTATAGCACCGAAGTTTACTCTGCTCTCAACTCAGAACTTTCACGGTAGATTTCGTGCTTTCGGATATTCAAATATGCAGCGCAGTTTTGTTGAGTTTTTGTACCATGCAACGACGAAGTGTGAAATATTTTTTTTTTTTAGTTTGATTTTAGGTTTCTTTTTTTTAAAATTTGTTAAGGAACATACATTTTTGAAAATAAAGATGCTGTCAAAAAATTAGAATAAAATGAAGAAAATACATTTATTATGAATATAAATCTCTAAAACAAATTTCATATTCAGTCTATGGATTTTTTTACTTGTTTTTATGAAGACCAAATTTATATCTTAGTTTCAGAAAATGCGCACATCATCCACTTCTTTGCAAAATTATAGAGAAAAAAAAAGATGTTACAAAAATAACAAAAATTAGTATTGTAAGAATAGGGATATAAATAAAGTAATTTCTTTAAAAAATTTTCTCCTATCGACTTAGGAGAACTAAGCATTATTGGTTCTAAGCATTATTGCATTACCATTAGGAGCATTAGGAGGACTTCTAAGCATTATTGGTTAAAAATAATCTGTGCAATTAGTTTTGTCATGTAATTGTGACGTCATCTGAATTGAAAATTCATGAGTTTTCAAAGATCGTTTGCACAATAAACTTTCATAATGTCACGTCTCTGAATTTCTTTCTAATTTTTTACAAAGAATAATTTATATGTTATTTAAAAGACTTATTAATTATTATTCTAATGTCTCACTGGTTTTTTTAAATTAATTTATTACATTTTATTGTAATATTGATTCTGTTGTAAAGATAATTATGTATTAAAAGAAATGAGAAATAGTATTTTAATTTTTTTAATTATGATAGAAAACCTCATTTTGAAAATTGATTACTATTATTATTTCTTTCTTATTTTCTTTTCAAAGAATAATTTTATATATTATTTTAATATTATTGCAAAGTCGCATTGTGTTTTAATTAATTTATTACATTTTATCGTAATGTTGATTGCGCTTTAAAGGGAATTATGTATAATGAGAAATGAGGACTAATATTTTAAAATTTAAAAAAATTATGATAGACTTTATTTTGAAAATTGAAGAGTATTATTTCTCTCTAATTTTTTACGAAAAATAATTTTATTTGATTATGATTATTTCTTTCTAACTTTTTTACAAAGAATGATTTTAATTGATGATTATTATTTCTTTCTAATTTTTTACAAAGAATAATTTTATTTGATTATGATTATTTCTTTCTAACTTTTTTACAAAGAATGATTTTAATTGATGATTATTATTTCTTTCTAATTTTTTACAAAGAATAATTTTATTTGATTATGATTATTTCTTTCTAACTTTTTTACAAAGAATGATTTTAATTGATGATTATTATTTCTTTCTAATTTTTTACAAAGAATAATTTTAATTGATGATTATAATTTATTTTTAATCTTTGTACAAAGAATAATTTTAATTGATGATTATAATTTATTTCTAATTTTTTTAAAAGAATAATTTGATATAATATTTAAAATATCTATTAAATATTATTGTAATGTTTGAACGATTGTTTTTAAAATTAATTTATTACATTTTATTTCAATTTATATTCCGTTTTAAAGAAAATCATGTATAACAAGAAATCAGGAGTAATAGTTTAATTTTTTTTTTAAATCATGAAGTGGAAAACTCAACAAATTATAATTTGACAGCAGAACGATCATTTATAAATAAAATTAGAGAAAGAAATTGAATGAAAAAGCATGATATATTTGGTAATATTGTTTCTCAAATAGTGTATGCAATTCTTTGAATAACAAAACTATATGCAATTATTCATTAAAATTACTTTAAATACGTAGAAAAATAATAACATACACATAACAGCATGCACCAGAAATAAATTTCGTGTTAACGATGTTTAAAACAAAAACAATAAATACTGAAAACTGACATTCATCTACTGGTCTTGTTTAATTCCTAATTCCGGTTTGTTTGATTATTTCGACGAACACAATCAAATTAATGTTTTCAATACAACTTCTGTCCTTTTCTCATTAACTACTGTCGAAAAAATACGGTAGAAACTCTTTAATTCTTCAAGTAATAATGTCCAAACCTCATAGAAATCCTCCGAAGTCCCACTTCATCAATCAAACTTGTCCTCGGAAAAATTACGAGATTTTTCTTCGTGTTTTATTATTTGCAGTTGTGAGCAGCACAAAGCGACGTAATTTGATTGGATGCTGCCGCTGCCTCCAACGGAAATTAAAAATTATTATTTTTATTTGCCGTTTTTCAAACGCAGGAAATCGTTAATGTGATTTGTTTTGATGATAGTGAGTTTAATTAGAATTTTGCAACATTTGGTAAAAATTTGAAAAAAAAATGGAATGGAAAAAATTAATCCATTTGTGATTATTGATGTTTGGTCATTCTTTGAACTGTTCAATTATCTTTTTTAAGTTTTTAAGCATTACAGGTTGAAATATAAAATATTTCTACAAATAAACTTCATCGGGTTTCTATTTGTTGAAGTGAATTTATAGTATCTGAAATAATATACTGCGCAAGGAATTTGAATAGCATAATTTTATTTTTCTTGCTTTGTAATATTTGACAAAATAGTTTTCAATTATTTTTTCGAAAAGTTTTTCAGGTGGTCTATTCATATTTACGAGATGTCCAGCAAATACGTCGCTCTAATTTATATATAAAATTTACGGTGCATTTTGTGTTTACTACTTTTAAAATAATTTCACAAAATATCAAAAGATAGAATACTACAATGTGTTGCATAACACTCAATACATTTTCTATCATGAGATTGTGACGTCACGTGAATGAATTTCATTGGTTTTTACTTCTTAAGAATCGACTTATTATTATCTTGGACTAACAAAAAAAGAATAATTTTGCACATTATAAAAATATGTATGATATTGTTTTAATATTGCTTTGATTTTTCAGTTAATAAAGTGTGTTATTACCTTTAAACTGTAGTCTCGATACGAAAGAAAATGGCGTCTTAGTGAATTTTTGATCCCAAAATGGTTCCAGAATCCTAATTTTAGTTAGAGAATGTTTGAAAGAAAATTAGATCTTAAAAGTTCTTAAGCTGATCTTAAAATTGCATAAGATCTTAAAGCTGCATATTAAATCTCTGATTGAAGGACAGAAAAATTGATTATAAAATAACGAGATGTAATACATTAATGCAATAAATAAGTTAAAATTTCAATGAAAATTTAAATTTAATCCATTACTTTTCACAAAATTCCTTTAAAAAAATCGTATGTTCATTCCTTTTATCTTAATGTTGATTTTAATTTATTCTGAAGCTTCCAATTTTTTGAGAATGTACAAATTACAATAATTCCAAATTCATTTTTATCGAAGAGGAATTATAAGAATTTTTGGTGTATATTCTAGATCGAAAAGATTCAGATTTTTTTGTTTGTTTAAACTTTATTAATTATATTTTCCACATAATGATGTCTATCACCTAAGCCTTGTTCAAGAAATTGTTAAAATTATTCATATAAGCGAGGAAATGAATTTCAGAAAATGTGATTTATATTGTCCTAAAAATTATTGTTTTTATAAGATGAATTATTATTTCTGTTTTAGCCGATTACATGGCACCGAATGTGTCTTCATTTGCAATATACATATAAAAACAAATACGAATTAAGTTGACGATATGAAAACAAAATTTTATAAAAACAATTTAAGTTTAGCTCTTATGTGCCGAAGTTTCGTTTTTCGTTATGTTTAATTTTTTTTATGCACAAACTTCAAATAAATTAGTGTAACACTCTTGGAGAATTAAAAAACCGTCCCCCAAGGTCATCGTTCTATATGAAAACTACATTGTCAGAAAATCATGTTACATAAGCATTATTACAATTTTTGCTGTAGGAAAACCGTGTTATTTGAAAGCTGATTACGGTTAATTTTGAAGGTTAAAGTATTAAGAACCTTGCTTTCTTTATTGTTTTTATGCTGTCTTGTTATTTATCTCTTTTAATTACAGAATTTAGTATTTATTTAACAAATTATTTCTTTTTAATTATTTACATAAGCAATAATTTGCGTAAGAAATAATTTTTATGAAATCGCAAGTAAATAATGTTCTCTTGTACAAATTTCATTGAAATTTGCATAACATTTTTTGAGCAATCAAAGCACTGTTGTTCAAGTTCATCATTTTATGTGAAAACTACATTGTTAGAAAATTGTATTACAGTAGCACTGTCACAGTTCTTGATGTTAGAAAACCGTGTTATATAAGGACTGATTGTAATTAATTTTGAAATCTAAAATATTGAGAACTTTGCTTATTTTATTGTTTTAATGCTGTCTTGCTATTAATCTCTTTTTGTTACAGAATCTAGTACATATTTAATAAACAGTTTTTTTTTAACTTTTTAAGTATTTACATAAGTAATAATTTTTATGAAATCGCAAGTAAATAATGTTTTTTTTCTTTATTCCAGACATCTCCTGACGTTCAACTTCAATTTGAAGAGAGGATCTGACGAAGCAGTTAACTTTTCATCTTTGGTAAGTAATCAAATCATACAAACTATTTTATTTACCTCAACAATTATAAAATTATGTTATAAGGGGTGTCCCAAAACTAAAGAAAGATTTGCCACCATTCATGCAGTAAAGGTTGGCAACCTTATTGGAAAAAAAAAATTACAGCTGATAGTTTAGGGTTACTAAAAATGAATCATCACACGTTGGAAAACAGCGTGTTTTCATTGTTGAACAATATTTAAAAAATAATGAAAGTCTGGCTGCCATAGTTGGAAAATTTAAGAATTGGCCTCCTAGATCTTGTGATTTAACACTACTAGAGTTTTTTATGGGGTTATTCGAAGTCAAAGGACTATGCCAACAAATCCACAAGCACGTGTGCATTGAAGGAGGAAATTCAGCGCTGCAACAACGAAATTCAGCCACCTTTATACAAAATGGTCAAGAAAAATTTCCGACTAAAGAGTGCGTGTGTGCCAGCCAAGCCGTGAACATTTGCCCTATATGTTATTCCATACATAACTCTATCCACGAATGAATAAAAATAAAACAATTTAAAGAAAAAAAACTGCGTTTATTTATTTAATTCGCATTTTGCGTTAATGCGTTGTTCTATAGTATTTTTACTAATCCTAAACTATCAGCTGTCAAATAGTTTTTTATAGCGCTGCAATCCCTTCATTGCACGAATGGTGGTGGCAAATTCAAATCTTGCGTTAATTTTGGGACACCCTTGATTTCAATATTTTATCAACTAATTTTGTCTATAAACCCTATTTATTCGTTTGATATTTTCGAACATTTCCCTTTTGCTTTTCTTTTCCGGAACATATTTCTATTCTTCCATTTCATGATCATGACATGTGCTCCAACAAATAATCCATTATTTTGAATCCTTGGCAAAGCCACCGTCTATATCAAAGAGACGAGTTCCCGAGTTCTGTGAGGGGAATTTTATGTACTTGTATCTTTATTTTCATTCTTTTGTCGTATATTTTATCCTCCGTTTCGACATTTCCGGATCTTGGATATGCACGGGTTGGTTACATTGACTTAATGTTTCTAAAGGCTTTTTTATATTACGGTTGAATTAAGAGCAGCAAATTGTATCCACAAAATAACATTTTTTATTTTTGGTATTCTCTAAGAAATTTTTTTCCGTACTGAAAATTTTATTGTGTAGATATTTGTTAGTTTAATGTGTGTGTACATTGCATGTAAAGATATTACAATATGATCATAGTATTTATATCCGTGTAATGGTTTTAGGATTGCATGCCATTTCCAAAAAAATTACGTGATGAAATATACTTGGCGAAAAAAACTGTTCAAAATGTTCTCCATGGCTGATTGTTGGACTTAAAGCTATCAAATGGAGTACATAGTTACTACCTGGATTATGAGTGATTATTGAAATAAATTTTTGGGTGAATTGGGCCGCATACAGTTCCGAATCTTTAATAAAATTATTGTACGTGAAATGCTACAGAATAAGTAATAAGAGATTTTTTTTTAATAAAAAACACTCATAGTGAAAATGTAAATAAACAATTAAAAAGAACAAACAATTGGAAAAGCAGAAAAAAACAGTTCGAGAACAGCTTTGAGATGAGAATAATATATAGTAGGTTGTAATATTCTGATTTAAAATTTCGTTCGTTTTGGAACAATTGGAACTGCAACTTATAACTCTGATTCTCTAAGAGAAATTGTGAGAAAGAACTATGAGAAACAGAAACTGGTACTGAAAAAACTTTGGAGATGAGAGAGCTTATATTGTTGAACCAAGTGCGTCACTTCATTTGAGTTCTGATTGAAGAATACGCCCTCTCATGGCCATCACAATATTTTGCAAAATTTTAATTGAAACGTCATGCGCAATAACTTCAAAGAATATAATTTTTTTTACCATACTGAAATTAAAGAGGGATCTCCGCAAAATTTTCAACGTATTCTCTATTAAAATTGTTATCCCATGATTACATGGGATAACAATTTAACATCAGTTACCAAATACAAACCTTTAGACAGGAATTTGGCATTTTTATCTCAATCTATCGTACCATCCTTGGCTAATTTTTTGGCGATGAATCCCTGGCATGCGGTTACTAGTATCCGAAATTCGGATTTGTGTTTTAGAAAAGTTTTCCTCTACCGATTGAAACATAAGTTTGGCACAAATCTTATACTCGAAGTCAAAAAATTGCATACCATATTTTCTTTATTAAAAACATTGCATTTTTGAACTATCGCGTTTACATGTTTCTGTAAGTAAGACCGACAGATGATCAATCCGTTGTTGGATTTTATACATGCCCATCTATATGTATTAAATCTATGCATTGAATTTTATCTCCCTACCTCTGTTTTGTAGTTTTATATTCGAATAACCGGACAGACAAACTGCCTCTAGATGGAATTTGCACAACTTTTGATAGAAATCTACAAATTTGGGGTAAAGACCGTTTACCGAATTTTATCCGTCTAGCTCAGTGCAGTTTTGAAGTATTCTTATCACAGGCAGACAGATAGACAGAAATTTTTCAAAAATGTGTTTTACGAATTCAGAAAATTCTAAAACGTAGAGATTCGTCAAAATCTCTAGCTCAAATTTTTTGACGATTACAATACTTTCTGTATACTTCATATACAATACTTCAATACTTCCTGTATACTTCATATATAACACTTCAATACTTCCTGTATACTTCATATACAATACTTCAATACTTCCTGTATACTTCATATACAATACTTCAATACTTCCTGTATACTTCTTCAAAAATTTTGAGCTAGAGATTTTGACGATTATAATACTTCCTGTATACTTCATATACGAGAAAGTAAAAATTAATTATTTATTAATACCAATTTTATTTCTATACGGGTTTTTTTGTCTAATTTTTAAAAAATGTATAAATATACTTTTAAGTATATTTATGACATAATTTTGGGTTTTTTTATTTGCTATATTCATAACCATGCGCATTACGACGATTTTAAATATATTTTATGTGTGCACGTTGTTACTGCTGTTTAATTAAAAGTAAATTCTAAAAATGAAATAATAATAGACCAATAAAGCCTTGTAGCATTATCATGTTTAAGGCAGCAGGGCTGAATTCCCTTTAAAATTTTTACAATCTATTCTTAATTTATTTATTGCTTCTGATATGAAAAAAAATGTAAACATTTTCCTAGGTGAAGGATAACAATTCTTTTAAACTTCATTCTTAGAATAGATAATGAATGAAAATAGACACAATTTATTATTTCGCCATCCGAGAGAGACTGCCATAAATTATGTCAATCATTTAAAGTTTTTTATCCAATAAAGTAATATATCAGTTTCCAAGAAGATGAAAAGATCTCTTTAATTAAAGAGACAATCGAAGTGTCGATGATAATCATATGCTTCAATAAATAATTGTTTGTTTTTGGTGCTTCATTGGCTGTTTTTCCCCCTGCTTTGGCAAAGCTCGCATTTCTTAATAAGGTGATCAACTATTTCCAACTTCTTTCTATATTGACATCTGTCGTCTTCATCAAATAAATTCGTTTGTTTAGTTCTGAAAATCCCGTGTCCTGTAAGGAATTACAGAATATAATAGCTTAATTCATTGGTATGAAGTATAGTTTCAACTTTTAATTTTCGTAATAATCCTGTAATTAATTTCTAGAGCCACGTTTTTGAAGATGGTGCGTGGATACTTATTAGTAACATTTAGATTAAAATACACTTTTCTGTCGAGAAATCCAATTTTCTGAAGTAGCTCTCAAAAGTTCTCGACTCACCTCTGAAGTTGCCCAGTCGAACTCTCCAAACGAACTTATCGAAACAGAAAACATAATTTGCACTTAGATAATTAGTTCCCCAAAACTTTTCCGAAGCCCATTTGTATATATTTCTAAATAAATTACTTATTCACATTAGTTCCGAAATAATTAGTCCAAATGCCTACGAGCCTCGCCCTTTCAATTTCGATAATTATTTAACCACCCAAGCCTCCTCTTAAAAGTATAGAGCCGTCGCCGAAGAAACAAATATAAAGTCTGAGAAGAATGGTATCTGCGGAGGCCAAAGTTATTCACCAATATTCAAATAACATTTCATCCTTCTTAGTGCTCTTAAATATCTTCCCCTTTTCTTGGAATGTGCTATTCTCTTTCTGGAGCGAAAGACAAAGAAGTATACCAGAGTCACACATAGGTGATGGGTGCGACTTAAAACGATTTAGGGGCATTTAAGATCTTAAGGGCATTAGCATTTAAATTGGGTTTCACGTGGATCCTGTAGAAGCTTGTACTGAGTTAGAGGGGAGTTTTTGTTCGGCCTCTTTTCGCTTTCTCCTTCAAAAATGTTTCGACAGTTCTGTTTCCATAATTTTTCCACATTCATTAATTTAAAAGCTTTTTTTTTCTTATATACCCATTGAACAACATCACCCCCCCCCTTCCTTTTGTTGCTGCTGTATTATCCCGATCACGCTTGCTTTATGAAATGATTCCCAAAAACATCTTCCTTTTGAAAACGAAAAACGAAATGTTGCCATTGGAAGTTTTGAAAAGTTAATCGAAAGCATCTTCCAGTCCATTCATTTGGCAATGTTTGCATATATGTTGTTTTTTTTTCGTTTTCTTTTTTGGAATCTCGAATTCTCCCGCCAGACGCACATTAATCATACTTAAGGATGCTATTTCTTGTTGGTTTTTTTTACCCGCTTCTCTGCATCGTAAATGTGAATTTTCTGTAATCGAATTGCATGTATGGTTCGGTGGACACATCTGGAACGCTTCTAACGGTTGCAGTTGGAATTAATTCCAAATTCTTGAACATATTTATGTTTCTCTTTCTTGGTGGCAGCCAAAAAAAGATCCAATCGTAAATTTATTCACTGGTTACTTTCTAGGAATAAAATATGCAAAGAAAAAAATGTAGTAATCGTTATCTCATTCGATCTACGAGATTTTATTAAATCTCCGAGAATTCGAGAATCATTTTTTGATATTTTTTCTGTTGGTCTAATAGACTGTAACTCAAAAACGGTACTAATTTCGGCGTAATTTTGAAGTATTTTGTACTAGGGTAACTAAACGAACCACCTTCTGTATGCAGTCTTTACACAAAAACTATAGATTTGTATAAGTTTTGAAAGAAGCTGCTAGTAGAAAACAGTACGTCCGTCCGATGTGCATACGAACATGATTACTCAAAACCGAAATAGGAAACTGAAGAAATGTGGAATATTTAATTACCAGAATCAAATTTTGTACCAAATTCTTTAACTGTTTGGTTGTCAGTCAGTCTGTCTATTCTTGTATATGACATGACCCTCGTTGATCTGGTAGATGCGTTCCACTTACTACATTTTGAAGGATCATCGGATCGAGATTTTATTCCAATAAAGATCTACATCTTATTATAGCATCATATATTTGAAACCGGGAATCGTTAAATTGTCATTAGGAGTGAAATGTCCTAATGTCAGCATTGTATCATGTAGAGTATTTGGTGAGTGGTTAGCTGTTGGCCTCCAAACATGACGAAAAATCGCCAAATTTATTCATAAGCATTTCTTGTTACTTTTTCTTATAAGAAGTATAAAGAAGCATTGTAATCGTTAAAAAAAATCAAACTCAAGTTTTTGACGAATCTCTACGTCAAAGAGACTTCTTTGAATTCCCAAAACACATTTTTGGCATTATGTCTGTATGTCGATTCAGCCGCCTGTCTGCGAACGCAATAGCTTAACAATGCTTTAAGCTAGACGGTTCAGATATAAACTTAAGATCAATTTGAAGATTCCTATGAAATTTTGAACTAAATACATTGAGTAAAAGTTTATCCAGCTATTCAAGTGCAAGAAACCGATAATTACAAAGCCTAATAAGTTGACAGATTAAGTTTGATACGCTAGCCAATATAATGTTGACTCTTATCAACCATATCTTGACCATCTGTTAGTCTATAACATGGCATGAATGTAAATACAATAACTCCTAAAACAATGACTTGAATCAATGAAATTCGGCATGTCATTTTGAGTTTTTAATTGTAATTCCGTGTAATTTTTTTGTGTCAATCTGTGGCAAAAAGATGTCAAAAATGCATATTCTAATCATAGATTCAGTAAAAATGTTAGATTCATGTAAAGATCTATAATTCGTATGTATTAGTCGCCAATTTCATGTACGAAATTCGCAACCTTTTCCAAGATCCCCAATTTTAGCAGGAAGTGGGGACGCCTTTATTAGAGAGTCTGCGAGAAACTTTAGGGGCGACCCATCCCGCTAGTGTAACTTGAAAATGCAATGTAAATTTAAGGGAGAAAAGAATAACTGCACTGAAATAAACTTGAATTTTTCATTGCAAGCAATCTTTACAGAAAATAAATCCATTGCTTACTTAAATATATAATTATATCAATATTTCATAAGTAAAAACACAAAATAATGCAACACAAAATAACAATAATAAAAAACACAAAATAATAATAATAAGATGGATTTTTATAGTTTAACCCTTTAAAGGGCCATTTTTTTCTAGTCATGTTATGTTAAAATATTTTTAGACGAAATTAGAATAATAAAAGGGATTCATTTAGCTTATTAGATAAATTTAATTTGATTAATTAATTAATTTGGTTAATTAATAATTAAGTAACAAATCAAGACACGTCATTTTGTGTAAGATAAAGAACTAAAACATCTACGTTTCTGTCTTTCTAAAAAAAATTGTCAGAATGTATGCCAACCAACATAATTTCATATAAAGATTGGTACATTTGGTGGGAAGCATACTTCCCACTGCCCTAGAAAGGGCTAAACAAAATTCTATCATAAACTGATTTATTTGAATAAGAAAAATTGAATTTGACGTGGAAGTGCTGTTTCTACAAAAGAAATAATGTTCAAGACTTTTTTGTGTTTATTTCATTAATTATTACCGTGAAATCTACAAAGAAAATTCTACTTAAAAAGTTTGTTTCTGTTTAACACAATTCTTCTCTGAAATTTTTAAAAATATAGAAGGCAAGCAAAGTAAATTGTGAGTAAAATTAGAAAGCTAGGATTGATAAATATTTTTTTAAAAAAATTATAACTGCAAATTAAAAATAACTCGGATATTTGTTTTTTATTTTTATAAAATATATAACTCTTTTTCTAAATTCCTGTATTTGCTTGTATCTTAACACTTTTTGAAAGAAATTTTCAAAAAAAAAAAAAAGTACACTCTTTTGTAAATTTTTAATATAAATGTTGCTACTTGTTACACAACAAATACTAGAAAACAAAACTTTTGAATACTTTTAATTAACGTCAAAAATTCTTTTAAAAAAAATGTATATTTATTTTAGTGATCCTCTTAAAAAATCATTTTATTACTTACGATAGTGCCTTGATCTTATTTTCATTAAAAACAGTTTTTTAACAACATCACTATTAAAAACAATCAACTTAGAGCAAGCAAACTCACTTTCATACATATGCTGGAGAATTTACATTGAACTTTTTTTCATCATCATTTAATTAACGTTCCTTTTCCCTAGGTGATTTTTTAATGAATTTTGGAGTCTTTTTTTTTTATTTCAAATCTTGTTGTGAAAACATGATAAAATATGTATAGACGGAAAAATCACAGACTTCTCACATAAAACATAGCTATTAAATAGCAAGATTCTAGCTTCATTTTTACTTAGTTTTTATACTTTTTAACCTTTTCTGAATTTTTTTCTATTTATTAAATCTAATGCATGGTTTGAAGCCATCTATCTTTATTAGCACTTTTTACATTTTTTTACACTGCTTTCTTTTTTTGTGTGTGTGTTATCGTCTTGCTACATCATCTTAAGACTTTCGTTTAACACCTTCTTAGCGAAGTATACAATTTTTCGAATTTCTTTTTCAAAACAAGTAGTATTATCAGAGCCTCTGCGAATAATCCGCGCGATTTATTTTATATGTCTGGATTTTACGCGATGTTTCTTTTATGGAGGCCGAAATTTTATTGCTAGGAAGTGTTTTGAATTTTCTGGTTTTGAAAGATAAGTGGTGTGCTTGGGTACAAGTAAAATCAAATTGTATGGAAAACATTTTTTTTCCTATTCATAAAATATATCCAGTTCATCTATATAAAAAAAATTGTCATTTATTTAGAAAAGATGTGATGCTAAAATTCTAGTTTCTTTGATCTTTATGGTTTTGAAATCGCAAGGTGATTATTTATTTTCTTTTAGTAATTTATTACGTTCCAAATGAGGCAGCCATGTAATAAATAATGGTTATTTACTTTTTTTTATTTTCATGTATATATGTCTTTTTTTGTCAATTGTATATGAAATATTGAACTGTTATTAACTTTTTTATCTACTGTATATGAAGTATTGAACTGTTATTAATTTTTTAACTACTGTATATGAAGTATTGAACTGTTATTAACTTTTTTAACTACTGTATATGAAGTATTGAACTGTTTTTAACTTTTTTAACTATTGTATATGAAGTATTGAACTGTTATTAACTTTTTAACTACTGTATATGAAGTATTGAACTGTTATTAACTTTTTTAACTACTGTATATGAAGTATTGAACTGTTATTAACTTTTTTAACTACTGTATATGAAGTATTGAACTGTTATTAATTTTTTAACTACTGTATATGAAGTATTGAACAGTTATTAACTCTTTTTAACTACTATGTATGAAATATTTAAAGTAACGCTTATTAACTTTTTTTATTATCATGTATACTTGTAAATTGTATATGAGGTATTCAAAAAGAAAATATTGTAACTGTCAAAAAAAAATTCCTCTTTATTGAATCGGAAAAATACATTTTTGTACTTATGTCTGTCTGTGAATACGATAAGTCAAAAATATTTTAGCTAGATAGATGGAATTTGGTGTGTGGTCTTAACACCAAATTTGTAGATTTCTTTCACATTTCATCCATAGGAATCTGTCTGTTCATGAACTTCATAACTACAAAACGTACAGAGTTAGATAGATAAAATTTGGGAGCACAATATTAGCATTTTGAATGCAGATCCTTAACAAAATTTCAATAAAATTCGTTATAAGGATCACACTCTATCAGTCTGTCTGTTCGCATGTATGCATGCAAGATTGATTTAATTTTTGCAATGCTATTCCCTCTTTGGGTATAACTTCCAATTATCATCAAAATATTTTCATTCCCTTTTTTGAACGCCGCGGTGGCCTGGTGGTATGGTCTCGACTTCGGAACAGGAGGGTTTCAGATTCGAGACTCAATTCTACGGAAGAACCGTCGTGTAAATGGGTCTGGTGCAAGGTGAAATCCGTCGGGGCCAAGCGTCTTCCTGCTGGTCTGGTGCGGAAGTTTGGAAAGGGTATTTCTAGCTTAGGTGTCGTCCACGTCATCTGACTGTGACTCAAAAATAGAGGTTCGTCTCAAAATAGCATTCGTTTAGCTTTAAAACCAAAATAGCCTTTGTGTAGCTTTAAAAGCGAGACATTAATGTAACTAATCTAAACTGAAATGCTAATTAATTATATGCTAATCAAATATACGCATCTTAATTCACTCATTTTATTTCTTATCATTCCACATGCGAAGTGAAAATTAGATATCTCGTAAATGAATTTAACCAGAATTTGGTAAAAATCTACAATTTTGATGCTATGACTACTTATTAAATTTTACCATTTAACTTTACAAATATAGAAAGGCGCCGAGGGCAAGTGCCCTGTCTGCCTTACATTAGCTCTGCAACATCAAGAGTAATTTGGCGCAGAGTAAATTATGCCACTTGAAGCTCAGAAACCACAAAAGAACAAGTAACAAGTAATTAAAGATAAAAATGAACTATAAACAGAAATGAATAAGGTATTTCGTGAAAAAAAAAATTATTTTACAACCACAACATGAAAAGACACAATTCATTATTTGCAACTCAAGTTCGTCCTCGTTATCTGACCGTGGTTCAAAATTACAAGGTCCTTCCCATAATAGTCCTAATGTTGCTTAAAAAACGGGACATTAATATAACTAAACCAAACCAAACTAAACTCATCCCCTATTTGATATAATAATATTGCTTTGTTTTTTCAATCAGACCTTACCATTTTCTTATAAAATGCTTTGCACGTGGCGTTACAATGATAACTCTTTTACAACTGAACAATTATACGTGAGTTATAACAAAATAAAATGTCGCAGATCTGTATTCTGGTACAACTGTATACTTAAATTGAATGGCTTGCAATTACAATTGAAAATGCCGCAACAGCACACTTAAGCCCATGTTGTTTTTGCTCTTTTAGCAACAGGATGGCGTTGCGTAATGAATAGACGAACAACTTTCGTTTTGTTGCTACATTGCTTTCATTAGTTGCTGTTGAAGGCAAGCATGCAGTCTATAATCACAGCTCTTGGGCAGCTTTTACGCCTACATTGGAACGATCTATTGCTGTCTACAGAGCCGTGGCGTCGCCTGCCTTCGGTCTTGTCTGAAGTCCGCTGAGAATAAATAACTCCAACGCAGGAATGATGCCCTGAATAGTCCAATTACTCTTGTCACGTGAACATCACTTAGCGTGATTATGCATCCCCCCCCCCCTCTGGATTTTTTTCTCTCTCATTTCTCAACAAGGGATGGCAGTTAGGCATGATTGTGCGACTGTCACAGAGGAGAATTTTGGAACAGCAGCCAGTCTACATCAGAATTGAAGAGTACCATTGGTGACGGAAGTGGTGCACTCAGAAACGGCTTTTGAGAATTTATTGTCGCAAAAAAGATTGATGTTTCTCTTTTATTCACATCTTGATATATTACGGTAAAATCTCTTTGATCGTTCCACGGACATTCGGAAATAATTTAGCAACAACATCAGCGTACGAGCGAATTGGTTCAAAAAGCGATAAACTATTTCCTTTAGCTTTAACGAGATTTCATAATAATTTTACACATAACATAATACATATCATTCTGCTATTAATAAAAATATAATTTAATATGTAGTATTTATTTAATTTAGAATATCTTTAAAATTTCACTATCTTAAAATATTGAACAATACGTAATGATAAATCCAACAATAATCATAATATATATGTTGACACAAAACGTTGACCACACTGGCTACTCCACCCCTCCCCTCCCATAATTAAAGGAATTAAATGTGATTGACCGTACCGCCATGACAGCAACTCTGGCGGAAACTAAGGTTGAGTCCTCAAGGGTCATCAACGGCCAAGGTATGACCTCTTCCCATGGTAAAAACGTCCCGTCATCGATAGGAGGTAGCTGACCCCCACCATTTTTGTACACCAGAATGGCCGGAACCAATCACCATACCGGAAACTTCTCGCCCTTATTTCTGAGATGCCCCAGATAGGATTCACAAAACGTTAAATGAAATGCAATTCTCCTCATTGGACAAATTGTTATATTTTTTACCATTTCATAGTAAGAGAATAAAATGATTTTCTTTTATTGCAATATTTCTACTTTTAGGATTTAATTGAATCATTGTAAACTAATATTCTATACTTAAAAACTTTTCTCCTATGGTGTTTAGCGATGGCAATCAAATATCTGAGAGGTTATAAATATTTTTTAAAGATTGAAAGAAATCGAGAGCAGGTGAAATTGACGCACTATAAACATTTAATTATATTTAATTATTTCACCTGGTAACTTTATTTTGCTTCTACATTGGTTTCCATATATTTCGAGGTGTTCACTAAAATAACACTAATTTATTTGAGTTTATGACAATAAAATTCACCAAATAATATTGCAGGTATAGCATTGCTATAGATGGAATATATCATCTACAAGGAGCATAAAAAGGGCAGAATAGTTGGTTATGTGTGATACGAGGACAATTTACAATTGCCAATTCCTTAAAATGATTTCCATGAATTACTTATTTAAAAAAATTTGCCACTGGAGGATTACCAGAAAAATTGGTGATATGTCAAAATTGCGCCAAAGAGTTAAACGTAAATCCTGCTGTAATTCATAAATTTTTATAATTATTTTGAATGTACGGGTTTTCTCTACTTTCTTTTTGAAAAAATTCTGTAATCTAAGTATGCTAAGTTCAACTTATTTAGCGTCATATTCAACTATTTTCCACAAAAGGCATTGTCTTTTTCTTTACATCTGAATGAAAAAGGGTCGTACATTTGATAAATCACAAAATACATAAATGCCTTGGCGAGATTTCACTGCCCCAATCCAATCAGTATTCTATAAATTCACCGACTCAACTATTTTGCCCTTTTCACCTAAAACACCCCCTTCTCCGGAACGTACCATACTAAATTAAGACACAAACAATTCCTCGAACCATTTCCCTCACACTAAACAACAATAGTTAACCAGAAATACTGTAGGGACGCTAAGCCCTATCTTTTCCTATCTCCACCCCATCTGCCAGTGCATCCAGAAACCTGTATCCAGGCTTGCAACCTACCCTCGAATTAACTAACGGTGAGAAGAAAGGATAAATAAAGCTTATCTCTGCGTGGTGATCGGCTCCGCATCTCATTTAGGGGTGCGCATCCTGATAATAGGCACTGAAGAAAATGCCCTCGTCCCTGCCTAGGCAGCGGCAGCATCTTTTGCTTTGTCTGCCTGTGCCTGCATTTTATTGTGATGCTGCGCGCGTTGAGGGGTCGTCGCGGAATGGAAGGATTAAGAGTTTTAGATCTCTTAGGAGGTGGCGAGTGCGTTAATATGAATGCAAATGTGGGACTCTGTTAAGTCCTCGAAGATTGTGGTGGTTGGTTTTGTCTTGGATGGTGGGTGAGATTTTGTTCTGGTTGCATCGGGCATTGAGTACGAATAAGGGTGTGTGTAACAACAGAGGGAAAAGGAGGTTGGGGGGGGGTATTAAATGTCATTGAATACCCCAAAGATAAAATAGTGGTATGCAGTTGATTTTATTTTATATTGCCAGATGCGAGAAGAGAGAAGGAATGTAAAATATCATTGAATTGAATGAATAGAACGACTTTGGATTGCCAGTTACAGAACCGAACTGAAGGAAATCTGCTGTTGAACGACTTGGTCCTTTTAAAGGCTTTTATTTGTTTGTATTATATGGATGCAAAGAGATAACTTTGTAATCGTCGAAAATATTTGAGATTTTAAGGAATTTCCACGTTTTAAACACCCCTGGATTCACCATTCAAAGAATTATTTCTGTACGGTATGGTAAACTAGTAAACTTCTGTATGGGATCTGTAAACCATCGTGATTTGTAGGCCTGTATGTAATTTTACAGAAATTTGATCTGTTTGGGATAATAATCTGTTCAAGGTTATCATCCCCAAACACTTCACAATACTATGAAGCTAAACACAACGAGTTGAGAGCACAATACTTCCAAATTTTTCATCTGTAAGGCCTAAAAAAGAAAGGAGAGGTCATTTTAAAGAGAGATGGAAATTAAAAAGAAAATTCATTATTACTACTTTCTTATATACATAGTATAGAAATCGTCAAAAAATTCTAAATCGCGATTTTGACGACTCTCCACGTTTTAAACCTCCCTGAGTTTGCGAAACAAAATTTTGGAAAATGTTCGTCTGTCTGCTTGTGACAAAAATCACTCAAAAACGCTTTGAACTAGATGGATGAAATTTGGTATACGGTCTTTACACTAAATTTGCAGATTTCTCTTAAATTTTGTGTAAAATCTGTTCAGAAGAAGTTCATCCGTCCTGCTGTTCGAATATAAGTTTACTCGATGACTACAAAACGAAGAGAGTTGGATAGATAAAATTCAGCACATAGATTTAATAACTATAGCGTAGACACCTGTCGAATTTCGAGCCAAATCCAACTACAGATTGACTGTCTGTTGGTCTGTAAATTTTGAAATATGTAAAACGCGATTATTCAAAAACGCAATGACTTAAATATATGAAATTTGGCATGGGATTTTGTGATAATAAGTGTAGTTTTGTGTCAAATTTTTGTTTCAATCGATTGAGAAAAACATGCATGAATTGATTTTTGGATGCTATTAACGCATGCTAGGGATTATTCACCAAAACACTCGCCAAGGATCACACTATATATTCAGTAAAAAATGCTAAATTCAAGCCAAAAGTTAATATTTCATAAGGATTGTTCTCCAATGTCATGTAAAGCATTCTCTGGCAAAGCAAGCTTAGTTGAGAATATCCGAGAACGTTTTGGAGGAACCACTCCCGATGGGTTTTTTTAAAAACATTACCGCAATGTATTAACTACTACAGAAAAAAAAAATCTGTAATAGTTCTAAAAATAAAAAATATTGCTTTCATCAGAATTTATTCGATTTATTCCTTTATTAATGTCATTTTGTATATTTATATAAGAATATTCCTTTTTAAAAAAAACTTCTTTTCCTTTTCTATTTTTTTTTTTCCCTTTTGAGAGTCTTTTTTATTCTTTTCTCCCACGGGTGAAAAAAAGTGTCAGAATCGAATATCACACACATACAGCCCAATTAACTCTAATAAATTAACCATCACGCATCCATTCGTCAATGATGTCATTACGTTTGCATCATTACTCGAAGCAACCAATCGTTAAAGGCGATACAAGTCGAATTCAGGTGGCAAAAGCGAATTACTGCTGGTAATCGGATAACAGCTTGCTTCAGCGTGTTCGCTCCCCAATTAGGCTGCTGCCTCTGCTTCTGTACGCAAATGGTCCTGGTTAATCACATTTAGAGACTGGCTGGCTGGCTGGCTGTCCTGTAACGTTTTCCTTTTTGGAAAAGAAAAGCGATTGGTGCTTTGATCTCGAAATGGATGACAGGCGGCGTCTTTCAATTAATTCTTCATAAATCATCGAACAGAAGCGGAAAAAAAAATTCTGCAAGCGATTATTTTAATTGTTTTTCCTCCCGGTGGCATCAGCAGCCACTCGTTTCTTCTTTTTTCTGAAAGAGGACTCGTGCTGGTAGAAAAATAATGAGGATTCTGTATCTTCAGATCTTGAATATATATATTCCAGATCGTGTATTAATGAATGAAAGGAAATGAATTAACGTGGGAAACATTATTTTAAATTCTTAATGATGATGAAAAAAAAAAAACATAACTTTTATTTAAAGGATGAAGAGGGAAAAAAATGGACGTTCATTAAAGGAAATCTAAATGAAAAACTAATCAAAGGACTAGAAATCGGATGTTAAAAAATAAATAGGGGATATTTTATGTTTTTTTAAAGTCTTTTTCTCCAGATTTTATAAAAAGAAGTGATTAATTTGTTAGGGAAAGATCGTAAATTAGAGGAAATGACATTCGTTTGCTCTGAATAAATAGAATTTATGCTGATTTAGTAGCTCTTTAATGACTATTGAATTTAAATCATCTAAATGCTCTTCTATCTGTAAACAACTCAGAAAGGTCGTGTTCCAGTTGTGTTTAATCTGTGCTGGCACTATTTTGCAATTCCAATTTTAAGGCCTATTTGATTTGGTTTCTTAAGTTTGTCATCGATAAACGAGAATTAAACAACCTTTATAACAATCGAATGAAGAATCATCGCAGTTAAATTTTCTCTGCTTTTGCATTATGTAAAACTGTATCAAGTTAAGATTAGATGTGTTATGTAAAACTTAAATGCGAATTAATAGATAAGATGGGGCTTTTTGAAGAAGAATTAAAGTATTCCGTAAAGCTAGAAACCATTCTGGCAAATAAATACGATAGAATGTTCCAATGAATCATTTAGAAAATAACGTGATTTTACATGCAATCCCATAAAATTAAATGCACCACTTTTCTTGTAGGTACCTGCAGTTTTTTTTTATCTGCAGATATTTTTGTTAATATTCTTTAAAAGTAATGTGACATGGACTTGTAACTTGTGGTAACTTGTACACTTGTGGCGAATTGGAATGAGCGAGGATAGAACCGGGAACCTTGTGATTCGCAGTCCAGTAACATGACCATGATACATAAGCAATTGCTCGGGTAGCGTAGTTGTTAACTGGCTTATAAGCTATTCACTATAGATTCTCCCTCCAGTAAGTCGGAGGTGAGACGAACTATATGGCTGTTGATTCTAATGCGCCTGTACCCATTTGAGTAGCGGCGAGCGTGTGTGGGTGAGTGGCTGTTGTTGCGTCAAGTGAGTCTGACGACTTTGGTTGTGGGTAGATGGCGTCACAACAGCTGTACGAAGGTTGAAGGTTCATCGTCCGAGGTCACAAACGTGGCGATATGTGATGCGCGAGGGTAGAACCTGGAACCTTGTGGTTCGCAGTCCAGTAACATGACCATGATACAAAAGCAATTGCTCGGATAGCGTAGTTGTTAACTGGCTTATAAGCTATTCACTACAGACTACATGGCATTCCAGTTAGAATATAAAGATAAATATATTTATTAACGCGTATTACCTATTTTTAAGAAATAACAAAGAATAGACAAAAAATAAAGATAATTTTTTAATTAATTCCAAATATGAATATTGTATGTAAAAGGTCTTTGAAAGTGCCAAGGAGGAGGAGATAAGGCTTTTACCTCCTTTTCATCTGGAACAAATGATGAGTGACAGAATCAAATGTTGTGTATAGTTAGTTTAATTATCTATAGATTAGCTAATAATAAAAGTCTATTTATAAGTGTGAAGTGTGTTTATATCTTACTCTCTTCGTTTTGCAGTTGTCATATTAATTTATATTCGAATAGCTGGATAGAAGGATTTCCTCTGAAAATATTTTACTCAAAATTTGATAGAAATCGGTGAAAAGACCATAAATGAATTGTTACCGTATAGCTCAGAGCGTTTTTGATTTACCTTTGTCACAGGCATTTTCCAAAAATGTCTGTTTTCCGATCTCGGGGAGATCTAAAAACGCGGGGATTCGTCAAAATCTCACGTTCGAATTTTTTTTAGGATTACTAAACTTTCTCTATACTACGTATATGAAAAAGTAAAACAATATTTAATCTTAACAAAAGTTTAGATTGAAGCTTACGCCATCGGCAGAGTTAACCAGCCTACCTGATAAACGTTTGCTACCTGATAAACGCCTGCTTTAAACGTTTTTATGAGCTTAACATCTCGGAGTAAAAATTACAGGGTATTTTTTTTTTTTTGAATTCTTTCACTTATTTTTCAAGTATTATTTTCTTTCAGTTTTTTATTTCAATAATTTGGAATCGGACTGAAAGAAGTTTATTTCTTCTTGTTTTGTGTCTGCCACTGAATGTCATTTTGATACAAGCACATTGACGGATGTTGCTGAAAGGCTGATTCAAGTACAGTACACTTCAGAGTATCCGGCCTAATATTGCGGAAGGGTAGGCCGGAATACAAAAAAGCCGGATATGCAGGCGTTAAATGAAATCATTTCTTTTGCCCACCAATATCAGAAGACAAAGTTAACTTCCTCTTAAAAATTCAATGTTATAGTAAGTATTTTCTCACTTATTGAATGCTAAACCCTCCATTTATCACAAGGTACTTAGAATGTGAACGCGGCCCATTGATTCATAGAAGCAATTGCCGGTTTTTGCTGTTACACCAGAGTTTAGTCGCTGTATAGGAGCGTAATTTTTCCTCCAAAGTCGCATCAACATTTTTGTTTGTTTGTTTGTTTTTTTATCACCCACTTTGAAATTTTCACTGTGGTAAACTTAAAGAAACTTTAAGCATACCTCCAAAAAAAAATTTAAGAATCCTGTACGTATACTGTGCAGTTATAATCAGAAACAGCGTCAACAATTGAGGTTCGCTACACACTGATGAAGCAATGAACAACGAGCAGAACGCTGCTCTTTTCCTATCACAACTTGTATTTTACACAATGTACATAGGATGATCATAGAAAAAGCCCGCTTCCAATGCCTTGGAAATGTTGCCAATGCAAGCCTTGCCTTCCTCATTTAATTACGATAAAAAAAAACTAGTACAGAAGTCGGATAATCGCGAACCGGATACTCGAGACTGTACTGTACAGGCAACTTTTCTCCCACGAATTGATAGTCTTTTTACAATGACTAAAGGATTTTGTTTTCAACATTTGATTTTCAAAAGTTTAAAAGCGGACGATGAAAGTCTTTTCACCGCAATGGCAAAGTATTTTTCCCCCCTTCCCAAACAACAAATCGGATTTACTATAAAGTTCCTAAAGTGGATATTTCTTTGCAGTTTCACTACTTGGCACTTTTAAAAATAATTTTTTCTTTCTACTTCTTTCATCGGGTTCTTTACCTGAGCTGCTTTTTTTTGGCTGTGAAAAGAATGTTTTTTATGTCTTTAAAAATCTTGAAACAAAATACTCTCCGAAACAGAATACTTGGCAAAATTTCTTTTTTTCCCGAATGATGGGGAAAAAAATTAGTGGAAGGGAAAATATGCACGTGTTACGTACTGAAGAGAATAAAAGCCAAGTCGTGGAGCAGAAGAATGATTTTATCTAGAAGGTTCTTAAAAACATATTTATATATAGTTGTGTGGTTTTGTACGCACATAAAAAGGAATGCTATTATTCCTCAAAGAAAATTCGAAACCTGTACTTTTAGATGGAGGAAAACGTTCTTCGCATATAAAATAGCGAGGTTTCAATGTATGTTTGTTCGAAAATTTGTTTGTTTTTTTAATGGAAAATAAGATTGCTTTCTCAAAAATTCTATCCACGGGTTATCGCGATTTGATTTCTGGTCTTTGCGTTCGATGAAATAGAAATGTCGTCTGCGGATTGGTTATTTCTTTTCACTCAAACGGATATAAAAACAAAGAAATGGAACAATTTATTCCTGTCGAAACGTAAAACCGATATTTTCATTCGAAATCCCGGCGATTGCTCCTTGGCTAATGTAACAGATATAGAAATACTCGAGGAAATTTTTTGTAAACACTACGTGGGCTTTCAGTTTTGTTATGGTTTTCTTTTGTTTTTGTTCCTGTGTGGTGGTTATGGCTTACTCATCGTTTTTGCGAATTATGAAAGATGTTTTTGATTTTGTTTTTTTAGTTGAAACGCTGAGGAAAAATGAAGTAGACTTTTGTTAAAATCGTTCATTTGATTTCTCTTATAAATAAATCACTTCTGTGAAAAATTAACTACATAAGATTGATGTAAATATTAAGCTTATTATTCCAGCTTGTTTCGTTTTATTTTTATATATAAGACACGGATGTATTTTTTAATGTAATTATTTGAAATGTATATAAATACAGATGTAATTATTCCTTGTGTAGTTATATTAAAGACATTTCTATGCATACTTGTTATATGCACTATGAAAATTTTTATTTTATATGAAATGCTGATTGAATTTACAAACAGATAATATCCTGAGAATTATATCTTTCTTCAGCAAAATTATAGTGCGACACAAAAGCAGAAGTAAGAAAGAAACAAAAAAGACCGAAACAAATGATCACTAGTCTTATATAAGATAGGATTTCTGGCCACGTGCCAATTCAATACACGTGGTGTCCTTTTCAAGGGCAACCGAAAAAAATTCTCTTGATACGTATTACTGATGGCGCATTATTTTTACAAAGGAATTAATTAAACCGAAAGTGGAATTAGATCACGAAATAAGAGAATGAAATTACTATGGGCTAAATTCAGATAAAGTTTTGGAAATTAATTTGGATTAAATTAAGAGTTTAAAATATCATTACATATATAGAACTACCTGATCCAATAATTAAACTATATGACCATAAAGTGGCTGTTGATTTACATAATTAATCAATTCTGTTTTGTTTTTTTAATAATCGATTTTCTAAAAAAATCTTTGCCACATTTGAGTCTATGATGCTGAGTTTAAATCATGAAAAGCTTTTAACTAAATATTTTTTCACATAAGAATCCTTTAATTAAAGCCCAATTTTATTGATGTTTTAACCTTTAAAAAATGGAGCTCAGCCTATTAATATTCAAACCAAAACAAAAAAAATGAGAAGCTAAAAAAAATATCTTGTCCTTTTCTATTTATCTTGAAAGTTTCATTTCAATTTTAAAACTTGTTATTAATATAATTAATTTTTTATTTAAAAAAATCATGTTATCATCTCGAGCTAAATGTAAAAAAATGTAACGGAATGGAAGTTTTTGGAATATTTGGATAACTATATCATTACTTCAAGGTGACTTATTTTAATTAATGTAACGAATGTCTTCGGTGTAAATGGCGTATCTAAAAACCCATTTTTAATGCCCTTTAATAAAAACCCAATTTAGTGAATAACTAATGGCGCTTCTTCATCATGGCAGAATTTGAAAAGAATTAATTATGTTCTCTGCCCCTTCTGTTATCAAGTGCTATTAATTGAGTGTCGTATTAGCTTAGGTTTACTGTTCCGAGATTTTATTTAAGCTTTGAAAAGCCTTTTAAGTCACGTTTCTTCACAGTTCTTTGCTCTTTTTATAAAAAAAAAAAAGGTGAAAAAAAAATAGAGACTTAAAACTGTAATCTCAAGAGTATTGGGACAAAAAGTCTTTACATGTTTTCTTATTTAGATCAGATCCATTTAAAACATCGGATCATAAAAAAAGTATCCGGAAAAAAGGTATATGCAAAGTTTTTTATGTATATGTTCTTTAGTTGAAATTCATCCTAATACTTAACAGTCAAAATAAGAGGGCATTTATATGAACACACGGTAGGGATTTAATTTTAAATAACTCCACATGCTTTTAAAATGTATGGATACTTTTTTTTTATTTTCTGTATTTGAAAAGATTCTGAACCTAGTAAAAATTTTAAAAAGTTGAAAAAAAGTAATATTAATTTAAAATGTAGAATATATTTGTGAAAAATCTGTTGATCAAAATCATAAAAGCATGAAGAATTGAGAATGAATACAAATATTTAAAGTAACTCGTGATTTTTATTTCACGCAATGTTTTATTTATTTAAAAAATGTATTTTGAAGCTTACTTTCTTTATCGTATTGTTTTCAATGCTTCAAGTTTTTATAATTTCAGTTTTTATTTCCTAATTTTTAATGAAAACGATATTTTTTTCCTGTATTTTAATGCACTAATAAAAACTGAATGAAACATATGAAAGAACATTTTTAATTTTTACTATTCCTTATTTTTCAACTTTATTGTGTTTTATAATTTCTCAACTTAATTACTCTTGAATATTGTTATCAATTTTTTTCTCAAATTCATTATAAAATATATTTCTCTATTAAATCAAGACTAGATAAAATTAAGTAATTATTTTTTAATTCAGTTCTAAAAATATAAATTATTGTATGTATTATTGTATGTTATTGTATGTAATAAATTATTGTTGTAATCCTCAAATTTAATATTTACATACGTTAAGCAAGTAAAATTAAATAAAGTTGTTTAAAAAAAGGAAAGAAATTTGGAAATGAGTGCTACAAACAAATTGAACTAAAGACATTGAAAGAATTGAGCTAAAGACATTGAAAGAATTGAACTAAAGACATTGAAAGAATTGAGCTAAAGACATTGAAAGAATTGAACTAAAGACATTGAAAGAATTGAACTAACGACATTGAAAGAATTGAACTAAAGCATATTTAGAAGAGCTTATTCAAGAGCGATTGAAATAAAAAAAACACTATAATCCAAGCATTTTTATTGTAAATGTGCGTTAGAAATATTATTTCTCTGTTATTTATGAAGTCACTTTAATTGGATCATTATTTTCATCTATATATTTCTAAGAAATAATTTTGAATGGAAAAAAATGATTTTTTATGTATAAAATTTTTTTATGGATATTTACTTATATTTTGGCAAATACATAATACTATGGTGCATTTAGTGATTTTTCCCCGTGATTTTCAATTAGTTAAAACATTGTTTCCAATCGTGTGTAATTATTTAATATTTTTCATATTAGGTTGGTTTGGTTACTTTTTATTTAAATTCCCTTATTTTACCATAAGAAAATTTAAAGAATATTTTATTCTTCTAAAATACCTCTACTCTGATGTATAATATTTCTTGTAGTATTGATACGAAAATAAACTTCTCCAGAATTAATTTTTAAAAATATCTGAATATCTACAAAAATAAATAAAACTTCTTAGATGCAGACGACTTTTTTCGAATAATATTTATTCCAAGAATTTATTTCTGGAATCAAATAAGTACTTCGGATTGATTAAATACAAACATCTTTGGTTTTAATGCTTTAAAACGGTTCTAATGTTTCAGCATTTTATAGATATTTAGAGGAGTTTTTTTTTATAGATATATTATATCAAAAATAGACAAACTTATCTAAATTAAAGTGCCATTCTGGAAATTGTCTTAAGAACATTTTTTAGTTATATTAATTTTTAATAATTAAAGTCATTTAGAAAAATTTTGTATTGAGTTTTAAACGACTTTCCCCAGTATAATTTTAAATAAAAGGCAAATATTACCCATCGAAAATGTTCTATATAGCTAACGAAATTTTAAGAATTCTATATAAATAATTTTCTGTAAATAAGGTAAAGTATTCTAGAAATTCATATCGGAAACATAATATTGTTATTTCTTAATAATTAGCGGCATTTAGAAAATTACAGCATTGAGTTTTAAAAGACTTTCTCCGGTATAATTTTAAATAACAGCAAAATATTACCCATCGAAAATTTTCCATGCAGCTTACGAAATTCTAAGAACTCTATATAAATAATTTTCTGTAAATAAGATAAAGTATTCCAGAAATTCACATCGGATATATAATATTGCTAATCGTTCTCTGCCCAAAATGAGCTTCGTCTGAATTAATTAAAAGCCATCCAAAGTTCCTGGAGCAGGAATAAAAGTTCTGCAGAATAGCAGACGACTTTTTTTCTTCGAGTATTTACGAAAAGGATTCATTTCCTGGCATCAGATAACACCTCACATTGATTAGAAACAAAGAAGAGATCTTTGATGAAGAAAAATGGCGGCAAAACGATCGATTCTCTTCCATTAATTACTTCTAGTATAGCTGTTACACGAGATATTGAACCCTTCCATGTCATCTTTTCCGGTTTTTAAAAGAAAATTCTCCCTTTTATCTAAACGCAGAGAATTTAAAGTGGCTTCCAGTTTCAGAAGAGAATGTTTTTAATGAAATAAAGAAAGAAAAAATAAAAATAAAAAGAGTGGAGTATCTGGTCGAGGAATTCCGTGGAATATCGGTCGTAAAATTGGTCGATTTATCGATTCCATTCTTTGAAGACTTTTTAATTGATTCTTTTAGTTCTTGAAGTTTGTCGTCGTTTTAATTTCGGACCCTTTAATGTGTTTCTCTTATCTTTCCTTTTTAATGCCGCTGATGAGTCTGAGAGTGCTTACGTTAGGAGTTTTCCAAAATGAATACTTTAAAGCATTTAGCGGTATTATCCAAAAGTCATTCAATAAACTTCCATTGATGAATTTTTAAATAGTTTAAGTAGGGGGCCTCAAATTTAATTAATTTTTCTATAAGACTTGTTACTTCAATCAGTTTGGGTAAAATAATTTAACTGGAAATGTTTATTCCAAAATTAGCTTTTCTTTAATAAATTTTCACTTAATTTCTTTAATAAAAGGGTTCAAAATGTGATTTGGTTAGGAAAACATACATAGGTTTTAAAGTTAGATTAATTAAAAGTTAATGAACAGATAAATATCTGAATTAATAGCTTCTTCAATTGTTGGTCTTATTTTAGTTAAAATTTATGAAATGACACGATAATTTTAAATCCTGGTCAAAATATGACGTTTACATCCTAGCCATCATCCGTTTTTCTAAATTTTCGAACCACACCAGCGGGAGTACATTTGATCTCCAAAAGATATAAAATACTCAGTTCCTTATGCACGATTTATATTCAGAAGAATTGTACTTCGAGTCTGAGACTCTATAATTCCAGTGTATCTAGATTGATGTGGCTAGCCTTTTCAATTTTGAAAAATATCTGAAATTTTTTATTTTGTCTTAATGACTATTCAAAATAAAAGTTTATCTTCATTAAATCATATATTTCCAATGATTCAATTGCCGAACGAACGAATATCTTGCGAAGAATGCTTAGGTTATCAATTTTCTTGCCACTTAATGGAGTTGTTTGGTTTTAATGTTGGTACTCAAGAGGTTATTTATTCTCTGGGTGAACTGAAGCAATAATGTATTCGATGGTCGTTGAATATTATCATAAATATAACACCTTCATGTTGCTTTAAAGAGTAAATTTTTAAGGTAGAAGGCTAGCTCAAGTTTTGAAGTCATCTGGCCACTTTTCAGAATGACGAAGTCGATTCCTGTAAAACTTTATGTATCTACAAATATAAGCGTTAATCTTGTGAATCTAAACAAATATTCTAAAACTTCGCAGGTTGCTATAGCATTTTCAGATATTATTCTGCAATTTAGGTCTGTTTCAATCGCAGTGTTAAAAATATATTCATACTAAGAGAATGATTGACGATCAGAAATATATATTAGATTCTGAATCTTCTGAATCATTAGCATCAGTTTTTTTACATATTATTTCAGCTGCTGTCATTGGGATAAAATAATAAAGAAAATATCTCCAAAGCGGAGCAAAGCAGTAAGAACTCTGCATCCCTGTTTCCCCTCAAAATCGAAACTTTTTGTTGCCACCAGTAATAATAATAATTGAAACTAACAAGAGTAGTCTCTCTTAAACTTTCTCATTTACTCTTTAATAAATGTACTTGTGTATTATTAACTGCATGGAATTGGCGAGCAATATATACGAAAGAGCCTGTTAACATGCGATTGGAGTTTAATTTCTGGATTGAAACAAAAATTTGACACAGAATTACAATTGTCCCCACGAATCACTTTACATTTCATCTATTTATGCCATAGCGTTTTTGAGTTATTGCATCATAGTGCGTTTCTGTGAATAATAATATTTGGTTCAAAATTTGATGCATATCAATACTTAAGATATTAAATCTGTGCACCAAAATTTTATCAATTTTTTTTTATCTTCGGTTTTAAAAATGCATTTATAAAACTCTAATATGTTTATGATTCCTTTTCTGTAAATAATAAAATCAAATTCAAATCCCATTAATTTTTCTTTCTGCAATGATATGGTGATGATTCTTATATTACTTAGTATAGTATAGTATATGTAATGAAATGCTTTAGCCATGGATTTACTATAAAACTGAAAATAGGGCATTGTTTATATCGCTAAACGACGCTAAGAATTTACTAGTTGCATCTGAGCTACTAAATTAACTCTCCTATATGTAAGTATATGTTGTTTCCCTGGAGAAACTTTTAGGGGAAACTAGTCCTATTTTTTGTTTCACTCGGAAGGAAATAGGACTCCAGCAACTTATTCAATAGCAAAGAGCAATTCATTGAAAAAATGCATAACATTCTATTTATTTACAAATAATCTTCGACAAAAAGATAGAGTAAGTAATCTTTCTCTGGTTTTTATTCCTAAATTATACTATGCTTTAATTTTTCGACATTGATAAGTATTTAAAGGTGTTATGTTCAATAATCGATTCATTCCATTAAGCATCTGAAGCTCAATAATCGATTAATTGCATTAAGCATCTTAAACTGTTATTTGTAGTATCCACTCTAATAATAGGGTTAAGTAACAGTAATTTATTTCTTAAATAAACTCTTAAAGATTATTTCAGACCATAACAGTTGATGCCACCCTTATTGAAAATATAAATGTTTTCAAAGAAGTATTGAGAAATGCTACTTCAAAACTCTAAAAACTTATCCAATACCCATTCTATTAGAAGCTTTTATAGATCCAATTCTTTTGCATCGCGTTAGAATACATATTTTAAAATAGTTTCTGAAAATCAACAGGTACCACCTTTAAACGAATTTCTCCTCTGCTAATAGCCGCGGAACGGATCGCAATAAAAATAGTTTTTCCTTAATGTGGGGGTCTCTTCTGTTTCCAAATCCCTTTAACCCTTTTTGGTGAGAAACCCATTAGAGAATTTATTCTTACTACTTTCTCTGGCTAGAAATAACTATTCTAAAGGAATCTCGCATCGAATTGATTACCTCACTTTCGAACATCGCCCTCACGAGACCAATTCGGGTTCTCGAACCGATGTTCGATGTTGCTACCGAAACATTTCTATTCGGAAACAAATTGTTTGCTGTGATTAATAGCTCAAAAACGTGCTGCTTGCCGCAATTGAAGGCCGATTTTCAGATCATTCCAGCTCTCTTTTGTGGTCTCTAACGATCCTCTTCCCTGCCTTAAAACTTTCTTGTTTATTGATCATTAGATTTACTTGTTTGGTTTTGGCAACGAGCGGGCTCTGCATTCATTTGAGTGATCTGTTCATTTGTTACAGTGAAAAGAGATTGACTGTAAAATGGAATAATAGTTATTGTGTGGTTAAAAGTTTTGAAGACTGTGGTTTTAGAATGTAAGGTTATTAAGACAGAAAAAAAGCATAAGTAAAGTGAGTCTCCATTTATAGATATGTGTGAATAAACAACTATGTCTTATAATAAGATTTTTTTTTTTTTACTTTCTCGTGCACTTAGTATAAAAAAAGTACAGTAATCGTCGAAAATTTTGAACTCAATATTTTGAAGCATAAGTAAAGTGGGTCTCCATTTATAGATATGTGTGAATAAACAACTATGTCTTATAATAAGATTTTTTTTTTTTTACTTTCTCGTGCACTTAGTATAAAAAAAGTACAGTAATCGTCAAAATTTTGAACTCAATATTTTGAAGCATAAGTAAAGTGGGTCTCCATTTATAGATATGTGTGAATAAACAACTATGTCTTATAATAAGATTTTTTTTTTTTTTACTTTCTCGTGCACTTAGTATAAAAAAAGTACAGTAATCGTCGAAAATTTTGAACTCGATATTTTGAAGCATAAGTAAAGTGGGTCTCCATTTATAGATATGTGTGAATAAACAACTATGTCTTATAATAAGATTTTTTTTTTTTTTTTACTTTCTCGTGCACTTAGTATAAAAAAAGTACAGTAATCGTCAAAATTTTGAACTCGATATTTTGAAGCATAAGTAAAGTGGGTCTCCATTTATAGATATGTGTGAATAAACAACTATGTCTTATAATAAGATTTTTTTTTTTTTACTTTCTCGTGCACTTAGTATAAAAAAAGTACAGTAATCGTCGAAAATTTTGAACTCGATATTTTGAAGCATAAGTAAAGTGGGTCTCCATTTATAGATATGTGTGAATAAACAACTATGTCTTATAATAAGATTTTTTTTTTTTTACTTTCTCGTGCACTTAGTATAAAAAAAGTACAGTAATCGTCAAAATTTTGAACTCGATATTTTGAAGCATAAGTAAAGTGGGTCTCCATTTATAGATATGTGTGAATAAACAACTATGTCTTATAATAAGATTTTTTTTTTTTTACTTTCTCGTGCACTTAGTATAAAAAAAGTACAGTAATCGTCAAAATTTTGAACTCAATATTTTGAAGCATAAGTAAAGTGGGTCTCCATTTATAGATATGTGTGAATAAACAACTATGTCTTATAATAAGATTTTTTTTTTTTTACTTTCTCGTGCACTTAGTATAAAAAAAGTACAGTAATCGTCAAAATTTTGAACTCAATATTTTGAAGCATAAGTAAAGTGGGTCTCCATTTATAGATATGTGTGAATAAACAACTATGTCTTATAATAAGATTTTTTTTTTTTTTACTTTCTCGTGCACTTAGTATAAAAAAAGTACAGTAATCGTCGAAAATTTTGAACTCAATATTTTGAAGCATAAGTAAAGTGGGTCTCCATTTATAGATATGTGTGAATAAACAACTATCTCTTATAATAAGATTTTTTTTTTTTTTACTTTCTCGTGCACTTAGTATAAAAAAAGTACAGTAATCGTCAAAATTTTGAACTCAATATTTTGAAGCATAAGTAAAGTGGGTCTCCATTTATAGATATGTGTGAATAAACAACTATGTCTTATAATAAGATTTTTTTTTTTTTTACTTTCTCGTGCACTTAGTATAAAAAAAGTACAGTAATCGTCAAAATTTTGAACTCAATATTTTGAAGCATAAGTAAAGTGGGTCTCCATTTATAGATATGTGTGAATAAACAACTATGTCTTATAATAAGATTTTTTTTTTTTTACTTTCTCGTGCACTTAGTATAAAAAAAGTACAGTAATCGTCGAAAATTTTGAACTCAATATTTTGAAGCATAAGTAAAGTGGGTCTCCATTTATAGATATGTGTGAATAAACAACTATGTCTTATAATAAGATTTTTTTTTTTTTTTACTTTCTCGTGCACTTAGTATAAAAAAAGTACAGTAATCGTCAAAATTTTGAACTCGATATTTTGAAGCATAAGTAAAGTGGGTCTCCATTTATAGATATGTGTGAATAAACAACTATGTCTTATAATAAGATTTTTTTTTTTTTACTTTCTCGTGCACTTAGTATAAAAAAAGTACAGTAATCGTCGAAAATTTTGAACTCAATATTTTGAAGCATAAGTAAAGTGGGTCTCCATTTATAGATATGTGTGAATAAACAACTATGTCTTATAATAAGATTTTTTTTTTTTTACTTTCTCGTGCACTTAGTATAAAAAAAGTACAGTAATCGTCGAAAATTTTGAACTCAATATTTTGAAGCATAAGTAAAGTGGGTCTCCATTTATAGATATGTGTGAATAAACAACTATGTCTTATAATAAGATTTTTTTTTTTTACTTTCTCGTGCACTTAGTATAAAAAAAGTACAGTAATCGTCGAAAATTTTGAACTCGATATTTTGAAGCATAAGTAAAGTGGGTCTCCATTTATAGATATGTGTGAATAAACAACTATGTCTTATAATAAGATTTTTTTTTTTTTACTTTCTCGTGCACTTAGTATAAAAAAAGTACAGTAATCGTCAAAATTTTGAACTCAATATTTTGAAGCATAAGTAAAGTGGGTCTCCATTTATAGATATGTGTGAATAAATAACTATGTCTTATAATAAGATTTTTTTTTTTTTACTTTCTCGTGCACTTAGTATAAAAAAAGTACAGTAATCGTCGAAAATTTTGAACTCGATATTTTGAAGCATAAGTAAAGTGGGTCTCCATTTATAGATATGTGTGAATAAACAACTATGTCTTATAATAAGATTTTTTTTTTTTTTACTTTCTCGTGCACTTAGTATAAAAAAAGTACAGTAATCGTCAAAATTTTGAACTCGATATTTTGAAGCATAAGTAAAGTGGGTCTCCATTTATAGATATGTGTGAATAAACAACTATGTCTTATAATAAGATTTTTTTTTTTTTACTTTCTCGTGCACTTAGTATAAAAAAAGTACAGTAATCGTCAAAATTTTGAACTCAATATTTTGAAGCATAAGTAAAGTGGGTCTCCATTTATAGATATGTGTGAATAAACAACTATGTCTTATAATAAGATTTTTTTTTTTTTTACTTTCTCGTGCACTTAGTATAAAAAAAGTACAGTAATCGTCGAAAATTTTGAACTCAATATTTTGAAGCATAAGTAAAGTGGGTCTCCATTTATAGATATGTGTGAATAAACAACTATGTCTTATAATAAGATTTTTTTTTTTTTACTTTCTCGTGCACTTAGTATAAAAAAAGTACAGTAATCGTCGAAAATTTTGAACTCAATATTTTGAAGCATAAGTAAAGTGGGTCTCCATTTATAGATATGTGTGAATAAACAACTATGTCTTATAATAAGATTTTTTTTTTTTTACTTTCTCGTGCACTTAGTATAAAAAAAGTACAGTAATCGTCAAAATTTTGAACTCAATATTTTGAAGCATAAGTAAAGTGGGTCTCCATTTATAGATATGTGTGAATAAACAACTATGTCTTATAATAAGATTTTTTTTTTTTACTTTCTCGTGCACTTAGTATAAAAAAAGTACAGTAATCGTCGAAAATTTTGAACTCAATATTTTGAAGCATAAGTAAAGTGGGTCTCCATTTATAGATATGTGTGAATAAACAACTATGTCTTATAATAAGATTTTTTTTTTTTTACTTTCTCGTGCACTTAGTATAAAAAAAGTACAGTAATCGTCAAAATTTTGAACTCAATATTTTGAAGCATAAGTAAAGTGGGTCTCCATTTATAGATATGTGTGAATAAACAACTATGTCTTATAATAAGATTTTTTTTTTTTACTTTCTCGTGCACTTAGTATAAAAAAAGTACAGTAATCGTCAAAATTTTGAACTCAATATTTTGAAGCATAAGTAAAGTGGGTCTCCATTTATAGATATGTGTGAATAAACAACTATGTCTTATAATAAGATTTTTTTTTTTTTTACTTTCTCGTGCACTTAGTATAAAAAAAGTACAGTAATCGTCGAAAATTTTGAACTCGATATTTTGAAGCATAAGTAAAGTGGGTCTCCATTTATAGATATGTGTGAATAAACAACTATGTCTTATAATAAGATTTTTTTTTTTTACTTTCTCGTGCACTTAGTATAAAAAAAGTACAGTAATCGTCAAAATTTTGAACTCGATATTTTGAAGCATAAGTAAAGTGGGTCTCCATTTATAGATATGTGTAAATAAACAACTATGTCTTATAATAAGATTTTTTTTTTTTTTTACTTTCTCGTGCACTTAGTATAAAAAAAGTACAGTAATCGTCGAAAATTTTGAACTCAATATTTTGAAGCATAAGTAAAGTGGGTCTCCATTTATAGATATGTGTGAATAAACAACTATCTCTTATAATAAGATTTTTTTTTTTTTTACTTTCTCGTGCACTTAGTATAAAAAAAGTACAGTAATCGTCAAAATTTTGAACTCAATATTTTGAAGCATAAGTAAAGTGGGTCTCCATTTATAGATATGTGTGAATAAACAACTATGTCTTATAATAAGATTTTTTTTTTTTTTACTTTCTCGTGCACTTAGTATAAAAAAAGTACAGTAATCGTCAAAATTTTGAACTCAATATTTTGAAGCATAAGTAAAGTGGGTCTCCATTTATAGATATGTGTGAATAAACAACTATGTCTTATAATAAGATTTTTTTTTTTTTACTTTCTCGTGCACTTAGTATAAAAAAAGTACAGTAATCGTCGAAAATTTTGAACTCAATATTTTGAAGCATAAGTAAAGTGGGTCTCCATTTATAGATATGTGTGAATAAACAACTATGTCTTATAATAAGATTTTTTTTTTTTTTTTACTTTCTCGTGCACTTAGTATAAAAAAAGTACAGTAATCGTCAAAATTTTGAACTCGATATTTTGAAGCATAAGTAAAGTGGGTCTCCATTTATAGATATGTGTGAATAAACAACTATGTCTTATAATAAGATTTTTTTTTTTTTTTACTTTCTCGTGCACTTAGTATAAAAAAAGTACAGTAATCGTCGAAAATTTTGAACTCAATATTTTGAAGCATAAGTAAAGTGGGTCTCCATTTATAGATATGTGTGAATAAACAACTATGTCTTATAATAAGATTTTTTTTTTTTACTTTCTCGTGCACTTAGTATAAAAAAAGTACAGTAATCGTCGAAAATTTTGAACTCAATATTTTGAAGCATAAGTAAAGTGGGTCTCCATTTATAGATATGTGTGAATAAACAACTATGTCTTATAATAAGATTTTTTTTTTTACTTTCTCGTGCACTTAGTATAAAAAAAGTACAGTAATCGTCGAAAATTTTGAACTCGATATTTTGAAGCATAAGTAAAGTGGGTCTCCATTTATAGATATGTGTGAATAAACAACTATGTCTTATAATAAGATTTTTTTTTTTTTTACTTTCTCGTGCACTTAGTATAAAAAAAGTACAGTAATCGTCAAAATTTTGAACTCAATATTTTGAAGCATAAGTAAAGTGGGTCTCCATTTATAGATATGTGTGAATAAACAACTATGTCTTATAATAAGATTTTTTTTTTTTTTACTTTCTCGTGCACTTAGTATAAAAAAAGTACAGTAATCGTCGAAAATTTTGAACTCAATATTTTGAAGCATAAGTAAAGTGGGTCTCCATTTATAGATATGTGTGAATAAACAACTATGTCTTATAATAAGATTTTTTTTTTTTTACTTTCTCGTGCACTTAGTATAAAAAAAGTACAGTAATCGTCGAAAATTTTGAACTCAATATTTTGAAGCATAAGTAAAGTGGGTCTCCATTTATAGATATGTGTGAATAAACAACTATGTCTTATAATAAGATTTTTTTTTTTTACTTTCTCGTGCACTTAGTATAAAAAAAGTACAGTAATCGTCAAAATTTTGAACTCAATATTTTGAAGCATAAGTAAAGTGGGTCTCCATTTATAGATATGTGTGAATAAACAACTATGTCTTATAATAAGATTTTTTTTTTTTACTTTCTCGTGCACTTAGTATAAAAAAAGTACAGTAATCGTCGAAAATTTTGAACTCAATATTTTGAAGCATAAGTAAAGTGGGTCTCCATTTATAGATATGTGTGAATAAACAACTATGTCTTATAATAAGATTTTTTTTTTTTTACTTTCTCGTGCACTTAGTATAAAAAAAGTACAGTAATCGTCAAAATTTTGAACTCAATATTTTGAAGCATAAGTAAAGTGGGTCTCCATTTATAGATATGTGTGAATAAACAACTATGTCTTATAATAAGATTTTTTTTTTTTACTTTCTCGTGCACTTAGTATAAAAAAAGTACAGTAATCGTCAAAATTTTGAACTCAATATTTTGAAGCATAAGTAAAGTGGGTCTCCATTTATAGATATGTGTGAATAAACAACTATGTCTTATAATAAGATTTTTTTTTTTTTTACTTTCTCGTGCACTTAGTATAAAAAAAGTACAGTAATCGTCGAAAATTTTGAACTCGATATTTTGAAGCATAAGTAAAGTGGGTCTCCATTTATAGATATGTGTGAATAAACAACTATGTCTTATAATAAGATTTTTTTTTTTTACTTTCTCGTGCACTTAGTATAAAAAAAGTACAGTAATCGTCAAAATTTTGAACTCGATATTTTGAAGCATAAGTAAAGTGGGTCTCCATTTATAGATATGTGTGAATAAACAACTATGTCTTATAATAAGATTTTTTTTTTTTTACTTTCTCGTGCACTTAGTATAAAAAAAGTACAGTAATCGTCAAAATTTTGAACTCAATATTTTGAAGCATAAGTAAAGTGGGTCTCCATTTATAGATATGTGTGAATAAACAACTATGTCTTATAATAAGATTTTTTTTTTTTACTTTCTCGTGCACTTAGTATAAAAAAAGTACAGTAATCGTCGAAAATTTTGAACTCGATATTTTGAAGCATAAGTAAAGTGGGTCTCCATTTATAGATATGTGTGAATAAACAACTATGTCTTATAATAAGATTTTTTTTTTTTTTACTTTCTCGTGCACTTAGTATAAAAAAAGTACAGTAATCGTCAAAATTTTGAACTCGATATTTTGAAGCATAAGTAAAGTGGGTCTCCATTTATAGATATGTGTGAATAAACAACTATGTCTTATAATAAGATTTTTTTTTTTTTACTTTCTCGTGCACTTAGTATAAAAAAAGTACAGTAATCGTCAAAATTTTGAACTCAATATTTTGAAGCATAAGTAAAGTGGGTCTCCATTTATAGATATGTGTGAATAAACAACTATGTCTTATAATAAGATTTTTTTTTTTTTACTTTCTCGTGCACTTAGTATAAAAAAAGTACAGTAATCGTCCAAAATTTTGAACTCAATATTTTGAAGCATAAGTAAAGTGGGTCTCCATTTATAGATATGTGTGAATAAACAACTATGTCTTATAATAAGATTTTTTTTTTTACTTTCTCGTGCACTTAGTATAAAAAAAGTACAGTAATCGTCGAAAATTTTGAACTCAATATTTTGAAGCATAAGTAAAGTGGGTCTCCATTTATAGATATGTGTGAATAAACAACTATGTCTTATAATAAGATTTTTTTTTTTTTTACTTTCTCGTGCACTTAGTATAAAAAAAGTACAGTAATCGTCAAAATTTTGAACTCGATATTTTGAAGCATAAGTAAAGTGGGTCTCCATTTATAGATATGTGTGAATAAACAACTATGTCTTATAATAAGATTTTTTTTTTTTTACTTTCTCGTGCACTTAGTATAAAAAAAGTACAGTAATCGTCAAAATTTTGAACTCAATATTTTGAAGCATAAGTAAAGTGGGTCTCCATTTATAGATATGTGTGAATAAACAACTATGTCTTATAATAAGATTTTTTTTTTTTACTTTCTCGTGCACTTAGTATAAAAAAAGTACAGTAATCGTCGAAAATTTTGAACTCGATATTTTGAAGCATAAGTAAAGTGGGTCTCCATTTATAGATATGTGTGAATAAACAACTATGTCTTATAATAAGATTTTTTTTTTTTTACTTTCTCGTGCACTTAGTATAAAAAAAGTACAGTAATCGTCAAAATTTTGAACTCGATATTTTGAAGCATAAGTAAAGTGGGTCTCCATTTATAGATATGTGTGAATAAACAACTATGTCTTATAATAAGATTTTTTTTTTTTTACTTTCTCGTGCACTTAGTATAAAAAAAGTACAGTAATCGTCAAAATTTTGAACTCAATATTTTGAAGCATAAGTAAAGTGGGTCTCCATTTATAGATATGTGTGAATAAACAACTATGTCTTATAATAAGATTTTTTTTTTTTTACTTTCTCGTGCACTTAGTATAAAAAAAGTACAGTAATCGTCCAAAATTTTGAACTCAATATTTTGAAGCATAAGTAAAGTGGGTCTCCATTTATAGATATGTGTGAATAAACAACTATGTCTTATAATAAGATTTTTTTTTTTTTACTTTCTCGTGCACTTAGTATAAAAAAAGTACAGTAATCGTCGAAAATTTTGAACTCAATATTTTGAAGCATAAGTAAAGTGGGTCTCCATTTATAGATATGTGTGAATAAACAACTATGTCTTATAATAAGATTTTTTTTTTTTTACTTTCTCGTGCACTTAGTATAAAAAAAGTACAGTAATCGTCGAAAATTTTGAACTCGATATTTTGAAGCATAAGTAAAGTGGGTCTCCATTTATAGATATGTGTGAATAAACAACTATGTCTTATAATAAGATTTTTTTTTTTTTACTTTCTCGTGCACTTAGTATAAAAAAAGTACAGTAATCGTCAAAATTTTGAACTCGATATTTTGAAGCATAAGTAAAGTGGGTCTCCATTTATAGATATGTGTGAATAAACAACTATGTCTTATAATAAGATTTTTTTTTTTTTACTTTCTCGTGCACTTAGTATAAAAAAAGTACAGTAATCGTCAAAATTTTGAACTCAATATTTTGAAGCATAAGTAAAGTGGGTCTCCATTTATAGATATGTGTGAATAAACAACTATGTCTTATAATAAGATTTTTTTTTTACTTTCTCGTGCACTTAGTATAAAAAAAGTACAGTAATCGTCGAAAATTTTGAACTCAATATTTTGAAGCATAAGTAAAGTGGGTCTCCATTTATAGATATGTGTGAATAAACAACTATGTCTTATAATAAGATTTTTTTTTTTTTACTTTCTCGTGCACTTAGTATAAAAAAAGTACAGTAATCGTCGAAAATTTTGAACTCAATATTTTGAAGCATAAGTAAAGTGGGTCTCCATTTATAGATATGTGTGAATAAACAACTATGTCTTATAATAAGATTTTTTTTTTTTACTTTCTCGTGCACTTAGTATAAAAAAAGTACAGTAATCGTCAAAATTTTGAACTCAATATTTTGAAGCATAAGTAAAGTGGGTCTCCATTTATAGATATGTGTGAATAAACAACTATGTCTTATAATAAGATTTTTTTTTTTTTACTTTCTCGTGCACTTAGTATAAAAAAAGTACAGTAATCGTCGAAAATTTTGAACTCAATATTTTGAAGCATAAGTAAAGTGGGTCTCCATTTATAGATATGTGTGAATAAACAACTATGTCTTATAATAAGATTTTTTTTTTTTTTACTTTCTCGTGCACTTAGTATAAAAAAAGTACAGTAATCGTCGAAAATTTTGAACTCAATATTTTGAAGCATAAGTAAAGTGGGTCTCCATTTATAGATATGTGTGAATAAACAACTATGTCTTATAATAAGATTTTTTTTTTTTACTTTCTCGTGCACTTAGTATAAAAAAAGTACAGTAATCGTCGAAAATTTTGAACTCAATATTTTGAAGCATAAGTAAAGTGGGTCTCCATTTATAGATATGTGTGAATAAACAACTATGTCTTATAATAAGATTTTTTTTTTTTTTACTTTCTCGTGCACTTAGTATAAAAAAAGTACAGTAATCGTCAAAATTTTGAACTCAATATTTTGAAGCATAAGTAAAGTGGGTCTCCATTTATAGATATGTGTGAATAAACAACTATGTCTTATAATAAGATTTTTTTTTTTTTTACTTTCTCGTGCACTTAGTATTAAAAAAGTACAGTAATCGTCAAAATTTTGAACTCAATATTTTGAAGCATAAGTAAAGTGGGTCTCCATTTATAGATATGTGTGAATAAACAACTATGTCTTATAATAAGATTTTTTTTTTTTTTTACTTTCTCGTGCACTTAGTATAAAAAAAGTACAGTAATCGTCAAAATTTTGAACTCAATATTTTGAAGCATAAGTAAAGTGGGTCTCCATTTATAGATATGTGTGAATAAACAACTATGTCTTATAATAAGATTTTTTTTTTTACTTTCTCGTGCACTTAGTATAAAAAAAGTACAGTAATCGTCGAAAATTTTGAACTCAATATTTTGAAGCATAAGTAAAGTGGGTCTCCATTTATAGATATGTGTGAATAAACAACTATGTCTTATAATAAGATTTTTTTTTTTTTACTTTCTCGTGCACTTAGTATAAAAAAAGTACAGTAATCTTCAAAATTTTGAACTCGATATTTTGAAGCATAAGTAAAGTGGGTCTCCATTTATAGATATGTGTGAATAAACAACTATGTCTTATAATAAGATTTTTTTTTTTTTACTTTCTCGTGCACTTAGTATAAAAAAAGTACAGTAATCGTCGAAAATTTTGAACTCAATATTTTGAAGCATAAGTAAAGTGGGTCTCCATTTATAGATATGTGTGAATAAACAACTATGTCTTATAATAAGATTTTTTTTTTTTTTTACTTTCTCGTGCACTTAGTATAAAAAAAGTACAGTAATCGTCGAAAATTTTGAACTCAATATTTTGAAGCATAAGTAAAGTGGGTCTCCATTTATAGATATGTGTGAATAAACAACTATGTCTTATAATAAGATTTTTTTTTTTTTACTTTCTCGTGCACTTAGTATAAAAAAAGTACAGTAATCGTCGAAAATTTTGAACTCGATATTTTGAAGCATAAGTAAAGTGGGTCTCCATTTATAGATATGTGTGAATAAACAACTATGTCTTATAATAAGATTTTTTTTTTTTTTTACTTTCTCGTGCACTTAGTATAAAAAAAGTACAGTAATCGTCAAAATTTTGAACTCAATATTTTGAAGCATAAGTAAAGTGGGTCTCCATTTATAGATATGTGTGAATAAACAACTATGTCTTATAATAAGATTTTTTTTTTTACTTTCTCGTGCACTTAGTATAAAAAAAGTACAGTAATCGTCGAAAATTTTGAACTCGATATTTTGAAGCATAAGTAAAGTGGGTCTCCATTTATAGATATGTGTGAATAAACAACTATGTCTTATAATAAGATTTTTTTTTTTTTACTTTCTCGTGCACTTAGTATAAAAAAAGTACAGTAATCGTCAAAATTTTGAACTCGATATTTTGAAGCATAAGTAAAGTGGGTCTCCATTTATAGATATGTGTGAATAAACAACTATGTCTTATAATAAGATTTTTTTTTTTTACTTTCTCGTGCACTTAGTATAAAAAAAGTACAGTAATCGTCAAAATTTTGAACTCAATATTTTGAAGCATAAGTAAAGTGGGTCTCCATTTATAGATATGTGTGAATAAACAACTATGTCTTATAATAAGATTTTTTTTTTTTACTTTCTCGTGCACTTAGTATAAAAAAAGTACAGTAATCGTCGAAAATTTTGAACTCAATATTTTGAAGCATAAGTAAAGTGGGTCTCCATTTATAGATATGTGTGAATAAACAACTATGTCTTATAATAAGATTTTTTTTTTTTTTACTTTCTCGTGCACTTAGTATAAAAAAAGTACAGTAATCGTCGAAAATTTTGAACTCAATATTTTGAAGCATAAGTAAAGTGGGTCTCCATTTATAGATATGTGTGAATAAACAACTATGTCTTATAATAAGATTTTTTTTTTTTACTTTCTCGTGCACTTAGTATAAAAAAAGTACAGTAATCGTCAAAATTTTGAACTCAATATTTTGAAGCATAAGTAAAGTGGGTCTCCATTTATAGATATGTGTGAATAAACAACTATGTCTTATAATAAGATTTTTTTTTTTTTTTACTTTCTCGTGCACTTAGTATAAAAAAAGTACAGTAATCGTCAAAATTTTGAACTCAATATTTTGAAGCATAAGTAAAGTGGGTCTCCATTTATAGATATGTGTGAATAAACAACTATGTCTTATAATAAGATTTTTTTTTTTTTTTACTTTCTCGTGCACTTAGTATAAAAAAAGTACAGTAATCGTCGAAAATTTTGAACTCGATATTTTGAAGCATAAGTAAAGTGGGTCTCCATTTATAGATATGTGTGAATAAACAACTATGTCTTATAATAAGATTTTTTTTTTTTTTTACTTTCTCGTGCACTTAGTATAAAAAAAGTACAGTAATCGTCAAAATTTTGAACTCAATATTTTGAAGCATAAGTAAAGTGGGTCTCCATTTATAGATATGTGTGAATAAACAACTATGTCTTATAATAAGATTTTTTTTTTTTACTTTCTCGTGCACTTAGTATAAAAAAAGTACAGTAATCGTCGAAAATTTTGAACTCAATATTTTGAAGCATAAGTAAAGTGGGTCTCCATTTATAGATATGTGTGAATAAACAACTATGTCTTATAATAAGATTTTTTTTTTTTTTACTTTCTCGTGCACTTAGTATAAAAAAAGTACAGTAATCGTCGAAAATTTTGAACTCAATATTTTGAAGCATAAGTAAAGTGGGTCTCCATTTATAGATATGTGTGAATAAACAACTATGTCTTATAATAAGATTTTTTTTTTTTACTTTCTCGTGCACTTAGTATAAAAAAAGTACAGTAATCGTCAAAATTTTGAACTCAATATTTTGAAGCATAAGTAAAGTGGGTCTCCATTTATAGATATGTGTGAATAAACAACTATGTCTTATAATAAGATTTTTTTTTTTTTTTACTTTCTCGTGCACTTAGTATAAAAAAAGTACAGTAATCGTCAAAATTTTGAACTCAATATTTTGAAGCATAAGTAAAGTGGGTCTCCATTTATAGATATGTGTGAATAAACAACTATGTCTTATAATAAGATTTTTTTTTTTTTTTACTTTCTCGTGCACTTAGTATAAAAAAAGTACAGTAATCGTCGAAAATTTTGAACTCGATATTTTGAAGCATAAGTAAAGTGGGTCTCCATTTATAGATATGTGTGAATAAACAACTATGTCTTATAATAAGATTTTTTTTTTTTACTTTCTCGTGCACTTAGTATAAAAAAAGTACAGTAATCGTCAAAATTTTGAACTCGATATTTTGAAGCATAAGTAAAGTGGGTCTCCATTTATAGATATGTGTGAATAAACAACTATGTCTTATAATAAGATTTTTTTTTTTACTTTCTCGTGCACTTAGTATAAAAAAAGTACAGTAATCGTCAAAATTTTGAACTCAATATTTTGAAGCATAAGTAAAGTGGGTCTCCATTTATAGATATGTGTGAATAAACAACTATGTCTTATAATAAGATTTTTTTTTTTTTACTTTCTCGTGCACTTAGTATAAAAAAAGTACAGTAATCGTCAAAATTTTGAACTCGATATTTTGAAGCATAAGTAAAGTGGGTCTCCATTTATAGATATGTGTAAATAAACAACTATGTCTTATAATAAGATTTTTTTTTTTACTTTCTCGTGCACTTAGTATAAAAAAAGTACAGTAATCGTCGAAAATTTTGAACTCAATATTTTGAAGCATAAGTAAAGTCGGTCTCCATTTATAGATATGTGTGAATAAACAACTATGTCTTATAATAAGATTTTTTTTTTTTTTTACTTTCTCGTGCACTTAGTATAAAAAAAGTACAGTAATCGTCAAAATTTTGAACTCAATATTTTGAAGCATAAGTAAAGTGGGTCTCCATTTATAGATATGTGTGAATAAACAACTATGTCTTATAATAAGATTTTTTTTTTTTTACTTTCTCGTGCACTTAGTATAAAAAAAGTACAGTAATCGTCGAAAATTTTGAACTCAATATTTTGAAGCATAAGTAAAGTGGGTCTCCATTTATAGATATGTGTGAATAAACAACTATGTCTTATAATAAGATTTTTTTTTTTTTACTTTCTCGTGCACTTAGTATAAAAAAAGTACAGTAATCGTCGAAAATTTTGAACTCAATATTTTGAAGCATAAGTAAAGTGGGTCTCCATTTATAGATATGTGTGAATAAACAACTATGTCTTATAATAAGATTTTTTTTTTTTACTTTCTCGTGCACTTAGTATAAAAAAAGTACAGTAATCGTCGAAAATTTTGAACTCAAAATTTTGAAGCATAAGTAAAGTGGGTCTCCATTTATAGATATGTGTGAATAAACAACTATGTCTTATAATAAGATTTTTTTTTTTTTTACTTTCTCGTGCACTTAGTATAAAAAAAGTACAGTAATCGTCAAAATTTTGAACTCGATATTTTAACGAATCTCCATTTTTCAGACCTAACTGAGTTCGAAAAACACATTTTTGGAAAATGTCCGTCTGACTGTCTGTGATACAGATAACTCAAAAACGCCATGAACTAGACAGTTGAAATTTGGTATGGTCTTTACACCAAATTTATAAATTTCTATCAAATTTTGTGTAAAATCTGTTCAGAGGAAGTCCGTCTGTCCGATAATAAGTTAATACTGTAATTATAAAACGAAGAAAGCTACATAGACGAAATTCAGTGCACACATTTAACATCTGTAGTAAAGACACTTGTCAGACATGGAGCTAAATTTCACTATGGGTTGACTGTCTGTCAATCTGTACTTTCAGAAACATGCAAGATAAGTAAAAAAACGCAATGATTTAAATATATCAAATTTGATATAGGATTTTGCGACTACAAGCACAGTTTTGTGTGAATTAATTGAGAATTTTTTTTTAAACACAAATTCCACTTTGGGATACTATTAACTGCATGCCAAGGATTAATCGCCAACTTACTCGCCAAGGTTGACCTAAGGTGATATTTCGTAACCAATGTATGCCAATGACATGTAAGGCGTTCTCTATCATGCCAAGTTTATTTGAAAGTATGCGAGAAAATGTTGATGAGTCCATTTCCATTGACTCCCAATTATTTTCTCACAGCTTTTAAAATTACATCATACAATTATATACTTTGAATTGAACTGAACTTTTAAAAAGAGGATAACAAAAGTAAAGAGTATTATTTGCTATAAGTGATTTGAAACGTTTTTCAAATTATTTATAACGAATATTCAATATATAAATAATCGTTTGTAACGAGAATAATTTATGAATTGTTTTATTCGTAAATGATTCTCTTTATAAATGATTCGTTTATAATGAGAATTAGTTATCGTTGTTCTTTTTGTTATTATTTATAAAGTGGGATATAAAGAATAAGAAAAAGTATTTTAAGATTTAATAAAAAATATTTTTTGTGTGTCAAATTTAAAGAAATATTAAAATTTAAACAAGTTAAAAAACAAGATGGTGACCGAATTTTTTTTTCCTTTAAAAAAATATGATAAAATAGCAAACGTATTTCTCGAAATTAAATCAGCTAACAATGAGTTAAACCACTTTTCTGAAATTCAATAAGAATCCTTTTGAGTCATTTTTTGCCATCTTCAATTTATTTGTCCTATGGCTTTTTTGGCAACTTTTTAAATTACATTTCGGTAATCAACTGTCCATTGTTCTTTGTACTTCAGCTCCTGCAAGAAGAAAAAGGATAAAAACTCCCCGCTTTCTTTTTCTTTCTTCCTTTAATATTTCAGCAATTCTTCAAAAAAAAAAGTATACTCCATTTCTTGGTTTATGTATCTACAGATTTATTGCTATAAAATTTTAGGTTTCTCTTGGAAAAAGCTGTCAGCAGTTTTACAAAGAGAAATAATTTATGGTGTAATACTTCTAGCAATGAAACAAATTTTGATTTCATGAAAGTTAAAATTTAATTGGACTATAGTGAATTTTCTCTAAAATATGGAAAAATATTTTTTTTTCTCAAAGCAAGAGTTTGTAGTTTGACGAATTAAAAATAACATCATTTGAGGGACAATGGCCCATTATTGTGGTATCCCGGTTTATGTTCTCCTATAGATAAAGCCGGCCCTGGAGTACTATTATATCCTTCTTATACAGAATATCTCACTCTTATAATTATTAACTGATTCTTGTATTAAAATGTTGTGCAATGCGGTGCATACAAATTCATTTTCTAATTTTCCATTATAAATAAAAATAAAATTCATATTGTATTTGTAAATTTTTTTGTGTATGCACATTTTATCATAACATTTACAAACAAAATATCTCGAATTTGATTATTATAATGGCATAAATTCGATTACACACCTAATTTCTAGAAGAAATGCAAAGACTTAACACTTTCAACGCTACCGACGAGATATCTCGTCTTTCAGAAACTTACAGGTTTCTGTGGGTTAAAATTTGTCTCTTACACCAATTTAGATAGTGTTGACTTTTCTAATACATATCTGAAGAATACCTTTATTTTTTTCAAACTGGCATAAGAGACAAATTTAAGCCCACAGAAACCTGTAATTGGAAGTATCTGAAAGACGAGATATCTCGTCGGGTAGCGTTGAAAGTTTTAAATGTTTAACTTTCGAAATCACTTACTTTTTGATGCTGTTTAGATTTGTAATAGATTTTGCCATAGTTTATGTTGCTCTATATCTAGAATTAAAACAATAAATAGAAATAGGATGCAATATAAGAATATGGTGTCCATTTTTCTATTTTTAGCATTTGAGGAACTTTGACCTTTCCAGAATATTTAAGAATAAATGAAATATCCATTCAAATCTTTGGTTATCTGAAAGATTAGAAAAATGATATAAAATCGTTTATCGTGCAGAAGTTGGCGTGCAAGTATATTTTTTAACTTCTGAAACATAATTCCGAGCACGTAAAGCAAACATATTTATACAAGGTTTCGAATTGGATGCTTTAATCTTTTCGCTCACTACATAAATTTTCTAAATATATTTGAAAGATAACATTTTTGAATTAAAAAAAAACTAATAATTTTGCTGCTGTAGGAATTTCGTAAGTACCTTATTTAAAAGCATTTTTTTTTTTTTTTTTTTTACTTTTTTTCAAGTTTCAAATGATCAATAAAAGTAAAATTTAGAAACTTAATTTAATATTTTCATCGTGGGGGAGGATGTATACGATTTTTACCTTGCCGAAATATTTATTCAGAAGTTTTTTAACTTTGCACTATTCCATTTCTTATAACTTTCAATTGCATTTTGAATAAATCCCTATAAATAAATATATAAGAAATTAGAAAATAAAATATTTTAAAGCTTCAATATTTAATTAAAAATAGAATTAATTATTAATTTCTGTACCTTTAAGATCTTTTTTAATTTATAATAAATAATAATGTAATATCAGAATTATAAATATTTAATAATACATAATAATTTAATAATCAACAGAACATTTTTAATAAAAATTTAGTAATTGAAGCTTTTAATATTAATTATTAATATTAAAAAGTTTAAGATTTCAGTTTAAAACAATTATTTTTGATATCCTGATTTGTCTTAATGTATAGAAAATTATAATTGTACAATTAATTTTTTATTGCAATGATTCTTGATTCAAGTGAAAATGAAATTTGTGCGTTATTTAATTAATTAATTAATTATTCAAAATTATTTTTTAAAAAACCGAAAGTCAATCATTTGAAGAATTATAAATGCGTTATTAATTCAGAGAACTTGATACGGTCTAAATTAGTTATAATTAATTTATTTTGAATGAAAACGAATAAATTGAAATTAAAAATGTAATTTTTTTGTGTGCTTCTTAAATAATTTTAATGCTGTTCCAATAATTCTGAGCATATTTTAAAGAAGCATTTGGTTTAAATTATTTTTTTATTTTAAGATATATTACAAAAACTATCAAATCAGTTCAAATTTAATACAATTATAGTGCATTTTTTTCAAAAAAAAATAAAATAACATTTTCTATAAATGTTTTGTAAAATTTTGAACCTTTAGACTAAATACATTCTTTACAACACTTTATTTAATTAAAGCACCACACTGTTTGTTATAATTACTTTTGATAGGTATAAAAAATTTATATAACCATTTATATTTCTTGAAATATATCATGTTTAATACTGAAATTATTTTTCAAAAAATTATTTTACGCAAAAATATTTAGAAATCGTGAAATGGCGGTTAATTAAAATTTTGATTATTATGATAATTATAAAAATCAATCTTAGCATTCTACAACTTTTCAAATAAGAAATGACCGGTTGAATATATATATATATGATTGACCGCTCAAATCTCTAATGGACTAATCTTGCCTCTCCCTAGGACAATACTACAAAATATAATACAACAATACAGATGATATACAGAATTCATTTAGACCACAAAACACATTTGGTAACATGTCTGTTTGTGTGCCCGTTCGTTATCACGAGTACTCTAAAGCGTTTTTAGCTAAACGGCTCATATTTGGTACATGAAATTGCAATCAAATAGGTAGATTTCTATTCAGAGGAAGTTCAATTATTCGTTTGTTCAAATACATATGAACTCGACAACTACAAAATGAAAAAGCTGTATAAATGAAATTTGGCATACAGGTTCTAGTCTTCAAAGTACTAATATAAATACATATACATACATTCATCTTTATTATTAATAGAGATAAAGGAGAAATGCTTGTAATACTACTAGAAAGAAGAATTATTAGGTAATAATACACAAACGTACATTTGTACCAAATGTGGTAGTGGTAAGTCAAACGGTTCTATCGTACAGAGTACCAACACAGACACACATACATACATTCATCTTTATTATTAATAGAGATAAAGGAGAAATGCTTGTAATACTACTAGAAAGAAGAGTTATTAGGTAATAATACACTCAAAGGTATATTTGTACAAAATTTGGTAGCTGTAGGTAAAACGATTCTAACCTGCAGAGTACCAATACATATACAGACATACATACATAAATTCATCTTTATTATTAATAAAGATGAAGGAGAAATACTAATAATAGGAGAGAAGAAGAAATATTAGGTATAATACAAAAAGGTACATTTGTACCAAATGTGGTAGTTGTAAGTCAAACGGTGCTATCGTACAGAGTACCAACACAGACACACATACATACATTCATCTTTATTATTAATAGATATGAAAAAGAAATACTAGTAATACAACTGGAAAAAAGAAATATTAGGTAATAATACACTCAAAGGTATATATATATATATATATATATATATATATATATATATATATATATATATATACCAAATTTGATAGTTGTAGATCAAACTTTTCTAGCCTGCAGAGTACCAATACATATACATACATACACACACATACATAAATTCATCTTTATTATTAATAAAGATGAAGGAGAAATACTAATAATACATCTAGGAAGAAGAAATATTAGGTAATAATACACAAAGGTACATTTGTACCAAATGTGGTAGTTGTAAGTCAAATGGTTCTATCGTACAGAGTACCAACACAGACACACATACATACATTCATCTTTATTATTAACAGAGATAAAGGAGAAATGCTTGTAATACTACTAGAAAGAAGAATTATTAGGTAATAATACACTCAAAGGTATATTTGTATAAAATTTGGTAGCTATAGGTAAAACGATTCTAACCTGCAGAGTACCAATACATATACAGACATACATACATAAATTCATCTTTATTATTAATAAAGATGAAGGAGAAATACTAATAATACATCTAGGAAGAAGAAATATTAGGTAATAATACACAAAGGTACATTTGTACCAAATGTGGTAGTTGTAAGTCAAACGGTTCTATCGTACAGAGTACCAACACAGACACACATACATACATTCATCTTTATTATTAATAGATATGAAAAAGAAATACTAGTAATACAACTGGAAAAAAGAAATATTAGGTAATAATACACTCAAAGGTATATATATATACCAAATTTGAAAGTTGTAGATCAAACTTTTCTAACCTGCAGAGTACCAACACAGACATGCATACATATACATACATTCAATACTAATTTCATTTTGATGGAGTTTTAAGAAAAGAGTTTTATACAGAAGCAAATATATGACATTTTAGAAATTCTACATTATCATAATTAGAGGAGAAGTAAAAAAACCACATATTCGAAATAAATTTCTTTGCGTCCACATTTATGCTTCCATAAAATATACAAAAAAAATTCCAAATCCATTCCCTCAACACAAGCGGCTGCATGCAATAAATTTTCGATTCGATATTTGATATCAAGGCACAGACGAAACGAAAAGGGGGCCTTTTTCCTGGAGATAAACATGAAAAATATTGCGAAACTCCATCCTCTTTTCCATCACATACCTTTTAGGTTTCGAATAAGATGAAAGAAAGAATTCCTAGATGGACACTGGCCATCCAACGACTTCTTCTCTCGTGAATTTTGAAGCGAAATATGAAATCAATACGTGTCCATGGCCTTTCATGTGGATGAAAAACATGAAAGCTCTCTCTATTTGATTGGTTCGACTGCAGTTCATTCACGTTGGTCAGCGTCGTAGGAAAATATCGTTTGCATGATGAGAAAAAAAATTCTCTTTGAATTTTGAGGAAAAGTGGCTTATTGTGGTTTGAATAGTTCTCACTGTTTTTCAGCAAATTTTAGAATCGTTTTCAGAATTAAAATTGAAAGAATTATTACTATTAAATCTTTTTTTTCTCGTGAGTGGCAACACGATCATTTGAAACATTTAGAAAAAATTATTTTTTTAAAAAAAATTTTATAATATTTTAACAGATATTAATATCAATTTTTCATAGAAATTGAGAAAAAATTATTACAAGTATTCTTTTAAAATTATCTTTCAGTATTTGCGCTATTTTTTAATTGTGAATGGCAACACTGCCGTCATTGAAACATGCAAATAATCATATCACATGCTTTGTTTAGGAGTAAGTATTCTGACATTTATTTTATTATGTTTATAATAATTTTCATAATTTCTGTTAATCGACATCTAGACTCGCTACTTCTTATTAAACAATGAAGTTGAAATGCTGCTTATTTTTTTTTTGTTATGAATTTATTAATTCTACCATAAATATTTATAGCAGGATATGCTGACATTTGGCATTTAGTATATTTCATAAGCTTTTTATCCAAAATGTAACGTAACATTTATAAATCTTCACTATGCATTTTTTATTATTATTTCCCTCTAAATTACATGTTCCAATGGATTAAATAGTTTCATAATTCTGAAAATTCATAACATATTATAATTCTTGGTTTACCAAAATTTTATCGTTGTTTTCCTTTTATATTGTTGGAAAAAGCAACATAGTTAATATAGTTAAAATTATAAATATATATATATGTTATCTTTATAACTTTAACTATATTTGAATTATTTATAATGCTGTTTTAAAACTTTCTGAAGATAAAAAAACAAACACATATTTTCTTTCTAGAAGAAAATAATAAAATCGAATTGCAACTTCTGATTCTCCAAACACTTCAAAATCAAAAATTTTACTCTTGTGTTGCCTAATGTTTTATAATATTCGAGGATTTAATTTTTTTTCTAAATCGCCTTCGATGGAAAAATTTATCATTTGTTTTCCTAAACTCTACAATAACGCAAATATAATAGTTTACGAAATAATTTTACGTTATAGTTTAGAATATTTATAATACCGCTGAGAAATGTATCATTTTAATTTTTATATCCATTTATGCCACACTGCAGATTAAATCTGATCAAGGAATTGCAACATATGAAACATAAAAATTGAAATCAGAATAAAATATAAAACTTTCTCTTCGAGAAAAGATAAATTCAATTTTTACCTGTAATCTGATGCACGATAATTTATTTTTGCAAAAATGAACTGATTTAATTCTGAAATTTAATAGATTATTTCATTTCTTTCATTTCGTATCCTAATAATGCGATGAATAATTATTTTAAAGATGCGAATGTGTATATTTAATTAATTTTAATTTAAAGGTACTAATTCAATATTTTTTGCTCGAGTCGTTATTATAAAATCTTTTAAATGATTTCCACTGAAAAATCAATCAAGTATTTATTGAAAACAGATTTATTTTTTAGATCATTTCATTCTTAAACTATAATAAATTTTTATGTCTGAATACGATTAGTCTGTATTTTTCAGATTTAAAATTATTCATAACAAAAAAAAATTACTCTGTATTTTGTAAGGTAATTCAGCAGCATTAGTTATCAGCTGAAATCTTGTCAATATGGTCAGAGGGTTACGAATTCGAAACCATATACCATTAAAATCAATCATGTATACGCGAAATACTTTTAGAAAAAACATCTTCTAAGTGGTGTGATGTAAAAGTTTGTGGAACGGATTCGTCTGTTATTTGACCTGAGTTGAATGTTAAGTGACTTCAAAGCAAGGTATTAATTTAATTAAACTAAATAAAGGAGAAGCGGATGCTTAGTTTTAATATTTTTACGAATCAGTTATGCAATTAGTCTCATAAAGAAGATGTGAAATTTATAATTAATTTTAGTAAAAAGTTGAATGGCTGCCTCATTAATACCCCTGCCTTGGCATCTTGTTGAAAGAAATGGCAACAAAAGGTCTTGGAAAATACTAGAATTTTGGAAATATCACAATTAGAATCCGAGTTTCGGGGATCCTTCTAGAAAATCACATAACTTGTTGGGGAAACTATAAAAGGCGAAGCAATCATAGGAGAAGCAAACTCTCTTTGGAATATTTATTGTGGAAAGAGTTGACTAACCTCTCTCTCTCTCAGTGTGTGTTTGTGTGGGCCGTGGTGGCCTGGTGGTAAGGTCTCGGCTTGTGAGCCGTAGGATTTCAGGTTCGAGACCCCATTCCACCGAAGAAACGCCGTGAAGGGGGTCTGTTGCACGCTACATCCGTCAGGGCCAAACGTCCTCCAGTTGGTGTGGTGTGGTGTGGAGAGGGGGATGCCAGATCAGGTGTCATCCTCGTCATCTGACCGCGGTTCAAAATTACGAGGTCCTTACCAAAATAGCCCTAGTGTTGCTTTAAACGGGACGTTAATATAACTAAACTAAACTAAACTCTCTCTCTCTCTCTCTCTCTGTGTGTGTGTGTGTGTGTGTGTGTATACGCGAGCGTACCTCAGCTTTGTTTTCCAATATGCGCTTCATTTTTTCTTGTAGAATAAAACGCTGCTTCCCATTATAACATTATTGGGTTGCTTCCACTGGACCACACATTCCACCTGACGAATTTTCGCTACAATATTGTATTATATGCTAACTTTTTTTTTTTAGAAAATAGATGCTTGAGTAAAATTAGCATCTCAAAATGAAAATCTTGAATGCTCCTTTTATCTTTCATCAGAAAATGTGACAAATAACAAGCTGAATACAAATTAAAACGCATTGATTGAATTATTTTATATTTTAATTACAATTTCAGCAAATGTTCATATCCTACTAACGCTAAGACGAACCTTCATTTATAATAAAGATAAATGAAAGCTGAGGAAAATGAGCTTTAAATGAATGTTAAATAATTTTCATCATTATTTATGCTTTGATGAGTTTTATTGAGAATAATGAAGTGGCAAAATGGGAATTGTGAGAGAAGGAGAGAAACTTCTCGAAACTTCTGAAATCATCGTTCTTTTCAAAAACATCAATAATGCTTGATTTCTTACAATTTTAATTTGAAGTTCTTCTTCACATTGCTTAAATATTTCCTTCTAAATTCGAATTAACAATTCCATGTCTCAGAATGAATATATCTGGTTTTATTTTACTCGGGTGCATTCCTAAAGTTGTAATAACTTTTCGCTTGAGAATTCATCAGCTGTTTAATTTTGTCATTTTAACCGTTCAATTTTTGAAGTTCTAATAAATGCCCCAAACGCAAGAATTTTCTGTTTTCCATTCATTACAATTAATAAATTTACATTTTTAATGGATAAGTACGTTGGTTTCCGTTAATAAATGAAAGATTTTTAAATTCGTGTCTCAATATCTGGAATTTATTCGTTTGTATTTAGTTTATTTTTAAGTACGCTAAAATGTTATGATTTGAAATGTTCCCTTACTTATTAGAACGTGAAGTTTTGGTTTCTAATATTTATTTTATTATTATACAAAATTAAGTAGAATTCTTGCAAGTTGAATTCTTTATTCGATTTATATGATTAAAGCTGGATAGTTGAAATTCATTATTTTATCCACTTAATTTCCAGCTGTGAAGAATTTGTATTTAAATGTCATCTGCCGAAGAGTTGTAATATTATTTATGCATAGATACGCAATATAGATGTAGATACAAATTTCTTAATAAATTCTTTGTTTAAACAAGCGTAAGTTGTTCCAGGATTCTTAATAATTATTAAAAGATGGCAATGAGTGGTTAATCCATCAATAAATTTTATTTAAGCTATTAATCTGAAATGATACTGTTAGTGATGATTAGTAATTAATTAGTTACCAATATAGGCTTTGAAATCTCATACAACTTAGTTTTCAACTTAATTGCATCGATTTTAGATAAATTCTTTTGAGAAAGTATTCAGTTATATGAAAATAAAAATTAAGTTAAATAGAAAAAGACTATAATTTTCGGTTTATGCTTGGAAATATTTGAAAAAATTTCATGATTACTATGTAGTTAGTTCCATAAAAATTTATTTGAATACAAGTAAATTGTCATTACTTATGAGTCCAAGATACTTGGTTAGTATCCTGGATTCTAACGAACTTTAACAGCTAATACTTGGACTCTAACAAACTGTAGCATCTGATACTTGGATTCTAACAAAAAAATTTCTAGCTATTCTGCAAAAATAATGTAATTTTTTTTTAACTACACTCATATACATAAGTGAAACTAGCATTTTATCTTCTGAATTTCTAATGCTTTCAAGAAAACTGTAAAATTCGAAAATATTTATAGTCAGAAATTATTAATATTATCGAACTAAACTGTGAAGTTTTATTGAACATAGAAATTCATGGTAATCTATGTTATAACATTCCGAATGCTTATTGTAGAAGGACAAGGACTTACATCACTTGTTCCCTGAAAGTGTCCGGGGACATGTCATCGTCCCCAGCAATCTATGTATCCGCGAAAGGCTGTTATTTATGCGTTATGTGCGCTTACACTGCGCATGCTCAGACGATGCCTGGGACGATATCCGCCATAAACCTGACAGCAAAGAAGAATGCACGAACAGTTAAAAAAAGGGGGAATAGGATGAAATGCACTTTGGCTTGGCGACAACCTGACTGAAGAAAAAAAGGGGGTGGACCACTGAGGGGCGAGGGAGTGCGTAAATAAATGCCTTCGAACTATAATCCTCGGGCGGTTATGCTGGATATTCCCAAAGAATATATCCGTCGCCTGGGAAACGAAAATCTTTTGATCCATCTTCTTTTGCATTCGGAAATCTTGGGAAAACAGATAGAAATTTAGATTCTTTTGCGATAATATTTTATCGGTTTTACTGAAATTGTGATTTGCAGCGAACTATCCTTTACTATCAGTAAAATATTATTGATTAGGGGCAGTTAATAACAGTAGATATCGTTCGTTCTCATGCGTTAAAAAAATAATAAATCAAATTTTAGTGCCATAAATAATCTGAATAAAAATTAAGAAGCTAGCACTCTTCCAGTTTTGCAAACACTAAATTAATTATATCTGCATTAAGTGTGTAGTGAAACAAGAATTTGGCGTGCAACCGAATCCATTTTACAGTAAATGTGGTTTTAAACAATTTATTTTGTTCTTTAAAGCTTTAATTTAGTGATTAGGAATAATTACAGTTTATGTTATTTTTAATATAAATTTTATTTTATTTTACATTTTTAAAATCTGCTTTGATTTGAGGATTTGAAAATGGTAAACGTTGTAAATATCAGGAGCTAAAATGTTGTCATTCAAAATCATTTAACATTTTCCATCTTCGTACCATCTAAAAAGTCACCAATCTATCATGCCCCCTTTCAACATATATGACGGGCTACGGTGGCAAGATCTTGGCTCCGAACCAAAAGGTTTCATGTCCGATACCCGATTCCACCAAAAAAACTCCGTGAAATCGGGTTTGGTACACATTAAATCAGTCAGAACTAAACTATGGTCCTCCCGCTAGTATGCTGCAGAAATTTGGAAAAGATAGTTGTCAGTTCACATGTTGTCCTCGTCATCTGATTGAGGTTCAAAATTCCAAAATCCTTCCGAAATTAGCCTTAGAGTTGATTCGAAATAATACGTTAATATAACTAAATAAAACATATATGATAAATATTTGTAAACTTACTCATTTTCTTCAATACTCGTTAGAGAAGACATGCAAATCCTAAATATTGTAACGAAGAAGTTCCCAGCGATATAAATTAAAGAACTGTCACCGTCTCTTCATTATTTTTTATATATCTGAATTTCAACTTCTTAAACATTTATATTTTTTAAGCTTTTAAATTTTGTCATGTTTATATAAATTTCACAATTTAGTTTGGTAACGTTTCGTCTGTTGTTTCATAAAAATCAAAAAAGTAAAATATTTCGAATTAATTTCAATTTAAAATTTTTAAAATCTTATTTTTCCAATTATAAAATTTTCAGAAGAAAATAATTTGATTTTTTTTTATGTAAAACATATTAAATAATTTAAAATTCCTTTAAAAATATTTATAACATAATATTACCAAACGCAAATTTCTCAATGCAATTTAACAACTTCTTAACAAGCAATTCTAACAATTTCTTAACATAATATCTTCACAATAACTCGTATCGTTCTCCTTTTGAAAAATTCCGATCGTCTCTTGATACGAGCCCCCAAATTTACATCTGAATCAAATCCAGTTTCCGATTCGAAGTACAGCATCTTTAATAAATGGATTCGAAACAATATGATATTAGGGTTTGGATATTTATTACTAAAGGGTAGAACGTGATTATAATGAAACATCTTCAATTCGATGACCGAAAATGGAGAGGAATTGCCTATATGGTGAAACAAAGCCATGAATAACAATCACTGGCCCATGTTATTCATTGCAATTATAATTTTAAAGGCATTGTAGTGTCTGCTCTATTGATAATATATATTTCTCATAATCATTTCATAGAAATATTTCATTCCGGCGGAAATGGGATCATAGATATATCGCATCATTAATTGTGAACAAGCATAAATCCCCATCCTTGGGTCCTTATACTTCATTGATTTATTGAATGGAATGAGAATTATCAACCTCTAATTCAGAAGAATAGGATGAGTGTGTAAATGGTTGACGGCATCCCATTTGTAGATATTCGTAATTATTATTTTTAAAAAATGCTGTTTATATAATTTTTTATATTTAAATGTTATGATTTCCAGTTGTGTTACTGCTCATCTTGGCGTTGGTGAAAGTGCGCCAATTTGGCGCGCCTTTGAAGTTTTACTTTTATAAACCCTTTGTTTAAAATCAGATTGTAGGGGTTTTTTTACAGTGGAAGTAAGGCACTTCATTTTTTTTTTCCTTGGGTGGATTCTTGGCTATAAATAAATGCTTAGCACAAATTTATAATTATAAAATGTATATAATAAATTTGTATATATGTGCGTAAAATTTATAAAAAATAGCTTCGTCTAGTTTTGAATTGCGTCTCTTAAAGGGTTGGTGTCGTATAGTCCCCACAGTTATCAAATTGTTTAAATAAATTAGTTAAAGCTACCAAATGATTACTTGTCTTTTTAATTTTTTTGTGAAATTTAAATGCTGCCTAGTTAAAAAAAAATTCTGTCAGCAGGTGCATTTATTTAAATAATCATTTCTTCAAATAAACTTCAATATAGAAAACTAAATTAATGTCTTTTAACCCTTTAAAGGGCCATTTTTTTCCAGTCATATTATGTTAAAATATTTTGAGGCTTGAAATTAGAATAAGAAAAGGGATTCATTTAGCTTATTAGATCAATTTAATTTGATTAATTAATTAATTTGGTTCATTAATAATTAAGTATCAAATCAAGGCACATCACTTTATGTAAAATAAAGAACTAAAGCATCTAAGTTTCTGTCTTTCTAAAAAAATTTGTCAGAACTGATGCCAACCAACATAATTTCATACAAAGATTGGTAAATTTGGTGGGAAGCAAACTTCCCACTGCCCTAGAAAGGGCTAAACAAAATTCTATCATAAACTGATTTATTTGAATAAGAAAAATTGAATTTGAGTTTAATTGAGTTTCTGTCTTTCTAAAAAAAATTTGTTAGAACTTATTGCAACCCACAGAAATTCATATAAAGATTGATAAATTTGCTGGAAAGCATACTTCCCACGGCCCTAGAAACGGTTAATTTATTCATATTTTTGTATTAATTATGATCTATAAAGTACTGCTCAAATTTGTAAGTCCAATTTTTTTTACCTGACTTTATTTTCTATTTGTTTCTTATTTGTGTAGTTTGTATTGAGGACAACATTCATCGTTGATTATCGAGTATTTAATTACCAAAGTACAAAAGTTCAATTGTATTTTTTAAAAATAAGTAAATTCTTTAAATGAATGTAGAAGCGCATAGCACGAACTAGAACGTTTAGAAGGTTTGAAATTTAAATTATCAGTTAATCCCACATAAAGTTTTAATTTATGTAGTTTGAGTTACTTGTACCTTCAAGACGGCATTGTTCTTGCTAGTGATACTTATATATCTATCCTTGCTGCGCATGTTAAAGGTGAATTTACATTTAGCTAGTTATAAGATCATCCATGTGTATAAAAACAATAAGATCGCGCATGCGCAGAAATAAAATTGCACTTGAGCTAAAAGAGCGAGCAATAAAGCAGCGTTCACATGAGGACAACTATTGGGCGTAATAGAAGGCCTAATGACAACTATTTGCCATTGATACATTGTAGTCACGTGATCTTTCTCAGATTGTCTTTTATTACGCATAATATTGGTCTTGTGTTAAAGCTGCTTAATAAGTACTTGCTGCTGTACTGTTTCAACGCGTACATGATCTTACTAGTTTGAAGGTCATTACAGGTTGAACGCAAACTCAACTTAATTAGCACTGGTTATTCCGTGTTTCACAATTCTAAAAGAGATAAAAATTATTTAATAAGAATGCAAAGGAATATATTTATTGAAAAAACCGAGCTTTAATGCTTTTGAGAGCAAAGTTAATATTTCGACAAACCTCTGGCTTTGTCAAAATCTAAGGGGCTGCAGATTAGGATTCTGTCAAATATTAATTTTCTTTTTCATTTACGTCCTACACGAGAAAATATTTGTGTTTTTGATTAGTCCGATGCAATTTAATGAATATCCATTTCTAATTTATCTATAAAGTATTCGCATTTATAACTAGATGATCCAATTTAATAATGAATATCCATTTCTAATTTATCTATAAAGTATTCGCATTTATAACTAGTCGATCCAATTTAATAATGAATATCCATTTCTAATTTATCTATAAAGTATTCGCATTTATAACTAGTCGATCCAATTTAATAATGAATATCCATTTCTAATTTATCTCTAAAGTATTCGCATTTATAACTAGTCGATCCAATTTATTAGTGAATATATATTTCTCATTTATACGATAAAGTGTTTGCGTTTGTGACTAGTCCGATTCAATTTAATAATGAATACCCATTTCTAATTTATACGATAAAGTATTTGCGTTTGTGACTTGTCCGATTCAATTTAATAATGAATGACCATTTCTAATTTATACGATAAAGTGTTTGCGTTTGTGACTAGTCCGATTCAATTTAATAATGAATATCCATTTCTAATTTATACGATAAAGTATTTGCGTTTGTGGCTAGTCCGACTCAATTTAACGAATATCCATTTCTAATTAAAGTTGTACATACAAAGGAATTCGGGCACCTAATGTTTCAAGCCATAAGATCCCATTCTTTTTGAGCCAGTCCAAAGCCCTCTCACGACTCAAGAAGAACAGCATCTTATCCTTTCCCCCAGCGGTTTTCCATCTTGTACGTTTATATCACACGTCGCCATTTATGTCTGCCCGGAAACAAAAATCACCCCTGAAAGTCCACCATAAAATGGTCTCCCAGAGATAAGCCTCCCGGAACTGTCGTGCCCACTTCTTGAAATTCCGTTAGTTTAACAGCGACTCCAGTTTTTCTCCGCCGGAGATACGAGGGAGGAAATTACTAGGGGATTTCGGGGTTGAGAGAACACGACATGGATTCCCGCCACCCCTCCCTCATTCGTTCTGGAGAAGAAAAGAAAAAAAAGGAAGCAAGACGCATCAGAAATTTAGTTAATATTTAAAATAAGTCCAGATCCAGAGAGCTGTTGTTCAGACGGATGTTCCCTCCCTTTTTTTTTCCCTCGGCCGCTTCGAGAGTGGAATTGCGATGTAAGATTTGATCAAATCCGACAAGGGACCAGATAAAAATCCTTAAAGAGTTTACTTATTCTGGCTAGCAGCTTTGGTTCATACGCTTTCTTCTTCGATGAACATACTGTTTGCTTTCTGTCTTCTGAACTCAGGGTAATTTGCATGGGGTGTATTTTTAGAATTGTTTCTTTTCATTGTCGTGTGCTCATTAAGAAATCGAAAGACTGTCTATTGTTCATGGAATTGAGATTGTATTCCGTATTAACCTCTCATTATATTAAGTTCCTTATCATGGAACTAATATATATGTAAGAATCCTCAAAGAGTTTACTTATTCTGGATAGCAGCTTTGGTTCATACACTTTCTTCTTCGATGAACATACTGTTTGCTTGCTGTCTTTTGAACTCAGGGTAATTTGAATTGGATGTACTTTTAGAATTGCTTCTTTTCATTGTCGTTTGTATATTAAGAAATCGAAAAACTGTCTATTATTGATGAAATTGAGAATATATTCTGTATTAGCTTCTCATTATATTAACCCATAACTGGAGACATGAATTTCCTTACGTGGTCAGAGACATGAAGTCAAAATGACTCCATTGTTATTTATTTGTCTTTTGTAAACAGCATTGGAATTCATTTTGGAAGCGCAATATATTCTGGAAATCATATAATTATTACCAAATATATTAAAAATATCAATATTAAATTGTTAAATGTTATTGTATTAATTGTTGGAAAGGTGTTATAAGAGAAAAATATAACCAACATTTTAATGAGTACTTACTTCTTTTATATATTATGTGATGACACTAAAAATAATAACTGTTAGAATTTAGCAAACAAAAATGAAGAATACAATATTTTAAAATATTATTATAAGAACATTTCTTTATTTTTCTTTACTTTTTATATCATGCAAATGCAACTGGGGCTTACGGCTATGGAACATTGTCCAAATACTGGATGTTTACAAGAATGGTATAGAGTAGATCCCCTTAATTTTTGGGAGGGGGGGGTGTAAGTGGTACAATATTGTTACGAAATTTCCGGGGGTTCGTTTGGATAGTGGGAGTTATATGGTGTTGAGAACGCTCAATCAGCAGGTGGCAGTAGAAAATAAAACAACGACGTTTATTTACACGAAGACACACAGGACAGCACAAAGACAACAACTATATACAGCACAAAAGACAATTATCTTCAGCCGAGACGTGCAGCATACAAAACAGCATAAACAGCAGAATACAACAAGTCTCCACTGTAGACAGTAGCGCACAGCTTAGTTCAGCACTAGCTTCACTCCGTCGCTGCTCCGCTTATCTCTGGAAGGCGAGTTCTTTAACGTCGATCCCGACTACTCTGTCGCTTCCGACTATTCTCGCACTCCACTGGTTCACGACCCAATTCACGACTCGGCAGCGGCAGGACTGCTTCCTTTTATAGGTCTCAGGAGGTGGGGCTATAAGCCTCTCAACCAATCAGTAACGTTCGAGGCGTATCTCGGTTCCTGCTGGACGGATCGGGAAAATTCTCGATGTTTCGGGTATAATCTATTTTGGCGCCAAAGTCGTCAAATTCGACGCCAAGTCACCAAATGGTCGCCAAGTTTGTCGCCAAGCTCTGGGACCTCCTATGGAACCAACTATGCTGGGAATCCGCATCACAGATTCCTAACAATATTTTCTAGTAGGTAATTTTCCACTTCTCTCTGCTTGTACTTTTTCCTCTCCTTTACCAGTATTATCCATTTATTTTTAAACAACAATATGTTATTCTAAACAAAGGAAGCGGACTGCAATGCGAAATACGTAGAAATTAACTGGTACGTTATATATTTTTTCAATCACATTTTCTGGGACGTGGAAGCAATGACTACATAAATAACGACGAAAACTTTGAGAAGGAATAATTCGGTTATGCTCTGTGGCGGATTTGCGATGAGCGAGGATGGAACCTGGCACCTTGTGGTTCGCAGCCCAGTAACATGACCATGATACAAAAGCAATTGCCCGTGCAGCGTAGTTGTTAATCGGCTTATTAGCTTTCACCACAGCTCACTTGTTCAAACTTCAGACTTTTGCCAACATACTGCTAAAAGAACAACTTTAAGGTACTGAGGAGATGATTGTATTCAAGGACAAAATACCACGTGATAATCAGAGCTAATGAACAAAGCGGAATCATTTTGACTCCCGTCTCCAGTCACGGGTTAGGTTTCTTTATAATGGAACTGATATATATGCAAGAAATATAACCACGGAATTACCCCCCCTTGCCGAACGATATACGGATTATATTGAATGATCTGGATGCCGCAACAACAATGTGGTGGCAACCCATCCAGTATGCATCATTATTGAACCCTCGCTACAAGTAGTCGCAGTGAGGAAGTAATGTCCAAATCAGAAAAAGAGCCTTAAAAATCAGAGAATTGCATTCTTCCGAATAAAGAGATTTTATTTTTCTCAATTCATCAGCTTTTATTCATGTTTAAGTCTGAAGGGCCATCGCCAGCCACTTTTTCAATTTTTCTGCCTTGCTATACTGAATGTATCATTCCCTAAGCATGGATTTAATTTTTTTTTTAAAAAACCTAAAAAATTATAAAAAGAAGCGTTTACTTAATTATGAAAAAAAAAAAGAAGAAAGCTTTGATGTTTAAAAAAAAAACAAAAAAACTTCTGGTCATTTGCCAGAAATTTTATTATGCATATTACGAAGAAAAATAAAAACAAAAATGTCGAAAGACAAGAAAAAAAATTCTTAAGATATAGTGAATGAGAAATTTCTGAATATTTAAAATTTAGTAGAAGAGCTACAAAATGATTAATTTATTACTAGAAAAGATAGAACCGCAAAATATCTGAATCCAATGCTACAAGGATCTTATTTTTTTTTTTTTTTTTTTTCGTATTTCATCTGAAATTTCGTGTTTATAATCTCTTTTTTTCATTCTGCCTGCATCTTAAACATTTTGTTACCGGTGTGGCTTGAATATTATTAATAAGACGAAAGGTTATATTTGAATATAATGATACTCGTAATAATAAATCATCAGTAAAGTATGAAAAACATCCTGCATGCAACACACATAAGATAAGTCACTCTGTAAAATGAGCATTATCATGGTTCGTTTTGTGCAGAGAGTTCACTTGATATAGATGGTGTGATTTGTTGTTGTGGGTATTTTTGTACATCAGGCAAAAGTTGACTTAGAATCCAACTCTATCTCTGATTTCCCATAAACAAATTAGGTATGGAATTTAATATATAATTACCATTCAAATTTGCCTCCTACCAGCCTTCTCACCTAACGTCCCCAGCCCCGTTCCGACGGCCTGTTGCCTTTACGGATAAAGTCGTAAATATGCCATCTGAGCCGTTGTAGGACCACTCCCGCCTATGGATGTCGATCGGGAGCTTCCCGGAAATTGTCAGTAAAATGAATAGATATCAAAGAAACCTCAGAAAACCACAAGAGAGGCGAAAAAGGGCAAAGTTGAGGGGGTCTCAAGACGCTCGTGGGATAGGACATCATCTAATAATTCAAAACAAAACAAAATTTACTGGTTTTTAATTTGTATTTCAATCTTTTATAGCTTAATGAACTCCATGGAAATCAAACACAGAAATCAGCCTGTCAGTTAATCGCCATGTCCTGGTGCTTAGGCCTAAGATTCAGATAATCTGAAGCTTAAGCCTTGGTCTTTTAAAATCTAGTCCAGGTTCAAAACCCGATATCATCGTAGTGGACATGGTAATGGTGCACGATTAATCAATCAGAGCTAGAATTCATTGTTTGATGAGGCGCAGAAATTTCAAAAGAGGGTGCCATCTCAGATGTCATTCTAGTCATCTGACCTTGGCTCAGAATTTTTAGGTCCTCCCAAAACAACCATTTTGTTAGTTCTAAAGAGGGCATAAATATATCTAAAATAAAATTAAAATCAATCAGTTGGAAAGGTCATTCCAGAATTCTACACCAACCATCACATCATAGGTGAATCATGCATAAAATATCCCTTTCGTATTCCTCTCTGTATCTCTCTTGTGGCACCGGGGGATGGCTGGAACACCAACCCCTTCCTTCGGGCGCCGGTTCATATTCTTATTAAGCGGTTCCTCGAAGGATGCTTAATACGCAGTTAATTGCACTGCAGAATTCCGAATCCCCTTGTCGTCGTCGACCCCTTCCTCCGAATTTTTCGACACGTTTCCTCTCGATTTCACCTTTGCGTCAAAAGGGGGAGGGGTGGAGCATCCTTAATTAGCATTCGACATTCGCGAAGAAACGAATTCTTCTCGCGCTGGAGAATAATTACTGGATATATCAAGTTATGACGTACTGGTGTGCTCTGTAACAGCTCTGAGCTCAGAGGAAAGACAGGCGGGAAAGTGTGGGATAGTGGTGTGAGTCAGGACATTGTTATATCTGTCTAGTGCAGCAGTTGTTTTCTCAGATTGGAGTGGGGGATGGTCGGTGTTTTATAAAAATTCGGATGTCGTATGGTAATCGTTTGATTGCAATAAATTTTACTATATTTGCACATATATTTTGTTATATTTTTATTGGGAATAATCACATCATAGTGAATGCCTATCAGCGATGATACCATCAACTTCTTTTAAAATAATTATTATTATCATGCGAGAACATGTTGTTGCTTTGATAAAGGGGGTTTGAAGCTCGAAATTGCGTAGGCAATGAATAAAGCAAAAATGGTAATTTTCAACATCAACTTTTAATCGCATATATTTTTTTTTACCCGCTTTTACCAGTATTGCATTATTATTACTCATACTTCTTTGACAGCAGATCCGTTTTTAAAAGGTTGACCTGCTTTTACCAGTATTGCTTTATTATTACTCATGCTTCTTTGACAGCAGATCCGTTTTTAAAAGGTTGACCTGCTTTTACCAGTATTGCTTTATTATTACTCATGCTTCTTTGACAGCAGATGCGTTTTTAAAAGGTTGACCTGCTTTTACCAGTATTGCTTTATTATTACTCATGCTTCTTTGACAGCAGATCCGTTTTTAAAAGGTTGACCTGCTTTTACCAGTATTGCTTTATTATTACTCATGCTTCTTTGACAGCAGATCCGTTTTTAAAAGGTTGACCTGCTTTTACCAGTATTGCATTATTATTACTCATGCTTCTTTGACAGCAGATGCGTTTTTAAAAGGTTGACCTGCTTTTACCAGTATTGCATTATTATTACTCATGCTTCTTTGACAGCAGATGCGTTTTTAAAAGGTTGACGTAGAACTATGACATCGTAGCTGTTATTTCATCTCACAATCGGTCGAGCTCCAAAATTTTGTTTGCCAGTTAGAAAAATTGAAAATTAAAGTTTCAAAAAATTATATTATATATATATATATATAGAGAGAGAGAGAGAGAGACTGATAGAGAAGTGCCGTGATTGTTTCAAACTGGTTTAAACTTATTAATGACTTAAATTAATTAAGACAAATAATGACTTAAAAAAATAATAATGTTCTCTCATGATAACCTGAAATTTGAATCGTAGGTTTAATTTAATTTTTTTTATTTATTTCTTTATTGAATAATAAAATAAATAAATAATATTTATAAAATATAATTATATTTTTATATAATTTTTAGTCTATAATTTTTGGATAATTTGGGGATATAATTTTTGATTTGTATATTATCAAATTTCGGAAGTCGTATAATCATTTGATTGCAATAACTTTTGTTATACTTGCACAAAACTTTTGAATTTTTACTAAAAATAATCACATCAGAGTGAATGCGTACCACCAATGATAACACCAATTTCTATTAAAATAATAATTTTATTCATTTATTTACTTTAGGTAAACGAAATTTTATATTTACTTTAGGTTAACATAAACACAGAATATTTAAAACAAGCAAATATTTAGATTACCAATTAATCTTTAACAAAAATTTTTTCTTAGAAGTTTAGACACATTCTGACTGGCTCATCTCTCATTTCAGATAGACTGGATACAGATCCCACCGCAGTGTGGCGCTGTTTATCGTGAATGGATTTAAATAATTTCGTTCGTTTCATTCATTAAATAATTTTGTTCTCTGTGTTGAATGTGCGCAATTGTCAGAATATCATTTCGTTTTTAATTTTTTGATTGCTGGAATTTTTACAACTGCGATGTTAATGTTATAGAATTTATATATTTTGTTTATTACATTCATATTCTTTTTTTTTTTTTTTACGCTGTGGATATTTTTTTCATGATCACTTTCAACTTAATGCAGTTTTACAAAAAAGAAAGCATCGTAAAACATTTTCTCTATTGCAATTTACTGCTGAATATTTTTGATATATAATTATAAATATTTCGTAAAAAATTCATATATATATTTCATCTATAAAAAATAAATAATTTTGTAATAATAAAGAGCATAAAAGAAATAATAATAAAGAATATACGTTATATATATCATAAAGAATGTAATAATAAAGAGTATAAAAGAAATAATCATAAAGAATATACGTAATATATATCATAAAGAATGTAATAATTAAGAGCATAAAAGAAATAATCATAAAGAATATACTTTATATATATCATATAGAATGTAATAATTAAGAGCATAAAAGAAATAATCATAAAGAATATACGTTATATATATCATAAAGAATGTAATAATTAAGAGCATAAAAGAAATAATCATAAAGAATATAACGTATATATATCATAAATATTATACCAGACAAAAGGTCATTAAATAATTTCGGTAGCTTCTGAAAATTATTATTAAAATTTAAATTAAAAGGGGTTTTTTTTTCTTTTTTTGTGAAAAAAATAATTTTAAAAAATAGCGAACAACATTTTTTTAGCATTTATTTCTAAATAAAGAAGAAAAAGAAAATAATTTAAATTTAAATTTTGATAATAATTTTTGAAAGTCGTTAAGGAAAAGAAAGAAAATTATTTACTGAATTTTTTTGTCAGATTTATTTATTTTTGCTGCTTAGCTTCTTGTTACAAGAACAGTTTTTAGTTTTTATAGCATAACAAATATATCAAATACATGTATATATCAAATACATGTATATATCAAATACAATATTTATTACTTAATTAAAAAACCATAATTTATTTAACCATTTTTGAACTACTGTAGACCGGCCATGCTTTCAAATCACGTTTGAGATATTCAAACACATAATTTTAACTCTTGCTTTAAAATATACTTTTTTTTCTTTGCTCCGAATCTCTTCTTAAAATATAAAAATGTGTTTAAGATATCATTTGGAATGAAATCAATTCATGACATGTCACAGCTGCAGAATAAATGTAACAACGAAATACGCCTTGTGTGTGTGTGTGTGTGTGTGTGTGTGTGTGTGTGTGTGTGTGTGTGTGTGTGTGTGTGTGTGTGTGTGTGTGTGTGTGTGTGTGTGTGTGTGTGTGTGTCTCTCTCTCTCTCTCTCTGTGTATGTGTGTGTGTGTGTGTGTGTGTGTCTCTCTCTCTCTCTCTCTGTGTGTGTGTGTGTGTGTGTGTGTGTGTGTGTGTGTGTGTGTGTGTGTTAAACATGTCTTGTCAACAGCAGTAATCCATTTTCGAGAGATATCTTCAAGAAAATACTCCTTTACAATATAATTGGCGAAGGCTCTTGATCGTGTCCTTCAGCCGAAACCACTGTGTAGGTTTTGCAAATTTATCTTTCATTTGAAAGCTCTCAGCACTTAGATATGTCATCAATTGCCACCTGCACCTCCCACCATCTTAGAGCTTCTAGAGGTATCGCAAAAAAAAAGTTTGACCAATACCCACCCTTAACAAATGCATTGATTTCGCCAATTTATGGATATTACAAAATAATAAGAACACTCTATATTTACTGTGCAAGTATAATTTAAAATAATACTTTTTTTTATTATAATTGCATATCTCATCAAAGTGGTTTACATAAATAAATCAAAATTATTAATATAATGGGTGAAATGCTGGTCGCTGAAGGCGATTGCACATATAATAAACTAAGTTCTATGATAAAATATTCGTTTTGATGAAAATTCTGAAAGATTCAAATCTCTGATAAGCAGATATAAAGCATTTTATTTTAGTTTTCTAAATTAATCGCAAACAGACTTCCAGAGAATCTTTCCACTTGTTTAGAAAAGGGAATACTGAAGACTTAGACCACTTTCGAAGGCCGTGCCTAGATTAGCTCTTAGTAAGGAAAGGGCGGAAAAGGTGATAGAAGTGTTAGGGATCGGTGAAAGGAACGTTCGAATCTGACACGTTTCATAATTGGAAGGGATGAGGTTGGAACTCTCCTCTCCCCTTCCGTCGAATCCGTAAAAGCGTTATCTGCAATTACAAGTTTTCTTCCCCCTCCTATTAAAATTTCCTTTTCAGCATTGAGCGATGACTCGTGTTGGTCTGGTGTTAAAGGGTGGGATCATCATTGAACTCAAACCGAATAGATTCTCTGAATTCTTTTCCTTTCGCTCCAGAAAATGGAAGATAGAATCTTGCGATTTGGGTAGATCAAATAATAGCTCCCTTCCTTTCCTTGTTCTTTTTTTTTTTCCTTTTTTTTCTTTTTTCAAAGACTGCATATATTTGAATACATTAACATTTCAGTGATTACATATTTGAAACCTGTTGACCAGCAGGTGTAAAGTTTAAAGCGATGGTTTGAAATTGTATCGTTAACTGTAAAAATATTAATTTTTCTTTGTTTAAAAGTACTTTATTCTTTATTTTATTAAGTTAGAAGTAACTGCTTATTTAAAAAATGATGATAAATATTTCTAAAGTAAACTAAATTGTTTTTATAAATTGAATTTTATCACAATTGAATAACCACACTGATCCCGCCTAATTAAGAAAATTCTGATTAAATCTGACCGTCGGGGCATTAAATCTGACGGGAATTGTGATTGAATGCTAAGGGCCATCACCGGCCACGGTAGGACCTTTCCCGTTGGAAGCACGTTCCGTTATCGATAGGAGATAGCCTACCCCCATCATTTCTGTACCCACCAGGGACGCAGAAACATTTATAACCACACTGAACACCGAATCGCCCGAAGGCATACTGATAAATCTAATTAACCGCACAGCAACACTGGCGGGAACTATGGTTGAATCCTAAGGGCCATCACCGGCCACGATACAACCTTTCCCGCAGGAAGCACGTCTTGTCATCGATGGGAGATAGCCAACCCCACCATTTCTGAACCCACCAGGGTGGCGAGAACCAACCGCCATACCGGAAAGTGCTCATCCTCATTTCTGAAGTCCCCCCGGTGGGATATCCCATTTCAATCAATAGAAAAAATCTTCTAATATTTAAAATTTAATTAATTAATTTTTATTTCCATTAAAAGCCTACTCAGTAACTTTTAAAGCAGTTTTAAATTTAAATAATTATTTTTATTAGATATATGTTTAGTAACTATTAAGTGTCAATGACTGTTTATTTAAAAACTATTAATAGAAAGATGTATTTCCATTTGCAAAATTATACATTTTTCATCTATATATTACTTCTTCATTTTTTTTCCCTGTTACGAATGTTTTATGGGTTGGAAAAATATTTATCTGTACATTGCGAAATGCTTTGATATTTTATTGAATTTTAATGTATTTATTAAATTTTATTTGGAACTGAAATTGAAAATGAAATATCCATCCATCAGCGTAATCATTCCGATAATGAGAACGATAATTTTCCTAAATAATTAAATATGACTAAAATCTCAAACATTAAATTATTAATGCATCGGTAAAAATCTATTTTTTTTTTATTTTTAAAAATTATTACATAAATTATCCACTGATATTCAGCTATTTCTTTTCTTTCTTTATTTCTCTTTCAATATACAGAAATAGGAAATATATTGCAAGTTTATTCTGAAATCGTTTTCTTTAATGAATTGCCCGAAATAAACTAAATATTTATTTTCAGCATTTATTTAAAATGCATTTTTAATTTCAGCTCGAGTAAAGGAAATGGTGCCTGCCTATTTATAGCTTTAAATGATTCTTTTAATATGATTGACGTCAATTAAACGCATTATTCACTTCTTAATTTACTCGCCTACGTAATAAATATTTTTTCCAACTGCCAAATCCTACAAATAATAAATTGTAATTACCGAAAAATATGTGCAAATTAATTTTAATACTCCATGTTTTAATCACCAGGCAATCTCAATAATGGCATTTTCTGTAAAAAGTACTGATAATCAACTGTTTTCGAATGGGTGCAGCAAATATATGAAATACATTAGAAAAATTGTGTGGGCTTGTTTTATATCTCATTATAGCTGGAGCTAAATAATAAAATAATTTCATGCAAAATGATAATCGCATTTAGTTATTATCTTAACTGCCTTTCGTTGCTTTCTTGTTAAAACAGATTTTCCTTTTAAGAATTAAAACATATTCCGCCATAATAACTCCAGACTTATGAAAAATAATAATAAATTGTATTTAATTCCAACCTTTATTTCCACCTGTACTCTTTGATTAGTCTTTCATATGGTTCAATGTCCCTCCCCCCCCCCAATCTTTATACCTTCCCCGCCGTAACTATCACTTCGTGCAGAGGAAGTTTCATTAATAAGAACTCATTTTGATTTAAGAATCAACCTTAATAAAATACGAGCAGATTGAAAGTCAAACTTAATGGCATTTATAAGATTATTTCTGATTTTACATTTTATTCGTTTTTTATATTAATATTCATACAAGTTCTAACAAATAAAATCCATATTGATAAAATTTGAAATTAGAATATGATAAAAATTAATAATTATTCATTGTGAAAATACATAATTCGATCGAAAAAAAATCTTAAATTTTGATATTATAGTGACAATGTTCAAATAAAATTTCACGCTATTGGAAATATCCGATACAAAGTTTTGAAGTTGATTCTAAAAATGTATTTGATCCAAAACTACGGCTGAAGTCTTCGCAATTCATTAAAACTTGTGAGTGCGTGCGCGCGAGTGTAGATACGAAATAAATAAAAATATAACAACAAATAAAGTGAAGAAGAAATAGTGCTTTAAAAAACGAATATATATATATATATATGTTTATAATAATACCTTTTAATTTAAATCAATTTCCTAGTTTTTATCTTAAATTAGCCCATGTTAACGCCATTCTAAAATGTTCTCTTATTCCTTGATTCAAATCCCACTTTTTTATTTGATTATTTCTAACACATGCTAAACAAAATTGCTGACTCCGTCGTTCCCACGCCAAGAAGGAAGAGATAGAAATCCTTAACACTTGCCCATTTTTTTTTAAAGAAAAGATACTTTAAGATTCCCTTTTCTAAATCGACACGTGGGCAAATAATTCCCTATCAGAGTTTCATACTAAAATCACTGAAGAGAAAAATTTCGGATATTTTGCTCTTATATCTTGATGTAAACAGACGTCATTTTATCACCCGTTCTCTCTTATACAAATTATGACTCCCTTGGTGAGATAAATCGAAGTTAAAATTTCAAAAGTTTCTTTTTTTCGACTAAGCATCCGCAAAATGATGTTTAATTAATTACATAATATGTTCCATATGCCATGCTTGTATAATATATGCCATTAGTGGTAAATGTAACCTTATATAACTGAATGAAACCTTATAAAATCTATGTAGTTCGAAATTCTGAAGAAAGTATTGATATTCCTAAATTCTAAAGGGATAAAAAAAAAAATCTAAGATTTTTTTGAATAATTCCAGATTTTCTGAAGAAATTACAGATTATTTGCATGTGACATTCTATGAATCAGTTGCAATGCTAGTTTGTATTCAAATGATATCAATTCTTAATTTACGTGCAAATTTTATTTAGAAGAATAAAAAAATTATTTTAAAAAATAAACAATACTATATAAGTAATTCGTAAATTTCAAAATTGAATTCATATCATTGTGGAAATTAATTAATCACGACGAATTCAAATGAAAACTAATGCACACTTATTTATTTGAAGATCACTCAAATGTTCAATTGAAAATAATACACACTATATATCTGAAAACCACACAAATAATAAAATGTAAATTGAAAATAATTCACACTATTTATCTGAAAGCCACACTAATAATAAAATGTAAATTGAAAATAATGCACACTGTTTATCTAAAGGTCACACAAATGTTCAATTGAAAATAATAAGCAATATTTATCTGAAGGTCACACAAATGTTCAATTGAAAATAATAAGCAATATTTATCTAAAGATCACACAAATGTTCAATTGAAAATAATAAACAATATTTATCTAAAGGTCACACAAATGTTCAATTGAAAATAATAAGCAATATTTATCTGAAGGTCACGAAAATACAAAATTGAAAATAATACATATTATATATCTGAAAATAATACACACTGTTTATCTGAAGGTCACACAAATGCTCAATTGAAACTCCAAAACAAACGAGGAGAAAAAAAATTAACGAACCGGAAAAAAAAAAAGTGCTACTGGAAATATTTTTTCATCGCCGAAAGCCTTGGGATTAAAAACTTTAACCTGCCATCAATGCATGCATCCCATAAAACCCGGCGATCATCTGGGACTGCTTTGAATAAAATCCAGGTTTCTTATCTCTTATCGATAAGCCCGCCCTATTTACCCGGGCATCATTAACCCAGGCATATAACATTACGACGAGAAAATTAAATAATGAGTCTGCAGCTAATAGAATCACTGCGGTCATTTAAAAGGCCTTAATTAGAAAACTCCCCTGAGGCATTGCCTTATTTCCGAAAAGTCTTCCTCTCTTCAGTGGAGTAATTGAATTTATTTAGGAGAAACCTCCTTTAACGGGGGGTTAAACCAGCTTTAACCAGGGCCTCTTTGCACCCCACAAATAATTAAGGACGGATGGCTGTTTTTACTTGGAGATATATTTATATATACCCCAAAGAGTATTTAGGGTTAAAAAGGAAGAGTGAATTTCTTTTTTTTTTTCATTATTATGAATTTGTTGGCGTTGTTTTTAGAAAAATATATAAATGGATTCTGATTTGGATGTGAAATGGAATGGTGAAAAATTTATGAGGTTAGAGAAAATGAAATCGTTAAATAGCAATAAACGTAATGTATTCCTTGAAAAAGTATTTTTTAATTTTTTTTTTCCGGAGGCTTTTGAATAATATATTGCAGGGTTGGAATTAAGTAACCGACGTTAATGAAGAAATATATTTTCTCTTAATAATTTATCGAATCTTTTAAAGTTATTATAAAATAAATTTTGTTAAGGTCATAAAATATCAAAAATGAATTTTAAGTTTCAAGTAATTTACTGCTATATCGTGAATGGTTTATTTTTTTTAAAAAACTGAGAATAAAATCTATTAACTATAGTTCACAGAAAGTTCTATATTGTAGAAATTCCATTTTATTTCTGGATTTATTTGTTCCAAATAAATCCAGGAATAAATGGAATGGTTGGAACATTTTATTCCATTTTTTTTCCTTGGATTTGATAATTCATGATAAAATTTTTCGATTGACCTATTTCACTAGTTATCATTTATTGTTGTTATTGTTGCATTGTTATTATTGTTGCATTATCTATCATGACTAGTCAGATCAATGTATCCATACAGCCCAAAAATCCATGATAAATGGTAAATGTGAAGACTACTGTTGCTGAAAATGATTAGATCAAGCGATTGATCAAAGTATTAGGACAGGTATCAACTGCGTTAGAAATTCTAATATTTCCATTAAGATATTAGAATTTGCTAAAGAATTTTTAGAAGGAAAATAAAACGAGTTTGCTTTTGTGCAATAGCAAATATTGCCGATGCAAGTTTGATCTAGTTGTTTATCAATAATGCTGGTTAAAAGCAAAATTTCATAAAAAAAACTTATAACCGTCTTCCTCAAATTTATATTGGTCAGGCATCCCTCACCTTTCCTTTAATCCATTATACCATTGATTAGAGTTTTTTCTGAATAAAAAGAATTGGATAAAACTTCTTACTTATTTATCAATTCTCTTTTGCTTTTCATTGATATTTCTTTTTTACTGATATTTAATCGTTTCAGAAATTGCTTAAAGAATCTAAAATATTATAAATCCTTGAGTTCTTATAGATTTCTTGCAATGTTTTACCATAATAAAATAATGTTTTTTTAAATGTCAACATAACCATAAGTCTTGTATTAGTACAAATGTTTATTATAATATCTGGAATTACCTTATCTGTCGCGACTTGGCAAGCAATTAAACAGTGAAAAGTATAGTTGTAGGATATACCTAAAATTATTTTCAATTTATTCAAATTAGAGAAAAATTGTACGGAAATAAAATTGATATTACTTTAAAAAATTTTTTAAATTTTATTTTAAAATTTTGCAAAATAGTTTCTTGTGCTGCAATATGAAATGAAGTTACTAAAGAAAAATGTTATCTTGTGCTGCAATATGATTTGAAGTTATTAAAGAAAATGTTATCTTGTGGCTGAAATATGATTTGAAGTTATTAAAGAAAAATGTTAAAATGTTAAACAATTCGATCTCACAAGGGGAAGACAAGAACTGAGAAAGAAGGAAACTGATTTCTTGGATGATGTTATAATATGTGTATTTTCTGTAGGCGGTTCAAGGTCATATTTTCTACCTCGTTATTGGTTGTCTGGTACCAGTCACGCGGTAGAAAATGTGACCTTGAACCGCCTACAGAAAATACACACTTTAGTATACCTTTAGGATGCTCATTCATTAAAATATTGAAACACGATAACCAGTCAATTCAAAGAAAATAGCCTTCAAACTTTTGGTATAGCTTATAAACAATTTATCTATATCTGCACTCAGCATTCCAGCAGCGCAATCGTTAAGGTATTCACTTCTTAATGGGGAAGATAGAATCGGGTCCTTGGTAAGTCAGTTTTCTTTTAATTTTTTTCAAAATTATTCATTTAAGAATTTGCAAATAATTTTAATTTATGTTTTCCATTTTTTTATGCAAAAACAAATATTTACTCTCTTAATACAAACATTGCACTAAATCATATCCTTAATTCAATATCTCACGTGGTTCTTGCTCTTCCCTTGTTAATAAGATTTCTATAGTTACTTCTGTATGAGAAGTAATTATAAGCAGTAATTAGTAACTGTAGATTTAGTAATCTGTCCATTAAAGCATTTTGGATGAATTTTCCATCATGTGTAGCCATCAATCATATCCCATGACACAATTGGCAGATTGTAGTCAGCTATAAACTTAACCATGTTAAAAAAAAAAATGCTGCACATAAAAGTAGGCAATTGGAATTAAGAAATTGGTTCTTTGACTTAGGAATTCCCATATTTCCCCATCAACTCACGCTCACATGAAGAAACGCATATGATACGGCAGTGCCATAAAAGCGAGACCAATATATCGGATAACCTTTTTGGCTTTTATGCGTTATTAAATGTAATGCCGCAGCATCTGAGAGAAATACCCGAGATTATTTATTAACAACAACAACAACAAAAAGCGGCAGTGTCCTCACCTTCCATCCCTAACTCCTTTTCCGATAGCATCACCATCAAAGGCACAAAAATACATCGAAAGTTTATTTTCATTTTTATTCGCTCCTCAAATCGATAGATACCCCGTTAGAAAAGGTCAAGTCATTACACACAAAACACACAAGCACCCCCCCCCCCTTACCTTCAGAATGGGAATGGAATTGTTATGCCCATTAAACCATTTCCACCAATTTTTTTCTTCCACTTTCTCTCTCCCCCTCTCTCTCTCACCAAGCGTTTCTTTTGTTTATTGCGATTTAACGAAGACAAATAACCGCGTTTCATTACGGAAGTTCCATATATGGGAAAACGGGATTAGAGTTATGGGTACAGTTACTTTTTATTTAATAACCCGTAGTGATATTGTTTTTTCCTTTCTCGGGTGGGGTGGCTATTAAGGAATGGATATGTATAGGGGGTGTATAAAGTGAAGTGAAATAAAATCCGTCCCTCCCCCTCCCCTTCCAGCCTCTATTTGGCGAGGATGAGCGCTCTTTTATCTGTTGCGAGTAAAGAATTTATAGCAAACCGTTTCGGTATCCCCACCATAAAGCTGTCAGCGGAATTGCAGGTAACAAATCGCCCCCTGCGCCCCGCTAAATAGGACGGGGGGCGGAGAAGGTTCTTCATCTCTGACCGATTGGATTCCGCGAAGGAAGAAATCTTAACCGCCCCTTCGGTTTGACAGTGTCGCGTCCCCAAGACTGAAATTCCACACTTCAAAGTGATGCCATTTTTTATCCACTCCCTGAGACAATTATTTTAGAAAATCGTTTTGAAGGATTATTTTTTTTTTCCCCTTGAAGGTGTCGAGTCGAATCTTGGTGATAAATTAAAGACAGCCCCATTGCGGCAACGATTTTCGTAACGCTTTTACTACAACCAAATTCTCATTCGTTCCAGTGGCATTTAGGGAACCTAGCGTCAGTGCGACAGTCATTTTTCTAAAATTATTTCTCGAAATTTGTTCTCGAAATAATGAAATAAGTTATGTGTATGTCTTTGACGTTGTTATGGACAGACCATTAGAGCTACCAAATCTGGCAATGATATTATTTAAAGGTAAAAATTTATTTCTTGATGTACATTTTTTTTAAAGATTTATTCTTAGAATATTTCAAAATTTAAGCAATTTCAAATTCATTATCAAGTGAAAATAAATTTTTCACTTTCTTAAAATTCGAAAAATATTTTGTTCTATCAATCAATTTGTATTTGTGAGTGTGTGTGGGGGGGGGTCCCTCTTTAATGCAAACAAATAGTTTATACTGATAAACAATTAAAATATGTTTCAAGAAAATGTGTTGTATGTTAGTAATAACTAAATCTTTTTAACTTGGAGTTGTGAATGTGTGAAATTGATTTTAACTGATAATTTATAAATTCCTTTTTCTTCATCAAATGATTCAATTGGTGAAATATTATCTTTCACTGGCTTAAAATGACGCCTTAAACCGTGTTAATAGGCATTCTCTTTTACATTTGCTTTCTAATTACTTATTTTTTCTTATATTTCAATTTCACAAAGGTCTATAAGAAATACAATATCTTAATCTTAGTAATCAACATGTAATCATACATTATATTACATAATTTTAAATTTTAAATGAGTTTAATATTTGAAAAATTGTGTGATTTTTCTTATGTTTAAATCGGATATTGAGAGTCGAAGATCGTCCTTTTAATCATCATCATATTTGGCTAGACAGCCCAGGGTGGGCCAATGCCTTCCTCTGAATTCTGTTCCACTGTATTCTATTGTTGACACTTGTAGCCAGGAAGTCTGTTTCCACTGACTCCATCCATCTCATTTTGGGTCTGCCTCTTCACCTACTTATTAGAGGTTTGTCATCCAATTATTACAATAATAACTGCAATGCCTAAGTTCGATATAAAAATAACATGTTCCAAGTTACAAATCTCATCTCCAAAAAGCGTTTTCCAAGTCGTCTCCGTAGAATCTACCATGAACATCTTTTTAATACAGTACACTCCCGATTATCCGCGGAATTGGGTGGCGCGGCCGCCGCGGATAACAAAAATCGCGGATAATCCGAAAAAAGCTAAAAACGGGTATAGCAAAAAAGAAAACAGTTATTCCAACTTTGAAAAAATCGTTTTATGTACAATAAAACGTAAAATAAACAGCAGGATGTTTAACTAACGCTTAATATTTTAGTATATCACTCAAAACTAACCTAAATTGCATTTTGTTAATGAAAACAGAAAAGTGCTTTGTATTTACGAGAGGCGTCAAGGATACACAGAAAAATTAACATGTGTACTGTTTTAATACTGTAAAGTATTATGTAATTACAAAAGCATAACAGTAAAACTGCACCTTTTTGAAAAAATCAGTAAAAAAAAAAAAAAAAAAAAAAAAACTTTGTGCGGCAGGCGCGGATAATCCGCACCGCGGATAACCCGCCCGCGGATAATCGGGAGTCTACTGTACTGCAATGTAAGTCCCAATAGTTGAATACCTCCCGGGTGTTGTTTAAATAATCTAACCGATAATCAAACATGCAATCCTTTTCAAAATAGTTTCATATGAGGCATAACTAAAATAGATTGGGTCAAAAAAAGATTATGAGATATTTATAAAGCATCACTTTAATTTTATTGGATGCAAGAATACTGTAACAAATTTTACATTGAATGGAATTTTATATCGTGCAGAGTGCCACACAAAAACTATTGCGGCTATTGTTTTCTTTCTAAATTGATTTAGTCAAAAGAAGTGTCAAAGATTTCACACTAAATTTTCAATTTTCTTTGTACTCCAAGACAATATAAACCTATTAAGCCAAGAATAAATTTTTATTTGCCCTTCTCTTCGCATCTTATTCCGGACGAATCAAAACACCACCCTTTTTTTTTCTCGACCTCCCCTAACCCTTTAAATTTCTGACATGCGTCTCTCCCTCCCCCTCTTAATTGGCCTGGCAACATGCCGTATTCTGTGCTATTCCCCCGCTTTTGTTGTGTTGCTTCCATAACTTCTTCGTGTGTGTTCGCAACTTGGGGCACCCCACGGCATTTATTAAGTTCTTAATGATCGACCGTTCATAATTTGTTTCATACGAAGGATTTCGAAACGCTTTTCAAAAATGGAGTGAGAAGGCAAGGCCCTGCAAAATATTTTAATTAACTCATGGATTTTTCTGTGCGAGTAATTAATATACTTAATGCGAATCTGAAGTTATATGGTTTTGCTTTTGATTAGGGGTTCATTGCACTCTCCCTTTCCATGTAAAATATAATACATCAAACCACGACACCCCTCTTTGCTATTTTTTGTCCAGTAGTCTAGACATGTGGGTTTCAATGCTTAAAAGTTTCAAAATTTTCATTATAATATGAGACAATCTCCTGAAGTGTGGGTAAAGTTATTGGAAAATGTACATAAAAAACAGGAATAAAAAGTTATGTTTAAAATTACTTTAGAGGCTGGTAGTTTTTTGTTGTTGTTTTTAAAGAAATAAGGTTGTTTCCGACTTGGATATGGGAGAATAAGACAGAATCTTTGCCAAAGAATATTTTGTTGTTATTTTAAATATAAGAAGCTTTTTTTTGTGAAATTATAAATCTTATATTTGGTTGCAAAATCACTAGTCGGGACAGGGATCTGATATTTTTCTGTTATCATATTTTCGTTTTAAAAAAAAAGTTCTCTTTACGCATGTGCAAAAGCACGGTGGGTTTCCGAATCCGGGAATAGAAAGTTTGTGGCCTGATTTTGGTTAGGGGTTCATTGTATTCTCTGGTTACATAGGAAAAAAAGTGGGGAGAGACTTTTTGTGCTATTGTTTCCAGCTGTCTAGACATTTAAGTTTCAATGTTTAAAAGTCGATGATTTTTTAAATAAAGTGAAAAAATCTTCTTAAGCTAGGATTAATTTGGTGGAAAACGTATATAGAAAAAACATGCTACGTTCAAAATTATTTTAGATCGATTGCTTCTCAAGAAAATAAGGTTGTTTCCGACGTTTATAAGAGAGATTGTTAAAATTAACTTTTGAAAAGTATTCTAGAAATATCCCTAGTTAAAAACCATTTGCAAGTTTAGTTTTCAGTCATTTTATAAATCTGAAAGAAATGTGTTGTTTTATAATTTTTATAAATGTTCTGATCTAATATTAAATATTATTTAGATTGTGTTAAAAAAGTTTTATTATTAGTTGATTACTATTTTAAAAATTATTTTTAGATATCATTTGAGTAATTTTTTATATGCTATATACTGGAAACACTTTTTAGAAAATGGCCTTTAATTTAGAGTTTTTCTATTTCGGTTTGGCAAAATTTAAATTACTTCAAATTAAACTATTAAAAAAGATTTGAAGAGGTAAGGGTTCCAGAGATATGCATTGCCTAAGGAGGTCCCAATAGTTTAATCAGGCTTTGATCATACTCAGAAACTATTAAACTAAGCAAAAAAAACATTTTATATCGTAAAAGTCAATAAACTGTCTTAGGACCATTTTCAAAAAAATTCTGTAATGATGCATTATTATGGATTTATTTGAAAAAAAATTTTTCCAAGAAAGAAAAGATTATATAAAAAAGAATCGCAGAAAAAGAAAATTTTAAATAGCAAAAAAATCCTCATTGCAGTTTTCAGAAGTCGAAAATAAATAAACAGAATTTGCATATTAATGAGATGTAATCAGTTAAAGTAACATACAAAATAAAAATAAAGTAAAACGCAAAAAATAAAGTTACCACGCAAGTTATGAACTTAACAAACAAATAAATGATAAAATACAAGACTAAAATAAATTTACATTTTTATTTGCTTCCTTCTGTTGTCTTTTTTTTAAGAATATACTAGACAGAATATATTACATTAAATAAAACACAAAAATAGTATAATAAAATCAACCAAAAAAATTCCTAGTGAAATATCTAATACCAATATAATAATGCATAGGATAATATATAAAGAATCTGACTGATGTTTTAAAAACATTGATGCCATATTCTTTACCTCAGTATTTAGTGGAAAAAATTAGCAGACGACATTCAAGCAATTATAATTTAATGAGATAATGCCTGAAATACTTTTTTTACATCTTAATCGTGAGGAATTATTTTTATTTACTTTTCGTATTAAAAATTTTGTTTGAAAAGAAAATGCTGTTATAAAATAAATAACAATGAACGTCTCATATTCTTTTCCCATAAAAATATTTAAATACTATATTGTTAAACAAATTCTAAACACCGTTTCATTTTTTTAATAAAAGAATAAAAATCTCTTTGTATATTCTAAATTGATTTAATTGTTTATCATAACAGACCAAATTACCATGTTTTTATTATAATAAAAATTATAAATTCTTCCACATTTTCTCTTCAGAAATTTTCTTTTTACTAATTTTCTAAGATAAAATTACCTTTAATGTTTATTCATTTAATTCAAATTAATAGTTAATTTGAATATTTATATAAAAATTGTTCTATTTATTAAACAAGAGTTACTTATTACGATTAATATTGTTATGTTGATAAACATACAGTGGCTCCCAAAAGTGTTCGTACACCAACAAGAATCAATTAAAAACCTCATTTTTTACCATTATATATTCTTATTTTTACATGAAAATTTTTTCATAGCATATTTTTACAATTCTTAATAAAGCAGTGAAGAATAAATTTTAATCACGATGCAAATTATTTTTTTAAAAATGACAATAAATAAAATTGCACAAAAATAGGACACAAAAGTGATCATACACTTTAAAAAAACATCACTAAATATGAAATTTTCTAAATTTTTATAAATGTTTAATATTTAGTAGGATATCCTTTATTCTTTATAACAGCTTTTAAACGTTTGGGCATAGATTTAACTAAACGGTCGGTTACTTCTGCACCGATCTTGTTCCATTCTTCGATCATTACTGCTTTCAGTTGAATTTTCGATTTAATGTCGTGACTTCTTATTCGCACCTCTAATTCTTTCCAAATATGCTCTATAGGGTTTAAATCCGGTGATTGAGCTGGTGTTTTAAGGGTTTGAGGGCAATGATAGAGACAAAAAAGATGAACATTCATGGCCGTGTGCTTAGGATCATTGTCTTGGTAATACACAAAGTTGTTTAAAATGCCCAATTTTTGTGCTGACACTTTTATATTATTATTGAGAATATTTATATAAACTTTATGATCCATTAGACCATCAATGAATACTAAATTGCCTACTCCAGCCGCTGACATACACCCCAAAACCATGACACCTCCACCGCCATGTTTTACTGCTCCAACTAAATTCTTGGGATTAAGTTCTTCGTTGTTTTTTTCTCCATACAATGATTCTCCCATCCGACCCAAAGATGTTAAACTTGCTTTCATCTGCAAATAAGACACGATTCCAATAGCTCTCTGGCTGGTTTATCAAAGATTTGGCAAATTTAAGCCTAGCAATTCTGTTCTTCTGACTTACAAAGAATTTTCTTCGTGCAGAGTGGCCATGTATACCAGCATTCCAAAGAATTCTACGAACAGTTTCACAGGAAATAGAAGTTCCATTTGATTCATTATATTGTGAAGTAGACTTTATTGCACTCAGACGTGGATTTTTTAGAAATTTACTCACAATATTTCTTTGACTTCTAGCTGACAGAATTTGAGGGCGAACAGTACGAGGCTTGTTTGCAATCCTTTTTCCCTCTCTGTAACGTTTTATTATGCTTTGCACCGTTGAATGAGGTATATTAGTTATAGTTGCAATGCCTCTAATTGATTTTCCAGCTTTAAAATGAAATATAATTAATTTTCGTACGTCTAAACTCGTTTCTTTACGAATGCGCGTCATATCTAAGAATAAAGTAAATAGAATAAATAATTGTGATATTAAATACTGAAATCAAACGATTTTAGTGTATTTTTCAATTAGAAGAAAAATAAGCCGCAAAAGATATTTTTATGATGAATTTAAATAAATAATGTTTGGATGTACGAAGACTTTTGTGTTCTAATTTTGTGACATTTTTTATTTATTTATTTTTTAGAACAATACTACTTGATTTTTTATAAAAATATTTGTTCAGTTTTATTAAGAACTTTTTAAAGATGCTAATTAAAAAAAACCAACTAATAAAATGCTTTATTAAGAAGTATAGAACACAATTTCTGCAAATTTCTTTAGTGTACGAACACTTTTGGGAGCCACTGTATATCACATAATATTTTCTGAATGTGTACAAGAATTATTTTTCATTACTGTATTATCTAGAATCAGAATACTTAATATGAATCCACGAAAAGATTAGATTTGCTAAAGTGGGATTTTGCATTTCTTAGCTACTGAATGTACCATTTTAAATAATAGAAATATTTAAAATATTTTTTATGAAAATTATGAATATTATATTATTATTATATATTATATTATTATTATAATTATTATGAATATATTAATATATAATGCAATTAAAAATAATAATATATTAACGGAATATAATTGTAAATTCAGGATTTGGAAGCCAACACAAAATCGCAAAACCCTGAAAGAAATACTGTCTGGTAAATTTAAATTTTGATCATATTTGCAATACATATTATTAATTTTTAAAGTCTGCTTAAAATTTTCCTTTTTATACTATAATTAAAATTTAGTTTTCATATGGTACATTTTTCAGCGCTTCATGATTTACTAGCTTTGATTTGATGTCTATATTTTTGATAAAAGCAATATTTTTATTTTTATTTAATATATTTATAATTTATTATTATAAATATTATGAAATCTTATATTCAGTATTTTCCTAAATTCATAACCAGATGGTATCCCTTATATGAAATCAGACTTTTCTTTTCTGAATCTTTTGAACTGCAGTTTTGTTATCGAAAAAAGTAGAAGTGCACAAAATTTCAGAATTCGAGTGTTTCAATAAGTACGTGAAAAATCGTTTTCAAAATTCCATCTTTGCAAGCGTAATATAAATTAAATAAATACGTTTAAAATGTTGAATACAGCTGCGTCTGTTGGAGGTAATTTGAGAAATCTCAAGATATAGATAGAAATAAATTAATCAGAAATGGTAGGGAAAAAAAAACAAGCATGTTGCATGAATAAAATGATCCCTTTAAAATCTGAGATTCAAAAGTAAATAAATCTACTTCTGCTCCAAATCTATTCGCACAGAAAACGATCAGCAAGTAGCTAACTTAATCCTGCAATGTGACTTTTTCAGATTTAAGAGATCGTAATTTCAAAAGGCTTACGATCACGATAAAAAGGAGGGAAAAAAATATTCCACTTCGTTGCGCAAGACGGAGCAAAGCAGGAAAAAAAAATCATTATAAAAAGAGCTGGAATATAAGCAACTGTTCTTTCACAAAATAAACCCTTTAATTAAAATTTACGTGCTTGGCGCTTTTTTCCCCCACACATATTCAAAGTACAAGCATTCAAACATCGCTCGGATTTACCTAAACAGTTTTCTCTGTACTGCTTGTTTTTTTTCCCCCGCATCGTTCAAAGCAGCTGAAAAGATTTTATTTATTTTAATAGATCTTTTCGCTTTCACTGAGTTTAGATGAGGTCTAAAATAGAGGGAGAGGAGTGGAGTTGTCGTTTAGCCGACAGCTGAGAGGGTGGGGTTTATTTTTGGCATGTTTTCGTCTCATTTTCAAGGGGGGAAAAAACTGTTGGGTTGTTTTTACACTAATAGCTGTAATGTTCCTGCCATGTAATTATTGATTTATCTTAGGGGGATTTATTTATATATATATATATATATCAATATTTGCTTGCGTTGCATGATAGATGTTCGGAATGTGTAATATTCGGATACAAAATATACAAATTACATGCAAAAATTAGATTCTGATTTAAGACCATCCCCATATTCATCTAGTGGTGTTATCTCCCCAAAGCTTTCTCGCATACACTCTAATAATTGTGTTATCCTAATGAACGCCTTACATGGTAATGGCGTACAATAGTTACGAAATACTAAATATGTAAAATCATTGCAAAGATTACATTTTCATTTAAGACCATCCCTATGTGCAACCAGCTGAAGAGGTCTCTCCAAAACTGTCTCGCATACTCTCTAATAATTATGCTATCCCAAAGAGCGTCTTACATGGCATTAGCATGCAATAGTTTCGAAATATTAAGCTTTGAGGTGAATTTAGCATTTTTATTGAACCTGTCGTGTCATCCTTGGCCAGTTTTTTTGTGATTAATCCTTGGCATGCGGTGAAAAGTATCCATAAGTCGAATTTGGTCTACAGAACAGGTTTTTCCCAACCGATTGAAACAAAAATTTGACACACACAAAAAAAACTATACTTAAAATCGTAAAATCATGTGCAAAATTTGATACATTTAAGTCATTACGTTTTTGGTTTATCGAGTATACTTGTTTTAGAAATTACAGACCGACAGACGGTCAACTCCTTGTTCGATTTCGTTCAAAATTTTGTTCGCATCTATAATAAAGATGTTAAACTCGAGTACCGATTTTTATGTTTCGAGCTCTCTTCGTGTAGCGATTGTGCCAACTTATATTCGAACAGCCGGATAGACAGACAGACAGCCTTCCCTGAACAGATTTTGCTTAAAATTTAATAAAAATCTACAAATTTGGTTTTAAACCTGCATACCAAATTTCAACCGTCTTGCTCAAAGCGATTTTTATTCATCTTTGTCATAGATAGACGGACGGACATTTACTAAAAGGGGGGTTCAGGATGGTTCAAGAAGGGGGGTTCGAAAACGTGTAGATTCGTCCAAATCTCGAGTTCGAATTTTTTGACGATTATTATACTTTTTCTATACTACATTTACGAGAAAGTAAAAAAAGTTTCAACTGGATATCTAAGCAAGTTCTTTCTTTCAAAAAAGTAAAGATCTTTTTGTGTTTAAGTTACTCAAATTTTTCTGTGTACAAAATATATGTGTTTCTGCTTATAAAATAATAACATATAACTGGACGATGTGTGGCGAAATGTTGTGAGGTCCAATTCTATGTCTTCATACAAGATTCATGCACTGGAATGCACAAAAATTAAATGTCAGATTATATTTTGGTATGAACGGATTTTCTTATTTATTGGTAACTTTCGGTTTGTGTTAAGAAAGGAGTAATTGATTGTTTAAGAAACCATGCGCTTCGGAAAACATTTAAGCATGGCATTGGCTATGGTGTAGCTGGGAAAGGAAAAAATCAAAGTTTTGACTCTTCCTTAAGGGAAGGAGTACATGAAAGCAAAATACTATTGAGTTTATGAATGTTCCTGCATCTAAAGGGAAGGGGGGGGAGGTACCTCAAGAATGAGGATGAGAAGTTTCCGGTATGGTGGATGGTTGTCGCCACCGTGATGGGTGCCGAAATCGTGGTGATTGACTTCCTCCTATAGGTGACGAGACATGCTTCCCATGGGAAGAGTTGTACCGTAGCCGGTGATGGTTCTTAGCACTCAACCATAGTTCCGACCTGTATTGCTGTGGCGATCCGGTCAGTTAGATTTATCAATGTGCCTAGGAGTAGCCAATGTTTTTATAAATATTTCTGCGTCCTTGTGTAATTGTTTATATCTGAAAGAAAAGTGCATCCAGGCGTCTTTAGTCGAAGTACTACCAGATGTCTTTAGTCGAAAAAAATAGTACTTCTGACTTGGCATCATGTGGAAGGGTTTATCAATATCCCAGGTACCAGGTAAATTTATTAATAATCACTGCACCTCTAGGATGTATCTGTCTTTAAAAATATATATTGTTGAAGATTCGGCGCGGTGGCCTGGTAGTATGGATCTCAGCTTCGGAACCGGAGGCTTTCTGGTTCTAGCCACGATTCCACGGAGGAACCGTCGTGTAAAGGGGTCTGGTGCAGGTTAAATCGGTCGGGGTCAGACGTCCTCCTGGTGGGGTGTGGAAATGTGAAGAAAGGGTACCAGCTCAAGTACCATCCTCGTCACCTGACCTCGATTCAAAATTGGGAGATCCGTCCCAAAATAGCCCTAATGTTTCTTTAAAACGGGACGTTAATATAACTAAACCAAACTCAGCTAAAATTATTGAAGATTTTTTTTGTTGTTTTTGTTGCTGAGAGAAGATATTAATATACTTGACTTGAGACATCCGTTCTAATTTCAAAGTCTACGACTAAAGACGCAATGGAAAAATAATTAATTTAGAAAAGAATCTCGTTACCGACATATGTCAACATTCACGGGAAGGAAGAATTCGCAATAAAAAAACAACTGAAAATTGTTTTCTTAGCTCTGTGGGCGGCATATTTTTCTCATTCCTTGTAACCCGCGACCTGTGTTTAATTTTGTAGCTGAGCCTCCTTCTCTCGGTCTCCTCTTTCCTGAGAGATATGTATCTCGGCGTGAGTAGAAGGCTGTTCAAGGGATGGAAAAGAATGAAAAAAAAAATTATAATTTTTTTTTAACTTAAGGTTGTAAAAACCGCGCGTAATAAATAACATCGTGTAAAAAAAATTGGTTAGCTACTGGAAAACGAAGTAGCAATTAAGGCAAGGCCGTGGCAACTCCCCTCCGATACTTCCCCCACCCTTTCCTTTTTGCTTTGCCTCCCACCTGCTAAGTTGGTTGTAATAATAGAAACTACACGACTACCGTATCGTGAACGAGTGTTCTTCGTTTGAAATGAGAGTAAAACGAATATGTTTGTTACATTAAGCAGTCAGCCCCCATAGTGTGGAGCACTTTATTTCACCTCTTGAGAAGAGTTGTTGACGTAATTAAATATTAAAAAAATTGTAGTTTGTGTCTTTGGGAGTTTAAATATTTTCTCACTTTAAAAGAATGTGAAAGATGCTTCTGAGTTTAAAAGAACGTAAAAGATGCGGGTAAGTGATTATATTAAAGTTTTTGTTATTAATTTTTTGTTAACTAAAAAATTCTATTTCTTAATCTGGAATTTATGTTGTTTTATTTATTTGTATTTTTTTTCGATATTATGTATTAAGTGATATTATTTAGATAAATGTTATTTCGTTCTTAAAATCCCCTATTGATTGCCCACTTTAGAAAAAAAATAAGAATTTAATAAAAAAAATCATAAAATGCAAATATAAACAAATCATGTGAGCTGAGAAAAATCATTTAATCTAAGTATTAAACAAAAAAATAATCATAAATTGTAAATATAAATGAATTTTGTGAGTCGAGAAAGTTGATTTTGTTAAAATGTAGCTATTTTAATGCCCAATTCACAACAAAATTGCGAAAAAGAGGAAAGAATGGAATCGCATATAAAATGTTTCGTATTAATTTAATTTTGGTATTCTTTTGGCATGTTACATGATACCGTGGTAACATTTAAACTGATTTCAATTTGTAGTGACTTATTTTCTTAATCAATATAAATAAGTTAATAAAGCTATCATTGCCAGATACATAAATAAATCCTTTTGCATTTCACAACGAAAATATTTTTTTAATGTTACTGTGGAAAATAAAGGTAATAACAATTGATATAATCGTTTGGTTTTCTTTTCAAAATTTTGAATAACTGATTTTATTATAATTGTAACTAACTTATCTACATATGATAGGATATATATATATATATATATATATATATGCGCAAACAACAAATGCATCTATAGTAGATAGCAAAGCATGAAAAAAATAATTTAAAAAAAACTGAGAGACATTGATTTACATAACCCAAATGAATTGCCGAAACGATGTATTTTTTAAAATTTTATTTGAAGTAAGCTATTTATTTCATGATAAACATTTTTTCAACATTTTTTTTCTTTCTAATTAATTCCCATTCTGCGTTATAGAATAAAAAAATCATTTAATTTGAACTCGAATTTTAATGTCTTTATGTTACTTGAAAAAGTATTAAATAGAGAGTATGACTTATAAAATTAGCTCATAAAATGCATTATAATTTATACTATATATGCCTACCAATAAAGCATTTTTAATTCACTCGCATTTAACTGTTCCAATCTAAAATTACTAAAAAAACCGTTCAAAATGGAGAGACAAAGTCTTGCTTTTTATTTTATTTATAATATTGTATTGAATAACAAAAGTGGAGATCAGCAGAAACCATAACAGAAATATCAATTATAAACTTTTCTCATTCAGTAAATTCTGAAGCTATTCATCACAATATTGAACATTACATCTCTTACAAAACAGTCAATGCAGCTAAACATCCAATTCAGTGACCCCACCCATCATAGAGGAGCAGTATGTCCTTCATCAGGATTTCTGTAAACCAGAGTCATTCAATACGACACGGGATTAATCAAGAGTATTTATCTATTGAGTAAAATGTTTATTCCCATTTACAAAGGCGTAAAATTACTGGCGACAATTGCCATAAACATATTAAAATAATTGATAGAATTAGTCAACCAGTGCCAACCAATAATCGTATTTCATCAGTTTTTATTTTACAAGAAAGCTCATGACCGATAGATATGTCATCAGTGGTCGTTTGTCACTGCCTATCCTAATTTTTAAAAGAAAGCTCAAAACCACTGTACGTTATCTGTAATGGGATCAACTTGACAAAATACCCCAACCAACGTACCAATGGTTTCACTATTTTTAACCCTTTAAAGGGCCATTTTTTTCTAGTCATATTATGTTAAAATATTTTTAGGCTTGAAATTAGAATAAAAAAAGGGATTCATTTAGCTTATTAGACAAATTTAATTTGATTAATTACTTAATTTGTTTAATTAACAATTAAGTAACAAATCAAGACACATCATTTTGTGTGAGATAAAGAACAAGCATCTAAGTTTCTGACTTGCTAAAAAATTTATCAGAACCTATGCCAACCTATATAATTTCATACAAAGATTGATAAATTTGGTGGGAAGCATACTTCCCACGGCCCTAGAAAGGGTTAATTCATTTGAAAGCGTATGATTCCTAGATGTGCCTGTTTTTCATTACTTTCCATAGCGTTTAACAAAAAACTTCAGGTAGAAAGTAAAATAAAAAAGAAATCGTGTCACAAAATTTTCAGTTAGAAAATAAAGTAAACCAGCTGTAGTGGTCTCTCTAAAAATTTCTCGCATAATTTCTAATAAAGGCGTCATCGTAGGGAATACCTTACATAGCATTTATTATGAAATATTAACTTTTGGCGTAAATTTAGCATTTTTGTTGAATCTATCGTGTCATCCTTGGCGAGTTATTTGGCGATTAATTCCTAGCACGCGATTAATGGTATCCGAAAATCGGATTTGTGTTTTAGATGCGTTTTCCCCACCCGATTGAAATAAAAATTTGACACAAAATTGCACTTGTAGTCACAAAATTACATATACTTAAAGTCGTAAATTTGTTATATTTAAGTCATTACGTCTTTAAGTTATCGAGTTTACATGTTTCTAAAAGTACAGACAGACAGACAGTCAACCCTTTGTTGGAGTTGACTCAAAATTTGATAGGTGTCTAGACTTTAGATGTTAAATCTGTGCACCGAATGTTATCTATCTATCTAGCTCTCTTCGTTATGTAGTTATCGTGTTAATTTATATTCGAACAGCCGGACAGGTAGACTTTTTCTGAGCGAATTTTACTCAAAATTTGACAAAAATCTACAAATTTGGTACAAAGACCGTATACCAAATTTCATCAATCTAGATCAAAGTGTTTTTGAGTTATCTTTGTCGCAAACGAACAGACGGACATTTTCCAGAAAAAAGTGTATGTCGAACTCGGGAAAGTATAAAACATAGAAATTCGCCAAAATCACGAGTTTGAATTTTTTTGACAATTACCATTACTTCGTATTATGAGAAAGTAATAATAGTGCGTTTTCTTTTCAAAGAATTTCCACTTTTCTTTAAAAATGATTTCTCAAGTTTTTTACTGCACTTTCTCTATATTACATATATGAGAAAGTAAAAACTCCAACTTCAACAATTGGACCAATGTTGTCAATTTTCTTCTACAATTAATTTTGTGCATTTTGGGAACGTCGATAAACAGTCAAAATAAAACTCCTATTTATTTTGATAAGATGTAATTCATTAAAATTGGTTGGCATTACTAAATTAAAACTGTTAATATGATGGCCGAACATTTGATCGCCAAAGGCGGCTGACATTAAATTATTGAGATTGAACTGACATTAAATTAGCCGAGTAATTTAAAAAGACATTTCAGTAGCCAAGAACGCCCTAAACCTGCTTCATTTCCCCTGCTCCTGAGCCAAGGAAAAACAAGAACTGCTACACATGATATCGCCGATGCCACTCTTCCAAAAGAAAAACTCCTTTCTGTGTAGTCGCTTCTTTAGCAACAAACTGTCGCACATTCATCAGACAGATGACTGTTTATATGCGCGTTTACGGGCGGCAGAGCTCGGATAAAGCGTGCCACTAAAAAAAAAGGGCGCGAATAAAAATAAAAATTATGGTGATGAGTTCGTTGTTAGCCGAGTTAAAAGAGGATCTTCACTCCTTTTATTTATTTAATTTTTTTCCCCATCTTACTCCACCTCGCTGAAGTGTACCGGGAAAAAATAAAGCACCGGGTAAAATAAAAAGGCGCACTTTTGGCGTTCGCCTGGAAGCAGAATGACAGCATTTATCTGTCACAAGTCGGCCCTCATTAACGCAAGTGCGCCAAACTAAGTAGCGCCATAGTTAAAAGTTGGCTCGTAAATTATGTTTCTCTTTTCATAATTGGAAGCACCCCCTGACCTAAGCCGCCTTTTAAAATTGAATGTAATTTCTTCGAGTGCTTCTTCGGGTTTCTTTGAGGCGTTTAAATTACGATTACAATAAAAGTAATCGATGTTCTCCTAGTTGCACCTACCGCTCTTAAACATTGTTCGTTGTCATGGGTTTTTTGTGGCCGTTAATTTTTGTTGTTATTTGCTCCTTTTTTTTCTTCCACCGTTCTCGAACTTTTTAGGTGAGTGGAAGAGTTTTTCTTATTCGGCTACCATTTGTTAAAGATCACATTTCTTTGACAAATTAACGTTTTAACACGCAATTGGGCGTTTAATTTTTTTTGTATATGGTTTTCTGATTTACACCTTAAGAATTATCGAATTAATTAACCTAAACGACCAATTTTTCATCGTATTTTCTTAAATGTTTGGGAAAAGAAAATTAAAATTATGAATATTCAAAAATTGAAATACGACGGAGATTATGTTGCGTGGTATTTGTTTATTTCTATACTTATTATTATCTTTGTTTTCAATAAATTTAAGGCAACATCAATTGCAGATGACTTTTTTTTAAGTAAAATATTTTATAAATTTGTTACTGTTTTTGTTGTTTGCTTTTTGTTTTTCCAAAACTAAATCAGATCATTAGGTTAGTTCATTTGAGGGAATAAAATTTAATTCATTAAAAATGCCATTCAAAATTTTCGCTTCCTAATATATATTTTTAATAACCTAATATATATTAATTTAATAATATTTTTAATAATATAATAGTATAATTTAATAATATATATTTTTAATATATATTTTTAATGCCATTCTTTGGAAGTTAAATTTTATTGGAACAGTTTGAATTATATACAAAGAGATGCTGCAGTTTTTACTGAAATCGTCTGCCACATTAAAATCTAATTATAAATAAAGATAAAAATATTTTGTAAAATTTCTTGACTTTTCCAAATTGATTCCGATTGGTGTTTAATTTTCTTTAATGAAAAAAAGATAATATTATGTATAGAGATGCAACACACTCAAAGAAAAATTATCATAAAAAGTATGATATCGGCTTAATAATGTGTTATATATTACATCAAATAATATAAAGGCAGAAATTATGTATCGAAATATAGTGACCCATTTATATGAAATAAATATATTACTAGTATGTGCGTACGTTGTGCAATACAGGAGTATTTTTAAAGCACAACGAGTTTTTGCATAGAAAGTGCAAATTTTTTAATTTTAATTCATTGCCAGATGAAATAGTTATTGATGAAATATGACTCATAAAAAGTTATTAACATGAGATAAAATAGATGATTTATTAAAATAATGGGGTAAATCCATGATCAAGCGATAGCCAGGTGCTTAATGAAACTGAATTTGGATTTGCCAAGCATCTTTTGCGAAGAAAAAGGTTTGATGCATCAGCACAATGGAAAACACCATGAAAACAAGCTTCATGTAATATGGTCCGCATGGTAACTTTATTATGCGACTATTTCATCACTAGTATTAGCACCATTAAGTTCATTTATCTAAATGAACAGAACTTTAAAGTAAGCATTCAAATTTCAAAGTTTTAAATGATCATTTTTGCAAATATTAAAATCCAAAATTTGATTAGGTGGGTTGGTTTCGAATAATTTTGAAGAGGCGATTTGCAATTCTGGATTGTACATAGTAAAAAAATAAAAATAAAGCTATAATTATTTATTTTCTTCTGATTTTTCAATTTTTTCCGTTCAAAGTAACAAGATTCGAAGATTTTATTTGATTTATATTTTGAAGTACAATTCTTCCTTAATAAAAATTAGTTTATCAGTTATTTTCAGTACTATGAAAAAGACTATAAATGTCCTGCTCGAAAATCTTGAGGAAGGCGATGATACGCTGGCAAGATGTAGGTGTATCACTTTATTTTATTTTTTTTAATTAAACTTTTTCAGTACCAGTCTTTATTGATTCTTACTGCATTATCGACAATGATTACATTATCATCATCTTGTTGCTATTATTTACTGATACTACTTAAGGACCAAAGATTTCAAGAACATAAAATAATATAATTTACTCTAATTGCATACATATTAGATTCATCTAGAGAGCAGCACTGTCCAAAGAATGACAAACCTACTATTATAATAAAGCATCCTTCTTAGCTCACTTTCTGCCTAGAAATATTTTGGGTGAGGTTCTGATGTAAGAATCGGCTGTATTTATCAGCTGTTGCCATCTCATAATTAGCAACAATTACGATTTTTGCCGCAGAATAATACTACGGCTTTTGTTACTTTTCGGATGGCAACTGCAGAATATTGAAAAGTTAGCAGAGGTAGTCAGGAAGTAAATGCAAGGGGAAAAAATTTGGGTGCAGGAATCGTGAATAGAATCGATTATTTAATCGGAATCTTGAATCGTGTGGAAACAATCGATCATCCATCTAAAGACCGTTATGAAGAATGCTTTAATTACTATGCTTATTATTGTCATTAGACATGGTGAAGATTGGGAAAGTCTGTTATACTTACAAAGAGAATTCTTAGCATGAACAATTCTTCTTAATTTAAATCTAGTATTGAAGGGTTACATGCAGTTTTGGTTGTATTTTTCAAGATCTCTAAGGTTTTTTATTTACTCATCAGCGTATTCATTATGATGTCGTTATCAATAGTTTAGGAATTAATTTTTATTGTATTTTATGTTTTATATTTCATTCCTTCTTATTCAATAACTGATACCATCATTTGGAACAATACTTTTTTGTGTGATTAACAGCTGGAGTGGTCCCTCCAAAACTTTCCGTATAAATTTAATAAAGATATTATGTCTTGCATAAAGATGTTATGTCTTGTCTTCTAACGTCTTGCATAGCATTGACATACAATATTTACGAAATATTAACCTCTGGTCTGACCCTTGGCGACGTTTTTACTGAATTTATTGTGTGACCCTTGGCGACATTTTTACTGAATTTATTATGTGATCCTTGGCGACATTTTTACTGAATTTATTATGTGACCCTTGGCGACATTTTTACTGAATTTATTATGTGACCCTTGGCGACATTTTTACTGAATTTATTATGTGACCCTTGGCGACATTTTTACTGAATTTATTATGTGACCCTTGGCGACATTTTTACTGAATTTATTGTGTGACCCTTGGCGAGTATTTTGGTGATTAATCCCTGGAATGTGGTCAAAAGTATCCAAAAATCGAATTTCGATTTCAAGTGCATTCTTCCCAGCCTTATTGAAGCAAATATTTGAAATAAAACTACACTTAAAGTCGTAAAATCACTTACAAAATTTGATATATTTAAGTCATTGTGTTTTTGAGTTATCGCGCTTGCATGTTTCTAAAAGTACAGATTAACAGACAGTCAACCCCTTATTGGATTTCTGTCAAAATTTGGTAGGTGTCTATACTATAGGTGTTAAATCTGTGCACCGAATTTTACCTATCTAGCTCTCTTCGTTTTATAGATATTGTTCGAACTTATGTTTGTACATGCGAACTGGCAGACTTCTGAACATATTTTATTCAAAATTTGATATAAAGATCGTATATTAAATTTCATCCCTTTAGCTGAAAGTGTTTTTGAGCCATCTTTGTCACAAACAGACGGACAGACATTTTCTAAAAATGTGTTTTTCGAACTCGGAGAGGTCTGAAACATGAAGATTCGTCAAAATCTCAAGTTTTTTTTTTTTTTTTTTTTTTTTTTTTTTTTTTGACGATTGCAGTTCTTTTTTTATACTTCTTTTACAGGAAAGTAAAAATGACGACTTATATTTAAATTTATACCATACATTGATATATCACTAATGTCAATTAATATTTTTCTAAGTTGGATTCTCCTTGTCTTCTCTTCCAACAATTGGAAAGCGATGAATCAATGTCTAACAGGTTGAAATCTTTTATAACAAACATTAAAGGCTTTGCAGGAAATTTTGATTTGCCGTTTGAAAATATTTTACGATTTCTAATATTATAATTATCTCAAATATTATCCATTTCACGAAGAAGAATTTCCTTTTATCTGTCTGTGATAGCAAAACTAGTTTCTAACTGTCTTCGAAAGACAATGCCATTATTGTTTATAAAAGGTCCTCTACGTCAAACTTATCGAGCAAAGTAAGTGACATAAGTTTCAAACCAACCCTTTCGACAATTCCAAAATTAATAAGCATTGATGAAGGATGAATTATTTTATATTCTAAATCATACATGACAAAATATACTGTTATCAATGCATAATTATGTGGCTTTAATAACTGTTTGTAATTGATTTCCATGTGGCATTTGTGCTTATAAAGGTTGTCCCAAAATTAAAGCAAGATTTGTATTTGCCACTGTTCGTGCAGCAAAGTGTTGGCAACCCTATAAAAAAATCGTTTGACAACTGATAGCTTAAAATTAGTAAAAATGGGCCGTTACACGATAGAACAACGTGTTTTCATTGTTGAACAATATTTCAAAAGTAATGAAGTTTGTAGACCACAGTTCAATAAAGTTTGAGAATTGGCACCCTATATCGTGTGATTTAACACCATTGTATTTCTTTTTATGGGATTATTTGATGTCAAAGGTCAATGCTAACAAGCCCACAAGCATGCCTGCAATGAAGGAGGAAATTCAACGCTGCCGCTGCATCAACGAAATTCAGTCACATTTAGGCATGGAAAATTCCGAAAGAATGCTAAATACCAGCAAAGTCGTGGAGGCCATTTGCTTTATATGTTATTCCATACACAACCCTATCCTGTCTAGTTTACGATTTCTTAAAAATATAACAATTTAAAGAAAAAAAAACTGCTTTTTATTTAATACAAATCTTGCGTTAACACGTTGTTCTATCGAGTAACGCTCCATGTTTACTAACCCTAAGCTATCGGTTGTCCAATGTTTTTTTTAATAGGGTTGTCAACAATTTACTGTACGAATGGTGGGAAATTCAAATCCTTCGTTAATTTTGGGACACCCTTTATGTACCTATGGATATCCTTTATTATCTGTGGTCAACTTTCAAGCCATTCAGATTTAATTTTCTGCATATGCTCTTGGATCGTCCAAAAAATTCATAACAGAAAGAAAATATAGTACATATGTGCTACTATTCATTTTTATAAAAAGTTTATATTTTGAGTAGAATCAGATCCTAAGGCTGTACATCATGCTGCGCCCAAAAACTACGATAAAAATAGATACTTTTTTGCAATTATAAACTTACTTTTTGTGCTTTATATGTTGAGAAAGTTTAAGTTCTCTAAACTGGCTTAGATTTAAGGTACAGAAATGAAACTTATCATCTGTGTAGCTCTTTAAAACGATATTCTGCAATACTGTTACTACATCATTATCTAACGACCGACTCCCCCCTTTTTTAGAACATCAACATTCTTCTTTGTTCATTAGACAATGAAGAAGAAGGGATGGGCTGTAAAAAAAAGTAGAGACAGAAAAAAAAAAGAGTAAAAGCAAAATCATCCCACCCTTCCCTCTGGTACCCAAGGGTGACTTTCAGAAACCACTAAATTAAGCCTTCGAGCGGAATAAAATCGATGAAATGCCCTATTACACATCGATATCGATCCTCTAAGTATCTGTTCAGTTTCTTACTTCTCTTGTTCTTTTTTTTCAAAGTAGAAACAAACCCTACCAGAACAATGACTTGGAAAAAGATGATAAAAAGAAAAAGAAAAAAAAAGCCACAACCACCCCTCCAAGAGGCAAAATATGCTGACATCATCCGTCTCCCTTGTTGCAGTGGCGTCGTAAATCCCCTTGCTTTCCAGGGGGAAGACGTATTCAATAGGTCGTGCAGGCAAGAGGCAGAAAAAGCGCTGTCCACGCCATTTCTGCCTCTTGAATTATAGCACGTAACTCTGTCCTTCCCTGACTGTAACCGTGACTACAACTGTCCTTCGGTGTGGGGGGGGGGGGGTCGCCTCTACATTTTTTCTCCCAAGAGGGTAAAAAAGTCCCTTTGCATTTTTGTGGGGTCAGATCTGATCGCTCCATATTATCTGTAAGGTTATCAGCTTAAAGTTACTTTTAAGTGTTTTTTGGCCTGTAAAAGTCAGTAGTGGCGTTACCAGTTTCTAGATAAGACGTTCAGGTGGCTATAAAAACGGTGATAACATTATCTAGGCAGAAATTTCTAAGCTCCTTTTTTTTATATATATATTTTACTATTCTTGCATTGTAGGATCTATATTTTTATGAGTTGATTGGAAAGGTATGATCTCAAAAAAATCGAAAATTCGTTTTATAGAGACTAAATTTAAATCGTTACTTTTTTTTTCTTTCGACAAGGTTTACCAAAATTATTTATATGAAATTATAAATGATTTAAGTATTTTAACAATCAGTATAACAAGAATCAGTATATACATTTTCTCAGAGCTCTCTACAATGCTAGGCAGAGTTTGAAAACATTTTCACTAATGCGAAATCTGTTTTGAAGTCCTACAACTCAGACAGATTTTTTTATGCGAGCAAATAAAACTAAACATGAATAAAAGTTAGTTATAAAATCGTAAACTTGACGTTTTATCTGCATTTTCTTATGATGATTTTTTCTCAAGTTCTATGAGCTGAGTTTTGCAATTTTTATTGTTTTATACTACGATGATTCCTAATCTCCTCATTTCAGTTGGATATTACTTTATATTTGCCATTGCATTTCTTTCTGTGAGTGAATCTCTATTTGTTTCAAGCCGATTTCGGCTTTTAGTTTTGGTTTGAATGATTGTGGACATTATGAATAAAGACGATCCAACAACAAGGAAACAAAAATTTTAATGTTATTATATTTTTATATCTAAAATGTAAATAATATATATTTTTTATTATTTTTTAAGCATTCTGCCAATGTGCATGATATTTTGCACTACATCTTTCTCCGAAATATTGTTAATAGTATAGAAACCATCTAGACGGGCACATGTTCTAGTAAACAAAAATTTCCTAACCTTACTAGACAAGTTAATAAATGGCAATCTGTGATTTATATAATAATCTGCATGATTCAACAATTATTCTGCGCACTAATATGATTAGATATTCTAAGCTACGTTTGCCAAAATCACAGCTGTCAAAACGTGCCAAGCGCAAATGTTTTCCATAGTCTACGCCACACTTAATGATAGGCTCATAATAATACAGGTGCTCAGTGGCTACGAAATTCATTCTGACTTAGAGTTTATAACATAATTATGCATTCCATCAACAAAGTCAATATTTAATTCTTATTTCAGATTTTTTTTAAATGCGGAGTAGATTTCATGTATCTGCTGCAGTAATAAATTATGGATTTCATGATTTTTGTACCTTTCTGTTTCATGCTTTTAGAGGTCATCCAATAAATTTATTTTATTGCGATTCGCTGGATAATAATTCATTTTGTGAACCAATAATTTAAATATATTTCATTCATCAACTTTTTTCTTATTTCATTCTAATAACAAACTTCTGTTCAAAGCAAAACACTTTAATCGCATTTTAATTTTTAAGTTATATCTATCTATTACATAAAAAAATGTATGCAAATATTGCGTTTTATTCGCTTTGTGATTGGTGGATAACGAGTCACCTGACCGATGGCAGTTGAGGTTTGTTTTACCAGAATTGTTCGAAATATTTAGAGAAAATTTTTATTACATCGTAATAATTATTTGTATATCACTTGACAGTCAAATAGTGGCAAAGAAGGAAAAGTAAAGCTTTAATTAACAGTAAATTAGCTTAAAATAATATTATTTATTAATTGTACTTTTAGATGCACCGTTTGTGGCAACGCTAATGAATAGTTTTCTTGTTTCTTTCACGTTTTTGAGTAATAGAAATTTTTCGTCTCTCGGCTAGTAATCGTCTGAATACCCAAGCAATATACATGTTAACTCAGCATTGTTTTTTTTTTTTTTAATATTAATGGAACGTCCAGCGATATCACATGAAGAAAAAAAATGCAAAGAAAACCAACTGTTTTAAGAAAATTTTTATTTAATTTGTTTATTTATTTATTTTAGTTTCATGTTTTAATTCTTTATTCCTGCCATAAATATTAAAATTATGAAGTGATTTTTTTCTGGATTTTTACTAATGCTGAAATATTTCTCTTTTATTTTATTTCGAATTGAGCAATTCGAATTGTTCATAACAATTTTTAAATAGTTTGTTTCCATTTAGTTTTGTTGCCTGGAGGGAATAAATGAATCCCTCAGGAAATCTACGATTCCAGGGCAACATCGGGGTTTGTGAGCGAAAGAGAAGCCCCCTAGTAATATTATATAATATATTATTTTATATGTTGTTTTATTTATTTAAAATTTCACTCTTTTTTAATTTAGAGCTTTGAAAGAAGGGAAAATCTCGCTTAATTTTTAATTAAGATTTCCAAAAATAAATCGCACTGAAATACACATTCCTCCCCTCCAAAGTATAATTTTATCAAATTTGGTGGTTCTAAGTCAAATGGTTTGGCTTGTTGAACATCAAACGTTTTACTTTATATTAATGAAGAATGTTTTTAATAATAGTATACAACAGAAAACCACACCGCAAAATAGAGGAAATGAAATGATTATTTAAATACGAATTTTATTACTTGGTTTCATCTGGCTAAACTTAATATCATTCTCTACTCAGTATAATTCCTATAATTGAAGAATTATCCCAAAATTTCATTATATAAATATTTTATATTACGTTCTGTAGTAATAGTAATTCCAATCAGAAATACAATGGAAATCACCGAAAACTTAAGTATTTGTGTATCTATTTCAGATATATTTAAATATGGGTTTTTATTTTAAAATTTGTCATGCATCTCTTTCTTACTTAATAAAATGTTTTTAAAAAACTGGAAAGTTAAAAATAGTTAAAAAAAGGGCTTCAATAATCGTCTGCCCAGTTCTGCTCTACATTTTCGAGAGGTGTAAAATAAATCTTGCTATAACCCGCTTCCAACATAAACAATTGGTCCGATTTCGCCAAAAATGTTCGCCACTTAATAAAAATACTGTTGATATTGCTTCGTTCAGTGGTGATGGTTTGGTTGGTCGTACACAATACTCACCACTCTGCGTGCATAGCGGTAAATTAATTAACTTCGCTTCCATTGATACAGTTGGACCGATTTTGCCACTTTCCATGCTTAGTAACCAATCAGGATACTCTATGATTATTATATAATTTAAAATAGTATTTCATTTGGAGAGATAAAATGTGGTTCATAGAAATTAATTAACATGACGCTATTTATTTTAGACGAATGGCTGATCGCCAATGGCGACTAGTATGTTTTTTTTTTCTTCATGTTTGTATTTCCCCATAATAAAAATCCTAAAATCTAAAATAAACTGAGGTTTATAGAGGCAGAAATCTTAGCAGCCTCAATTTTTGATGGAAATATAATTCCTATTCCTGTTATTGCTTTCATATTATCTACAAAATTCATTTCACTTACATTTTAAAAGACGTTTTTTCTTCCTTTAAACCACGCTCTTAAGCAAATTTCATCTTTAGTTAAGACTGAGTATTCTTAAGCCCCTCTTTTAAGAAATATGTTTTACGGTGAATTAAATTTCTTTAATGCAGTTTTTCGTGGATATAAAAACCATCCTTATGAAATAATAAATGACTTAAATATTTGTGGTATTCCTTTCATCATAAAAACAGCAATTTTTTTTAATGAACTTAATTTCAAATTTAATTTTTTGCAAATCAAAAAATACCTGTGTTTGACATAATAAAGCTCATCATATTTGTACGTGATTTTTTTTTAAAACTCTTTTCCATCCATTTTTTTTGAAAAATATGGAAAAATGAGTGCTTTAAAAAAAACTATTATCTTCTCCTTAAATTTAAACGAAGTGAAATTTTTCTTTTCCAGGAGGAAAATTTCTCGCTGCAAAACTGACGGAATAAAGAGGAAAGTTCTTCTAGAGGCGGTGAAGGTTTTGTGTAGTAAGTAAAACTCTTAACTTATTTTTATAGTATAATTGAATAAAAAGGAAGATAATTTAAAGTGCCATCTTGTGTTTAGCTTGAGCTTTAATGAGGTAAAAAATGATAATGTTAATGAAAGAAAGGAGAATCATGTTCTTGCTTCTTTTACTAAGTAAAAGGTTTTTACCTTCTTTTTTTTCCCCTCCTCTTATTTTCTTGACGTTGCCATGATCTTTAGCATTAATATAATATTTAAAATTTATTTTTGAACCTGGAATTAAATCTTTTAAAAAATTTTTACTTTCTGAAATTTTGCCATGAAAAAAAAAATCTTAAAGGGATAAACGTTTTTGTGGAAGATGTGAAGTGGTTTGAGAAATTATTGATTTAAAGAACTTAGGCAAATTGCCCTATTATGAATATTTCAGAACTTACGGGCAGCTTCTTAAACTAAACCAAGGAAAGTAGTCTCTCCGAAATTTAATTGCATTATCCTGAGTAATTCTGATTCCTCCCCTCCTTCCGCGGGGGGGGGGGATAAACATTTAAGCAGCACCCAGAACGTTCACGATTGCTCATACTTTTTTACAAAGAAATCGGACCTCGAAGAAATCAAGGCGAAAGTGTGACAGCTTCAGTAGAGTGTCCCTCCTTCCGACCCTCCCGTAGAGTGGCAGCGTTCTGCATATGAGCCTTTTCTTCTTCGTAGTGTAATGTAGAAAACTGAGTGTGCGTTTTGGATACTTGCAAGATGACTAAAACCAAAATTTGTTACAGAAATAATTTTAGTAATAAGATCACATACCATATTTCATTTATCTCAGTTGACGAATATACAGGTATTTTAATGATGTAGTTATTGTCATGCAAGTTTACAACTAGCAATTCTAGATTAAATTACGAAGATTTACTGATTTCGATATTTTCTTGCAATCTTACAACTAGTGAGTCTAGATTAAATTACGAAAATTTTAATGATTTGATTATTTTCATGTAACCTTGCAAATAGTGATTCTAGATTAAATTACGAAAAGTTTAATGATTTGGTTATTTTCATGTAACCTTGCAAATAGTGATTCTAGATTAAATTATGAAGATTTTAATGATTTGATTATTTTTATGAAAGCTTACAATTAGTGATTCTAGAATAAATTATAAAGATTTTAATGCTTTGGTTATTTTTATGAAAGCTTACAATTAGTGATTCTAGAATAAATTATAAAGATTTTAATGCTTTGGTTATTTTCATGCAATCTTACAACTAGCGATTCTAGATTAAATTACGAAGAGGGAACACATTTATCCCTTTTAATATTCTTTAAATCTATGGTGAGAAATTATTATTTCAAGAAACTACAAAGGGTTGAAACTAAAAATTACGCTGCTGTTTGTCGTAGAAGATCTAGTACCAAAACAATAAAATGTTGCTACGCAACCATTTAGTAAAGCTGTTTCTACACTAAAAGCAATAAAAATTTCGAATTTCATCTCTGATGATTTTGGATTAAATTACAGAAATGGAACACATTTATCCCTTTGAACATTTTTTGCGTTTATGATGGGAAATTATTATTCTAAATAACTGCAAAGGATTAAAAACGGAACTTATGTTGCTGTTTATTATTGTAGAAGATCTATATAGGCAATAAAATGTTACTACACTACCGTTTAGAAAAGCTGTTTCTACATCTATCTATTTATTCTACATCTATTCTATCCAATACTATAAAAGGCGCAGCATTCCAAAAAATAATCAAAGGTGTGAATCAGAGATTCGCGAATATTTCAATCCTCTCATTATCGCTAGAGATTCTGTAATTCCCTTTCTTGAGCATCGGTTCCTGCCTCCCGATGAACAATTCCCCCAATCCCCTAAAAACCCTTCTAATCTCTCTGCTAATCTGCCAGCATTTTTACTCTAATGACGTTCTCCCCCTACCACCGTTGCCACCGGTGCTGAAAGCCATCTTCGCGAAAATAAATAATAGCAAAACCTCAGTGCTGGGAAAAGCAGCTAAGCCAAAAACTTGGTGACACATCCTTATAATTCTCAAACCGAAAATAGCATCCTGTGGTGGGTCGCTTCAGCAATTTACCATTCTTTAATCAGCCCCCAAATCCAATTCCTTTTATTTTATTTATTCCCTTATTATTCTTTTCCCCACTTCTTTTTATTTATTTACTTATTTTTTTAGATAAGTTTGATGGCATCGGACGATGGACAACGAGGGGGGGGGGATCGAGATTATTTTATTACCATGCATGGCGGCGGTGGGAATAATTGGTTTTCAACACAGTGTTGGAATAAGTAAAGAATAGAAGAGGTGAGGAACGATTATTACGGGCAAGAACCGACCGACTGCGCCTGCCACCCACTTTCTATCCATTCTGCGGTGTCGGTATAATCGTGTTTAGGCGGCTTCCCTCTGATTGAACTGGATTGAGTGAGTGTGCAAGAAATAATGAGATGCTAGCGATAGATAAAGGGGGATCCAGTGGAAGGTTAGTTGAAAGGAAAATTAGATGGACCGATCGAAATTCGATTATATTTATGGGAATGATTTTCCTCTCCATGAATGCAAAAGTACTTGGCGAGGAAAGGGATGATGTTTGCGATTAATAGGGTATTTTTCAAATTGCATTGTGTTGGGGGTGAGGGCTGTTGGCATAAATATTAAATATTTGCGGTACTTGGCGATTAAATATTCCTTTTGTAGGGACAAACAGTGACGCATTTTTTTTCATTGGAAGTGTTTCTCAACATAAGGGTGTTATGAGATTATTTAATATGTTGATTTCTATCCATTTAAAAATCTGCAGCTTTGTTTATCTGTAGATATTAATCATATCATATTTAGCTCTTAGGCATGTAGATTATTCCATATAGAAAAAGGCTTTTTGATTATTTCCAATAAAAACATCAAATACATTTGATTCATATTTGCATCTTCATTAAATGTTTGGTAAATATCGCCAATTGATGTCCAAAATATGTTTGCCAACTGATTCTAAAACTCTCCCCGCTTTTGTGCATGCTTTAGGATGAGTTTAATTCGGCACAATAGGGGCGAAAGGAAAGATGAAAAGAGATCTTTACCTTTAGCAATAAAGTTAATTCTGGATATGCACACATCCTTTCGCGTCTCACCCCTTAATGAGATAGAATCGTCGAAAAGAGGTCGTCACAGGATACTGAAACGAACAGTACCTTAAACGGAAACAATATTTGAATATATTTTCACTAAATTTTGTAAACTAAATATGATGAGAGCACGTAAAAAAAATTATTCTGTGAAACAGCTGTTGTTACAGATTTCTGTTCCTTCAGATGGCGCTGTTGAACGTCGTCTTATAATTGATGTAAGCCTTCCTCTCTGGTGGGGTAGATAACAGAATGTTCGGATGAATGGTGCCGGAATAGCCTAATCATTTACTCCTAAAGCAAAATTACTGTAATTAATGTATATAATTTTAAGTAACTTTTAAGAATAAACGATTGAAATAGCAACTTAAATTTCATGAGCCATTGGGCCACATATGTAACAGGTGGCGTTTGTTTATCACCGATACAACTTGTACAGTGGGTTCATGTGCGTGCGTGTGTGTGTTCTGGATGACATTCTTCTTGCTACGTCACTGGAAACTTAACTGGTATATTGCTCTCCAACATTCCACACTACTTTAACATGAAAACATTTCATTTCTGCACAGGTTTTTGACTTTAGGAGGAATCCAGTATCGAATCCCTTATCTTTCAATTCTCTATTCCAAACTATCAAATTCTCTGAACCTTCCATGATAATATTTATATGGTTACGAAAAATTAATTCCTCTAAACTCCGACTGGTTCACCTGTAGTGGATTAGGGTGTAGCACAGTCAATAAACCTCAATAATAAGTAACGACTTTTATTAAAACAAAGATACGAATACACAGACGACAAAACATAATCGAGACGTACACAAGCAATAAACAGCATCACACATAGAACAAACAGGAGTCCACAAGTAATAACCGGTAGTAAACAACAACCAGAACGCACAAAGAGGCCAGACACAATTAGCAGGAGGAGGGAATCTACGTAACTACTCACTAAGATCTCTCCAAACGCTTATTTTCCACTATCTCCTCGTTTTAGCTATATCCAAATGCCGAATCGCTCCTATACGATTGGCTACTCCATTGACGACTCGATGCTGCTTCAATACTCGTCTCCAAAACTCGGCGCACACTACCAATTCTCAATCCATTAATTGTTTGAGTTCCATTCAGCTCTTGCGCTTCGCTGGACTGATGCAACTAATTCGTTGTTGATTCACTATACGACTATATGCGACTCACTTCGGCTTAGACTATCTTTCCTACCTTCCAGAGCAGGACAGTGAAGGCTCCACGCGAATCAAGCATGACTCGCCTCCTATTGGTCCTATCGCCAAAATTCATGAAAATTCTAGTATCATCTCTTTTGTCGCCAAATTAGTCATAAATTTGCCGCCTATCCCGGGGATCATTTATCCGGCATCCGATCAGCATACAATAGCAAACGATATACATAAATAGTGATGATCGTAAAACGATGGAATTAACTGTGCTGGGAAACAATATTACAGATTCGTAACAATATGTTAGAATGCATATATAACTCGTCAGCAACAATCTTTTCGTATATATAAATCGCCATTAAAACCTGCTTAAAAAATGCTTTCATCCAAAAAGTCTATAAAAAAAAGGAATTCTGTGTTTCTTGAAACACTGATCAATAAACTTACTGGAAAATGTTTGATGTGATCTCTTCGGAGTTCGTAGAAATTTTAGAAAATAAAAGGAAAAGTTAAAAGAATGATTTTTTTAATACTTATTCTGCGTCTGTTTCCTTTTCCCCGATTGTCGGATTAGGGAAAGAAATTTTTCGGGGTTTGATTGAAATTCTCAGAATCGATATCGAAGCGGTGAGAAAATACGCTTCTTCGAACTTTTCTGGTTTCTAATAATAATGGTAGAAATGGCACGTTTAGAGACAACAGATGATCATTTCTTTTGGTAATGTTTATAAAAAAAAAATATTTTAGAAGGACCAAATAACTGAAAATTTGCTTCTAAGCTGAATAATGGTCCAACTAACTCAAATATAATGATTTTAACTGTTTGCGTTTCAATAAAAATAATTTGTTTTTACTTTTTCATATACTATAGTCTGTGTATTTTCTGTAGGCGGTTCAAGGTCACATTTTCTACGTCGTTACTGGTAGTCTGAATAGCAACGCTGAGGCAGATAACACTGTCACACAGCTGTTAAGTTAAGTTTTTACACAGTTGTTAAGTTATTCCGAAGGTAAGATATTCCCGAAACGTACTGGCGTGGGAAAAAAACAAGCTTTGTCTAAACCATGGCAACGGAGAAGGAGAAAGAGTGAAACGTAGGTAAAACGAATATCCTTGAAACGCCTGCAGAAATTACACAGACTATAGTATAGAGAAAGTATGGTAATCGTCAAAGAATTCGAATTAGAAATTTAGACGAATCTACACGTTTTAGACATACCTCCAGTTTGAAAAATGCATTTTTGGAAAATGTCCGTCTGTCTGCGAGAAAGATAACTTGAAAACGTTTTGAGTTTAGCTGTCGAAATTTGGTATAGGTCTTTACACCAAATTTGCAGATTTCTATCAAATTTTGACTAAAATCTGTTCAGCAGAAGTCCGCTGTTCGAATATAATTTAACACGATAACTAAAACATGAAGGGCGCTATATTGGTAAGATTCCGTACACAGATTTAACATCTATAGTGTAGACACACCTGTCAAGTTCTAAGCCAAATCCAACTACGGGTTGACTGTCTGTCGGTCTATGCTTTCAGAAACAAACGATCATTGTAAACGTGATAATTCGAAGACGCAATGACGTAAGTATATCAAATTTGGAATGAAATTTTGTGACTACAAGTGCATTTTTGTGTCAAATTTTTGTTTTGATCGGTAGAGAAAAAAGTGTCAAAAATACTAATTCGATTTTCAGTTACTACTAATGGCATGCCAGGGATTAATCGCCAAATGACTCGCCAAGAATGACATGATAGATTCAGTAAAAATGCTAAATCCACGCCAAAAGTTAATATTTCGAGACTATTGTACTCCAATGCAATGTAAGACGTTCTCTGGCATGACAAGTTAGTATGCGGGAAAGTTGGAGAGATCACTCCAGCTAGTTTTATTCATTAATTTTCATTTATTTAAAGATATATTAGAACCTGTAATTGCAGGACTGTTGGAGCAGTTTACCTAACAGGAAGCTTTCTACTGTTTTTACACGTTTAAGAATCTGCCTCTCTCAATTCATGCATAGGCATTTGTTTTTTAAGAAACCTGCTCTTCAATGCGCAATACCAATGCCAAATGCCAAATTTTGATAGGATACCCACATTTTAAATATCAACACATTCGACACCCCCCCCCCCTCCCTCAGAGGACGCAGCTCGAAAATAAGGTTGAAAATCATCAAGTAGCTGGTCCTTGCCCTCCTGGAGAGTAAAGAAATAGTGCGGTGTTGGCTACACCCTACCAGTGACGAGATGTACCTCCTAATGGAGAGATTGTGTCGTGGCCGATGATGGCCTTAAGGACTAAACCGTAGTTCTCGCTACTGCTTTAACAGCATTTTGGTCATTCAAATTTTCTCATGTATAAAAACTGTATAATTCAACCAAGCGTCCAATAAAAGTAAGGTGCAAACTGATTGGAAATATATTCTAATTATTTTGAGGTTCAGTATAATAATTTTTAAGGCTGGCGATATGTATGATGAAAAAAATCGTTTAAAATGCTCTGAAGGTCAAGACATTGAACCTAGAGCTACTAAATATGACACATAGTTACTTTATGAGTAATTAGACGACTTTTAAGATAAGCTGACTTGCAGGGGATATAATATTTAATTTCAGTTAAATCGTTTAGATATAATATCATGCGCATGATTTTAAATACATTGTCAGACATTGAAGTTGTGTTATTTCATTCGTTTTACACATGTTCCCATCAATGTGCACATGAACTTTTATAAAGGAGACCAGTCCCATGACATCATAGCGCCATTAGAAACATAAATGTCTGGTTCATCTATCTTGCAACTTTCGCTATATTCTAATTTCACTTTAATAATCACTTTAATAAAAATCCTTCATCTTTAGCTTTTTTAAAAATAGACGAAAATCAAATTATTAATATAATTAATTTAACTTAATTTAATATTTGATGAAGCCGTAGGAACGGCCTTGAATCTCAGAGCAAAAATATAATCCATTGTTGTCAATTAGGAAAAAAAGTATTTTTTTTTTAAACTACCGAAATTCTGGAAACATTTACACAAATATTAAATTAATATTATTGAAAAGCAGTTTCTAAACTTTAATATGACGTAAAAATTAATTTTGGGCTAATATATTATTCTCTGAAGTTATAATAAAAATACGTCACATTTTTTAAAATTTTAATTAACAGAAGTTCTAATTAAAATCTCGAAAAATCAGTATGAAGTGCACATTTCCACCCTAAAACGTATATTTGCTCCAAGACTGATAGCTTTATGTCAAACGGTTTAACCTGCTGAGCTCCAACATGTACGCACACGCAGATAGACACATACAATCACACAGTGAAGCATACATACATGCCTTCATCTATAATAATAGAGACAAGTATACTTGCTAAGAAAGAGTTTGCATAGTTAAAAATTAATCAAAATTTTAACATTTTCTCCCAACAACTTTATAGTATATGATTTCAAAAAAAAAAAAAATGCATTACTTGTAAATTTATACAGCAAATTTTTCAGTGAAACTAATCTTATTTTAGTGCATTATTTTGTTTTTGAAATTTTAATAAGTTTTTAAAAGATTTCAAAATGTATTTCACAATTCTTTTCTTAGCTTTAGTTATTGTGTTTAAATTCACGTGCATTTCGAAGGTATTTAATACATATTTCGTGCACTTAATCCCTGTCATATAATTAAATGCACGTTTAAAAAATATTTCGAGGATAAATGAATCACGTTCAAATATTCTCATGCAATGAGTTTTAAATTAAAAGTTCGAATTAGATTTTTTTTTCTGAATTTTGTCTTTGTGTTATTTTTGAATTCGTGCTGGTTGTGAGTACGTTTTTTTTTTTTTTTTCATAATTGTTTTTTATCTCTGTGTTATATCTTTTAATTAAAAAAAATAATATTCATTTTCTTCCACTCAAATAGAAAGACAGTCACATGGTTCTAAAAGCGGTAATGTTGATGGTTTAGAGTAGTGTAACAGTATGTGGAGCTTCAAATTGTTTTTTTAAATAATATTTATTTTCATGCTGCACTGTTTTTAATTTGAAGGCATTTTCTTAATGTAAAACTCACTACCGTTAAATGTTGAGAAATTAAGAATTTTTTGGAGTATATGAGTGCTTAACGCAGCGTTAAATGCGTTATACAGAACTCGCAACTAAATTAAAATGTATAATAGTTTCGCTTTGTTTTTTAAATATATATATATATATATATTACATCTAAAAGATTAGTCTTCCTGAAAAGAATGAAACAACAGTCATTTGTATTTTTGAATCCTTTTGAAAATAACAAATTAAATTAGAAATAGCTTAAAACTTTGAAAACAGGAGAAAGAGAGCGAAAAAAAAAAGGGGGGGAGAAACGAATATTTTATTCTTTTTTTTTTTTTTTTGCATTAAAGTTCTAAACTACCTACGATGGAGATTATATAGTCTAAATCCCATTTTGGCCAGAATACCGTGAACCATTTTATTTCTGCTTTCTTTCTTTCATTTTAAAACAAACTTGGCTGGAAATATTCAATTCCAGCGCCTTGGCGAGAACATTTTTGTTTTAGTCATTCCATTTAAATTTTTATTCCAGGAGAAAACACCAGTAGGGAAAAGTATTTTGTCCTATCATTTATTTATGAATTTGATACATTCGCACCCAGATGCGAAATAAATCAAATTATAATGGTCTCCCATTTTTAAATCGAAATAATAACAATAAGGAGAATTACAGAATTAACTTTTGAAAGCGACACCTCCGTTTTAATTTTATCCTACTAGGAGAATTTAAAAAGTTACCAACTGATATCTTTCAATTTAATTCACATTAAATTACGAACTTGTGTTTTTTTGTGTGTGGATATAGTAATTGGAAATTCTCGATTCATACTACACCAGGGTATTGATAGAATACAGAAATCTTAATAATAACATTTTTTTTAATTGAGCGTCGTACAACTTTCATCATCAATACTCCAGGGTTTGTTATTTTAAATCAAAATGTACGCTGCCTTCTCTCACTTAAATGCGGAAATGGCGCAGAAAAAGCTCGATTACTTTTAACACATGATCCTGTTCACTTTAATTACGTTAAATCTTATTAAGCAGACGAATACTGTGCTAAATTTTCTTTGATGCTTTTACTGCGATGCAATTTCTACGCGTGTAATTCGACAGCTGTGCGTGTTTATTTTTATTTCCTCCCCCACCCCCACCCCCCTCTTTCCGTCAGACAACTCCCTATCATATTTTTGCCTTTTGTTTAATTCTCTGCTGCTACCAATATAATTTTAAAACGCTGGGCTTGGGGATTAAGAATGCTGTTTTTTTTTTTTTTTTTTCTCATCTCCATTCTTCCTTTATATTTGTCGTTTGCGAACGCTTACATTAAAATGGATTGCGTAAAAGTTTGATATTAATACGCTGTCGGGAAAAATCATTAATTCTTCTGTGATACTTTATTTTGTACTTTTTTTTTTAAACCTGGTGCAGCAATATGTTTGGATTATTGCCATTTTCCAGTCTATTTAATGCAGTTTCCATTGATATTGTATTGGGAAAATATGATACCGTAAACAATTTCATTTACGGAAATGTATTCCGTATTGGTGATTATATTTTTGTAATAATAATAATAATAAAAGGAAAGCAGAAATCAAATTCAAAAAATAATTTGAAAGCAGAAATAGGTATGAATGAACAAAATTTATCTTATCTATTTTTCGAAAATCTAATTTTGGAATGGTTCAGGGAGTTCATTTAATATCACTACCGGATGCTTTTAAAAATAAGTATTGAAATTTGATTAATAATTATAAAAATTTGACTCAAAATATTCGAAGTATAATTAATTCTGAATTTCTCATTTGCTTTAGATTAAAAATAAGTTAAATGCGTTTCACATTTTTAATAAATTTTGGATTAAATTTAGTATTTCTTTTTATTCCTGCTTTATAAACAAAATGGAAAGGTACAAGTGCATTTTTAATCTTTCAGCTGTCATTTCATGTGGTCTAATTTTTCTGATGTAGTCAATTCTTACTCCCGTGACTTAGTAGTTATCTCAATCTTATCTTAATTTTGAATCCATAGACCAGGCACGTGCATAAGACAGTTTGCCTTTAGTTGTTAAATGGTACGCATAGCTATATTAATAACATGGAATAATTTTTGATGAGAATCTGAAGGCAAGGCGTTTTTTATTTCATAGATGAAATGAAATTTTTCTAGCATTTTTGCTTTCTTGTTAACGTAGTATAGAGAAAGTACAGTTATCGTCAAAAAATTTGAATTCGAGATTTTGTAGAATTTCCAAGTTTTAGACCTCCCTGAGATTTTGGAAAATTTCCCGTTTGTGATAAAAACGCTCTGAAGTAGATCGTTGAGTCTTTATACCAAATTTTCAGATTTCTATCGAAATTTGAGTAAATTCTGTTCAGAGGTAGTTCGTCCCCTCCGGCTGTTAGAATATAAGTTAACACGATAATTACAAATCAAAGAGAGCTATATAGATAAGGTTCAGTATAGACACCCGCCAAATTGTGAGCTAAATCAAACTACGGGTTGACTGTCTGTCAGTCTGTACTTTCAGAAATATGTAAAAGCGATAATTCAAAAACGCAATGTCCTATATTTATCTAATTTGGTTAGAAAATTTTTGATTACAAGTTTTTTTCAATTATTTGTTCCAATCGATTGAGAAATACATATCTAAAACACAAATATGATTTTCGGATACTATTAGCACATGTCAGGGATTAATCGCCAAAAAAGCTCGCTAAGGATCACGCGATTCAGTCTGTAAAAAGGCTAAATTCTCGCCAAAAGTTAGTATTTCGTATATGTTGTACGCCATAGGCATGTAAGTCGACTTTGGCCCGACAAGTTTATTAGAGAATATGCGAGAAAGTTTTTGAGTGACCATTCCCTCCAGTTTATCTTAATGATTCTGAGAACTGATTTAAAATTGCTCATTGAAATGCATATAAGAAAATATCAACATTGATTCTATCAATATAATAGCACAAATAGGTTCATCATTATGGAACAATCTATTCTATAGTGAATAGTTTATAAGCCAGTAACAACTACGCTACCCGAGCAATTGCTTTTGTATCGTGGTCATGTTACTGGACTGCGAACCATAAGGTCCCAGGTTCCTTCTTACGAAACAATTTTCAAAACTTTTTGCAATTGATTCATTTGCCCGTTGAATTCGGCTTCTTTCATGGTTCTGATAAAACTTTACAGCACGGCTAAAATACATATTAAAAAATAACATTAAACAATCGTTAAAAATAGCGCTGAAACCAAAATTCGAATGTGTATATGTTTCTAACGAGAAATCACGATATGAAATCTGTAGGTGTTGCCAAATCTTAAAGCTAAATAATGCATCTTTTTAGGAGCCACATAAAATAATTATTTATATGGATACTTCATCAGGGTGGTGCTCATTTTCTGGAATAAACTTAATCCACTACTTAGAAATGGATATGCGCAACTCTAATTAATTTACTTCGCCGAAATCTGCTTTCCGCAACTTCCATCAAAGAAACATCCCATTCCCACCTGATGGCATCTGACGCCCATCAGCTCTCCCTTGTCCTAATTGCAGTAAATATCCCACGCGCCAGCAAGAAGTGGTAGGATTGCAAAGCGCGCACCCCAACTAAATACTCCACTAGTGATGAAGGAGACCACTGCTGATCACTCGGTCATCGCCTAATGGACGTTGTCCGCAGGGTTTTGATTACCCTTAATGACGACCGGGGTGCTTATCTACGCCAGACCACTTATATCGTATGCCACACTCGAAACTTTGGCGCATCATTTGGTGAAAAAAGTAAAAGAAGGAAAGAAGTGCCTGCGATTAATTCGATCGCTTGTATCGAAGCAATTCGAACTTATCTTTTGCTCTGCCATACTTTCCAAATTACTTTTGTCAAGCCTTGTCAATGCCCATCTCATCGATTTCTCCAATCGGGTAATGGTGGTGTCCACTTGTATTTACAGTCGGCACACGTAATATGGCAAATATACCATACTATTACAATACTATTCTATTGTTAGCAGATGACATTCATTAACTAATGCTTACTGTTTTATTCCATTTTTACCACGATAAAGTCGCCTTTTTTTACATTAATGGCATTTTATCTGTTTGATACACATAGGGTAAAATATCCTTTTTTTAGGCAATAAGTAGTCATTTGTTGTTAGCAGTAATTTATTGGCAATATCACTGCGTAGGACATAATGGACTGTAGGCGCCGTGTCTAGTAAATTAATACTTGAATGTATAATATATTCGAAGAATTCATTTGTAGTTTTTAAAACTGTACTACTATTTATTATTAATAATAATGGGAGTTCCGGCCCTGAAAGTATTAAGAACTATGGTACTGGCCTAGTATGCCCAAGCTTGTGGATCCAAGGTCAGTGGAATGGTCAAGGTTGGTGGACTATTTAAAAACAGTAGTCGTTAGACCGTTTATATTAACCATCCTGACCGAAAAATCTATTATTTATTAGGTGCTTGCATGTACTTTGATCATTTTTTTCACTTTAAAGAGGCAAACACAAATATGATTTTCGGATACTATTAGCACATGTCAGGGATTAATCGCCAAAAAAGCTCGCCAAGGATCACGCGATTCAGTCTGTAAAAAGGCTAAATTCTCGCCAAAAAGTATTTCGTATATGTTGTACGCCATAGGCATGTAAGTCGACTTTGGCCCGACAAGTTTATTAGAGAATATGCGAGAAAGTTTTTGAGTGACCATTCCCTCCAGTTTATCTTAATGATTCTGAGAACTGATTTAAAATTGCTCATTGAAATGCATATAAGAAAATATCAACATTGATTCTATCAATATAATAGCACAAATAGGTTCATCATTATGGAACAATCTATTCTATAGTGAATAGATTATAAGCCAGTTAACAACTACGCTACCCGAGCAATTGCTTTTATATCGTGGTCATGTTACTGGACAGCGAACCATAAGATCCCAGGTTCCTTCTTACGAAACAATTTGAAACAATTGAGAAAAATTGATACAATATATATCAATTAAAATGTTTTCCATCATTTTCTACAACTTTTTCTCATTCTTGACCAATAAATCGTGCAATTAATTGTCTTTGAATTTTTTTTGTCCTCCAAGCCGTTCTTTGTTATTGACATCGAAGCCGACAATTTTAATATAACGGAGCAGCATCACCATGAGTTTCACCATAAGGCTTCGGCAGCAGATTTCTTCAAATCACACACAAAAAAGCAATGAATGTCGAAAAGGCAAATTGGAACGTTCCATGAATGGAGTCTTTATACACTGAATAACTCAATAATACTAAATGGGAAACTTTCAAAATAATAACAATAAAGTGATTATTAAAACCCAAAACCATTGTCGTTTATATAGATACTCTGTATGTTCACCAGTAGATATCGCTGATTTAAAAAAATGCAAGCACCTAATAATATATATACGTTGTCTTTCTTTACGAGATACTTTTTGACTAAGAGAAGACAGTTTTTAAAGTTTAAAATATGATTCAGGTAGTCATAATTGAAAATTTCATCTATTTGGAGAAAATTAATTTTTAAAGTACAGGGTGCTTTTAAAAACTCCATTTTGAAATAGTCATAAAATGAAAACTACTGAACCAGATGTTATCAAATTTGGTATAGTTTAAAAAAGGTCGTGGGAATTTCTTTTCTGTCAAAAAAAAGTTCAAAAACTCACCACCAGAGGAGAAATGGTGCTGTATCAATATTGTTAAGCAAAATAAGACAGGAAGACGTCGGTTTAAAATGTGTTTAATCGTTTCTGAAACATGTTACAAAGCATATTCAATGTGTGTCATCTCAAAAGCACTGTTTATGGTGGTAATCTAAACAATTTGGCGGAACTGAAAGATGCGTTACATCGACATGTGCGTAACATTCTCTTTATATGCTAAGAGCTGTTGTTGAGAATGCAGTAATGCGATTTAATTTCCTTTCAGAAAATGCTGGACGCCACATTGAACATGCTTTTTAACACATTTTAGAAACGATTAAACACATTTTAAACTAATGTCTTCATGTCCTATTGTGCTTAGCAATATGGCATACAATGCCATTTTCCCCTTGGTGGTAAGTTTTTGAACTCTTTTTTTGGCGGTAAAAAAATTTCCATGACCTCCTTTAAATTATTACCAAATTTGATAACATTTGGTCCTGTAGTTTCCCATTTATGGCCATTTCAAAGTGGAACTTTAATTATAACCGCCCTGTCCATTTCAATTGCATTTTCTCGATAAATATTTATTGCAGCATTGATCGTTTTTGAACTCATTGTTAGTGATAATAGTTCTAAGAGTATTCAACTCGCATATAGTAATTTCATATGTCCCAATTGAAAAGATGGCTGTATCAAACGAATTGGCTTGTATGAGAAGTCGATAGCGTCTCTCCAAATAATGATCTTGTAATCGCTACGGAATAACCTTCTGCTCACAATTTTCCCTGGTTGGTACATTCGTCGCTTCCTTTTTAGGCTTGGGGATGATTATGGGGTGGGATGGAGAGGAAGACTTCATACCCTAGAAAAATGGCCAACTTCTTTTGGCCGGATAATGGCTCTTGTTCCTCTTTTCCGCACCGACTTGGAGGCGCCTGCTGCTCTTAGAAGTCCTGCTATTTCCCTTTTTTTTTCTGTTCAGCATTTCTTCTATGATGGAGTGGTCACTATAAAGGCCGGACGTTCGGCCCTGGCTTTCTTTATAAGAAAGGAGAGCCATGGATGGTTTGAATTCATGCGCGGTGTTTGTGCGGAAACAGTAGTCAGCAAGCACACATGGCGGAAGAAAAAGGGTGAAAAAAAAGGAGGGGGCGATGGAATTTGAAAAAAAGTATTTTGTCTCTGTTTTCCTTCAGATGCTCTCGCTTTCTCTGTTTATTTTTTTTTCTTTTGATTTTCCTTTCTTCAAAGAAGATTCTATCTTTGCTGATTTGATATGATGCTAAAAAGAAAAATGGAATACTAGAATGAATGAAATGTGGTATTAAATCGGGCTAAATAAGAGAGATTAAAAATGTTATAACTGAATTCGATTTTCTTGCCTTCCACAGCAATAAATTGTTTTTCAAATAGATCAGTTAATAATTTTTGAAATTTGAAAATGCGTACGCATTTCTGATACTGTAGTTTGAAATCGAAGAATTTTTTTTTAAGAAGAAAAACTATCCTAGAGTTTCAATTTCTGTCAAAATAATTTTATAAATATTTTCCATTATGAAGGTTAAAGAAAATGCTCTATTCTATCATTTATCAAAAGATAAAGAAGAAAAGAAGAAATTTCCACGAACTGAAAAAGGAACATTAAAAAAATCTTTCATTTGATTTTTATTTATTCGGCTTTGCATAAATTGTTTATATGATTATAATTGCTTCATTTAAAACCAGAGAGTGCGGTCCCCTCAAAATTTTCTCGGATACACTCTAACCCCTCACCCACTCTCTTCCCCCCCACCCCGATCAAAAAATGGTCCTACAGTAATATGCGAATGCTTTGCAAGCAATAGTTAAGAAACATGTATCTTTGGCGCGAATCTACCATTTTTAATGAATTCATCGAGTGATTTTGGGGCGATCTTGGCATACGATTAATACACAGGTGCAAAAAAATTGGATTTACATTTTGGATGCCTTGTTTCATACCAACTAAAAGCATAATTTCACAAAAAAAATTCTAACTATAACCACAAAATCACATACTAAATTTCATATATTTGAACTTCTGTACTATCCCGTATTAACAGTCTTATGAAAGTGCAGATATACCCACGATCAACGCCTTGGTATATTTGGTTCCGAATTTGAAAAGTATGAACTCGTATTTGAACAGCCGGTATTTTATATATTCACAATATATGTAAAGAGAGAAACAGACTGTTTTAACGTAGTCACTTTTCTTTAAGATTTATGGATCACACTTATCGCATTTTTTACAAATAACACACCAGCTTATAAATATCACATTAAAGATATTAGAGAATTCACACTCTGTGTTGTGATTAATTTTATTATTTTTATGAATTATAATTTTTATGATTTATAATTTCACTCAGATATGTAAACATTTAATTCTCAAAATCATTTAAACAGTTCAATTTCTTACACGGCCCTCGAAATTATAATTATTCTCTTTATTTTTTCGCATCAAAGATGTGAAATAATTTTTCACTTATGCAATGATTTTGAAATTCTAACACAGAATACATCTAAGACATCGACTGGAATAATTGTATTTCATAAGTAATGAGGGTTTCTTTTTTTGTAAAGATGGAAAGCTATAGTTTAGGGGTGTTTCATAATTCATTTATTTATGCAATTCCACTTCGAAAATATTTATTAATTCTATGAAAATTTATTAAATTCATTGTAAGGAAAAATCATGAGTGTTCGAAAAAAAAACTTTTTTCAAGCCAAAATTTATTCATAAAATTAATTTCGAAAAAGAAAAGAAAAGAATTCATATTCTGATTAGAATTTTTTTTTTTTCCTTTTTTTTGTTTTCATTTTAATTAACATTTGTTTACTAAGTGAAGACGGTGGAAAATTGAAATAAAAATACTTCCAAGGTGTTAATGAAGTCTGACTAATCAAATTAAAGCAGAATAAAAATATAATGAAATGCATTGGAGGAGCTCAACTTATTCATACTTGCGAAGATATATAAAAAAAATTAATTACAATTTGTTAGTTAAGATAAGAAAATAATTTTGGAAACTGGCACACACTTGCAGAAACTTGACATTTGCAGAAAATTGACTCATCCTCTCGGTTAAATTTAATTATGAGAAAAATTTTCAGCAGAAAATAAGACATTAAAAGCATTTATTCTCGAATAAAATTTTATTTCAGTTCTCTAAAAAAAAATAACTGTTGAAGGGAAAGTTGACTTAATTTAATTAAGAAACAGTTCATTTCGAAGTCAGATAATTCTTTTGCGCGCCAAATGTACGCCCGGTTTGTTTTTAGAAAATGAGTGTTTTATCTCTCTTCTCTGTGACCGTATTCGAGGAATAAATTCGATAGTTCTTACCTTCTGTATTCGATTCTTCAGTATCCGATTAGAATAATTATTTGAATGAAGAATTCGAAGAATAATTTGATTTGCTTTAAAATCGGTTTCGCTTCTTCTACCTTTTTCACTACCACTTTCGACCTCGTTCGTAAATTTTATATTTTTGAAAATTTAAATATGAATTGAAAGATTTTTTTTTTTTTACCTTGTCACTTCACTTTTTGCTTTTTGATGAAATTAGCTCGAGAAGTCAAGCAATAAAAAAAAATCGTGACCAAAATGATTTTGGATTGTTTATTAATGACTTGTTGAAATAGACCTTCTATGACATTCGCGAAAAATCAGTTTCGCTTCTTCTACCTTTGTAATTTCCTTTCAGTAAATTTTCACTTTCGACCTTATTTTATATTTCTAAAAAATTAAGTATAAACTTAATTTTATACTTAATAATTTTATACTTCTTTTTTATTTTACAGTGACCTCTTCATTTTTTTCTACGCTTATAAATTTTTTCGACTTTTGATTAAATTAGCTCGAGAAGTCACGCAAGAAAAAAATCGTGACCAAAATGACTTTTGATTGTTTATTAATGACTTGTTGAAATAGACCTTCTTTGACATTGGCACTTCTCCTGCCTTTGTATATTTCCTTTCCGTAAATTTTCACTTTCGATTCTTATTTCAAATTCTTATATTTCTATGTTTTTGAATATAAAAAGTAAGATTTTTTTGTTATTACGACAACTTCACTTTTTTCGACACTTATAATATATATATTTTTAATTTTGATTAAATTAGTTCGAAAAGTCACGCAATAAAAAAAAAGCGTGACCAAAATGACTTTTGATTGTTTATTAATGACTTGTTGAAACAGATCTTCTTTGACATTCGGGAAAAATTGGTTTCACTTCTACATTTGAGTATTTCCTTTCGGAAAATTTTCACTTTCAATCTTATTTAATATTTCTAAAAATGTAAATATGAATTGTAAGTTCCTTTTTTTTCTGTTAACACTTCACTTTTGTCGACGCTTATATATTTTTTTTTTTTGATTTTTGATTAAATTAGCTCGAGAAGTCATGCAATAAAAAAAAATCATGATCAAAATGATTTTATTAATGACTTGTGGAAACAGGCCTTCTCTGACATTCGCAAAAAATAGGTTTCGCTTCTCCTGCCTTTTGTCTATTTCCTTGCAACACAATTTTACTTTTTCCCTCATTCGTATGATTTATATTTTTTAAATGTTTGATAATGTTTGTAATTAAATGTAAAATGATGTTTTTTCTTTAATTTCGTCTCACCATCTTCTCTGTATATATATATATATATATATATATATATATATCCTCCTTGTATGTATGTATGTATATATATATATATATATATATATATATAGAGAGAGAGAGAGAGAGAGATTACGAGATGATAAGTAATAATAAAAAAGCCATGAAAACAGAATTTTGATTTTTCCTTTTTTAATGTTTCGCAAAAACTCACTTTCATTGATGTTCTTTGAAAATTAGATTATGTATTTCCTTTCAATAATTTTTTCACTTTCGACCTCATTTTTAGTCTCTAAAAACTGGAATCTGAATAATAATGTTTTTTATTAAGCCCAAATTCGATTTTTAGATAATTTTTTTACAGATTGCCGCCAGGAGCTAATCGCCAAAATTTTCGCCAATGATCGTGCGATAGATTCACTCAATATGTAAAATTCACGCCAAAGATTAATATTTTGTAACTAGCAGTGCTATCAAGGCGTATACTGGGGTAATATCTTTATAAGAGAGTATGCGAGAAAGCTTTAGGGAGACCACTTCCGCTTGTTTCCCATCACTTCCTCTAATGCATTCTTTGCATTCTCGCTGCACTTTTTCAGAATTTAAGAATCATTAGCCTGTTAGTAAATACTTCATATGCAAAAAAGATCTCTTGAAAATAAGATCAGAAAAGTAAATTGTTTGTTGAAATTCTTGAAAGTGATATAATGCTTCAAGTTTGTTATCGGTTTTTGATACCAGCATAAACTTTCAAGCTGATGTATACTGGGATGTAGGATGATATTTACTCTTCCAAAAGTCTGTTTACTTGTTTTACCAAATCATACGAATACTTAAAGGGCCATTAATATATTCTTTTTTAACGATTGAGCGATAATGCTCAAAAATATCCTTTGTACAGCCCTTTACAATCAAGAAAAATCAACGTCTTTTAACCGCGACGGAAATTTTGAATGCTTGTAATCACGAGTTACGCGCATGTGCGTTTTGGGATGAGATGAAACATCCATCTGACTTGTGTGTCACGTGATATTCTGCAATTTCTCAGCAGGAAAGGATGTTATTCATTTATTTTTGAAAAATATTTTTAAAAAAATCCAGGTCGTATTAGTAAAATGAATAGTACTAATTCTCGGTAACTTTTAGACAAGCGATTAGTAAAGTATTGTCAGATTAAATAAAAACTCATTATTTATTAAAATTTGGCATATTTTATCTGTTTTTGATTTCTTTTTAAATTTAAAAAAGAATCCAGAATGAAGCTAAACAAATGGGTTGTTTTCGCTGCAATGATTTTCAAAGGACTTTCTCAAAAAAAAAAATTAATAAATAAAAATAAACTTTTTTTTTTACTTTCTTTGGAATATACCGTAAGCCCCAAATTTCGAATAAATAATAAAAAAAAACATTAGAATAGAGATTTATTTAAATTTTATTTATTTAATGATGCGCTTTTCATAATATTTTGTGTTCCTTGCTGAAAATATGTACCATGACCTTTTACTTTAAATAAACGGATGATCAATGTCTGTCATTATATTTAAAGTAAGGAAATTTTTATTGCTTAGACTTCTTTTCATATAATTGGGCATTAAAATGCAATGATTAATATTTTATTATCCTTTTTTATTAAATGTTTATACCATTTAGGAAATTTTTTTATTTCACAATTTTATTTTTTAGTCAGGTACAAATATATATATATATATATATATATATATATATATATTAAAATATCAAAAACATACAATTTGGCATTTTGAATCCTGCGATGCTCCGATAAGTTAATGAATTTAATAAAAGTAAGCTTAAAATACACTTCTATTAAAATATTAAAAGTAGAATATTTTTTTTATTTGAATCATTGTTCCTTTTCTCTAAGACGAAGTATAGAAGAAGTGTTAGAATCGTCAGAAAATTCAAACTCGAGATTTTAATAAATCTCCTCGTTTGAGACCTGTCCGTATATATGAGGAAATAACACCTGGAGCCACAAGAGATTTTTATCAAGAAATGATCGGCAAACGTTGACTATTTATAAGAATCTTAAACCCTTTTATATTGATTACGAATTGGAAACACTTGTACTATTGTACTATTTTAAACACTTTTACACTGTCTACAGTTTCTTAATAATTACGAATTTTACCCACTTGTACTATTGTACTATTTTAAACACTTTTACACTGTCTACAGTTTCTTAATAATTACGAATTTTACCCACTTGTATACAATTTTGTCAATTTTTACTGTTACAAAACCTGTTTTGCAACAAACAAGGAAATAAAATTAAGTTACAGCACAGCATGTTCCACATTATATTCATCATTTTTAGATACCATTGGAATCCAAAGATAGCATGTTTTACAAATGTCCAAAGTACGAGCATAGAAATGTTCAATCTATGGCATGAAATGCTCCTTATAAGATCTGGTAAAGCTTTCAGGTTGTTACTATTTAGCAGACGTTCCAAATGCACCCACAGCCGAACATGGTATGAATTGAGGTCTGGGAATTGTGTAGACATCAAGTACATGGAAAACTAGATCTTCGCGAATGTTTTTCAGTTTTATAACAATTATTGTACGACTTCAAATACATTCACATACTTCCTACATGTATTTTTGTTACAACGCCATCTGGTGGTGACATACTGTTTTGTTTTTTTCCCCGCTGAAACAAATTTGCATCCCTTCATGCAGTTCTCCACACAATTTAGCAAAATTCGGATGCTTGGTTTCTCCTGTAGATTAATTTGAATTAGAGTCTTTTAATTATGGACAAAAGGGCTATATATAATATATATGTATAAAGAGGAATGGTTGGAGGTCTAGGGAGCGTGGTAGATAAAAATCTGCATAAATTTTCCTGAAGTCGTGTCATGGTTACCACTGCCGCAAATAATTTTCTTATGAAGAATCTACCAAACAAAATCCATCGAGAATGGGTTATAAAGAGTATTTTGTAAGTTTTTCAATAAATATTCTTAAGAAGATTTCTGTTCTTACCTACCGCATCTGTATTTTATTCAAAGATTAAATTCTTATTTACATTTGATTAGAGAAGAGAGTTGAGTTGATCCAGAGTTGATTATAGTGATAATATTAATCGGCCAAATGAAAATTACTACATGTCATGGAGTAAAGCTCATAAATGTTAAACTTAACATAATGGATGCAATATGAATAGATTGTTGATGGCACGAAGTGATTGGTTATTCTATAACATCCGTGTTTAGCAATTTAAATCGGGAAATCAAGTGTAATTTCGGAAAATATGAAAAAAAAAATGTTAATACTATGTAAAGTCAATCAATATGAATATCTCAAATAGTTAACAATCTATTTCTGTCGAATATTTTAAGCAAATTATTGATTGATTTAAAAGGTTCGTATTTAAATTCTTAAGGATTACAATTTTTCCTCCTTCCCCTGAAAGGTTAACAACGTCATGACTTTAAAGTCATTTAAAAATAGTAATTCCTGATCTAATGCTTCTTCTTTTTTTTTCTTTTTTTTCCTTCAGTCAATGGATATTGATTATCTGCATCAAAACTGGTTGTGGTTTTAAAGGCATCCTTTTTAGCATAAAAAAAGCAAAAGATTTTTCACTATTTTTTTTTAATAAGTTAAAGAAAAAAATTTTAAGATAAAGTGATTGTAAAAAATTTGACGGTGCCACTTAATAATATTTTTTTTAAAAAAATGTTGCAATTTCTATTTTTGGTTCAATATTTCTTTAGAAAAACAATATGTTTACAGCAATTTTCCAGTTAAAAATTTTTCATTACAATATTTAAAATTCATCATATTTTTATTTTATAGTGTATGAAGAGAGTAGTATATAGTATAGAGGGAGAAATTATTTAAATTCTCAAACAAATTTCATCTCTGTAGTTTAATAAATCTCCATGTTTCAATTCCCATGCTTCCAAGAAATATGTTTGGAGTTATATCTATTTCTTTGTTTGTGAACATGATAATGAATTTGAAAACAAAATGAGCTAGAGAAGTAAATTTGGTATGTGGGCTTAACACCAAAATTGCACTTTCAAGTATTAATGAAATAATAAGTAACAATTTAAAAACACAACAAACTTGGTGCATGAATTTGAAGCTTGGTTTTTATCACCAGAATTTTAAGATGTTTAAAATTTTTAAACGAATCTGTTTACATGTTGTTTGTCTGTTGATTTGCTTATTCGTATGTTTGTGAAAGTAATAATTCAAGAATGAATCTTTTTTTTCTAAGTTATTTCATTTTTTTTTGTATAATTTCTTATAAAACCGTAATATAACAATGTAATTTTAGCATATTTTAAATTTATTAAATTAAATAATATATTTTATATATTTTAAATGTAACAATAAAAATTTCGTAATTATAAAAATCTTGTCATAATTATTTAAATTAAAATTAGGCATTGTTTAAATTCTGGAGCATCATCTTAATGATATTCCTAAATAATTATCGTTTGCAAGTTTGTATTAAATTTGGTATATTTTCTAATTCAAATACATATATATATATGTAATTTTTTTTTAAAAATCCGGTCCAGTTTTTAAACATTATCTAGGTTGTGTTAAAAGAAAGTTATATATTTACAATTTTGTTTAAACGTAATTATTGAATTTTATTTACGTATATTTTAATACGCAACATATACAGAAAGTAATTTTTTGAAGTGATTCTCATTTCAATGTTTTTCTCTTTATATTTGCTCAAAATATTTTACTTAAAAATACCTAAATAAAGATTAAATTAATCAAAAAATACCAAAATACCTACACTATTTTCTTCATTATTTCAAGTTGCTGATACATTATGACGTATTTACAAAATCCGAGAGCTAAAATCTAAGTATATATAAATTATTTAAAGAATCTCTAATACTGTCCCATTTCAAAAAAAAATAGCGAAAAATATTTAGATTTTTAAAAAATTAAGATCTATGACGTCAATATATTTAAATTTGTCTATTTATAGCATGTTTTGATGAAACGCGTCGTGCCTTAATCAATGAATATTGATTGTTTGACCACAAATATTGCTTCTAGTTATGAAAGAAACTTTGTAACTATAAAGAGCAACAGCTCTCCATTTTCTGATTTTAGAAAAGTATTCTAAAAGATGGGGATGAAAATATGACAGCGGAAAGTGTAATGGCCGGAGACGACAACGGAAATTTTATTTTTACATTTTCGTATAAACACGTCATCAATAAAGACAACTAAAATAAAGGGCTTTACTTGCTCTTTCATGCTAAGTAATTCTGAAGAAGTAGTAAAGTTTTATATAAAAGCGCTTTTCTATTACCCTACTTACTATTTTACTTGTGTATTTTGTCTATTCTTATATTTCAGCTTTTGAAAATATTATTTTACATGCCTTTATTTAAAATGATGTTTCAGATTTGTGAGGATGAACTTTTGTGGTGGATTTTTTCCTTTATATTTTGATCTGCTGTGTGCTATGGCTATGAAATATTTTTATATTTTTAGAACTTCAATAAATGTTTGGTTTTATATAGGTTTTTTTCGAATATGAAAGTATGAAAGTTACAATGATGAATTTGAGAAGAATCGAATTCAAAATTCCATAGAATAATTTTAATAATGAAATATAAGAACGCACGCGCTGGTGTGTGTGTGTGTGTGTGTGTGTGTGTGTGTGTGTGTGTGTGTGTGTGTGTGTGTGTGTGTGTGCGTGTGTGTGTGTGTGCGTGTGTGTGTGTGTGTGTGTGTGTGCGCGCGCGTGTGTGTGTGCGCGTGTGTGTGTTGACACTCTACAGTTTAAAGTACAGTTACAGTTTTAAGACTGTTTAATCTACAGCTACTGAATTGGCACATATATTTCTTGAAGGGTGAGAATGTACACCTTAGAGAGACTTTTTAAAAATTTTCATGAATTGAAAATAAACTGAATTTGGACGTTTTTCAGTGGTAATTTCTGAAAATGCTGTAACAGAAAAAGGAATTTCACATCATTTCAAACTTTAAAAAATAGTCTATTTTATGATAATAATGTAATAGTCATGAAAAATGTTTTTCTGAAATTTCGTAATTATTTAAAAATATTCCTCTACTGTATTTTGGATAACAGATCACATTGTTGCCCTGAAATTAAACCCGTTTTCATTTCTTTATGAAATATGTGATCAGATGATTTTCTTCTTATTGTTGAAAACTTGAAAAGAAAGGTCCTGTTGGTTATATGCTAAATAAAAAAAAGCCTGAAAAAAAGGACAGGACATTTACGTTTTGAATAGTATTTTGATGTCAAGGGATCATTGATAAGGCTCATGTACACATTAATGGGAACATATTTAAGAAGTCAATTAAAATAACATGACTTTAAAATCTGACAATTTGTTTGAATCATAGACATGAGGTTATATCTAATTATTTGAACTAAAATTAAATATAACCAATATTAACGGCGAAGTTGACCAGCTCAAAATTGTCAAAGTTCACTAGTACTGAATATAGTGAGCAATTATTTATTTTTATTTATTTATTTGACTTTCGTAAAATATTTTTTGTAAAATATCCTCCATATCATTATTTATTGATTATATTAAATATATATTATTTTTTATTAAAATGCTAATTTGCATAATATATACATATAAGTGTAGTGCCTCATGTTTTATGATGTCTATTTGAAAGTCTGCACAAATAAGGCTATTCTCTGCATGGTAATATTTAATAACAACTTGCTTAGAATTATTATTATTATTTTTAATGTTTCAATTGTTTAGAAATTTTGAATGCTTTTTATTCCTTTCATTAAAAATAATTCGAAATGAAATCACGATTAAAAAAAAAGAATTTTCACAAAAACAAATATTATTAAGAAATTTTGAAACGTTATAAAAAAGAACCGTTTTAAAAGCATTTTTATGTTATAAAAATTGAATCATTATAGAAATTTCTAATATTTCCGATTCCTTTCGTTACGAATGATTCGGAATGGCTTTCCGATGCTTGAGTGCCATTTGTGATTTCTATTAACCAATGGTAATTCAGCACATTAGCTGTTAGAGGATTTAGCTAAGACCGCCATACACTAACGATCATTCTATGGCTTGTCTATCAAAACATCATTATTGAGAGCTAAATAGCCTTTTGCGAGCCTTATTAAGCTCTATTTTGAAGCTTTTAGCGAACAGTAGGAAATCAACTCTATCAGTACCAGGCACTTGTTGACACATTATGAATGAAGCGAATCTAGCAAAGAAAAAAAAATTGTTTCTTTTCCAATAAACAAAGTATGTTTTCTCATATTTAGCCTTCGTAAATTATTCTTAATCCTATAATTATATATATATATATATATATATATATATATATATATATATATATATATAGTATTAGCAGAACCATTTTTTCTCTATCGCGGTAGAATCGAATCGTGACTTAATTTTGTTAGCTATATAAAATGTATTGCTGTTTCTATGTTGTTTAATTAGGATGCAAAGTTTAATTGAGAGAAAAATTATATGGGAATACCTATTAAGAATAATGATGTAATAAAAATAATTGTTAAGCCTAATATTGTACAGGTTTTTGGAAATATTGTTAAAGCTTTTAGAAAAAAAATAAGCTGTTTTATGTAAGTTGCATTTAAAAAAGGGTTTATACAAATTATATGAAATAAAAATTTTAGTGGTTAATCGTCATTAAAATGTTGCTAATGGAAATGATATCGCTATCGCATTATAATTTATTTTGTCTTATGTTATGCATTTTATCTAATGGATATAACCATTCGCTTGGAAAGGGTTAAAAGCATAACGCTAAAAAGAGATAGGAGGGATATATTTTCAAAATTGCTTTAACTTGTTTAAAATTAGAAAAATATTGTTTTTAAACATCGTCGTCAATCTCAAAAGTTTGCTTTGAATTCTATATTAAGCTGAAATAAATTATTTTTTTCCACTCAAGAACAATTGTATTTTTATTTTTGTTATAAAACTTTCACTGGTCTTTTATAGCAAAAGCTTTTTTCGTTATTTGTTTATTTTTCAGGATAACTTCACTAATTGTTTTTTAATGTGAAGTTGCCTTTTTTTTTCGAAGAAATTTTCAAATCTATAAAACGTTGCCTTTCAAATTCTGAACATTATGCGAGCTTATGTAAAGTCAGTTTCATTCGTTTTCTGCTCTATCTTTAACCCTTATGTTCATTTTGTATAGTATACCATACATACAACTTTATAAAAATATACTACCACTATAAAATAATTTTTAACTTAGTTTTATTAAACGATTTTTATTACACGATTTTTTTTATTTATTTTTTTTGATGTTTTTTATAGCCTAAAAAAACTACCTATATACATTTTTTTTTTTTTTTTTTGCTTTTCTTTAAAAAAGCAATTTTGCCACGATAAGGGTTAATGTCAAATACTTTTTCTTTAAACTACCTAATATATAAAAATGAATGTTTATTTATTCGTATTTTATGCGCTGTCGAAAACGTTCATTCGATTCCTATGAAACTTTGCCAACTTATTACTTGCACTTGCACGAAAGTTATAGACAGAGTACAATTTTTATAGCTGAAGTAATACATATTTCTCCTTTATATATAATTCAATTTTAATGAATGTATTCATTGTCAACAAGAAGATAAATATCATTCTTTCTATCATTCCTAATTAAACAAGATAGGTATTTTAAATTTCAAATGATATTTCCAAAATTATTTCCTCTACGGCAGCAACGCGCCGGGTACCAATTAGTAATATATAAAAGACAATAGAAATTGATAATCACGCGTATTTACTGCAATCATGCTATTTAGCACATAAATTATCTGTAAATGTATTCCCTCTTTTTTGTTTCATTGAAATAATGTAAATCCATGTGTTCCATGTGTTTACGGATGATCTGTTTTCATTATTAATCATATTTTTATGACCTTTCACATTTCTTTTAGTTTTTATCTTTTTACTATTTACGCCTTAATATATATATATATATAGAGAGAGAGAGAGAGTAAACTGAATACGTTTGCAGACTATTAAATATGCTAGCACTTTCATTTTTAAAAGCTGTTTTTGTGTCTGCGCTTTCACCTGAGGAGATGTAATGATACACATCTGTTGGATACAAAGAAATAAAGAACTGTTACACGAAATTGAAACTTAACAAATTATACATGATTTCATTCATTTAAAGTGGACATCTATCTTCTACCCCATCCATTTAGCTGCTAAGCCTTCCTTTGTAACTTTGTTTTTTCACTCGGAAGACTAATGACCGAGTGGCCCACGATGCCTACGTCCTCCGCTACTTTCTGTGTAAGCCTAAACGTTCCCCAAAACAAGCCGCTTGATAATCCAAGTAATACGAAACCTCCGGGGTTAAAACTGCCAACGACATAACACCCTTTACAAATCGGTCTCGAATCTGTCCAGGGTGTGGCTTCTTTCTCTGATTGATCGGGAAGATACCATCCACCGAGCAACTCCACCCCTCCTCGTACCATTTTTTTCCAGAAAAAAAGTATATAAATATATAAACCTATGGTCTTTTTTTTTTTTTTTTTTTTTTTTTCTTCTTCTTCTGACCATGTCTGCAGTCTGACAGCCTCTATGTCCTTCCTCTACCCCCCCCCCTACAGTGGACTGGAAATGAGCTTTAATTGCGAGCGTGATAGCCCTATTGCATCTCTGCAGCTGACTTCTACGAATTAGTGGTGGTTTCGCTTTGAAGCGAGGTTGGACCGCGCCTTGTGGGCTCCCTGACAGTTCTGCGTGCGTGCCTGTTTAGATAAGTAGTGTTCGGGAAATCGTTTGATCTTGGCTTCTTGTCCCTGACGTCTAAATCTCCTCCAAAAGTGCATTATAGGGAGTCGTCAGATTTCTTATAGTGGAATCTTAGACAACAGCATAATTGTGATATCTAGACAACGCTGGCCTGTAAGAAGCACTGAACCCAGTTGGAAACGATTTTACACATTTCCGGTTAATTGAGAACTTCAACAAAAGTCAACAACAACGTCATCAAAGTTAAAAAACGTAAATTAACCTTTAGTAGACTTTGTAGTATTGTGGTAGAATTGAAATCAATCAAAATGTGCACTTAAAACGAATTTAGAAGCAGACAAATAGTTTAACATTTTAATATAAAATTGCGAATATGTCAGCCTACAAGTTGGAAACTTTACAACCTCTGAGAAATATATATGCACTATACCATTCGTCTTAACGAAATGTTTTTTAATGTATTTATTTTTGTTTTGAAAAAAGAAAATTCAGAAATGGAGTGTACTGCTGGAGAGAATTTTGAAAATGCATATCAGGATAATTTTAACAAAAATGTGAAATCAACTTTTCCTCTTTCTGAGCTTTACCAATAAAGTGGAATTCAGAAAGAGTGCTGCATTTGTTGCTGATAGAAAAGTCAAATACTATGTTTTCCTAAATATTGGTAGTGATGGTAATGGTGTCCCTGCTAGATTCTAATTACGCCACTGAACAAAGCCTAGAGTAGACTGCATTTACCAATAAAGTGGAATTCAGAAAGAGTGCTGCATTTGTTGCTGATAGAAAAGTCAAATACTATGTTTTCCTAAATATTGGTAGTGATGGTAATGGTGTCCCTGCTAGATTCTAATTACGCCACTGAACAAAGCCTAGAGTAGACTGCATTTACCAATAAAGTGGAATTCAGAAAGAGTGCTGCATTTGTTGCTGATAGAAAAGTCAAATACTATGTTTTCCTAAATATTGGTAGTGATGGTAATGGTGTCCCTGCTAGATTCTAATTACGCCACTGAACAAAGCCTAGAGTAGACTGCATTTACCAATAAAGTGGAATTCAGAAAGAGTGCTGCATTTGTTGCTGATAGAAAAGTCAAATACTATGTTTTCCTAAATATTGGTAGTGATGGTAATGGTGTCCCTGCTAGATTCTAATTACGCCACTGAACAAAGCCTAGAGTAGACTGCATTATGGCACATAAGCCCTTATTATGCTTAGTGTAGTATTGATAAATATGGCTGCTGCGTCAATAAACATCAAACCAAACTTTAAACAAAGGTCCTAAATGGGAGTAATTGATTCATTCAGTTAAATGCTGGCTGCTGGCACTGGATTTAGTAAAAAAAAAAAAAATGTTTCTTGTCTTATATCTTGACTGAAAGGCTAAATAATCGATAGTAGAGATTCCTCTATCAGATTCCATTAAAAACTTCATGTATGCTGACGGAAGCACATTAAATCTATATAGATCATATATCCTCCAGTTCAGAGTTTGGAACTTGAAGAAAAACATGCCGCGTCAGTTGTAGTCTTCGTCACCTAATTTCAGATCGAAACTATGAGGTTCGTCTTGAAAACACCCTCTCGTTGCTTTGAAACAGGATTTTAATCGAATTAAATTAAACTCATGCTTGCATCATACGATTCAAATGCCCGCTGCAATTAATTTTTGTAATCCATTGCGAATCTTAAGTCATAAAAAAGAACTTGATATCATAGCTCAACATAATGGAAAAACAAGCGATACAACAAATGGTTGTATCGCTTACAATGAACTAGTGAATCGCTTTGAGTGTTAGAAAAAAATATTTCTTCCGTTCAATTAGTCTTTCTGGAAGACATTATTTCAGAACTTTTTTAACAAATCACAAGAAATAATGTTCGAAATAGTAAATACCGCTGCTTCTTAGACTGCATTCCATGCATTGATGTAATATCATTCAGGTCAAAAATCAGAAGGAAGATGTTAAAATTGTCGAGATTAATCAGTCTAGACAATTAGTCTATAAAAGTTTTTTATTGTCAAGAATAAATAGTTTTTTTTGTCTATAATTAATTATCTAGATAAAATAATATCTAGACTAATCTAATAATATCTAGACTAATAACATCTAGACTAATCTAATAATATCTAGACTAATCTAATAATATCTATAATAATATCTAGACTAATCTAATAATATCTATAATAATATCTAGACTAATCTAATAATATCTAGACTAAAATAATAAGCTTCTTCTTCTTGCGTACAGCCGACCACCCCGCCACCACTGAACGTAGCAGTATCGACAGGATTTGTTGTGGCCGACTGCTATCTTGAGTATTGTCCATCCTTTCATTGACCGATTTGTCAAACTGACATTCTCCTCTAGGTAATTGGCCACAAAGTGGTCAATTATTGTCCTTCTGCCTTATCTACAAACTCTCAAACAGTTGGTAAAAAACTGACAATTTTTGACATCATGTCCTTCAGAGTTTTCAGATTACCTGGTACCATCAGTACTGTACTTAAGTCATTATTTATAATTTTCAGATTTTTTCTTAACTCCGAAATTTCAATACATTCCTTTAAATTAAAATAATAAGCTCAATATCTTGAGCTTAAGATTGATGATGATTGATGCGATTTGACATATGGGATTATTATATAGATGGAAATGATTGAACAGAGCGGGTAATTTTCTGATTAGTCTAGATAAAATAATATCTAGACTAATCAGTCTAGATATAATATCTAGACTAATAATATTTAGACTAATACTAATAATATCTAGACTATTCAGTCTAGATATTATTTTATCTAGACTAATCAGAAAATTACCCGCTCTGTTTAATCATTTCCATCTATATAATAATCCCATATGTCAAATCGCATCAATCATCATCAATCTTAAGCTCAAGATATTGAGCTTATATCTCATTTTGCAAAGAAAAAACAAATTTTATTAAGAAGTTGGACTTTGAATTAATAAAAAAAGAAGAAGAAATTATAACGCTCTCCTGGCCAAAATCATGTAAAACAAAGCAAATCACCAAGTTCACTTGCAAGCAGGGCAGTGTTTCAAAATGCACTGACTTCAACTGTCTCATTCTTTAGAAAATGACGTATTCTGTTACTTATTCTTACCACAATGTCTTCGACGAAACATGCAATTTGGTGGGTGTGACATTACATGAATTAACTCCGCTGAAATCTTTTTAAATTTATCAACTCCTGGGCATTGGAATAGTTCGCTGTCGCCTACTCGATTGTAATCAAAGACATTTTCATGACAGAAATATACCAAAAAATAACATTGCTACTACATTTTCACTCTCAGTTAATTAGTTATCGGAACAGAAAGGGTCGATTAATTTACATAATTCGAGATAAGTAGCTACATAAGAGTTTCCGTCTATAATTAAAATTTCAATTTCGAAGATCATTCATTCCCTTAAAACGTAACTCCATTTGTGGATATCACACACAGCTATTTTATAATCTGAGACATCATATCTCCCACAAAGCCTTGTTGTTTTAACCTTCCCCTTCTCGACTAACTAACTAACGAACTATACACACAAAGCTAATAAATAAATGAGAAAAAAAAAGGAGGGCTCTTAGTGACAATGTAGTAATGAGCTTTTCCAATTTCTCACAATCACTCGTCATTTTATCATTAGGTCTTTGAAAAATATCTTTGTTTGTCTGCTACCTCATTAACGGCGTTATGAATGGAGGAGGATTAATTTTTAATGGCATACGAAATTTCCCATTAATGTAGCGCTGTTATTCCTGTCCCTCTCCCTTTAATTATTCGTGTAGGGTACTTAATAAAGAGTGAGTTTCGAGGATCGCCAACACACACACACACACACGAGCGATGTAATCCGAAACAGAAAATATTTGGCTCGTGGAATCTCTTACACGGGGAGAAGGGAAATTAGAAACTAGAAAATTTTGTTTTGCGAAGGGACAGAAAGTAGATAGTTAGATAGTTAGTTAGCTACCTGTCCCCGTTGCTTTGTTTATTCTTGGAGGAAAGGGAAACTTGTGCTGGAAACTCGAGAGGTTTCTCGGTGTTTCCAACAAATCACTTGTCATGGAGGAAGGGGAGGGAAAAGACGTGGGATTTCTTGCTGAAGAAGATGAAATATGCGCTAAATTTACACCCACACAAGAACAACGAGAAAGGCAGGGTTGTTTTGAAAGTATAAATATGTGAGGGTTTTAGTGGGTTAGAATTTTAAAGTTTTGAAGATTTCTGACATTTTGACGAACCGCAAAGGTCGTATTTTTCGTGCTCTCAAACCCTCCCTAAGCGTATTTCCATATAATCGTTACTAATAATAAAGGATAATGTGTATATATATGTACATGTGCTTCTTTGTGAATATATTTCCATATAATCGTTACTAATAATAAAGGATAATGTGTATATATATGTACATGTGCTTCTTTGTGAATATATTTCCATATATATTCTATTAATAATAAAGATTGTGTGTGTGTGTGTGTGTGTGTGTGTGTGTGTGTGTGTGTGTGTGTGTGTGTGTGTGTGTGTGTGCGCGCGCGCATATGCTTTTTGTGAATATATTCCCTATATATTCTATTAATAACAATGGTGTATGTGTATGTGTGCACATATGCTTTTTGTGAACATATTCCTTATATATTCTATTAATAACAATGGTGTATGTGTGTGTGTGTGTGTGTGCACATATGCTTTTTGTGAATATATTCCCTATATATTCTATTAATAACAATGGTGTATGTGTGTGTGTGTGTGTTTGTGTGCACATATGCTTTTTGTGAATATATTCCCTATATATTCTATTAATAACAATGGTGTATGTGTGTGTGCATATGCTTTTTGTGAATATATTCCCTATATATTCTATTAATAACAATGGTGTATGTGTGTGTGTGTGCATATGCTTTTTGTGAATATATTCCCTATATATTCTATTAATAACAATGGTGTATGTGTGTGTGTGTGTGTGTGTGTGTGCGCGCGCGTGCGCGTTCCTGCACACGAGACCAAATTGACAGAAATCTTAAATAATTAAAAATATTATTTGAAATTTTGGTATTTTTCTCACTAATCTCTAAAAATATTATTACTTAAAATTAATTTTCATATCAATTTAAAATTTAAAAAAAATTATTTTTTAATGATATTAATTTAGATATTAAGTGGTTCTTTTCCTGAATTTCCAATTTTTTTCTGTTATATAATTTTCTACGATACTTTCATTGCTGTAATAAAAGCCAAACAATTTTCGATTGCTTCATCAAATATTTAATCACATGATTTTCTTCCATTGTTGTTAGCCTAGGAAGAAAAAATGTTTGTAAGTCGCCCTGTTTATTTAAGCAATAAAAAGGCAAACAATATAAAGTTAATGCATAAATATAAGATTAATGTAAAGTAATATAAATTCATATAAACAATATGAAGTTAATGCAATATGAAAGACAGTGCGAAGTGCATATGGAAGATATATTGCTATTACATTTCTTTATTTAATGACTGATATCATTGGACATGGAATTTAATTCTTATTGTAGCATTCTACAACAAGAACAAGATAACTGATTTTCACTGACTCTTTCTTGCAATAACCCTAGTTACGAGTAATCTAATGCGTATTGTGATGTTAGCTATTGAAGAAACATTGTAAGCCATATTCATTTTTTTAAATATCTTACTGTGTTTGTTTGTTTCTTAAAAGTTTACGAATTCATTTAAAACAACATGGCCTCCTCTTTCGAGTTACCAATGTTAGTCGGTTTTTGAAATGATTCTCTGAAAGCATATTGCATTGGAACTATCTGAAAAAGTTATTTCATAATTAGAAAAACAACATTAGTAATATTTTCATATTGCCGTGTACATAAATAACCTATTCGAAAGTCATTGCGTACACGATCTGTACAAAACCATTCTCCTGTACAAGCCTTCAAAGTATCGGCTTAAAATCCATGCTGTACATGTACTATGAAGTCTAAAATACATCCTATTTGGAATTTTTAATGTTCATTTATTTGAGAAAATATTAAATCATGGCCTGTGCAAGTAACAGAAATTGGTACAGAGTCTACAAAGTTGTAAAAAAAAACTATTATATTTTGGCATATTGTTGCTTCGATATATTCTAAAGACATTTATAAAATTTTTTAACACTTACATCGGTAAATCTCAACATTGAACACTTTTGATATCTCGAAGAATGCCAAAGTGGTATTCCAGTTCTCGCCATACATTTCTGCTGGCACGCTAGATACAGAAATTGCTGTCCAAACTTCAAGTTTATCAATATTTTCAAGCGGCGTTGAAAAACACTCTGACATTTATGCCACTTCAAAATTGATATTAAACTATAATGACCAATTTCAATTTATAGAAACAACGAACACACTGTACTTTTTCCTTCTTTGGTGCTATTTTGATAACAATCGATTGTAAAATCCCTATTTCTGCATTAGTTGAACTGTCTGTTGCACTGCATAAAATTAAAAACATGACCACTCTGTCAAAACGCTTTCTACATTATTATATTTAATGACTCTTTTGAAATAACCTTCTCTACCCAGATTAAAGACATAATGATCATTCTGTATATTTACCAGAATCATCATCCTTCAAATAGAAAACGAGCTTTTTTAACCGCCAAAATTACATCTTTACGGAAGTGATTTAAGTCTGCATGTTTAGATAGAACACGTTGAACTTTTTTCATCATTGGTGCTATTTTGATAACAATCCAATGTAAAATCCCTATTTCTGCATTAGTTGAACTGTCTGTTGCATTGCATAAAATTAAAAACACGACCACTCTGTCAAAACGCTTTCTACATTATTATATTTAATGACTCTTTTGAAATAACCTTCTCTACCCAGATTAAAGACATAATGATCATTCTGTATATTTACCAGAATCATCATCCTTCAAATAGAAAACGAGCTTTTTTAACCGCCAAAATTACATCTTTACGGAAGTGTTTTAAGTCTGCATGTTTAGATAGAACACGTTGAACTTTTTCCATCATTGGTGCTATTTTGATAACAATCCAATGTAAAATCCCTATTTCTGCATTAGTTGAACTGTCTGTTGCATTGCATAAAATTAAAAACACGACCACTCTGTCAAAACGCTTTCTACATTATTATATTTAATGACTCTTTTGAAATAACCTTCTCTACCCAGATTAAAGACATAATGATCATTCTGTATATTTACCAGAATCATCATCCTTCAAATAGAAAACGAGCTTTTTTAACCGCCAAAATTACATCTTTACGGAAGTGTTTTAAGTCTGCATGTTTAGATAGAACACGTTGAACTTTTTCCATCATTGGTGCTATTTTGATAACAATCCAATGTAAAATCCCTATTTCTGCATTAGTTGAACTGTCTGTTGCATTGCATAAAATTAAAAACACGACCACTCTGTCAAAACGCTTTCTACATTATTATATTTAATGACTCTTTTGAAATAACCTTCTCTACCCAGATTAAAGACATAATGATCATTCTGTATATTTACCAGAATCATCATCCTTCAAATAGAAAACGAGCTTTTTTAACCGCCAAAATTACATCTTTACGGAAGTGTTTTAAGTCTGCATGTTTAGATAGAACACGTTGAACTTTTTCCATCATTGGTGCTATTTTGATAACAATCCAATGTAAAATCCCTATTTCTGCATTAGTTGAACTGTCTGTTGCATTGCATAAAATTAAAAACACGACCACTCTGTCAAAACGCTTTCTACATTATTATATTTAATGACTCTTTTGAAATAACCTTCTCTACCCAGATTAAAGACATAATGATCATTCTGTATATTTACCAGAATCATCATCCTTCAAATAGAAAACGAGCTTTTTTAACCGCCAAAATTACATCTTTACGGAAGTGTTTTAAGTCTGCATGTTTAGATAGAACACGTTGAACTTTTTCCATCATTGGTGCTATTTTGATAACAATCCAATGTAAAATCCCTATTTCGGCATTAGTTGAACTGTCTGTTGCATTGCATAAAATTAAAAACACGACCACTCTGTCAAAACGCTTTCTACATTATTATATTTAATGACTCTTTTGAAATAACCTTCTCTACCCAGATTAAAGACATAATGATCATTCTGTATATTTACCAGAATCATCATCCTTCAAATAGAAAACGAGCTTTATTAACCGCCAAATTTACATCTTTACGGAAGTGTTTTAAGTCTGCATGTTTAGATAGAACACGTTGAACTTTTTTCATCATTGGTGCTATTTTGATAACAATCGAATGTAAAATCATTACTTCTGCATTAGTTGAACTGCAAAAAATTACAAACATGACCACCATAGCAAAACGTTTTTTACAGTACTATATTCAATGATTCTTTTGTAATAACCTTCTCTAATCAGGGAGAAACTTAATGACCACCCTGTATATTTATTTACCAGAATCATGATCTCTGAAACACAAAACGAGCACTTTTAACCGCCAAAATTATATCTTTACGGAAGTGTTTTAAGTCTGCATGTTTAGATATGCAGGCATTCTATCGTCACAGCTGCCATTTCGCAATTGAGGGGTTGATTTTTTTCCCTAAAAAATAATTACATGCATGTTTTCATTACCTTATTTATCTTTTAGTTATTTCTTAGCATCCATGGTTTAGCATAATTTAATCCGAATAAAGGAAATCCCTCCCCAAATAAAACAAAAAAAAAAGATTATTGAAAACTTTATTGAAATTACCCAGGTATTTTTTCTAGAAATTACCCGCAGGAATAATTCTTTCAACAGTAGCGTGAGGAGAGGCAATTCATTTTCCTCCTCCTGGCTTTGAAGATCTCACGATTCACTTATTAAAGTGCGCAATTAATTTAATAGAGCTGATTAAACTGCTAACCAGGAGACACATGGCGGGCCCCGGATTAATATAGCCCGATCTGAACGTTCCATTAATGTGAACAAAAGCGACGACACGTGAATAGGCTTTGGGATCCCTGCTTTTCATTTCTCAAAGTCCCGCGAATATTTCAAGGTAATTTATATTTGCAGTTATGAAAACCACCGATGTTAATTGCTTTATCTGGCCTGAACTTCGTGAAGGTCATTGCCTTTGATTGTTGATCATGCGCTCTTAATTGTTTAGCTACCTGCGTAATTCTCCCATGGGACTTCCATTTCTACTGTTTCGGTGAGCTCTAATCCACGTTAATTAAACAAGCAGATTACTAATATGAGTAGCAAAGCTTGTCTTTTTACTGATAAATTACAGGGTAAACTGCAGATTAATTATCGGGTAAATATTACTTTAATATATCTTAAATTTGTCATGTCGTCCCAATAGTTTTGTTGCCATCGGTAATGTTTCCTGTGAAGTTACTATTTCTGCAATTTTAGAAAGCCTAATTTAAAACTAGTAAACAAGTAAAACTTCTAGAACGATTAGTCGTCAGTGTTTTGTTTAAGAATGTTAATGTAGGAATAAAATTAAATCATCAGATAAATGTTTTCAATTATTGTATTTTGCCTAAACATCATGAAGGCGACGTTTTATTCATGTGGTACTAATAGTTTAGATGCATTGGTAATTCCTCATTGGATTACTCTTTGTACTATTTCGGTAAATCTTATCTAAAATAAATAAACAAAAAGCCCACACATATGAATAGTTATGCCTTATTTTTAATGAGGAACCTCTGAGTATTCCATAGATTAGTTGCTTGTTAAATATTTTGTTGTTATCCCTAAACTTTGATCATACACTCAGAATTGTTTTGTTGCTCAGTAATTTTTCCATGCAATTGTCGTTTATACAGTTTTAGGATGTTCATAGTTTAATCATTAAACATTAGGATTAGAAACTCTAAATTTTGATCGTGTATTCTCGGATACTTTGCTATCCGTGGTAATTCTTCAGTTGGGGTTACCATTTCTTCAGCTTTAATGAGTCTAATCCAAGATCAGTAATCCAAGATCAAGTAATCAAATCTGTCCTTTTTTCCTAGAAGTTTCATAGTATCCTTAAATTAATTCCTAGATAAAAAAATTTGATTTCATGAACTTAATAAATGGTCTGTGTCCCTCAATTTAAGCATGCGTTCTCAATTGTTTGACTGCCTTCAGTAATTCTTCCACGGTATCACTTCTTTTTGTTTTTCGTGAGTATAAGTTTAGATTAATGCTCTCTTAGACTAATCTTTAATTTTACTGAGACATTAAGAGGTGTTCATATAGCGGCGGATGCATATATTTTATGATTCTAGCAGTGTATATTATAAAGTCTCTCTTTTAAAGAACTGTCCCTTTAATTTCACATTTCAGAACCTTTTTAACTTAATACCATGTTAATGATTTATTTTAGATTAACTTTATATTACTCATTTTGTGTTTTTATCTATTTATTATGGCTTAAGACAACTCGGCAACATTGCATTTTTACACAAGAGTGAAAATAGACTCTCAGGGATTATAAATATTATATTAACCCAATCAAGGCAAAGAAATAAATTGGAACTTGGCCAGTCATATTTAACCAAGTGTAATTGTTATCCTAATATTTTATAATTCTTATAAATTTTAATTTTTAGAAGCATATTTATTTGACTACTTAACTAATGGCATATTTTTAATCGATCTGACTGCGGGCCCAGTCAAAAGCTTAGCGGCTCTATGCAGCTGATTATTTGGAAATTCGCCACTGTGTCCATACATTAATATATACAAAAACATTTCTGCCCTAAAAATTGAGTAATAAATAACACAAAAACGGTTTAATTCAGCAACTTAAGATATTTTAAAGAAATGATTTCTATGCATTTCATCATTAACAGTATCAGTTTCTCAACCAAATATCACGATATTCGTTTTCGCTAGATCATATTATTTTATCTGTTAACAGAAATAAAAGCAAATTTCTGTTTTTTGCCATATTATATATAATACCGGGAAAAATAATCTTGTTTGTTTTTTATATGTATTATATGTATTTTTATATGTATTATATGTGTTTAAATAACTGATAAATAAAATACATGCGGTATTCCATCTTTACACCCTGAGAATTTTCTTTCTGTTGTTAGAAGTATAAAAATTAAAATGTTCTATTTCATTTTTCCTGAATATTATTTTATTAAAATGAATGTTTGCAACTGCAGATCAAATATGCCATTTGACAGCTTTATTCCAACATTGATCAGTTCTTTCACAATAGATGGCAACAAACAAATGATTTAGTTTTTAGTCTCTTTAAACTGGCAATTGTAAATAAAATACGACTTATGACATTTTTGTTTGACACGGAATAGTTCATTCAAAGGAAATACAGTATTCAGTTTGTTGGTATGATTTTGGTAAATACCGTAGAATCAAAAGTTTAAATATTTTCGGATTCGGCATTGAACCTTTGGAAATAAGTCAGCATATCTTACGTTTATTTCATTGAAAAACACATATGAAACAACCTAAACATTATCTTATAATTGAATATATTGCAGATAATTTTTTTAAAAAAATAGAAGAAAATAACTGGATTTATTCATTTTTTTTAATTTTGTTTTGGCAACTATGTCTCATTTTATCCAAAATATGAATAAAAATATCTGGAATATCGAAGCTTCAGACTATTATTGTATGAAGTTGTAACAGTTTACCATACTTCGAAAACCAATATCGTTGTTTTTACGAATATATCTCTCTGAAATTACAACAATTCTTTTCTAGATATGTCTTTGTTGGAAACTAGTAACAATAGCTATTGACTCCTATTTTGATACTTCAATAACGATAAATAATAGTTCTTTACCGATATCTTTGTCGATTCTTTTTTTTCTCTCATGAATAAGCCAAGGCGATTTAAACACAGGTTCAGTTTCAAGAACAACCCTAGAACATTTATTCTACTGTTATTAAATATGTTCTCTCTGTATTAATATGCGTGAAAACATCCTTCAGTGTCAATGGAGGTTAGTTATTGGGAAGAACACTCCTTCAAGAGGTTGCAGTCACAGTTAGTGGTAGAATTATGATAACTGTAGGAATGCTTGGCCATAAATCGATACATTGCGTGCCTCGGCCTTTGTCGCAGTCAATGGACTGGAAACGACAGGTGTAGCTCATTTGGTCTTGTTACATGATTCTGCTGCTATACCGTCACTAAATCAACGAAAAATCAGGGGGATCAGAGGGGTGGTCATTTTTTTTTTTTTTATGAATCTTTCAAAAATTGTGCGGGGTATAACAAATTGAGGTGCAGTGTTCGAGTGTTGAATTATGCAGGCTCTAACTGAATACTCTGATATAATGTAATCGATAGACTTAACAGTAATCGATGATGCCCGGCCAACAATGACTGCCCTTTTACAAGAAAGATGTCGCTGTTCAAATCGTGAGCTGTTTATTAATAACTTCTATAACTTCTTTTCTTCTTTTATTATCGTTTGCAATTTTTTGGGTGATGATTCATCTTCGCGCGTGCCCATTTTTATTATTTTGCGCAGACGATTCTACCCGTGGAATAATATATACACATTGATTTTTTTTTTCTTGCTGCATTTCTACCCTGTTATTATGAAGAGGAAGGAACAGGGTTGGTTTCATTAGAGCCTTTTTACCTAATTACGAACTTCGAGCTTTAGAGTTTAATTTATATAGTCATCATTTTTAACTTCATTACGTGCAATGTTCCTGTTTCTGTTCTTTCTTTCCTTTTTTTTCCCTTGATAAGAAATAGAGGCTATTAAAAAGCGCGAACGTTATGCAATTAAATCACTGATTATAAAATTTTCGCTGCAAACTTTTTTTTGGGGGGCAGCCATATTTTTCATCCACTTAGTGTTTTTCTAAAGTTCTCCCTACCATTTTTAGATTTTAATTAATTTTATTAAAAGATTGTAATTCACTCAAATAAGATATTACATTCTGCGGGGTTTTTTTTTTTTTTTTTTTTTTTTTTTGTATTTATTTCAGATGCTGTAATTTTTCTGTCCTGTCAAAGTTTATTATAATTGAAAAAGTTCATTATTTTTTTAAGTGGAAAGCAGTTTTTGATGAATTTTAATTACGATCAGTAAATATCTATTTTCAGGCATTTAATTAACAAGTTAAGGTTACAAAAAAAAAAAAACTTTTTAAAAGGGTTTGAATGCACTATAGAAATAATGCTAAATTCCTGTTACAAAAAAATTTCATACGATTTTGAAAAATTATGCACTAGATGGAATATATTATCATAAAATTCATTAATCTATGTGATATTTGCATAAAACAATAAATTGAATGTCTTTTTAAAATTTTATCGTTCGGCAGGAAAAAAAAATCCATAACGCTTTTTTATTAAATAAACATACCATCAGATAATATGTCAGTTATTCACAAAATGAAAGTATTTTATCTGAAATTATTATATATATTAAAATCATAAGTTGAAAATGTTTACTATAAAAAAAATTGCTTTTCTTGTGACACAGTACATGAAATTTCGATATATATAAATTCACTTAATATTCTGCCAAACTGGTGATATAGTAATGAGAAAGAAGGGTGTAAGACCCCCAGCCATCTAATTTAGAGAGAACCATTCATAAAAAAAACTGTTAGAATTTACTCAAAAATTAATGCAAAATATATTCAAGGGGCGTAAAAAAGTAATATCGTTTCTAATCAGGTCAAATCAATGGTGTCAACTAGCGAAAAGCTTAAATATTAAACTACGCCCTAACCAAATTAGTCTCGTTGTAATTTTAAAAGGGTTATGCTCTTGAATTGTATTAGTAAATTTGGTTCCCCCTCCCTAAATGGAATAAGTTCACAGCCACGTGACACACATCAAGAAATGTCGTGCCTTTTTTAATTTTGAAAACCATTACACATCATACAGGCCGGAAAAGAAAAAGGGCACTTTATAGCACAGCATTAGACAAAATAAATTTGCAATTGCGTCTCGCAACTTGATTTCATTGCATTTTCAAAATATGCGGTTTTCGGTGCAAATAAATTTGGCTGAAAATGGTACAGACCTGTTTCGATAGTATCTTTTCGCTGTATATTTGTTAATTTTTAAATTTGCTTCATGAAAAGAATGTTTTTATGTTTCAGTTGTGCTGTACTCATAAAAATGATTCAGTGCAGTTTGCTTTGATCATAAAACACAAGAGTGTATAAATAAAGGAGAAAATGTAATCACTTTTTAACCTGGATTGGTGTATACTTTTGATTGCTTTCTTTTTAATAACTATAAACCACAAATTGACTACTCCGACTCGCCGGAAGGCACACGGAAAAATTTTAATGACCAGACCGCCGCAACAGCAACACTGGCGGGCATTGTTGTTGAGTCCTAAAGGCTTTCACCGGCCACTGTACAACCCTTCCGTCATCGATGGGAGATGCCAAACCCGCACCTTTTCGTGTGCCCACAGGAGTGGCAAGAACCAACCACCATGCCGGAAACTTCTCATCTTCAGTTACGGGGCGCCTTTTCCTGTGGGATTCCTTTTTAATAAGTCAGCCGTCTAACTCTCCGACCCGCCACGAAGGCACACGGATTTAAACCATAAAAATTGAATGACCGGACCGCCGCAACAGCAACATTGGCGGGAACTGTGTTGAGTCCTAAGGGCCGTCACCGGCCACGGTACAACCCTCCCCGAAGGAAGTACGTCCCGTCATCGATGGGAGGAGTCAGATCCCCCACCTATTAGTGTGCCCTCCAGGGTGGCGAGATCCAACCACCATGCCGGAAGCATCTCATCCTCATTTCAAAGTGCCTCCCGGAGGGTTTACTTTTTAATAAAGTAAATTTAATTCAGATGAATAAATGTTAAGCGCATTACTCGAAAGAGAACTCAGAAATGAAACTTACTGCAAGAAATTTGATCGTTAAATGCTCTAGAGGCACATTTATTACTATCACAAAGTATGTAAGACCAGATTCTCTTAATCTCTACATTGTACAAGAGACTGGTGGGGCATAAAGCATATCTTAGAAAATTCGAAATATTAAAAAGAGAATATTATTCCGGCATTTTGCATTTATTTAGATTTATAGCTTTTGCCTCTAGTACTCCTTTATGGATATTTTAAAACAGCTTGATAAATTGGATTTTAAGGCCAAACCTTCTTTGCTATCTTATTCTTGATCATCAACATCTTACTGTGATTCCATTTAAAGTTGAGAAAGATTAACTTTATCAAATTCTAACTCTACTATAACAGCAGGCTGTTGCCAGATGTATCATATGACAATCACTTAATTTAAAAGATAGGGGAAAAAACAATTTTTTGAGAGGTGGGGTAGAACTAGATTGGCTATAAACATCATGAGGAATATAAAACCACTCCGGAAGGGTGAGTTCGAAACACGTTTAAATTCATTAAGGGTTTATTTTGATTTCAAAAATTAGAACTGAAAAATTTTTTGTCCTGAAAGCGACGCGAAGATCGGGTAACACCTGTCTTAAAATGGGTCGCTCGAACTTTTTTCGCTTCGATAAGCACTTTATTTTCTCAGTGGGAAGGCGCAAATTTATAAAACAAGCACTGTAATGAAATATGATCATGTACAATAATGGAATATCCTTTTCCCCCATCTCACATTTCTTATTTTTTAATGAAGTAAAACTGTCGAGGGTGGGTTTGAAAAAATATTTAAAAAAGAAAAAAAAGAGGGAATAAAATAATGCATTCTGGAAGGTGTCGACTCACGCGTCTCCGGCATCCATTACTAACCCCCTCCTTCATAACAGTCTTTTTCCGAAAAGTAATAGCGCATAAAACTTAATGATTCTCCAACCCACAATCCTGCCGGCTTGAATGATTGCATCATTACCCAGTGCGCGTTACTTTTCAAGTGCACTAACGGGTTAGTAACATTAAAAATCCGTCCGAAGTGGTAACGACGCAAAAGTGACTCACCCCTCCGCTTCGAACCTTTTTTTGAGGGGGGAGAGGTTTCATTTTTTCCTAATTCGAATCATGTCGACGGCGCTGTCAACAGCCCCTTTGTTATAGAGAAAGAAAAAAAAATCATAATAAAAATCGATCAAAGCCTCTTAGGAAGCAATCGGGAGACTCCCAACAAGGAAGAAGTGTTGGTGGGGTGTTAGAAAAAAAAAATAATAAATATCAATCTTTGTTCTTAAAAACTGTTCATCCGTTAATTTTATTGATGTGGTGTTTCGATAAATATAATAGAAGGTGAGAAAAAGGAAGAACAGCTTTTTGACAAGGCTTTGATTAATTTTCTTTTCTTCATTTGAATTGAGATGCTTTTAAATAGATATTTGCGTGATTCAATTAATTATGTCGGTTCCTTAAAAGAAGCAATTATATACCTGAGTAATTTTGAAATAAGAGATTTCGAAGAAAAGTTGGAAAGGTGAGGATTTATTGTTCTGTTGGAAAGTGGTTATGCCCGATGTATTTAGAATGGCTGAAGATAAATAAAAATGAAAGGTATTTCTGAGGAATACTATATTTCAAAAGACCGTTTAAAGCCGTCGTGAATTTTTTTTTTTTTTTTCATCTCATTTTGGTCCTTAAATATATATGATCGCTAAATCGTTGATTAATCTTTCCTGGTACTATTTAAGCGTGGAAAATTGATCATGGAATCATTCATGGTAGACGTTTAAAAGAAAATTTTGCTGTTGATAATTCGTAAGAATGAAATCCGACTCAAAATATTCTTAAACATTTCAGGACGAATGTCTTAATGGTCAGAGAACATTTCTGATGAATATTTCAACATAAAGTGTGAATTTCTTTTATTTCATTCGGGTCCGTTAGTATGTATGATCGTTAAATCATTGATTAATTTCTCGTGGTACTATTTGAGCATGAAAAATTGTTCATGGAATCGTTCATGGTCAACTTTTAAAAGAATGTATTATTGTTGACGATGTTCGCAAGAAGGAATTCCGACACAAAATATTCTTAAACATTTCGCGACGAATGTCTTTATGGCCAGAGAATATTTCTAATGAATATTATATTTCAACAGAACGTTTTATAGTCATTGTGAAATTTTTTAAATCTCTTTCCGTTCCTTAAATATGTATGAGCGTTAAATCATTGCTTAATACTTCCTAGTTCATTTATGCGTGAAAAATTATTAGTGGTCGATATTTAAAAGAATATGTTATTATAGACGATGTTCATAAAAATGAAATCTGAATAAAAATATTCTTAAACATTTCGCGACGAATGTCTTAATGGCCAGAGAATATTTCTGATGAATATTATATTTCAACAAAATGTTTTACAGTCTTTGGGATTTTTTTTTTTCTTCTCATATTATTCCTTAAGTATGTATGATCATTAAAATCATTGTTTAATCTTTCCTGATACTATTTAAGAGTGAAAAATTGTTCATGGAATCGCTCATAGTCGATGTTTAAAAGAATATTTTGTTGTTGACGTTGTTCATAATGAAATCCGACACAAAATATTCTTAAATAGTTCGCGACGAATGTCTTAATCGCAGAGAAAACGATTAAAATCATCTTTAATCAATGACCATATCTTGCTTTCGTTCATCATGTGTATAGTATATACTACAACAAATATCTGAAACCTTATGAGTACATGAACGAAACCGAGATATTAACATTCACTAAAAATAAGTTGCTTTAATTATATTAATTAGAATTAAATTTTTTATTACAGACTGTTTTATTATAATTTTTGCTAATTATCCCACCTCTTTCCGTTTTGAAGTTCAGATTTACATTGAGAAAATGTTGTATATCCGTAAATCCTATCAGTTCTACGTTAGTGATAATAATAATTTTTTATATATTCGGAGATACAGATTAAATAGTCTTAATTGCATACACTCAATCCAGACTGTGAAAAAGAACTACGAGAAAATCACAATAGTATACGCTTTTAAAAATATTATTGCTTAAAAAATTTAAAAAAAATCTTATATTATAACGATTAATACGTTTTTTTTCAAAATAAATATAAATGTAATTTTACGGTATTTAAGCAAGCAAACATACGCATACATATTTATTTTTTTTTAAAAAAGCCATACAAGAAACCATTTAATAAAAAAAAAACTTTTCTACTGATTCATTTGACTAAATTTGTTCAAAAAAACGAGTTCATACGAGTTCGTTTTATAAAAAAAATTCGATATACCATAAAAAAATGAGAAAAAAATATATTGCAAACAGTTTTATTATATTTCTATTTTCCCCTTTCCATTTTGGAATTTTGATTTATATCTAGAAAGTGTTCTTTAACCGTAAATCTTATCAGTGCCAAGTAATAATATTAATTTTTAGTATATTAGAGCTAAAGATCAATTTGTAAAATAATCTTAATTGCATCTAGTCTGTGAAAAAGAACTACAAGAAAATATCATAATAGGATATATTTAAAAAAAATATTTTTTAAAAAAAATATTTAAAGGAAATCTTATTTTATCGTAATTAATATGCTTTTCTTATAAATAAACATAATTTTTATTTTAAAGTATTAGAAGTTTAACCACACAGACATGTACATATACATTTACTTTTGAAAAAAATAAAATATTCAGGAAAGCATTTGATTCGAAAATACTTTTCTGCTGATTCGTTCGACTAAAGTCGTTCAAAAAATGTTCCATGCCAGTTCGTTAAACAAAAAACAAACAAAAAAAATCGATATGCCGTAAAAAAATGACGAGACAGAAGCGTATTAGCCAAGACAATGAGACGCCCGAATGCTATCATTTTTATAAAAATGAGTAAACTGACTCGATCTCAAACCCATTTTATAAAAACTTCTATCTACTTTAACGCTCTAATGGAATATTGAAAGGAAACATTGCCATTACAGAGACCTAAATTTTGGAACTCTTTGATTATGCCATAAGCAGCAGATTCTCTGTCATAAATATAAACATTTGAGAGTTCATAAGTATGGAAGAAAAGGATCGAAGATTTTTTTTATGAAGGATTGCATTTTAAATATTTGGCAACTATTTTTTTTTTTAATATAAACCAATAAATTTTACTCCAATTCTTTTTTTTTTATATTTTCTTTTTTTTAAATTTATTTCATTTATATTTATAAAATATTTCATCGTTTTTTGTTCGCAATCTAGTAAGTAAAGAAAGTTGGTTACAATTTTTGGGTATAGATTAAGCCTAAAAATGCGTTCGAAAAATGAAAGTTGATGCTTTACATTTTATGTTTGTTTGAGTTTTGATTTTAGTTTAGTGCAAATTATGACACAGATTAAGCTTTTATGGAGGTTTTTTTCCACGTTTCATTAAAATTTTGCATGGTTCGCAGTTCAAGATGGCGGACGAACGTTTTTTTTTCTTTGTTTGAAATTGTATTAGAAAAAGAAGAATTACTGTTTTATAACTATACAGAATGTAATAATATTTGGCAAAATCTAATCAATTTAATAATTGAAATCGTAACCGAAGTAATTGTGTTGCGCAAGCAAATAATGAATTTCAGTGCGATTTCAATAATACAAAAAAAAATGTGTTCTAAAAGTATATTTTCAATCCATAAAAATGTCGTTTATTAAACTTTATTCTTTTTAAAATATTATTGTTGTTTTTAATTCCTTACTACATATGAAGAACGAAATATATTATACGAATTCATTTAATGCGTGCGTATAAAAAAAATAACACAAATAAAAGTAATTGTGAACGAACTTTTAAATCTAGACATTGGACATAAAACTGGATTACAATATCATAACAAACTTCAGCACTATAAAGCATATAACAAAAGAACTGAAACAAGTACGTTCTATTTGAAAACGATAAAATGATGGATCGAATCGGAAATCGTAAACAACATGAAATGAATTCATTGTTCTTGTTCTTTGCCATGGTTTATTTGGCAAAAAAATAACCCAACGAATTGAAAAGAACTTTCTTTTTGAAATAAAATGAATTATTTCGGAATATGATTGATACTTATAGGAAAGACTTTTGAAATATTACTATCACATGGCGCAGAAACAAAACTTATAGTTATATTCGATCATTACACGATTTGAGGGAGAACAGAACAATTCATTCGAAAATGTATTCATATTTTAAGCTACGTTACAGAACCTAGAGATTATTATTTTAACATCTGCAAACACATCATAACGTTTTCGTTTTCGTTCTTTTTCATTATTGTAATTTTTCGGATAAATTGTAACGAATGAAGCAGGTGAAAAAAAAACAAAAAAAACAAAAAAAACGGGTGAAAATTGGATGGATATCAATCATTTTTGACAGTTCAGTTCCCCCTTTCCCCATCCTTTCCAACTCCCTCAACTCACCCATTTTTTTTTTTTTATCTCTTTTCGTTTGTTATACATATTTTCAACCTTGAAAAACTAAAGAAGATGGAAAACTTTTACTTTTTTGTTTTACACCTCTCTTTCCTTATATCTTCTATACCTTTCCTTATTTTATTAATTCTCTTTTTCGCCATTTTTTTTTCTGTTGCTACTCAAGCTCGATTTTTCTATTCTTCCAAACGGTTATTAATTTTTTTTTCTTTTACTGTTGTCTTTTTTCCTATCGCCAGCGGCATTTGTAGGCGTAAAGACAAAAATCCCATTTTTTGGACATAAAAAAAATGTTTGGCCTCGTATCTTTTTATTTTACTTTCGTTGCTTCTGAATTCGAATATTATTATTAATATTATTATTATCAGTTTCGTCACTGTCATGAGCGGATGAATATAGTTTTTTTTTAACTTGCTGTTTAAATAACAAAAGAAAACATTCAAGACTCAGTATTTTTTTTTTCTTTTAAAGTTGAAGCACAAATAAAGTTCCTTCTTTTGATCCAACTTTTTTTTTATTAATTTTCTTCAAGATTTCTTTAAAAGAAAAAAGAAGAGAAAAATATATTCAATAGTTTTAATATCCCCTACGTGAATTCCCGGATGCTTCCGCTTGTGTCATTAAGGAATATGGAAATTACCTGTGCGAAGAAAAAAAAAACAAATAAAACTATTAAATTAAAAAGTGCAAGATGGCGTAACTTTCTCGTATTTTATTATTTTGAAAATGTAATTAAAAGAGAATAATGTCTGAATATTCTTGGAAGAACGATTTGGGAGAATTTTAATTAGAATAATAAAATCAAATAATTCATTCTCTCTAGTAACTATTCTATTTGTCTTAACTATTATATTTCTCTTAATAAGCTAACGTAGTTTTATTGCAGTTATATGTACATTCTATTGTTATTTTTAATGTAGTCATGTTCGCAAAACAAATGTTTAATAATCTACTCCAATTTAAATTTGAAATACATCTGAGCAACATACAGCCATTGCTCGATACGTTTAGAACAATTAGTTTGTTATTTACATTAATTGTTTATTCTCTGCTTTATAGATGATTTAATAACATAATTCTAGAACTCTAATTAAAGTTTTTTTATTGATACTCAAAATGTGTTGGATACGTTTAACGTTGTTTTTTATTGACAATAGCGTGCACGTTTTCGTAATTAGGGAATTGTAATCAAAATTGTATTGACATTTTTTCAATTTATAATTTATTTCATTATATTAAAATTATTTATTGAATAATTTGTTTCTTGTTTGATTAATAAATATGCAATGTATTCATTCTAATCATTTCTCAATAATTAATTTTAAATCATCGTGTTCCAGTTTGAAAAATATATCAAATAATATCAAGAATTGCATTTTATGTTGTTTGAATCAATAAATGTACCTGCTGAATAAATTAAGAAATCTGATTTTTATATAGTTATATCCTATTGCTGATTGTATTAGTTATATTTTATAAAATATTCTTGATATTGCAACATATTAACTAAAAAGCTCTGTTCTTCTGCAATTTAAATCTGACCATTTTACGAAGTTTTGAATGTAATTATTTTGAGTCAATCAGCATGATGGAAGGATCTTACTCTTGGTGACAATTGAAATGTTCATAAATCGCTTAAAATAATTATATTCGAGACTTTACGATTCGGTTAAAGAAGAGACCTTTTGCTGAACCCATTCACTGCCAGAGAAATTTACAGACGCTTACTTTTACTGCAGTTTCCTACGAGATATCTCGTAAATGGCAGCGAATGGGTTAAAATACTACTTTTTTTTTGTTTAGAAAGCAATTGAAACTTCTTTTGCTTAATTGGAGTGGACTATATCAATTTAGATTTTGTAATTTTTTTCTACAATATATTTATTAGTTGAAATAACATAAAATATAACTCTTTACAGCATTTAGAACATTTCTCCAAATGGAAGTTTGAAAAACATTTTTATTTTATAAGCAAAAAAAAAAAACCACGATAGCACAATTTGTCTCCTCAAAGAACGTTTGCAAACAAAATATAAAGGCCGAGTCATAACAATGTTAAGAAGTCATGTGATCACCTATGTATATATTAAAATAATGACACTGGAATATGACATTTAAGTGTGAACTCGTATGATTCAATTCCATTATACTCTGTGATCTATAGAGTTAACATAAGTTACGATAACTAGATTCTGATATTTTTATCGAAATTTTGCAAGCCTCATCGAATCATCGTCTTTTATACTTAGAAGACTTTCTTTATTTTTTCCTTGTACTTTACTTGTACAGTACTTAATAAATTCTTTTCGCTAAGTCGTTTGCACTGTTTATGACATATATCAATTCCCTCAACCATTAGCATCAATCAAAAAACGAACTGTAACGAATATCAAGAAAAGTTTAGAAACATCTGGTGGCAACAAATAAAAATCATGTTAGCATCCATGCTGACAAAAGTAGTCTCTTATCAGAAATTTGGACAGATACCAAACGAATTTATGTATATACAACGGTGCATCTTTTATTTGTCTAGAATTCAAAGATATTTTTAGACTGCTTTTTATCAAAAAAGGACCTTCCATAAAAAGTCCTCCTAGAGGGTCTCTGACCAAGTCTCTTGGGTCTGGTGAAGAGCAGCTACTCTGTTGTGATTTAAGCTACTGCAGTTAAATTTTAACGTCTTGGAGTTTATGGAGGCCGCCATATTGTTGGGCAGTCATTATGACATTATGGATATGGAAGCGAATCGAAAATATCTATAAACTTTTACGACCCTTTTGCAATCCATTATCTCTTTCATGAGACTTTCCTTCCGTATTTATGGGACATCATGAAATTATGAGCCACCGCGGTTTGGCCATTTGTTTTCTTTTAAAAAACCCCAAATTGGGTTCGAAAATATCATTCTTGTTTCCTGATCTGTGTTTAAAAGTATTTCCCAGTCTTCCTGTCGATTTCTGATGTCGGAATAAATATAGTCAGTTTTGTCCATTCATTCAGATCAATAAAAGGACATAATCAAAAAAATTTCTATTGTAGTATCTATTTTTCTATCTTTCTATTGTAAAAACTATTTGTAGCAGTATCTTGTTTTAAGACATTAAGGACTGCTCACGAATTTTTTTATATTTCGCGTCCAATCTGTTACGGACCGTTCACGAGTTTTCTCGTGTTCTGTTGCTGTTTCATAAGAAACAAAGTTATGGTCATTTTAGATCATACAAGTTTTCCCAAAAACGTGCTGTCCCAGTCGTATGTCTTACAGATTTCTTTGCGGTCCTTAATGTGTTAAATATTTGCCTCTGGTTGGTTATGCATCGATTTAGACGAAAAAACATGAAAACGAGATATCACTTGAACCGGTCCTAATTTTCAACCTGCTGAAAACCAGAAATCTCGTGCCCCATACGCAATGTGTAAAAAATAACTAACCACAGAAATGGCATGCCTTTGGCTACCAGTTTATTCGCTGAAATGTTGCTTTCTGGGCTATTAAATTATTAATATGAGATGCATTAATTTAAAAGATGGATTTAAGGGAATCAGTTTAGAGCAAATGCCAACTAAAATGAGCATATATTATAGCTGAAATTAGCTATTTCCTAGAATATGATCAATTATTTCATGAATTAAATAGATATTAGATCAAAGAACAATTAATTTATGAAATAACTAGGAATTCCATGAATTATATACTTTAATGATACCATATATACTACGAAATAAAAACGGAAATAAAATATAGAAAATTCGTATCTTAATATTAATAAAAGCATACGATTAAATGGTTTGTTGAACAATGAAGTTAATCTGGATTGCATGATAACAATAAAAACTGTTTAGCAATGAATTTGGTATCAATTAAGACATTTTTTTCTAGTTTTAAGAGTGTAAAAAAATCAGTTTAGTGAGATTCTGTTTCCAATAGATGCATATGATATATATCAAGAAGTTGCTTAATTTTTAATTAACAGAAATTTTAATTAATTTTTAGGCACTGAAAATTCGACAATAACTTTTCTTTCTTCTTGCTAACTCCATGTACTACATTTCATTAAAACGAGATAAAAAAAAAAGTCAGTTTGTATAGACATACAATCATTCATAAATGGTTATTTAATAATACTTCAACTTCTATGACAACAGAGTATGACAAACCTTTATTTTTTCTCCCCGCTTCGAGTATTTTCCAATTTAGAATATAATTCAAATGTAAAATTCAAAAATTAACGAATGATTTGTCCATTCTTTTTCAAAAATAACCTGGAAACGGCGCCAGAAACTGATCTAATTTCTCTTTGAAAGAATTTATCAATCTCGCCAATCGCGAGAGCCATTTATATTTCAAACATTGTTGCAATGACGTCAATGAAATGTCAGATTCGTTTAGTAAAGAACTGAATTTCGATGAGCTTACATAATGAATCGCTTCTTTAGAAATTAACACCTCAGACCCAGATTCACTTGAAAAATAAAATGATAATTCCAAATTCGACGAAAGGTCGCCGCTCTACTGAGAAAAAGCTAAATATTTTAAATATAATAGGTTCTGGTGTGAAATATTTTGTAATTACGAGAAAAGGAATTAAACAAAATTTCAATTGCATTGAAGAAATTTTATGTGATTAAAAAAAAAAAACATTGAATCGTCAAACGAATTTGTTAAATTTCGTGAAGACACGATTTTGCAGTAACCCCAGTTTGTATAACACTTTTATATTGATATATACTGTTTTTTAACGAGTCGTAGTATTTTTATTACATTATTGTTTATTACAGTCTTTTCTTACAAATGAATTTTTTTTCCTGTATCTTGCGTCTCGTAATGTTTTCAAAAAAAAAAAAAAAAAAAGCGAAAAAAAAAACAAGATATTTATACAAATGCACAAATTAGCATTAAAAAAATTCAAATCTAAAAAGAAAATCGAACATATACGGCGTTTATCATAATTGAACAAAAATCGGTTTCATTTCAGTCCTTTGTAATCAAAATTCTGATGCCACGCTAACAAACCATCGTTTCCTCCATTTTTTTTTTTTTTTTTTTTTTTTTTGTTCTTTTCCATCAAGAAACAATCTTGCTTTTCCCTATGCGCAAGTGATATTTTGACAGCGCCATCTGTAGAATCATATTTTAGTTTTATAGTGTGCTCTGGCCCTCATTTATCTGAAAAATTAAACTCGACCTGAGCGCTTTTCATGAATCTCATCTATGGTATAAATTCTAGATATTACTTTGTACAGATTTAAAATTCAACATACAGAGTTTTTGGGTAAGCAGAGAATAGAATACCAAGTCAAAATTACATAAGAAAATATTACTAGAAATACCATATGGATGAGGTAGAGGGCGCTATAATGGGAATTGATATTCGGCCAAAATTTTCTTCTAAAAGTGTATTATTAAACCCTAATCTTCGAGATACCCGACAACTGATATCTTTACAAAAATATCCATGATTTCTGTAAATATTTCTGTAATACATGATTTCTGTAATGATGATTTCTGTAATATAAGAAAGCACGATCCATGCATAAACATTACAAGCATATATAACTCTGAATAATAAGAGTTATAAACAGTTTCGAAATTGGATGTTTACATATAATGTTAGTATATGCACATAATATGAAATATTGCTAAAAAAATGAGTTGCCGTTAGGTATTGACTTCTCATTACTACAATTCTGTGTGTTCATCTGTGGTACTCTGGAATTCAAATAAATGCCTTTCATGTCAAAACTCATATTTTTATTATTGTCTTACCAATAAAATAAAAATAAATTTAAATATTGAGTTATGTAATAGAATTTTTAGCTACAATAAGTGATATATGTTGAATACACTGAATCGGTTTAGTCTTAGAATATATTGAGCATTTGAGTATTGCAGAAAGGAACGGGGCATTACGTCACTGCGAAAAGTAAGACAGCATATCCTTGTATCTTAGATGACATGCGCAGTTAAATCAGCATGTAATCCTGAAGTCACGTGGACAGAATCATTTTAAAAAAAATCTTTAACAGTTTTTCCCCTTTCAATAAAAAGTGTAAATCGCAAAAAGCAATGCTTTAAAAATTATGAATATTTTTAATACGTTATTTTTCATTCCAAATCTCTAAAAAAAATGCCTTAGAGTAAATCTACTTTGAAATAATCATCATGTTTCGGCATATAAAAAGCGGAATGAGTTAGCATTTTTAGCGGACTCTGCTTAATTAATTACCAAATGCCTAGTAAAGCGAAGAAGTCCACGAATTAAAAGAAGAAAAAGAAATAAAATCTTTTTTTTTATGGACTTACATAGGGGAGGGAAGAAAATTAAACTATCCGAGATTTTTGTCATTCCGTTTCGCTTATCACAATTACCCCCCAATTGCAATTTTTCGCTGGCATCCTATCCTGCTCATTGGGAAAGCGGCCAAAAAAGTCAGTGTCTCCGTCGCAATCGCTAAGGCAAACAGATGAGAACACGTTTGATTTATTGGCGTTGATTTTTCTTCGGCTTTTTTTTTTTCCCCATTCCTATGGCTAACGAGTCTTTCAACTCTTAAAATGGAAAAAGAAAAAAAAGTTTAAAAAAAATCGTTTGCGATCAAATCTCTGCACGAGACGAAATGAGGGAATTACAGTGAAAAGAAAAAGCGCGCGAAAATATAAAAAAAAAAGCAAACGATTTTTAATACACTTATCTGAGGCAAAAAAAAAAAAAAAAAAGAATATATGAAGAGGGGAAAAAAAAAAGGAACTAAATCTCCATGTTCACTGTAACTGGTCATCTACATTAAACAAGGAAAAGAAATTTTGAATTTTACCACTTCATTCATCTATCTCAAAGCGGTTTTGCGAAACGAACAACAAAAATGAAACGCTGAAAGTAGTTCGGAGATAAGCTACTTATTCCGCGAATACTACTTTCACTGCCTTGTTATCTTTTATTACAGTCTCGAATGGAACTTATTTTATTTTGTTTTATTCCCAGATATTGTAGAAGAAGTGGGAATTTTGATCCAATGCAAGCACATATTATGATGATCCCCGTATTACCACAAAAGAGCTACGAATATTGTCGCTCCGTTAATCTTGTCATTTCTGGCCCACGTCATACATTTGAAATGCTTTTAAAATGTTCTTTCCAAAATCCCATTAGGCTTAGCAAGCTTGTTTTGTTTATATTATAATGACGATACATGTTTATTTATTTGCATTCATTAAGTCATTTCGATAATCTTGTCATTTAGCGCTGATGTCTGGACAGAAAATGCTTTTAAAACGTTCTCTTAAAATCCCATTAGGTTTAACCCTTTTTTCTCCGCTTTTAAATATGATAGCACTTACCATTTCTTCATTCTAAATAATATGTAGGTTTATATAAGAAAAGGTAGGCTGTAATAGAGTTTTGATAAATAATTTAAAATAAAAATTGTAACAAAAACTAACACAAGAGAAAGTAATAATATGTTCTGTATCGAAGTTTAACTTGTACTATCAAAATCATAGCTCATTACTTTTAACTGGTTTCCTAAAACATATATTTTTTTTTCTTTATTAAATCATTTAGTTAAACATACAAATAATACACATGAAGTTTTGAAATATTTTTTTATATAAATACATGAATTTAATTTTTCAAATGCATTTTTCTAATTTTGATTTGCTGCTCTCTAATTTATTAAACAAATTTTAATGAAATAATAGAACAAATATTGATAATATCTATCATTTTTTGAAGTTCATTATAAAGAAGATATTTCATATTGTTGATAATGTTATTCGATTAGCAATCATGATTTAAGCGTCTTTAACATTTATTTAACATAGCAGTTATTTTTAATAAAGTTTTGCGCATTATAACTCGTCTGTGATATTTTTTCGCCACAGAATTTTGAAAACTTTAAACAATTCTTATATAAATATTCAACACATAACAATTTTGCATCATATATTTAATTTGAATATGGCGAATAATATTTTTGAACATGTTTATATTATTTTGGATTCTTATATTAGTTGCATGTAAGTTTTGACTTATATAAGTTACTTCTTATTAAAAGTATAACTTACAAATCGTTTGCATTTAATTCATTAAGCTTATATATTCAATCTGACTAAAAACGCCACGTTAAAAATTATTAAATTATCTTTCAACTAAGATAATAATGATTTTTTTTTTTAAGCTTTTAGAATAATTTTTTTATCTGCGTTATTTTACGTTTGCTGCTGTAGAAATTAAAATTTATTTTGGCCTTCTGATATTCTATTTGAAACATAAGTTTTTTTTTATCGAATAAGGTCCATTTTAATGGACATTTTAAACGAAATACGTACATTTTAATCGAACTAATATGTTCAAAATTCTTATATCGAAAAGCTTTATTTTTGTAATGTTTATAGAAATGTCTATGCAATGTGTATAAAAAGGATAAATTCCATAAATCTAGTTCGAAAAAAATGGCGCCATGTAAATTATTGTATACATAACAACTTTGACTGTCTGTCAATGTATTTCTTATTTCAGGGATGGGGGGGGGGTAACTTAATTGAATAATCTTGGCAATAAACACAGAATTTCATAAATAAATTCTGAATTCTTATAATAGATACATAAATTATTATTTTATAGGTTCCTTTGTTAAAGTGATAATAAAATATTTTATTTAGACATTTAGTTGTTGTCTGAATTGTGGAAGAGGTAAATTTCCTTATTTTTATTGTTAGAAATACAACGTTGCCATTAAAATTTAAATATTTAAAATATAACACCTTTGATCTGAAACACACAACGATTCATTTTTTAAAGTCTAATAATCTGGCATTTGACATTATCTTTATTAAAAAGTAATATCATCTGAGGCATAAACACTATTCTTTAAGAGAGGGAATTATATTATATTTTATTTTATATTATATATATTTTATATTATATATATTTTATATTATATTTTATTATTATATTATATTTATTCGGGATTAATGATAATTCTTCCTTAAATATAATTTTTCTATTACGCGGAACTGGTGGCAGTATCTGACACCTCTGGGCTAAAAAAAGCTTAGATGCCTCTTATCAATAAGTGCTTACATATTCACATGTATAACGAAGCGTAACATAGACAAATATTATTTTTCTAATTAAACGGAATATTTAAATTTTGAGAAAGAAAAAAAAATAGTTCCAATAATATTCATTAATTCACAATTTAAGTATCATTAATTCGTTCACATATTTAATAATACTTTTACAGACAAGGCCAAACAGATGTTGCAAATCAAAGGTTATTATAAAGAAGGAAAGTTCCCTAAGCAAATGAAGCACTTCCTGAGCAGGTACCTCATTGTTGTGGCGAATGCTTTGGATACTCTAAAAGTAAAAGTAACCTTATTGTAAAGTTGTTTAATAGTGATTAGAAGAGGTGAATTTGAATTCTCTGAAAATCAGCAGAAATCTACACATTCATTTAAATTGTAGTGTGTTTGGGACGATAAATAATTTTTTTCCCAAACATTCTACCAATTTACACGGGACAAGTGAAACATTGTTGTGACTGCTCGAGGGTGTTCTGAAAATCAGCAGAAATCTACACATTCATTTAAATTGTAGTGTGTTTGGGACGATATATAATTTTTTTTCCCAAACATCCCACCAATTTACACGGGACAAGTGAAACATTGTTGTGACTGCTCGAGGGTGTTCTGAAAATCAGCAGAAATCTACACATTCATTTAAATTGTAGTGTGTTTGGGACGATAAATAATTTTTTTCCCAAACATTCTACCAATTTACACGGGACATGTGAAACATTGTTGTGACTGCTCGAGGGTGTTCTGAAAATCAGCAGAAATCTACACATTCATTTAAATTGTAGTGTGTTTGGGACGATAAATAATTTTTTTCCCAAACATTCTACCAATTTACACGGGACATGTGAAACATTGTTGTGACTGCTCGAGGGTGTTCTGAAAATCAGCAGAAATCTACACATTCATTTAAATTGTAGTGTGTTTGGGACGATAAATAATTTTTTTCCCAAACATCCTACCAATTTACACGGGACAAGTGCAACATTGTTGTGACTGCTCGAGGGTGTCTTGAAAATAAATCTTGTCCTGTTAAAAAGTCGTTTGGTAATGGCCAGAACTTTGGAAGAGTTGAATACGTTGAATTTCATCAGAAAGCTATGCCGCCATTTAAATTGTAGTACATAAGATACAATGACTTAGGCTTGATGAATAAGTCTCCGATTCTTCTTCTCTTGCCATTTTACATTACCCTAATTGAATAGGAGGATCATCTAGATAATGGGATGCTGGTCTTTAATGCAACCATACAAATTCATCCTTACACGGGCACATTCTTTTTTATTGGACTAATCGTTTGTCGCGAACACTGAAAATCACAATACAGAGAAGAGCCCGTCGAAATGGGGATGCATGTGCGCGCGTGCAGCAGCCGCCATGTTCCATTTTCCTCTCCACCCCACTGCGGCAGGGGCACCTTATTCGAGTAGGCGGGGCCTCGGTGACAGTGATGAATGGCCGATCAGAGGGCCGAGGCTACCATGCATTATCTGCAATCTATAGAAAAGAGGTTTTCTAAAAGTCGATTGATGATGCTGCAAAGACAGAGAGGGAAGCAACCGAGAAAATGATAAAAATAAAGAACAAAAAAGAAACAAATACTGGAGAGAAAGAGAGAAGAGAGCAAAAGAAAAGAAAAAAAAAGGCTTTTTTTTTTTTTTTTTTTTTTTTTACCCAACCCGAATTGGAGAGGAAATGCAAAGACCAAGCAGGACCAGAAGAAGGAAAAAAAAATTTAGAAAGAGAAACTTCTTAAAGCTCAGCTTGCATAACCTTACAGAAAAAGCGAGGGCGAAAGCAAAGAGGGGGAGGGAGGGGGAAGGGTACAAAAAAATACTGAGCGGTTATTTTTAGCAAATAACTTTCCACCATTCTATACTCGCCCCTTCAACACACACACATGCCCACCTGAATACGATGTGTGCGTGTATGTGAAAGAGAAAGAGTGTGTGGGTGTGTGCTGCAGCAGTGTTCATTTTTACCTCGCTGGATTTATGTGTATATTCATGGCCCAGTGGACTCAAGGCTTCTCTAAGATTTCGACCAGCTACATTTGGAAAAAAAAGCAAAGGATTTTAAGTCAAATTCCTAAGGATGTTAAAATAGTTCCTATCCTTTGAAAAAACTTTGGCCTAGGTAATGGACCCTCTATTCAATTTTTAGGAAGATAAAATGTATCGGAGCAAAATTAGAGATTCCTTGTTTCTCCAACCAAACAATTGCTGGAACGATTTTGAACCTTAGAATGGCGTAATTTTGTTGTATTTCGTAGCTTGCGTAACAAATAACTAGCGAAATTTTTAATTACCACTATTTCTTGCGAGGGTGATAGACGTATTGTTTTGCCTTTACAGTTGTTCCTGTTGATACAAATTACTCTAGATGTTACTGTTTCCTCATTTTTTTTTTTGTCATTTATACTGCTCGATTCAAATAGAATGGAACAAAAAGTAAAGCATACCTGTGAATGTTATAGTTAATTTATTTTGGTAAATCAAATTCCCCGTGCAACAAAAGTTATTCAAGCGTCTATAGCTGTTCTATGTGTACCTCTCCGGCAAATGTCAATTCGATGTTCCAGTTCTTGCAATACTCGCCATACTGTTTATAAGTCAGTTATCCGCTACTTCATCTGCTTAAGTCCTGGAACGTAGTGGCAAGAAAACTTGGCCTTTAGCAAAAGCCCATAGAAAAAAAATCTGAAGTGTTTAAATCAGATCTCAGCGGCCAAGAAAGTAATGGCATGTCATTTGAATCTGCGTATTCTGGTTTTCTTACATAAGCAGTCAATTCTTGAAACTACTTCACTCACCGTTATATGTTGTGAAGATTCTGTGGTTCTTTAAAAGATGTCGTGCGGAAATGCCTTTAAACGACGATAAACGAAAATATTTTGTCATATTCCCAAACATAGAATGATTTTTTCCTGCATGGATGACGCCATTTTAATATTGACGATGACAAATGCTTTTTCCTAATGATCTTTAATGGCAAATTCTATACTGAAACAATTTTCTCTGTTGCCAGAAAGAAATTCATGTGATTGCGATTTCAGAATAAGTTTGTTTCGGCTAAATAAATCAATTACAGAATTTTGCACTATGATTTTTTTTTGTTTCATTTAATTCGAATCGTCTTGTGTTTTTGATTTTTTTTTGTGTGTGTGTGTGTGTGTGTGTGTGTGTGTGAGAGAGAGAGAGTATTATAAAGAAACCTTTTAGTTTATATTACTGCTCGGTAATAAAGAAAAATTAGCTAGTCAGTAACATTAAAATAGTGAAGAACAAATTTACTAAGATCCAGAAGATCAGAAGAATTTTTATTAATATAAGGATTATGATTAGAAGTATAATTTAAGTATATTACCGGTTTTAAAATTTATAAACTTTTTTCCAATAAAATTACGGTAATATTTTTTACATCTGTTTTCATCTTATTTGATTAAATATCTTTAGAAAAAAACCAGCCAGTTCTGAACTAAGCAACACCAGAGAAACTAGAACAGGAAATAGCATATTTTTTAAAGTATCGTTTGTTGTTTTCGTTAAAACAAAGAATCTCATTCTTTTTTTACTCATAAAAATATTTTTATGAAGAAATCGATACTGTTTTTCTTAATGATTTCTTTCAAAAATCATGAAATGAATCTGTTCTTAAGAACACATGACGCATAGAAAAAAATATTTTTTAAATGGTAGTTTGATTATTCTTTCTGCCTATGCTTTCAACATTATTGTACAAATACTGATACAAAACATTTAAGATCCTGCCATAACACCGTAGCTGAACAATAAAAATCATGAGTTTTAAGACACAAAAATTAGCAGACACAGTCTAACAAAGTTATTAAAATATAATTTTAAAAAATTCCTATTGGCAAGCTGGAAGGCAAAAATAGATTCCTTTAAATTTGAGTTGCTACCTAGAACATAAATTGTTGATGTTAGAAACAGTCAAAATTAGAGCGTGAAAATCACTTTCCAGTCCCTAACTTCCAAGATATTGCAGTTATAGAAAAGCTTTCAATAAAAAAGTTGTTCGTCTTAATGAGGCGCTAATTTGATTAATTGGATTTGCTTTTTTATCTTACGAACTCGTCCAAGATTTTTACATTTCTAACAATATATTCCAAGCCAGTTAAAATCCAAGCAAAATTACTCTTGGTACCCTGTTTACAAGATTGGATTCTGGGGACCATGATCGGTGAAGAACTGAAGAAATTTTCCTGAAGTCTTGTCATGAGAACCATTGCAATAGGTAGTCTTCCTATAGGAATCTACCTAAAAAAAATTACCCGAGTTTGCTATACGAGGAACTTTATCAACTCCATTTTCATGGACGCAAAAATGTCAAAATCCGCCATTGTTTTTCGTTGTACTATTGGATACACACTTGAGCAATTAAAATAGATTTGTGGCATTTTTTATGATGTTATTAAGTGCATTTTAATTGCTATCTCTATTTTTTAAAATTTTTTCCGAAGATCATCGAGTTTTTTCTCTGTTCGATAAAAGTTCGCATTTTATTTGCGCAATGTGTTTTAAAACGCTGCTCAGAAAATCAAAAACGAAAGCAAACATTTGAAAGAGAGAAAAAAAAAATAAACACACAAATAAACAAGAAGAATGTTGGAAGACCCCAAAAAATAATGAGAGTTCTTTCATGTTTACACATCGAATTCCTGTCTTCTGCTGTCGTAAGCGAAACAAAAATCGCGTGTTCTTTTTCATGATAAATGCCGCTTACACTCCAAAGAGGAAGAAATATATATTCATGCATTCGTATCGGTTCTAAAAATTCCTTTCCTATTTTTCTTGATAAAGACACAATCAATAATTTCAGTTACTTCATGCTTCGAGAATATCTGTGTAAGGAGTCCCTTAGAGAAGAAGAAAATTTCCGTTTCTTTTCCGGGTTTTTTTTTAAAGAAGATTTTATGGATCAGTTCTTCACAGAGAAGACGAAACGGACTTTGGACCTACCCGCCACCCTACCTTCCACCTAAATATATATGACATAGAATTTTTATTTTATTTTCTTCTTTATTTCATCTGGAACTTCAGCGCATGCATTTTATTTCATCCGTTTCTTTTCTTGCTTTCCTTTTGTGCGAATACATGTATATACTTTTTTTTTTCTTTTTTGCAGAGTATATATGTGTATACATTTTTCAAAGTGCTTGTAGAATGTGCGGAATTTATTCCTAAAAATATGAGCTACTTCTTTTTTTTTTCCTTGCAGCAAAGACTTCATTCTTTCCGGTTGCGTTGCTATATGTGTTTGAATAACGTTTCTGTAAACAACCTCCTTATATTGTTGAGTTGAGTTGCAGTGGTGCTTCTGTGTATGACCAATTGCCGTTAGCACGGGGGACTGCAGCGACGCAATATTTGTATATTCACGGTATGCTTTGCATTATGAGCTGGAAGGCAGAGAGAGAACACGGGGCAGAAAAGGTGGGGAAAAAAATGTAACCCTCTCCTTTTACAAACGCGCCGAAGAAAAATTTTCATTTGAAGAGCGTGCTTCTATGTTATATTCTGACTCTTTCTTATTTTCTTCTGTTGTGGAATTCACACGGTTTTGTCCATATCTCTAGAATTTTTTATCACGCTTTTTTTTCCTTTTTCAATATCTTCTGCAGAAATGCCTCCCTCCCCACGAACGAAATGTAAAATTCCTCTTGGGCAACACCTAGTTAATAATGAATTCTTTACTTTGCATCCCTCTCAGAGCTGATTTTCTGAAAAATTATCATTCTGGAGGTAACTGTTTTAAAAGTCCCTTCTTATGTTTCTATATTATTCTAGTTTCTATTTAATTTATATTTCTATATTTATGTTTCTATATTACGTATATATAATTCTATATTTTGTCAGTTATCACATGTAGTTACCAACAATGTTTAATAAATGAAAATATCTTAATAGACTGGCTCTGACGAGCTGGCGGTTATGACGTCAGAATTGCTGGATTATTTGATTATTTATATAAGCGGGTAAAAACGTGCCTGATTTGGCTACCTTCCGTTATTTCATAACATGTATAGGGAAATGTATCCATGGGAAAAAAGAAGAAAATTTTAAAAAATTCCCTTTGGCAAGATAAAAGGCAAAGGTTAATTCATTATCATTTAAATTAATTTTTAAAATCCCTTATCCTTAGCTAAAAACCACAGAATAATTTTATATTGAAGCAACAATGGATAAACTTTATAGACATCACATAATTCAATATTTATTGTGAAATAAATACTGAATTATGCAATTTACTTTAATATTAGGTAACAAGTGGTTTAATATTAGGTAACACTTTAAAATAAAAGTTTAAAATATGTTATTAAAAAATTTTGAGTTTTCAAACAAATGCTAAAAAAAATTGTATGAGTGGCAAGAACTAAAAATCTATAGTTTGTGTTTTAAACATATTTGAACAATTATCGTTTGAAATTATTCTTCTTTAAATTAAATATAAAGGATAACGTTTTATGATATAAATTAAGAATTTATCGCTTGTTTTTTCAATTATGTTAGGAAAAAATATCGTCTGTTCTTTTTTTATTTATATTGGAATTAAGATCTTACCTGTTTGCACTTTTGAATATTTAAATAATAATTATTTATTGGAATAAAAGGGAATATACCATCATTTTTTTAACATACTTTAATTAAGGATTTAAGATGCTAAATACATAATCTCTCTCTCAATATTGGGGTAGACATCAGAATGTAGGACATCCGGATTAACAAAAGCTCCTGATCAACGAGGCTACTCAAGATCGACAATTTTACGTGGAGGAAAGGATATGAGACCTTTATTGAAGAGTGTGTTAGAATGTTTCTGGAAGACCACACCAGCCGTTAAATATATTAGCCATTTTTGAGAATTACTGTCTAAAAATTCATCTTTTCAGGATACAGGTTTTTTTATAATTATTTTTGTCTCCACAATGGTATGAAATGAAATACTTCAGTCATTCAGTAATTCCGAAGCAACGTGTAGAATAGAAGCGAATATACTTACCATAATTCATATAATACTAATACCTACCATAATTCATGAGCCTCGCATTAAGTCTAAATAATACCTATGCCAGGAACATTTGGTCCAGATTGCTTTATTTTTCATCCTTACGAGTTAGGACACTTTATTTCTGACTACTCGGTAAATCCGAAAAATAGAAGGGAATATGGCAATTACTTGGAACAGATTCTACGTCAGTCGATCAGCAGACTCTATATGATTTTTTAAAAGTGATTCGATTAAGTTGAATGTTGAATAAAAGCATTGTAGTTTTATACGCCACTTATTTTTGCATTCTTTTTCTTCCATACCATTCATAATTCACGAGCATCACACTAAATCTAAATAATACCTATGCCACGAACCGATGCCTATACATATACCTATACCATATCTATGCCTATCTTGTTTTATTTTTCATCCCTACGAGTTGTGACTCTGTAATTCCGACCACTCGGTAAATCCGATCCAAGGCGTAGAATAGAAGAGAATATGGCAATTACTCGGAAGAGATCCTGTATCACTCGATTACCCGACACTGTAAGTGAATGTTTTATGTCTACTGGCAAATAAAGTGAACTGCAGTCGAAACTTCTTCCATCTTACAATCCGAAAAAAAGAAAACCAGAACAAAAAAAAAAAAGGGGGAGAAGAGAGAAAAAAAATTGATTGTGCTTTTCAATCCCGCTGCAAGTTGAATTTTCTCCTCAGCCACTCACTCCTCAATCTTGCTACACTCGATTCCATATCACCTAATTGGTCACCAAATTACAAACCTTGATCCTTCAGGAGTTGGTCCGAAAGAAGAAGCCAAATAAAAGAAAAAAGAGGGCCAAGTATGAAAGAAAAAGAAAGAAGAGAGAGAAAAACTCGAGCAGATTGCCCAAAACCTTCTCCCACCCTCACCTCTACGACTCACCAAAAAAAAAAGAAGAAAAATGGAACACTAAAAGAAAAGAAACTTCGACGGTAGATAAGAAGAACAATTCCCTCTCAAACTCCCGACGGGCAACTTAATTCAAAAGATTTTTACTTGCCGTTCCCGAATAAATAAGAAGAGAGTGAGTGAAAAAAATAATCGAAACGAATCTTTCTGGCCCTGGCTTATTTATAAGACCCGCCAGCGATAACAAGATGGAGCTGTAGACCTCCTAGCCTCTGCTTAATGTTGCTTGTAATTTGCCTTTTGTCTTCCATCTGGCATTGAATGCATTATCTATCGAAACATATCGAGTTCCGCAAATAAGAAGAGTTGAACAGCGATGGTATAAATTAAGGCCATTAATCAAATTTCAGTCGCAGCACATTAAGAAAGCAGGAGAGGTGGATGGTTCTGCCTATCTTTGCCAGGTTGGGCCTTCGGAAAACCTAATTGGGAAATTGCTCGCCGTAAATCTGAGAAAGAACCCCACACTTTGGTGAGATTCTCATAGGCTTTTCTCATGGCTTTGGTGGTACGTAGTAATAGCATTTGCTGTTTTTCAAGTGAATGTATTTTGGGTTTAAGCCATTAAAAGTAGATGCTTCTTTCACGACGTTAATCTAACTGAACATGAAAAAATAGGGTTCTTTTAAATGAAATGTCAGCCTATTTAAAAATGAATACAATTTGAATATTTTTGATGACTCCATAGATTTCTAAGGAATTTAAATGTGGATAATATATTAATATGCGATTTACTTTAATATCTATAGAGATTAAACGCTCTATTTCATTTTTATCTCTATAAAGCCACAAGGGATAATTAAGATACTTGTACTTGTCCAAGTGATTTTTTTATATATATATATTATTGACGAAATGGTGTAAAAGAATTGAACACAAACGTTGGAGTCCGATAAAAGATCTGAGTTAAACATGGGCTTGAGACTAGCTAATTCAGTCATAGAAGATTTCTCTATCTATTGTTGCTGTTTGCGTTAAACAGTAACAATAGATATATAAAATCTTTTGTCGATTTATCATCTCACATTTGAATAAGGGTGGTAAACTAGCGGGAGAAAATCAGCTTCGTGATAAATTTCACTAATTTAGATCAAATTCTAAGAAAGATCTGCTGCATATATATGTGAAGAATTAAACGACTTACTGTTAGCATGATATGAATGTTTGGAGATGAGGGGGGGGGAGGAGGTACTGGATCAGTTGTCTCTTTCGTCATTTGATCACTATTCAGAATGATAAAATATGTCCCAGAATAAAATACACAAACGTTATCGCCATCCTTCCTGTTATTCATTTATTTATTTTGGAATTCCAAAGAAGTGCTACACAATTTTTATGTGTATTATTGATTTTTTTTTATATTTGTGTTTGTATTTATTATTAATTTCATATAATGCAGGATTTTTTATCGTAATCTGATTCGTGAATTTTAGTTTAAACCGATCATTTTCGACTGCTGAAATATAGATTGAGAAAAAAAGAGAGAGAGTGAGAGATGGTGACTTGCATTAAAAGCAAAAGCAAGTATATAAATAAGAAAATATGTCTTCTATTAAATAAATTGACACCCTACAATATAGTGAATATATTATAATGAAAAGATGTTTCATTATTAACTTGTTGATAAACCTGGTGTTGCTAGGGATTAAAATTCTTTCATATAAAATATTTTTTAAATTAAAGTTTGTCCTTTGTATAAAATATAACCATGTACAAAATCCTTCTATTGTCCGCTTCTAGTTAAAATTAGAATATAGTTGAACCAGATGGTGTTTAAAAAAAACTCCACAGCTGATTTTCCCCCTAAGTTATTAATATTTATTATATTATATCTGCAAATTTTGTCAAAGAATGTTGTAGTTTAAGAAAGATTGTCTCTCTTTGAGCGAATAACTTAAAGTTAGTTTTATACGTAGTTTAATAATTACTTTAAGAGCAATAAAACCATTGTCAAAAGATATATTAAAATAAAAGAGATGTTTTAAAAAACAGTAGCAGAGTAGCTCATGAAAAGACACATTTTTTGTTAATTTCTACTTAATGGAATATTTAATTAATTTTTATTTTTTGAAACTCTGACAGTATTTTTTCTCAGACATAATAAGTGTGTAAAATTTGTTTGAAGTTTTCTCAGTTGTTAAGAGAAAATGTTTGATCAAACATAGCCATAATGCCTTTTATTTATATTAAGTTTATTTAAATATCCGAGGGTTGGCGTAAATTTAAACAATTCAATAAAAATTGATCTATTATCTGCAAGAGAATCATGATTAAAATTGATAAATAAAGTCTATGTGAATCAAGATACAATGAGTAACTATTTACATTAAGTAATTAATTGAAATTCCTAAAAATTGATTTCGTTTCAATCCGCTCAAAATAATTGACTTGATAATGTTTCCAAGCCAACACGAGTGATGAAAAATGTTGTATCTGACAAATCGTTGAAGTTGAAGCTAGAGAGATCAAATTCGGCCTGTAGTTACTTCTTGGGTTACTTCTCGGTTCTTCTTCTTCAATTATTTCTCGTTAAGAAAAGAGTTTACAGAATTTTAATTAAATAGTTAATTTAAAAGTTTAGTATTGTTTGTTTTTTCCCCTCTTTAAAAAACACTTTTACACAAAACCCTTTTTTACACAACTTTAAAACTGGGGAAAAAAAACTTTTCCTTGGTGATGCCAATTATTTTTACTTCTTTAAAATAAATTCTTGCGTTTTTAAAATAAATTATTAAAAATATTTTAATAAATATTGCAGCAACACTTTTCATTCTTTTAATCACTAGATTTATGTTCACCCACGTTGCGACGTTATTAAATTAAATTTGTATGCTCATGAATTCTTTTGTAATTACGAGTAAATTTTAAAAATGAAATAAAGATAGACAAATTAAGCCTTGTTATTAAATTAATTTTGTATGCTCATTATTTCTTCTGTAATTATGAGTAAATAAAACAGAAAAATTAGGCCTTATTATTAAATTAATTTTATATGTTCATCAATTCTTTTGCAATTAATTACGAGTAAATTTTAAAAGATAGACGAATTACGCCTTATTATTAAAGTAATTTTGTATGCTCATTAATTCTTTTGTAATTAAGAGTAAATTTTAAATAAAGATAGACAAATTAACCCTTGTTATTAAATTAACTTTATCTGTTCATTAATTCTTTTGTAATTACGTGTAAATTTTAAAAAATAAAATAAAGATAAACAAAATAACCCTGTTATTAAATTAATTTTGTATACGCATTAATTCTTTTCTAATTACGAGTAAATTTGAAAAATAAAATACAGACAAATGAAGCCTTGTTATTAAGTTTTGTATTCTCATTAATTCTTTTGTAATTACAAGTAAATTTTAAAAATAAAGTAAACATAGGCAAATTAAGCCTTGTTATTAAATTAATTTTGATTTTGTATGCTGATTAATTCTTTTGTAATTAAGAGTAAATTTTAAAAATAAAATAAAGATAGACAAATTAAGCCTTGTTATTAAATTAATTTTGTATGTTCGTTAATTCTTTTGCAGTTAATTACGAGTAAATTTTAAAACCAAAGATAGACAAACTAAGCCTTGTTATTAAAGTAATTTTGTATGCTCATTAATTGCTTTGCAATTAAGAGTAAATTTTAAAAATAAAATAAAGATAGGCTGAATTAAACCTTGTTATTAAAGTAATTTTGTATGCTCATTAATTCTTTTGTGATTATGAGTAAATTTTAAAAATTAAAAATAGATAGACAAATTAAGCATAATACATTTCGAGGAAAAGGTTCGAATCCCCACCCTCCTCTTAAATATATATACAAAACTTCAAATATCCCAGGCTATATTTGACAGCTTTAACAACTATATTGCAATGTGTTCTGCTTTCAGTCACCGTTTCGGCTCTTCTTGCTCAATTCTTTGCTTTCCTTTGAGGTTCACTTTCTGCCAACAGAGAAATGCAATTACGCGTTCTTTTTATCTAAACACCACACCCAAACCTAACTTGGGGGGGGGGGATATTTTTGAGGAATTTATAGCTAACCGGAAGGCGGGTGCCAAGACGGATCCGGACTTTTGAAATACTGCGCCGTAGATCTATGTTTCCCTTACGAGAAAGAAAAATATTCCACTTCCAAATTTTATTTATAATCCTTGCTAACGATAACGCAGATGAAGAAGGCACGCGTATTGATAGTAATTTGTTGATGCCTTTTTTTTTTTTTTTTTTTTTTTTTGTTCTTTCACCTGAGCAAATCCATTTATCTGAGGGGGAGATCCCGTGTTCACCAGAGGGCTGGAAGTTGGGGGTATTGTGTTGTTATAAATTAAGCCTATTAATCATTTACCGTACCTCGGGGGTTTCCTTTGAAAGAAGTTTCATTCAGGTGCAGCTTTCCATTATCAAGTTTCTGATGAAAGTTTATGAGATTCTGATGAACAAATAGATGCGTTTTGGCGGATTGGTGGAAGTTCGTCTTTTTGGAGGTAGTGCTTCTCTCATATATAACTGAGAAATGAGTTGCTTCTTTGCAAAGGAGACGGGGAGGGGGGGGGGTGAGTGTGAAAGCAGAATGCAAAGATTTTCAAGTTTTTTTAATGGAATTAACTTATTTATAAAGGATCCGAATATAATTAAAATGTTTTTATAGTTCTGCATGAATTATTCTTAAATATGTACTACCATATTCATTTTTGTCCCTCCTTAATCAAGGACGGAAAAAAAATGATTAGAAAATAATATTTATTCATTACAATTATTATAAAAGCAAACCAGTGGGCGTGGTCTTCCCTAATTTCACTAATAACGATGCTACCTCAAAGAAAGCCTTACATATTTGGCATTGGCGTACAATAGTTGCTAGATATTAACTTTTGGCTTAAATATAGTACTTTTACTGAATCTAACGCGTGATCCTTGGCGAGATATTTGGCGAGTAATTCCTGGCATGCGATTAATAGCATCAGAAAATCGAATGTGTGCTTTAGACACGTTTCTCTCAACCGATTGAAACAAAGATTTGACGCAAAATTACATTTGTCGTCACCAAATCCCACGCCAAATTTGATATATTTAAGTCATTGCATTATCGCGTTCACATGATTCTCAAAGTACAGACAGTCAACCTCCTAAATATTAAACTTTTGCGTGAATATATCATGTTTACTGAATCTATTGTGTCATCTTTGGCGAATTATTTTGGCGATTAATTCCTGGCTTGCTGTTAATAGTATTCGAAAATTGAATTTATGATGAATTTTTAGACGCGTTTTTCAAAATCGATTGAAATAAAAGTTAGAATCATACTTGTAATCACAAAATCTCATACTAAGTTCGATATATTTCATTACGTCCTTGAGTTACTATATTTAAGTCATTATGTCTTTAAATTATCGAGTTGACATGCTTCTGAAAGAATAGACCGACAGACGGTCAATCATTTGTTGAATTTTGTTCAAAATTTGAAAGGTGTCTAGACTATAGATGTTAATTCTGTGTATCATATTTTATCTATCTAGCTCTCTTTGTTTTGTAGTCATCGTGTTAAATTATATTCGAACAGCCGGACAGACAGACTTCCTCTGAGTGGATTTTGCACAAATTTGATATCAAGATAATATACCAAAGTTCATCTGCCAAGATCAAAGCGTTTTTTAATTATTTTTGTCACAGACGGATGGAGATTTTCCCAAAATGTGTTTTTTGGACTTAGGAAGGTTTAAAACGTCAGAGCGGAGATTCGTCAAAATCTCGAGTTCGAATTTTTATATTTACTATACTGTACCTTCTGTATATTACGCATATGAGAAAGTAAAAAGACAACTAAAAGCATCTTAATTAATTAATGTTGAAATGTCATACCAAAGTCAACTTTCACATATTTCAAGTTTCTATGTTCCAAATAAATTTTAAAAGGCGAAAATATAAGCAAAAAAAAGGCAAATATTAAACTCATTTTCTTTGGATAAAACACAACCAAAAAGAGCTTAATTGATAGTATATGAGGTATCAGAATGTAATATTTATTAATTAGATTAATAATTAACTTAATCAGAACGACGGGCTAAATATCTTTTTAAAAAGATCAAACGCTTTTTCAATTAATTATTTTGATGAAAATGTGTAATAAAATTGGCTTTGGAATTTTTATTGCTTATTATTTAAAAAATAGTTTGAAATTTATATCATTCATAATTCTAAGTTAATGTCTTCTGCATAAAATACACTATAATTAATTGCTATTGAATTAATTCAATGATAATTTTTTAAAAAAAGAATGAATTTGTAATGTTTTCGTTAACCATGATAATCAAATGACTTTTCAATCAGGTATTTTAATTAGAAATTGTGGTAAAAATATGCTTTGCCAATTTTTGCTACTTATTTTCTTTTAAAAAATGCTTGAAATCAGAATTGTTCGTCATTCTAATTAGATTCTCTTAGATAACAAAATATTATAATTAATTGATGTTAAATTAATTCATAGATAATTTTACCAAATAAGAATCTTTATTATTTTAGTTAAAAATGGTTAAAAATAAACGCTTTTAGTATTTTATTGTAATAAAATACTTTTTAAGTAGATTAAATTTTACTAAATGAATTGACTTGATTAGCATTTTTAATCAGTTACAAGATTTATTTTCATGAATTTCTTATTCTCTTTTTGTTGAACCCATATTCAAATGTTCTAAGCAATATCTTCTCTTTAGAATTACTGTTTAAAACATGCAAGCAGCGACTCTTTATCATTAAACAAAAAGAAAGAAAGAAAAAAAGGCAGAAACTTTGAAATATGGAAATCTCGCTATCTTTAATCTATCATCTCCTTTTTTGGAACTTTTTCCTCTGTGGTTTCGTTTTTCATTATTCTATTTGCATTCACGAGGACCTGCGGGAGATTCAAAAATTATGCCAATTTATCATCCGAACTTATTGGTACAATGCGCAAGAAAAAACTCCGTTGTTGAATTTGCGCCAATTCCAAAAACATTCCGTGTAGTTTGGTGCTTTTGTTGTGGGAAGATCCCCAGAATTGATAACCTGGTAGTGTAAACATTATCCGAGGACAGCTTATCACGTCTTTTTGTAATAATACCTCACGTTCATTCTTGATTTTTGATTATTTGGAAATCCATTACCTTGATAAATGCAAATCTGAATGGGATCGACTTGAATTTTCGTAATTCGTTGATGATAGAAAATTTTGGCGAAATATTCCTCGCGTGCGATTGCTTCAAAGCTATCACAAAGGAATAAATATTAAAGCATAGCAATCGAAGATCGATTCCGATTATAGAATGTGTATAAATCGATACTGGAGATCATTTAGAGAATCTGTTGTATTATGATAAAACGGAGAATTCTTTTTGGAACTTTTTACATGAATTGAATATGAGTGCTATTATCTGATTATTTTATAATGCACATGCGTGTAAATAATTACATATCTTCCATGCTTATCATTATCGGGTGTATTTTTCGGAAATCATTTTAGGTCTTTTGAAATTCTATCTTCACAATTACTATGTTTGGGGTTCGTGATCTGTGCTTTTATTAAAAATATTGAGAGTCATATATTATTTGGATAAAAGTTTATCAATTTAAATTCTTAATACAAACCAGGAAAATGATGCCATGTTTTCTGTCCATTCACAGTAAACTGATTGTTTTCCTGTTTCTTTTATTATATTATCATCTGAAGCACGCTATGAAGTATTCATTTCTGGGAAAATTATTTGGTAAATAATCATCCGTGAATGCACATAATAACCAAAATGAGTTTGCTGTCATTGAAATTATTGATTATATTCTTCCTATTTATAATTATATTTTATTATCATTTCCCTTGTTCTCTGTTTTAGATTATAGACTCGATGTATTTGCTATTTCAAAACTTCCTCCCCAAAGTTGTTTTTAAATGATATCTTTATAGATTATTTTCATTTCTAATCCATTATCTGAAGCTGGTAGTATATATATATATATATATATATATATATATATATATATATATATATATATATATATATATATATATATAATTGTCTCATTCAAAGTTAATACAGAATTTTATCAAAGCTTATTCACTTGGGAACAAATCCCTAAATTCTGATTTGCAACTGTTGTTTCTGATTAATATAGAAAAAATATGTAATGCTATAATGAATTTTCCCAAAATTACTGCAATAGTGCATCAATTTTGTATTTCTCTTCTTAAGATATGGTTGCTTTTGCAGCGCAGTTCACGGAAAGAAACATAAAATGCAATAATTAATTTCCCCAAAATTAAGGCAATAGGTACCGTTTTTTGTATCTCTCTTTTTAGGATATGGTTGCTTTTTCAGGGCAGTTCAGGGAAAAAATATGTAATGCAATAATTAATTTCCCCAAAATTAAGGCAATAGGTACCGTTTTTTGTATCTCTCTTTTTAGGATATGGTTGCTTTTTCAGGGCAGTTCAGGGGAAAAATATGTAATGCAATAATTAATTTCCCCAAAATTAAGGCAATAGGTACCGTTTTTTGTATCTCTCTTTTTAGGATATGGTTGCTTTTTCAGGGCAGTTCAGGGAAAAAATATGTAATGCAATAATTAATTTCCCCAAAATTAAGGCAATAGGTACCGTTTTTTGTATCTCTCTTTTTAGGATATGGTTGCTTTTTCAGGGCAGTTCAGGGAAAAAATATGTAATGCAATAATTAATTTCCCCAAAATTAAGGCAATAGGTACCGTTTTTTGTATCTCTCTTTTTAGGATATGGTTGCTTTTTCAGGGCAGTTCAGGGAAAAAATATGTAATGCAATAATTAATTTCCCCAAAATTAAGGCAATAGGTACCGTTTTTTGTATCTCTCTTTTTAGGATATGGTTGCTTTTTCAGGGCAGTTCAGGGAAAAAATATGTAATGCAATAATTAATTTCCCCAAAATTAAGGCAATAGGTACCGTTTTTTGTATCTCTCTTTTTAGGATATGGTTGCTTTTTCAGGGCAGTTCAGGGAAAAAATATGTAATGCAATAATTAATTTCCCCAAAATTAAGGCAATAGGTACCGTTTTTTGTATCTCTCTTTTTAGGATATGGTTGCTTTTTCAGGGCAGTTCAGGGAAAAAATATGTAATGCAATAATTAATTTCCCCAAAATTAAGGCAATAGGTACCGTTTTTTGTATCTCTCTTTTTAGGATATGGTTGCTTTTTCAGGGCAGTTCAGGGAAAAAATATGTAATGCAATAATTAATTTCCCCAAAATTAAGGCAATAGGTACCATTTTTTGTATCTCTCTTTTTAGGATATGGTTGCTTTTTCAGGGCAGTTCAGGGAAAAAATATGTAATGCAATAATTAATTTCCCCAAAATTAAGGCAATAGGTACCGTTTTTTGTATCTCTCTTTTTAGGATATGGTTGCTTTTTCAGGGCAGTTCAGGGAAAAAATATGTAATGCAATAATTAATTTCCCCAAAATTAAGGCAATAGGTACCGTTTTTTGTATCTCTCTTTTTAGGATATGGTTGCTTTTTCAGGGCAGTTCAGGGAAAAAATATGTAATGCAATAATTAATTTCCCCAAAATTAAGGCAATAGGTACCGTTTTTTGTATCTCTCTTTTTAGGATATAGTTGCTTTTTCAGGGCAGTTCAGGGAAAAAGTATGTAATGCAATAATTAATTTTCACAAAATTAAGGCAATAGGATATCATTATTTGTATTTCTCTTTTTAGGATATGGTTGCTTTTGCAGGGCAGTTCAGGGAAAAAAATATATAATGCAATAATTAATTTTCACAAAATTAATGCAATAGAGAAATAACTTTATATTCCTCTTTTTAAGATACAGCTGTTTTTGCTACGCAGGACACACACACACACACACAAACACACACAAAAAAATCCGTATAATGCAATAATTAATTACTTAATAATTTCATTTTAATTTGGCTGCGGTTCAACAAATTGCAGTTCGTTTTAATCTGCACGGCAAACTTTACAAAAGAAATTTTCAACTGTGAACCCAAAATCCATAAAATGGTGCTTGGTTTGCCATTATATAACTCCGTTCAGTTATAAGCTTACTCTGGCTTTGGGACTGCATTTGTCTATTTAAGACAACGTAAGCGTTTAATAATTCGTAACCACATGGGCCTCGAGGATCTCAATATTTTTTACATTATTGTCAGATTAATTTAATTCTATGCATTCATTTCGTTTGATAAATATAATACTTGAACTTTTCAAATTAAAATTTTAAAAATCATTATCGAGGAATTTTTCGCTATTTTAAAATTCGTAAATTCGTTTCAAATCAATATGACCTTTTTTCTTTCATCTTGATAAAATTGCATGAGCTTTTTTTTTTAAAGTTAGTGTGAGTTAAATTAATAGAAGCGAATCTATTGAAAACGAAAAAAAGCTAATCGCAGCATAAAATATTAGCTAAATAAAATCGATGTCACATTGAATAATATGGAGCTGCTTCACTGGGCTGGATTTTTTGAGTAATGTGCCTTATATAACCTGTAGAGGCAAAATAATGCATTTACCATTATTAACGAAATAAATGAAATATATTATATATTTAATACTCCACACTGCGTAAAAAAAACTAATGTTTTTCTTCTGACTTTCAACTTTAAAAATAATATGTCATATAAAAATTATTTAAATCTACTTTACTAATAATCTTTTTTTCTCTCTTTATTTTAGGAAAATAATAGAGAATCTTCAGACTGGTAAGTTCATTTTATTTTTTTTAAATACTAGTAATAATAATAATAATAAATATATATACTATGATTATTGTGACAACCGATTAGTCATAAAAATAGTAACATATATACTTCTCTGATTGATATTGTTTATGGGGAATGGTGACAGAAAACCAAAGTTCTCAATTTATTGTTCGATATTTATTATATATCTTTCAAAAGAATCTTGCCGCCAATTGCAGTTCATTTCTGATAACATTTTTCCTCTCATTAAAATATGTTTTAAATTGTTTTCGTGAAAACTCTTGACGGTTCTAAGCAAATTCACTTTTATGGCATCCATAAACTCAAAACGGAGATTAAGGAGAAGTACTTTCAACCGTGGAAATAAAAGTCGAATGGTGCCATGTCTGGTGAATATGGAGCTTATAAATCTGTTGATTCCTTTTCTCAAAAATTCACAAGCAATAATGGAAATGCCGGATGCAACATTAAAATTGTGCGTAACACATGATTTATTGCCGCAATTAAAGTTGTAAGATAAAGAACTTTGTCCTATAATGTCTCTAATTGTTAAACGCCAATTATTAAATACCATACCATACCATTATCAATATGTGATTGAAATATTGATGACTAAGCGGAATAGATGCTCTATTATAGCTCGATTTATCTGTACATAGTTCTGTACGTCCTTTATATACCGTTTTGCTAAACAGTTGTCTTAAAAAGATTTTAATAATATTTCAAATATATTTACAGCGGAAATTGCATTGCAGAAGCAAATTTTCTCAATTGCCTTTATCATTTTGCAAAATGGACAAAGCAAAAATTGTTTCCTCACAGAATGGTTAACATATTATATTTCCCCCTTGGAAGTTATAGGTAGCATTTGTTTTCGTTACAGTGTCTGGGTATTAAGATTGGGCCTTATTCAAACTCTTTGACCTTTATTAGAGTTGAGTAATTAGTTTATAATATAACTAGAATGTTAGACTATAATAAGCTTATAATAAACACCACAAATAGAGAACAGCAGGTTCTATTCCACTTCATATGAAGACTTTGTCATACCCAACGTGTGACCGGAATCATTTCTAAAAATCCGAAATCTTCCTCATCATGGAACCACGACTCGCATTTGACAGATCACAGTGCTGAATCAAATGATAATGATAAGTATTCCTTCATCTCAAAAGTGGAAATTTAGAATAATCTGTGCCTTCAGTTTTTATTTGATTACAACTTGAAGTTATATGAGTGGATCGTTGGAGCAACTTTTTAACCATGATCATTGGAAGAAAATAATGCTTTTTTTTGGTACTCTACTCTCTCTTATCACACCTATTAGATAACATTTGGAACCTTGAAGGCATATTTCACTAATATCTAATGATTCTTCGATTAAGTCTATTATCCAACCAGGTATTTTCGAATCTCGAAACTGAATCTATACCAACCAGACAGATTTTTTTTATATGGTAACAAATGTAATTAATAGAATTTAGCTAATAAAGAAAACGAGAAGAGAACGAATTATTCTCTTCAGACAAACCATCGCTCTTACAGAGAAATGTGTTATTTTCCATTATTTTTTCATTCAAACTGACTTCCTTTTATAATTTAATCTTCGGTTTCAGTAGCTTTCTTCCAAACGCAACTTCACCCTCTCTTTTCGCCACATTTCGTGCATATTTTATGCCTCGAACTAATCTGCATGGTAGGTCACTCAGAAACCGATGGTTATGTATAAATGTATCCATACGATGCATTAACTGCTAGCTGCACACATCCGGCAGGTACCTTACTTCCTTTCAGAACGTGGCGGCCCGCCTACTTTTTTCTTCGGATGGTAAAAGGGGGGAGGGAAGAAGGGTATGTTTAATAAATACAGATTTTCTGCATAAGCCCCCCCCCCAACACCGCTGTCCTCCCCCCCCCACTTTTCTTTCCGTCTTCATGACTTTCACGTCCTGACATGCACGCGCGCGTGTGTGCGCTGTGTCACGAAAGCGTTCGTGCGTCGTGGTGACATCTCAATTTTCGAACGACGTCGGAAAGTGGCAAAAATAAAAGAAGGAAAAAGTCTAAGGGGGTGTTGTGCTCGGAAAGGGGCGAGCACCTAAAAATTACGTGACCAGGTTACGAGGTGGAGACCTCTCTCGTCTTCTCACCCTTCGGAATAAATTGCATTCCAATCTCACACTCTGAGTCTGGGCCACCCCTGCCATCCTTTACCCTGGCATTGATTGGTTTTCTAGTGTCGTGGGGATAGACTTTTTTTTCTCTTTCTTTTTACCAAACCTATTGAACGTCCTTCCTCAGAGGGTGTGTGGTAATTTGAGGGTGTAGTGACTGTTACTGCCACGGAACGAATTAAAAACAATTTTGTGGCGTTTCAGTGCGCTTTTTACATGACTCATCGAGTCTAGCCACAGACAATTGTCGTACGCCACAAGAAAGAATTGGATTCATAATTAAAGACTGTTCTTCGAAGGGCGGGGGAAGAGGGGTCGTGTGAATTTTCAATGGGAGTAAACTGAAAACGTGCTGTGGTTCGGATATTAAAGTGAATAAAATTACATTCAGATACAATTGAATAGCTCAACCTTAGCAACGATTGTTAGTTTTGTCTTTATTTGAAAGATATTGACTCCAGCCGTTTTGAGTGGCAATTGTGAGTGACTTCTTAGAATTTTATCCCATTCCTGAGGCATTTGAAGGCTGTTGATAGGGTATTTTGTTTTTCTAAATATTCTGTAGTAGTCTGTTCAATAAGTATGTCTGTTCAATAAGACGATACATCAATCAAAGGTCCAAGAGTTTCACTCTCCAAAAATGTACAGATTTAACATGTTTTAAATCTATGCTTATCAAATGAACATAATCGAAAATCTTCTTAAAATAATTAATCAGATTGTGGCGATTTTGATCCCATTTGATCTAGCTGATTCCATTATGGTTCTCTATAGCTAAAGGCTCAGTAACTTATGTTTTTAAAACCATCTAGAACACTTGGGGCCGATGTCTGACTTTACTTCAGTATAGATAGATAAACAAATTGAAGTTGTCCCTCCCCTCTCAGTAACCAAAGAAATCGGAAGGGCTGCTATCGTAACAGCGTGGCAAAACCTGTGAGTGGCGTTGTAACGATCTACACCAACCATGGTCCTATCTCTCCCGTAGGATATATGTTTCGTCATAGCTGAAAAAAAAATCAACAGGATTGTCATCGCGATAGTAAAAGCGGAAGCTGATGGTTGAGTCCTACTGGCAATCACTGCTCATGTTTCAACCTTTCCCGTAGGAAGTACTTTCCACTATCGAAATCATAATACCCACAAGGTAAGCGATTACTTCCTTACTAATAAGGCAACTTCTTATCCACGTACTCGTGGACTCTCCGATGGGAGGATTGGACGGGGAAGTAGAGTTCCCTCCTAGACGCTTTTCAGTGGAAAAGTTAGTGTTTCAGTTAAAAATAAGCCTCCAGAAGCCAGTTTGGTCTTAATGAGCAGTTTATTGCTAAAGATCAAATTAGTTTGCTTGCATTTGCATAGTGCTGTATAAAAACACAAATAGATGACAGAACCCATATTCCTCCATTTCCGATTTGTTATTCAACCATAACATGATTTGAAACACTAGACCACTCGCAATCAAAATGAAGTTGTTATAATATGATTCATTTTAGCATAAAATTAAAAATGAAGGAACGACATAACAGGATTCAATTCATGCCCATGGGGTTGGATTTCGATTTGATACACCAATTTTATTTTGGAATCTTTTATGTATTTGACAGGAGCTGACAGTGTATGTCACGGAACAGAATTAAAAAATGGCCATTTAGAGGTTAGATGACATGCACAGTTAAGCAATATGTCTGCGACATCCTGTCATTACTTTCTTAAAACATTTATTTTCAGATTAAATATGCTAAAATTGTCTATATTAATCAGAATGATCATTAAATTACCTCGAAAACACTTCTTTATTTTATATATGTATTAACGTTCTTTTGATTTTTATAGGTAAATTAACTCAATTGACATAGGAAGCATTATATAATCGAAAAAAAGCTAAATACTCTAATAATAGATTCTTTTATGAAAAATTTCTCCTTTTTTACTTTTTCATATACGAAATGTAGAGAAATTAGGTACTTTCTCGTTAGCCGGGCGCAAAATGTCGGCAATTGTGAACCAAACGCAAATTTGGCGTAAGAAATGTGGCGGAATTCTACATTATTTGGCGATTTTTCGCTTGTGCCCGTCTAACGGAAAAGTACCAGAAATTATTATATTCGTCAAAATTATAAATCGAGGTTTTGAGGAATCGTCACATTTTAGGCCTCTCTGAATTCGAAAAACAAACTTTTGGAATTCTTTCTGTTTGTCAGTCTGTGAGAAAGCTAAACTAAAAATGTTTTCGGCTGGATGGTTTTGCTATACGGAATACCGACTAAATTTGTAGGTTCCTATCAAACTAAGGACAAAATCTATTCAACGGAAGTTTGTCTCTTTCTCTGTCTGTGAATGCGGTAACTAAAGACTGATTTCATCTAGATGGTTGAAATTTGGTATATGGAATTACGCTCAAATGTATAGATTTTTATCAGATTTTGAAAAAAAAACTCGTTCTGAGTCTATTTAGTTGTTCGAGTACAAGCGAATTCGATAAGTAGGCAAATGCAGGTTTAATAACTAACATAGAAATACTTTTCAAATTTCAAATACGTCAAAGGGTTGAATGTCTGTCGGACTGCACTTTTACATGTAAACGCAATAATTCATAAGCATGATGACTTAAATCAATAAAATCTGGTATGTTATCTGGTGACTATAACTGTTGTTTCGAATCAGATTTTGGTGTCAATTGGACGGCATCTAAAGACAAACTTTGGAATATTGTCCAAAGACGAAAAGGCATCTAAAATAATACTCTCTCGACACATTCAGTAAAACTGCTTGATTCAAGCTAATGATCTATATTTCGTAACTATTGTTGACCAATGCTATGCAATGTGTTCGTTGCTCTTACCAAAACTTTATTATTTTACTTGCTGGAAGGGGAGTAAGACATTTCTTGAAGTATGCAAGAAAGTTGCATTGAGTTGCAAATACGCTTATTTCATTTCTTATTCTTTAATTTAGAACTCATTTTTATAAATATTATAAAATACCGAAATTGTTTTTTTCTTATCCTTTACCATGTGGTGCATAGTGGATAAAAATTTAAGAAAATTAATAAGTTAAATAAACTAGTAATAATGCATTGTAATTCCAAAATACATATTCTCTCGAAAAGCTCATTAAGAATGATGGCTTCACTCTAAAGATTTATATTTCGTAACTATTGTTCACCATTTTTAGACAATGTCTTACCCACGGTTCCCAATTTTATGCGAAGAAAGGGAAATAAGATGTATATTGGGAGAGTATGCAAGAAAGATGCGGGGAAATCATTTACACTATTTTTACTTCCTCGCATAAGTACTAAAGAGTAATTTTGATGAATCACATTTTTAACATATTTTTGAATAATGTCCGTCTGTCTGTCTGTCTGTGACAAAGATAACTCAAAAACACTTTGCGTTGGACGGTTGAAATTTGTTATATGTTCTTAGCGACAAAGTTGCAGGTTTCTATCAAATTTTGAGCAAAATCTGTGCTGAGGAAGTCTGTCTGTCCGAATATAAGTTAACACTATAACTACAAAACGAAATGAATTAGATAGATAAAATTTGGTACACAGATTTAATATTTATAGTGTAGACATCTACCAAATTTTCAGCCAAATCCAACTATGGGCGTCTGTCGGTCTGTACTTTCAGAAACATGTAAACTCTATAATTTAAATAATGCAGTGACTTAAATACCTCAAATTTGATATTTGTGACTACAAATGCAGTTTTGTGTCAAATGTTTGTTTCAATCGGTTGAGAGAAACGTATCTAAAGCACAAATTCGATTTTCAAATACCATTAACCGCATGCCAGGGAATTCATCGCCAAATATCTCGCCAAGGATCACATGTTAGATTCAGCAAAAGTATTATATCCACACCAAAGGTTAATATTTCGTAGCTATTGCACGCCACTGCCATGCAAAGCGTTTTCTGACGTGACAAGTTTATTATGAGTGTATGAGAATGTTTTGCGGAGACCACTTCCGCTGGTTTATCTAGATAAATTTCTTCCCGCTATTTACATTACTATATCTCTGGATTCTTGAAAACTTTGAAAGCTGAGTATTATTATGTATTTTTCCGAATTGCGTTTGATTAATTTAAAATATAATGCGCTAAAGACATCACATTCAGTTGATAATAAACAAAAAAAGAAAAAGAATACAAATTCCTTTGTGTACTTCAACGTGACATTGAATTTTTATGGTTTCATATCTTCAATTTGCACACTAGAAATATTAAACCACAATGCTTCGATTCAGAATGGTATATGAAACCTGAACATTGTTCTATTATAGTGCTATTCCCTTCAGAATTTATCTCAAATCGTCATCTGCGCTTCAAGTTGTATCATCATACTGACTTAATGACGCGACTTCCTTCCTACTGGAGTGAGTGAAACCTTCCCATTTCTTAATTCTTAATTTTCCCGAATCTTCGTAGGTGTGATTTGAGCACCTGTGAACCGCCTATTTCCGTGTCGGCGTCCCTCCCTTCTCTTCTCGTGTCTCCTTTCACAGTTGTCCGCCTGCCCACCTGTCATTATTTCTGAAACAATAGCCTCCAAATTTATGGGCGAGATTCATTCTGATTCGTTTTTACCTTCCTCCCGAAGGTGATGAGAGCGTATAAATTATTGCTTTTCGTCGAATCATTTGGTGGTGGACCTCACGCACGGCCTTCGGATTCGAATGTGAAGTCATGCTGTTGCCAAACTGAGATTGGAAAATAAAAAATAAAAAGATTCCATTTGAAAATATAGAAGCTTGCAATTGGATAGATTAAGTGTAAATATGAACTTATATTCAGAGGCAATGGTGCGTATCTTTTTGAATGGTGAGATTGTTCAACCACCCCTTTGTTGTTATGCGAAGAGATCAATATACTCATGATTCACTCTTTTGGATACTGTCATCATTACAACTGTGGAATTTCATGCTGAAAAATATGAAGCTTGTTTAGAGTTGAAGCATTCGATTTGAATTGAGTTGATTTATTAGGCAATGATGGTAATAAATACCATTTTCATATTCATTATCTATTATCTGCAGACAATTGATGATGGGAAGTGCCATAAGGCTTTGTCGGTGGTAGAACGTCGTTTAGATTTCAAAAGACAGTTCTTTTGGTGGACAAAAAAGTACTTCATGTTGGAAAAAAAAGTCTTGAAACTTTGAAAAATTCAAGGTTGGACAAATGAATGAGATGATTTAAATAAGGAATCGGTCTTTCGGGCTCTATTTCTGTTCTGTTAATTCAATCCTCGACTTTTCCCATTCTCTCTACAATCTGTTGCAATTATTCACTTCTCCCATATTATTTGGATCACAGGTTAAATTTTCTCTTTTTTACTTTCGTGTATAAGTAGTACAAAGAAAATATAGGGATCGTCAAAAAATTCGAACTCGAGATTTCGACGAAACTCCACTTTTCAGACCTCTTCCATGATTTCGAAAAAACACATACTTCGAGCTCTATCAAATTTCGAGCAAAATCTGTTCTGAGGAAGTCCGTCTGTCATGTTCGAATATAAGTTAACACGATAATTAAAAAACTAAGAGAGAGATATAAAGTTCGGTACACAGTTTCAACATCTATAGTGTAGACACTTCTCAAATTTTGATCTAAATCCAACAGGGGCTGACCGTCTGTCCATCTGTACTTTCTGAAACTTGCTAGCGCGGTAACTGAAAGACGCAATGAGTTAAATATATCAAATTTGGTATGGAATTTTATGACTACAAGTGTAGGCTTGTGTCATTTTTTTGTTTCAATTGGTTGAGTCAGAAATTTATAAATACAAATTCGATTTTTGGATACTATTAACGCCTATCAGGAATTAGTCACAAAATAACTCGTCAAGGATGACACGATATATTCTGTAAGAATGCTAAATTGATGCCAAAAACTTATATTTCGTAATTCTTATACGCTAATGAGATATAAGGCGTTCTCTGTCATGGCAAGTTTATTAGAGCGTACACAAGAAAGTTTTGGGAATTCTACTCCAGCTGGTTAACATTTGAGTATAGGATACCAACTTACCTTTCTCAGCAACTGCCCACGGTTAAAATTAACGAGGTTTTTCCACTAATAAGCGCTAAGTAGATAAAAATTGGACTTTACCATCATAAAGGTCAAGTTAAAGCGAACTGTATAGTTCAATACTAATCAAATTTCCATAATGATTTAGCTGAAAAAAAGAAGCTGATAAAGCAAATTAACTATTGCACTGATATATATCTATGCATATTTAATTTTGAATTCCAAACATTTATTTTTCAGTGATTTTTACAAAAGTTTGAAAGCCTTAAAATCGTCAGCCAACTAAGCATACTAAATAATTTTCATTTTAAATACAATTGCTAAAAAAAAAGTTCAAAACAACTCCTTTTATAAAATGGTTTGTTTTAAATTACTATTCGTATTTATGTTGAAGAAAATGTTTGGAAGTTTGTTAGTCAATCTTTATTTAACCACGGTTTAATTATCTATAAAGTTTAACTTAAAATGTGGTAATGAGGTAGTTTCCAAGTTCTTCGGGACGTAATGTCAAGTTTAACGCGTCTAATAATTAAAAACAAAACTTCATTATATTGACTAGCTGACTTAAAATGAAATTTTAATGGACTTCTTCAAACTTCAATACTTTGCTTACCTGCGGAATTTAATTTAAATATCATCAGACATAAAATGTAAACACCACCCTTACTAATGGAATTAGAACTAACTCAAGTTTTCCGATTGTGTTGCTATTCATCGATTTTTTTAAAGGGAATCTTCGGTCCTTCTATTAAAAATTCATTGGAACAAATAATAGATATGAATACAGCTCGTTTCAATATTCTGAGATTACCTGTTTTTGACGATTCCTTCTCATTAATGAGTGAGACGCGGAAGGTTCACCTTTGACTTTAAATTTCCTCCATTAGATAATTAATCCGAGTTTACTTTATTGTTAAATGTAAACATCTCCTCCTTTCATCTTCCCATTCACCCCTATTTTGACGAATTAAACCCATCCTAACGCATGCGCAAAAGCGCAGATGGTTTCAGAATTCGTTGTCAAATATTAGCTTCATATAACATTTTGGGTTAACTGTGCGCATTCACAAATAAATTAATGAATTAAAATGTTTTTATTACTTTTTTCGAATAAAGAAAACCTATCATCCATTCATTTTCAATTTTAAAGTAGTTTGCAGCTTCAGAGGCATTAATCTTTGTCTGCTGTATTTTTAGACATAATAGTTAACCACGAGAAAAAAAATAATAAACAGCATCATTCATAACAATAATTGAAGTCTAAAAGCAGGTTTTAGACAGTGGCAAAGTGGCATAGCTTCATTAATTTCTTGCTGACACTGATGCTTTCATCCACCTGGCAATGACCACTCTCCTTCTTTTTTGCACGTATAACATGATTATTAAAAGCAAATTATCTTCTCCTTGTAAGTCGTGACCAGACTCATGCCACTCTCACCTCAAACCAAACACTCGCTCCAAAGCAAAATTTCCTTCCTTCAGATCGGTAAAAATGGCGAAAAATTAATCGAGATTAATAATACTGCTCGCAAAGAGAGACATTTGCTCCTCCACCCCTGTATACTGGTGGGAGCAAAAATGCTACTAATTAACAATCAAAGTATTGATTTTCGTAGCGAAGTAAATAGATTAATATTATTCACGTCATAGGCAGACTAGAGACATTCATCCATTCCGATAATAACTGGTAATCGATTTCTGGCTAATACATCCGTCTACAGGCATTCACACGAACCCCGGTAATTATTATACCCCGAATTATCCCCTCGGCTGAGGAATAATTATTCCGAATCCAACTCCACTGGGAGGGGGATCCTCCAGCAGTATTTTACAGTGAGTACAATCGAACAGATATCAGAACTGAAATCGACATTTCTTAGAAAGGCTGTATTTTAGCATAGGATAACCAATCAAACGTTGGACACGACAGCAAAATGCCTGGTCATTGGACACAAAAGGGCATGCTGAATACAGTTGGACAGGCTATTGTATGGGATATCAGTGACATATTTTAATAATTCAACATATAAATGAAGTACGTACCTGTATCAGAGAAATATTTCAAATTCACTCTACATTAGTTGCATTAGAGCTAGTTTCTGGAATTAAACTAACATTATCTGAGAAAGTTAGTATGTTCTTAGTTATTCGATACAGTTTTACAGTCGAGCAGATATCAGAATTGAAATCGATATTTCTTAGAAAGGTTGTATTTTAGCAAAGACCAACCAAACAAATGTTGGACACGTCAAAAAGATGTCTCGTTTTTGCACAAAAATTGGAATACAATGAGCAATGTAATTAAAAAGGTCATCACATTGGGCTCCAGTGACATATTTGGCTATTCAACATCTGAACAGAGCACCTGCATCAGAAGAAAATTTCGAAATACATGCGAGAGAAGTTGTAATTCGGCTGGTTTCTGGACTGATATTTTGTGAGAATATTAGAATGATCCTAGTATTTGATACAGGTATTACTGAAGAGCAGATATCAGTAATGAAATTATCAGTATTTCATTACTAATTTCAGAGAGTTACTTAACAGAGAGAAAGCAATAAGACATTGGGCACGACTGCAAAATATCTATTTTTTAGACACAGAATGAAACACTGTGAGTAATCAGACAATAAGTAAGACTTTAAAGTAGCATTTACATTGATATCCAATGACATATTTAACTATAAGAAGAATATCCACATTTGGAAATTAAATCATTTCAAAATTCTATTGATCTAAAGATGCATTTGAACTGGTTTCTGGAATTAAACTGGATTTTTTTTATAGAAAATTAACAGCCTTAGTTATCCCATATTTCATTTGACTTGACATTTGTCTCGAAATAATTAAAAATCATAAATTTAGAAGTACTACCAGTATCAGATTAATTTTCACTGGTTGTTATTTTGTTTAGCTACGTCAAATCTGCAAAATCAAGTGCCCGGATAATCATCAAGATGAATGTTGCTGGAAACTTCAAACCAGTTAGATGGTGTTGTTATTCATTTATTCATTGTCAAGGTTGCAAAATCAGATAGCCGTACTTCTTCTGAACAGATTTTACTTAAAATTTGATAGAAATCTGAAAATTTGATATAAATACCGTATACCAAATTTCAACCGTCTAGCTCAGAGTATTTTTGATTTATCAGGGAAATCTAAAACGTGAAAATTCGTCAAAATCTGGAGTTCGAATTTTTTAACGGTTTCTATACTTTCTCTATAGTATATACACGTGAAAGTAAAATATGTTTCCATCTAGAAGTTGGAACAAAGAAAAAATGGTGACGAAATAATTTTTTAATATAATTTGCCGAATATATTTTCTTGTTTACATTTCAAATCAAAAAAATTTTACCAGTTCCAGACAGAAAATATATCATTTCAAGATTTCGAGTTTGGGAATAATCATTATTATTATTATTGAGAATTATTTTATGTCAAAAATATATAATGTGTTGCTTTTTAGTTGAAAATCATTAGTATACAACTATCAATCGAAAGAAATAAAAGCAAATTCACATTTCTTTTGAAAGCCCTGCTAGATTTTCGTATTATTTAACCTTTTTTTTTTTCCCATCTCCTTTTGTTTGAAATAATTGTCATCGATCCTTTCCTCTAGTTAATTCAGACAATCAACTTTCCTTTCATCCTTAAATGTTTGCGATTGTAATGGAGAAAAGATTTTGGTTTAAGGAGTTTTATTAATTTAATCATCGGTTTCATTATCACTAAGTGGCTTTAAAGTAATTTTATCTCATTTAGGAACTAGGAATTTGTAATAATTGTATTTGCATTAAGTAGCGAGTTAGGAGAGTTACAAAGACTTTTCGATTATTTTTCTGTGAAGTTGAGAACTACGAAATGAGTTGTATTCCGAATAGAATCTGTTTAAAAAGAAGACTAATATAACACCCGTTAGCTCTTGTAAAATAATGATACATTAATACTAGACATTTACAAACACAGAACACTTAAAACAGGTAAATAGTCCGATTATCAGTTTTTAATATTCGAAATTTAGGTACATGTTCGTTTCACAGCTCAGACTCTCTCATTAAAGTTTACGCCACGCTGTGACGCTGTTCGTTCTTGTGTTGCACATATTCCTGGGCCGCGGTGGCCTGGTGGTAAGGTCTCGGCTTGTGAGCCGTAGGATTTCAGGTTCGAGACCCGATTCCACCGAAGAACCGTCGTGTAAGGGGGCCTGTTGCACGTTAAATCCGTCATGCCATACGTCCTCCCGCTGGTGTGGTGTGGCATGGAGAGGAGTGTGCCAGCTCAGGTGTCGTCCTCGCCATCTGACCGCGGTTCAAAATGACGAGGTCCGTCCCAAAATAGCCCTAGTGTTGCTTTACAACGGGACGTTAATATAACTAAACTAAACTAGCTGCACACATTCCTATCTTTAATGTGGATAGGGGGGTATGTTACAAAAGAAATAAAAGATATTTATAGCTTTTAGCATAGCAATCTACCACCTAATACTGTCTCATACAATATTAATTGGTAATACGATGTATTAAAGCCTTATAACGAGATTTATTTCACTGTGCAGCTATCTTTCTAATATAATGCACAGACAATCGTATGAAGTCATAACTATTGATGAGGTCACTCCATATTCTTCAGCTGTTTTTGACAATAGGAAACTGCTTCGTAAACTGATTGTTATTTTCTTGCATAAAACCAAAAGTATTGAAATCATCACCCACGAGATTTTAATAAATCTCAGCTTCCTAAACATCCTTTATTCAAAAAAAAAAAAAAAAAAAAAACTGTATTTACTGATATGTAGGTATGGTATTATGACATAATCGGAATTTGGTATATAGCCTTTACATTGAAAATGTCGATTTTTGTTAATATTGGAACACCAGAAAGTAAACAAATACGATTCATTTAACTATAAAATGGATGAACATATACAAAAAGATGCTAAAAAATATTCATAGTAATTATTACATAAAGGAAACATTATTCGATCTGAAGAATGACAAAATTCTATTCGGAAGACATCGTGACTTTTTCTTGGAAAGATGTTATGCCTTTTTTGAATAATTTTTATAAGTGAAGCAGAACTTTCATTAAGGTTCTCTACCCGCTCTCCACCCACCCCTCTTTTATTTTCTTAATGAGCTATCATCATTATTAGGAATAAAGTGTACTAGGTCTTAACCATTTAAGGTATCTTAACCACTTGTAGTGGCAAGAAATTCACAAATGCGCTTGCCAAAGCAGTCCTCTGTAACTTGCAGTATGACCATATAAAGTATCTGATACTTACCGGCGTCCTGACATAGGGGTAGCGCGTCTTTCCCAATGATCTGGGTGTCCCGGGTTCGAACCTCGTTTCGGGCATGGTTGTTCCTCTTCTGTGTTGTATATGTGAGGTGTGTGATTGTGGCCACCTGTAAAAAGGGGTTGTGCAAGTGAATGTGATCCATGAAGTAACTAAGTTGTCCTCTTAGCCCTAATTGACGCTACTGAAAAAACAAGAGACGCTCACTCGGCCTAAATCGCTGACAGATTTGTCGGTGGGGTTGTAAAGTGCCATAAGTCACAACACAACAACAGCATCTGATACTTTATAAAAATCAAGCAAAGAATTATGTCTTCTAAATGAATTAAATTCAACCTAAGATTGCTCATTTGTAAACTGTGCTCCGGTAATCAATCTCAACCGGCGGGTCGCGAACACCATTTTTACTTCTGTGACAATGCCCGATGACGTGAGTAGCACGCCTTTGGCGATTCTGTCCTGTCCTTTGGCGATTCACGCCTTTGGCGACAAAAACATATCGACGTGCATGATACGTCTTTCCACCGCAAATGTTTAAAGTGATAAACAATGTAGATTTACTCAATGGCTCAAACAATGGCATACTTGAAGGTAATGAACAAAATATTTATTCGTAAGGACTATCACATCGATAGCTTTATTAAAATATTTAAAAAAAAAAAACTGTGGAAGTGGTTTCCCCAAAACTTTCTCGCATTCTCTCTAATAAAGATATTATCGCAAAGAACATCTCTCATGACATTGGCACAAAATAATTATGAAATATAAACCTTCAGGGCGAATTTAACGTCTTTGCTGAATTTGTCGTGTCATCCTTGGCGAGAATTTTGGTGATTAATATGTGGTTTCTAGTATCCGAAATTTGTGCTTTAGACACGTTTTTCTCAACCGATTGAAACAAAAATTTGGTACAAAACTGCACTGGTAGCCTCAAAATCCCGTACCAAATCTGATATATTTATACCATTGCGTTTTTGAATTATCGCTTTTATATGTTTCTGAAAGTACAGATTGACAGACGGTCAACCCCTTGTTGGATTTCATTCAAACATAGACTGTCTACACTGTAGATGTTAAATCTGTGTACCGATTTTATTTATCTAGGCTCTCTTGGTTTCGTAGTTATCGTATTATATTCGAACAGCCAGATAGACGGAATTTCTTAGAACAAATTTTACTCAAAATTTGATGGAAATCTGCAAATTTGATGTAAAGACCGTATACCAAATTTCAACCGTCTAGCTGAACGTGTTTTTGAGTTATCTTTTTCGTAGATAGACAGATAGACGAACATTTTTCCAATAGAGACGTGCTTTTCGAATAGAGACGTCCAAAATGTTTAGATTCGCCAAAATCTCCAGTTCGGATTTTCTAACGATTACTATATTTACTCAATACTACGTATACGAGATATTAAAAACTAGATAAGGGGTTGGAACTTATAATACTGTATCAATCCCACAAATATCATAGTCTTTCCTTTCTTTATAACACAACCACAAGAACTGCTTGAATGCTGAGATACTGAAGGTAGTCATCATGATTTTAAATTTTGAATTCCCCTCCCCCAAGGAATTAATTCTTAGTTTTATTCTTGTAATTTTTATAAACCTAAATTCTTGGCTACATCTTCCATAAATCCGTCAGTTCTTCTTGCCTTCCATATATCGCAACCCTGCAATTCCTAATAAGAAATCTGGGAACTTATCCCACTACCACAGGGCGGCAGAAATCTCCCAAGATGGCTTTTTGATGTCATTCTTGACGCTCCCGTGCCGGTATCTACAACACCCCGAAACTGAAAATCCGTCCGTGAAATAATTTGTCTTCATACCCGTCGGTGGGAAAGTGCGCCATTTCAAAAACAACAAGAAGTTACGGCACTACTTCTGACATCGCAGCGCGAAAACCCCTTAAAATTCCTGTCTAATTGCGCGGCAGTGGTTAAAACCCGGAGGAACTTCCCGGCTCTTTTCTTAATTGCCTATTAATTTGCGTCTCAAAAATACAACTTTTGCTGCAGCAGAATTTGTTTCTTTTAGGGCAGGCGCCATCCCCCTTTAACCGAAAAATGCGATTGAAAATATAATTAAAAAAATAAATAAAGGCAAAAGGCAGGCAGAGACTTTTATCCTAATTATCTGTTTAACTAATATTGGTAATGAGAGCCGAGGAATTAGAAAGATGGGTGGTTAAAAAATGGACTTTGGAGAATCAGAGTACCGTGTGATGCAAGGCATATTGGTAAAATAACCGCTTAAGAAAATGAATGAATAAAAACCGTTTCTTTTCGTCGACGCGATGCTAAAATCGATATATCGTTTGACGATATTTAAATTCCGTTTCTGAGTTTTTGTACGTTAATTATTCCGTAAGCGCCGGACGAAAATTTGTTTTCAAGCAAATCGGAAACCTCGAGATTCTAAGTGCTTCTTACTAAGACAATTTTTCAGTATTTTCCTTCATTCCGAAGTTTGTTTTGTCTGTTTATTTATTTTCCGTCTTTTCATGCCATTCATTCCATTTAAATTATTTGAAATTAGAAATCCAATGGATGCAGTTACTAAGTATTATTAATGTTCTCTTTAGTAAAGTCTACATACAAATTTATTTATCTCTTAGCTTAAATAGAAAATGTTTACTTTTATTTAAATATTCTAGTATGTTTGGTTCTTCATATTGGAAATCAGCTTTATTGTAAAACAATATCAGTATAGGCTGTTTTAATATTCTTTTATTACTTATTTAAAATTAATTCACATACATAATGAGAGTATACAAAAATCCACATTATTAGGTAACAATTCATAATTATTTTTAAAAAAGTAATACTGCAAAGATAATAAAAGTCTACAAAAATTCACATTATTGGGTAATTATTCAAAGGTTTTTTTAAAAGTAATACTACAAAGATAATGAAATAATGAAAGTTTACAAAAATTCATATTATTGGATAACAATTCATAATTATTTTTTAAAAAGTAATACTATAAAAATAATGAAAGTCTCCAAAAATCATTATTGGGTAACATTCTTAAGTTTTTTTTTTTAAGTAATAATTAAAAGATAGTGAAATAATGAAAGTCTACAAAAATTTCCGTTATTGGGTAACTATTCATAAGTTTTTTTAAAAAAATGTAATAATTAAAAGATAGTGAAATAATGAAAGTCTACAAAAATTCACATTATTGGGTAACTATTCATAAGTTTTTTTTAAAAAAAATGTAATAATTAAAAAATAATGAAATAATAAAAGTCTACAAAAATTCACATTACTGGATAAATATTCATAAGTTTTTTTTTAAAAAAAATGTAATAATTAAAAGATAATGAAATAATAAAAGTCTACAAAAATTCACATTATTGGATAACTATTCATAAGTTTTTTTGTTTTTTTTAATAAGTAATCATTCAAAGAGCAGACAAAAAGAATATAAAAATAATTATTGGAATAAAAAAATATTTTCCCTCGAAACTACATATTAGTAAACGGATTCAAAATTATTTAGAATTTGATTACATAAGAGATTCTCCAATGAATCACTGGGGTTCAAAAATTCATTAAAAACATAATTTTTTTAAAAAAATGTGTGTGAATGATTTATATCGATAAATTCATAAATTCGAAAAATCTTATTCCTTTCCGTGATAATAGCAAAATTTTTGCTTGGTTCTTTAATAAGGAACTGAATGGGAAAAAAAAAGTGGTGCGATGTTTTTTTTTTTTTTTTTTTTTTTTTGAAGTTCTTGGTATAAATTCCTTTTGTGTCAAAAACACAAAGCTTACAAACGTAAACCAATACCCATCGATAGTAAAAATAAAATTCAAATAGAAAAGATATAGGAGCAAATGCAAATCAAAAGGGGGGGGAAACAAGAATATACACAAACAGAAAAAAAAATTGCTCACATGCAAATAAAAATATTCAGTAATTTAAATTCATATTGCGATACTGATCGAGAATTAATGACTATTATAACAGTGTACAATGAACAAATACGTACTGTACTTTATTACATATAATATTTTTGGAACTGTTGAATAAAATCTAGTTTTTATCTTATCATTGGTTCCACATTTTTCGTGAAAGCATTATTTATCCTGTGATTATTAATTCATGGATAATCTGCTTTAAAAAAAATTTAATACCAAAAATAGAGAAAACTAGACCTTAATTGAGTCTTCAAAAGTTATCTTTTGCAATTCATGAATTCAGAGAAATTTATGGAAATACCTACATCTGAATAAATGACATCTCACTTAGGACCATTTTTCTGAGCTATAATTATCCTTCATGGATTTCGTGTTAACTTTTTTTTTCCTGAAACGATTAGATACCAGCACACAGGCTGTCTTTTCTTTCTCAGAAAGTTCACTTTTTAAGGCAAGAATTTTTTTTTTTTTTCCTAACTACAGTTAAGTTTCGTTAGTATTCAGTTGTCGCGAATTTTAGCATCTGATTCCAAGTGCTAAAAAGAAACTGTTAATTTTTTCAAAAATTCTTAACAGTTGTTATAAGTAAACATTCCTAAAAAAATGAAAGATTTTTTTTAATGAATCAAAAACCTTTTTTAACTTCTATCAAAATTCGGTTTAGAATAGAAATGCAATTCTTTTTTATAAAAAGGCGTGTTTATGCTTTTTCATTTACACTAATATCACTCACTACACTTTAGTGTTTTTTTACTTTAAAAAATCTAATTTTTTTTAGCTACTTATATCAATTATTTATATCAATCAGAATTTCAATAAGAACATTCATATAAATTGTTTACAGCTACTTATATCAACTTTTTTTATCAGTCGGAAATTCAATAAGAACATTCAATAAAATAATTTACAAAATATTTAATAAACGAAAAAAAGAATTTTCAGTTATTTGTTAATCCTATTGATAAAAAAAAATGCAAACTTTTAAAAACATAATAACAAAACGAAATATCGTGAAAATGAATGATGTTATAAACAAGTTTTAAGAATAGACTGGAGAATTAATCAATGTTTACTCAAGCATTAATTATTTTGAATAAACGGTCAGTTGTATTTTTTGAAAATCTAAAAAAGCATCGGTCACGAATTTTTGCCGTAATTTATAAATGACTTTTTGAAGTTATATAACAAAAAAACACTCTCCACATCAAGGACAAGCTTACACACACCAGTAGGAAGAAAAGCGCCATCATGCGGTATAAACTGAGAGAAATGAGCTGAAACACGATTCAGGAACATGTGTATATCCCCCAAATTAAAATTTTTTAATAATTTACCAATAATAAATTCTTACTTATTTTAATGTTAATATAAAAAAAATTATTATTTTTAAAAAGTTGCTGACAGCATATTTATTTCAACAAACAGTTGATTTTCGGTTTTGGAAAAATAATTGAAATAACTAATTTCATTAAGAAATCATGAATAATTATTAAAGCAGACACAATAAATTGTTGGTCTTTTGAGGTTCAAAAGGTTATATGCTCTAGCAAATGTCTACCAATATTTATGTTAATGGAAGTAGTTTTAAATATAAACTCGTATCTTAAATCGCCGCTGTAACGCCAGTGAATACTATTTACAATAACGAAAAACTTTAAAAACATCAAGCGGACAGTTAACAGCTCTTTCTTCGTAGTCAACTGCCATTTTTATTTTTGTCTGTGATTGGAACAAACATGTAAATACGAAAAAGCGTACAAAGGCAAATATTATAAAGGAAGTGTGATTCTATTAACAATTGTAAACTCTTGTTCTTTGATAATTCTAAAATTCTAAACAAACATTAAACGTAACATGAACAAGGAAAAAAAGACGAATAAAAATTTTGAGAGAACAAATTATTGTTTATATTCACTTTTGCATTGCAGACGATTTTTTTTATCCGATTTAGTGTCGCAGACGATTTTTTAATCCGATTTTATGTTGCAGACGAATTTTTTAACGAATGATTTTTTTTAACCGGATAGATATCAATAGTAATATTTAAAAACAATGAAATGAAGCTTCAGTTCTTAATATATGAGATTGTTTCATTTAGAGATTTTTGAAACTATTTTATACTACTTCTAGGTTTGAGAAGGAATTGGAATTACGTTCAACGTATAAAAATGATTCCTGCGCTTTTAACATGAAACCGGTGTTATTTTGGTCGAAAATCTTCAGAATTTTTATTCTTCTCAGCTCTGCCATTTTCCTTTTTATTTTATTGCTATTTCTACAAAAATGGCAACATTATTGCCGTCATCTTCATTACGTAACGAAAGTAACCAATGAACTTGAGCTTTTCTTTGCCATAATTCGATCTCGGATAGACATGATACGCAGACATACAAGGTTTTTCCCAAGATTTATTCCACCTGGGCGAATACCAGACAAAGAAAGCCATTTTTGTTCTTCAGAACAATTCGACCATTTTCTTTCTTTTCCCGCTGAGCAATGGTAACAAATTAGGAGAAGCAAGCTACAAAAACGAAATGATCCAGAATAGATGTACTGCTCTTGCATTTCAGATCATATTCTACTGAGGAAAAAGAACAAAACAATATACCACAAGACTGAAAAAAAAAAATCCGAGATAACAACACAAACTGACACGTGGCGAAAGATATCTTGCCATAGACGAAGAACGAAGCCGAAGTGCTTGGTTTCAAATTTATTGACGTAATTTTTAGTAAGAAGATTTTTTTTTCTTTGCCTTACACCCTTATTATTCTTTTTTTTTTTTTTTCGCAGCGGGTCAACGAAATAAGAAGTATAACAGCCCTATCTAGAAGCTTGACAAATGGCCAAGTGCCAGACAAAATGTATTCCCGGCTGCATTGTCATATTGAATTAACTTCCTTTCCAGAAAAGTAGTATGTCACGTTTTGTATAGAACTATCCTACTGTGGTTGTATTTTAACTGCCGCTTCGCCATACTTTGTGGTTATTTGCCATGTACTTTAAAGAACGTTATCTACACATATTTATAATATATATGTGTAGATAACATTTCCTTTACAGAACGTTTTAATTTTGGTTGAAGCTATAGATTCATTTTATTTTTTAATATTACTATCATTTTTGGATCATAACTAAATGCTTCACTTTCTTTTATTTTTCTGGGACTGATATTTGAAGAGATTTCGAAGTTAGATAGCTAGAATAATTTTTTATATAGTATATTCATAATTTTACACACTTGTAATTTGCATTACTGGCTCAGTATTTTAAAATTAAACTGTGGTTCATAGAACTGTTTTCAGCCTTAATGTTGCAGTTTATTAAATGTGTGTTTTACTAACCTTATCCGGAATCTTAATCATTATATTTGATTAATAAAGATTATCCTTCTAATAAATGAAATTAAAATATTTTTCCATTTTTATTTCAATTTTATCGATTAAGATAATTACAAGTTTGGATATAAAATCAGATATTTGAAACCTAACGCCAAAAAATGCCAAAATTTTCACTTAATTTTTAATTAATATTTCTAAAAAGTCGCTCCGTGGTAGATTTCTATAAATTTTTGAATGAAATTTATTCACAAGAAGTCTATCGTTTGGCAATAGATTTTTATTATCTAATGTGTAGGTATCTATCAGATTTGGTACCAAATCCGTAAAGGGATTGATCGGTTATCAGTCTGTACTTTCACAAATATTTAAACTCGATAACTCAAAAACTTTATAATTTAAATATATGAAATTTGATATATTATTTTGTGACTACAATTGCATTTTTTTAAATCAAATTTTAGTTTCAATTGATTGGAAAAGAGATATCCAAAAGGCATGGTTGGGGAAAAAGCATATTCAGTTTTGTAGTACTTGTGTAATAACCATTTGTTAATCGACTAAGATAGCGCGCAAACTCTTTCATAACTATTTTTCACTAATGATATTCGGTTAATAATACACTAATTCATTTAGTAGATTGTACAAACTTCGTGGAAACCATTCTTGCTTGTTATTAGTAAAGACAGAATGTTTTCTTAAAGATCAAAAGCAAATTTAATCGGTTACAGTTCGTTCTATCAGAATTCTAGGAATTTGACCACAGCTTCCTGTAACATAAAATGGAATCTTCAAGTGATCATGAGTCTTGCTTGAACGAATAGTTTACCTGATGTTCCGGCTATCGGGCAGTCAAGATCACTTCAAGCTAAACCAGTGGAGTAATGACATTCCAAAGTTGATTATCATTGAGAAAACATGTCAGAAGTGGCGTTGTATGGATAATTAACTCTTTTAAATATCAATTGGTTCGTGCACCTATTAACTGATCAGTGCGAGCGGATGGGTAGAAAAAGGCTTCAGCATCTTATATCCTAAAATGGAGTCAGCATCTTATAAACTTAAATGGAGTCTTCAAGTGACCATGAGTCTTGCTTGAATGAATAGTTTAGTTGGTGTTAGATATTTTGTAGTAACACGTCCAATAGCATGCCGCCACTTTCCCCCTTTTTTCCCCTCCTTCTTCTCTTTTTCCCCTTGGAGTAAAATAGAAAAGAGCTTATCGATGTGTCTGAGTGAAGTGTAAGAAACTGGGATTAAGACTTTTCACGATTCGCCGAATTTTATCTCGAATACTTGGCGAGACTGGAGGGAATGCATCGAGGAAGTTTTTATTTCCCTTCATTTTTAGCACTTTCGTCTCCGTAGGTACTTTTTATGAAAGTTTGTTCAACTGTGATCGACCCTCCTGTGTATGGCTTCTTTAATATTGGCTATCAAATCTTTAAAGAAATAAAAATTTTGCCATGTTGCTTCTACTATGTTTTTTGTGTAGGTATAATATTCTTTAAGTATATTATTATTTAATTTTGCATTAAATCACAGTATTGCTACGAAACTTTTAATAGAAAATGTTAATACCCTAAATACATACATTATTCATCTCCTAGTTCATATTAGCTATGACATTAGCAGCATTTATGATAATTAGCCTTGGTATTAGTATTATTCTCATTAGATTTAGTATCAACGTCATTTACATTAGCTTTAGTATTAGCATAGTTTGAATTAGCTTTAACAATAGCAAAGTTTACATTAATTTTAATATTAGCATTGTTTACGTTAATTTTAGTACTAGGAGTGTTTACGTTAGCCTTAGCTTCGTTCTCATCACTTTTAGTAATTCATTAACATTATTCAAATCAGCTTTAATACCGATATCATTCACTAAATAAATTCAGAACTACTGAGATTAATTTACATTAACCTTTTAGCAATTAAAATAAAATTTAGGAAATGATTTATTAAATTTCATTTAAAAATCTGTGTTTAATGCCGGACATTCGCGATCACTTCAAGCCATGCCATTGGAGTGGTGACATTCCAAAATTGATTATCAATGAGAAAACATATCAGAATTGGCGTGCTATAAATAACTAACTCTTTTAAATATCAATCAGTCCATTCTCATAGTGCCATTTGGATTAACCTATCGGTGTTAACGGATGGATAGAAGAAGCTTCAGTGTGTAAAGAATATGGGAAAATGTGTGATATATTCTATGCTTGGAAGATCCTGAGGGGCTTGGAATTAAGATGGCATGGAGAGAACATAAATGGAGGATGAAACAATGTAAAGTGTAGTACTCTACTGGCATGGTGTAGAACATAAGAGAATGTCAGACTAGTCCTTTGATACCACTTAGGATTACTTGATAGCAAATAGCACGCATGATAGCAAACGGGACAATGACATGGATAATAGCTAGACAAGGCATGCCAATGACCAACAGATATGTTTTTTATATACCTGTTTGATGAATCTTTAGCTATTAATAGGTTATTACATTAATGGTTGTTTCTGTTTGATTGTAATTGCAAACGACATTTTTATAAAATAAATGTTCTTGATATGTTCAAGGAAGAAAAAATGTAAATTATTATTTTTTTAGTTGTGTTCCAGTTTACTTTAAAATTCTAGACGTCTTAATAGCTTATGCCTGTTTTTGCCCTTTGAAGTTTTAAAATATTGTTATTTTATTTAAAAGGTAGATACCCAAAAAATCTAAGGATATCACCTAAATAAACATTGGCGATAAATTTGGCACTGGTGTGATCTCACACACACGCCGTCTGGCATCTTAAACTTCCATTTATATAGACATCACATATACATTTAAGATTATCCATACCTTACCATTATCTCTAAAAGAAAATAATGGGTGCGGTGGGAAATAACCCAAATCTTTCGCCTTCATTTAAAAAAAAAAGTTCTCATATCGATTAAGCAATTAACGGGATCAGCCCACGGATAACGATTCAATTCTCTCAAAAATACTAATTAACGATGCCTTATCTTCGACACCAATCCCTTGGCACTCCTTTCGGGCATTTTTTTTTCGCCCTGCAGTACTCTAGGACAGAGAGAGAACTGTCCAACTTCTTTTGATGATTCATGGAAACAGCATTTCATCCTTCCGGGAACAATATCATCCATTAAAATAGCTTCCGGGGTATTATGATTTATGTTTATCGAAGAAAAGTACAGCCAGAATGTGCCCACTGGGTCTCGTAATACTGCAGGAATGATTTCTCAGTGCATGAGCATCACTGGCACGTACCTGCTGTTGCCGCCTCTGCTCGAACTTGCCGCAGACGATTTTCTTGCTCGGTGCACCCCTCGAGATCCCTGTCTTTTCGCTGCTCCTTTTGTGCCCTCAGGATAACTGCACATTCATTCACTTTATTTATGTATGTCTCTCTCTCTCACTCGCTCTTGCTTTTTTTCTGTGTGTGAGTTCTGGGTTCCCATTCAAACAGTTATTTCCAAAGGGGCTCTTGTGGTGCGTGCGTGTGTGCGGAATCGTGAACTGTGTGGATGGATTTTAATGTCGTCTTAATGGTGGAAAAGAAGGTATTTTCTCCCAGAAATGCACCTCGTTTTCAGTAAAACTGTCGAGGGTTTTCTAAAGTGAAATGCATATTATTTTTCTTTTTTAGTAAGAAGGATGTCTTTACTAAATTTTAACACCGCCTTCTTACAGAAGGTAAATTTTTATTATACTTTAAGTTAGTTCTGAGTCTTTTAGCATTAAGGATCCAACATTTCACATAAGATTTAACCGTATCATTATTTCTTTAATCTAATTTGTTACATTAAATGATAACAATTACAGGCTCCTTATTGACTGCAACCAAATTTGTGTCGATGAATCCATTTTGGTTCTGTCATTTGTAGTATGTTTTTAGGACATATAGCTTAATCTAGTTTGGTACTGACAGAAACGATGTTGTTGGAAATATATTAATTTGGTCTCCCCCCCCCCATTTGATTGTTCTTGACTAAGACGACGAATTTGATAGTTGTTAGAGTGCAGTACTGTAATAGTAATTGGAGACCGTTAAAGTCCTGAGATCAGGACTTCTCCCTTTTGTCATATACCTTATATATTGGTGAAGTTAAATCTAAAGATGATAGTGGAACATAGTCATTACCTTGGGGGGCAGAAATTTGGAGATCAGTGTGCTCCTTCAAATATCATCTTCTTTATCATCATCAAATGAACGAGATTCGTTCCAAAATATTTCACGTGTAGCTTCAAAATCATTTTAGAACAAAGAATGTATCAATTCTCAGAGTAAAGAACATAGCAATCCATAGAGAAAAAGTAAATTCCTAAAAAATCAATAAACTTCTATTTAATTCAGTTTAACTTGCTGTCATTACACTGACGCTCATTTTTTATAAATATGTGCCCGATAGTATAAAGTACACGAAGTATAAAGAAAATGTTGTAATCTTCAAAATATTCGAATTCGAGATTTTAATGTATCTCCACTTTTTAGACCACCCTGAGTTCGAAAAACGCAATTTAGTAAAATGTCCGTCTATTTGTATGTGACAAAGACTTTTCACTTTCAAGTATACGAAATATAGAGAAAGTATAGTAATCGTGAAAAAAATTCGAACTCGAGATTTTAGCAAACCTCCACATTTTAAACCTCCCTGAGTTCAAAATCTTATTTTAGGAAAATGCCCGTCTGTTTGTCTCTGACAGAGATACTTCAAAAACACTTTGAGTTAGACGAATGAAATTTGGTATACGGTATTTACAAAAAATTAGTAGATATCAATCAAATTTTGAATAAAATCCGTTTAGAGGAAATCTGTCTGTCTGTCTGTCCAAATATTCCTTAACACGGCAGCTACAAAGCGAAGAGAGCTAGATAGATAAAATTCGGTCCACAAATTTAAGATCTATCGTATAGACATATATCAAATGTTAAGCCAAATTCAACAAGAGATTGGCCATCTGCCGGTCTCTATTTTGAGAAACCATGGACACACGATAAAAATGATTTAAATATATCAAATTTGTTATGAGATTTTGTGAGTACAAATGTAGATTTGTGAAAAATGTTTGTTTTAATCGGTTGGGGAAAACGAGCTTAAAACATAAATTTGACTTTTGGATACTTCTGACCGCATGCCAGGAATTAATCGCCAAAAAACTCGCCAAGAATTATGCGATTGATTCAGTAAAAATGCGAAATTCATGACATTTCGTAACTATTGTACGCTAATGCCATGCAAGATATTCTATGGGGTAACACACTTGTTAGAGAGTATGCGAGAAAGCTTTGGGGAAACCATTCACGCTGATTCGATGGTGTAATTGAAAAAATAACTTTACAGTTAACCCCTTGCCTGCCGCGGGCGTATGTATACGTCTCCCTAAGTCAATGTGTTAACTGCCCCTGGCGTATATATACGTCTCGCAAATATATACGTATATATATACGTGGCACTGGGGGACCGAATCTCGCAAGTTATCCTCGGCAGGTAAGGGGTTAATCTTAATTCTTAATGCTTCACTGTTAACTTAATGAAAAATTATGCAAAAGTGCAATCGGTTCTATGCGATCAGATAACTGATAAATGAATATATTCTTTAAAAATCGTTTGGGATTAATAGGACGTCTGTAAATGTTAAGAGAGGTATTTTTATTTTTAGTTCCTTTTGGCATTCTTAATGCAGTCGAAACGTGAAAGAGCTGAATATATTTAGAATGAATAATTCCACTTAATCTTTTACGGAGCAGCTTTCAATAACAGCACTGACTACAAGAATTCCAAAAATAAATTGGTATGAACGAAATCGTAGCTATAAATGTATGTTTACTATTGCGAAGAATGGAAGCGATGAATGTGCTCATAATCTGATAGAGTTATTGATGCATTCAGCGAGTTGATATAATACTTGCGATCACTTTTTAAAAAGTGCGGAGAAATTGAAATAAAGTGTCTTCAAATTTCATAGAAAACATTTTATTTCTTCATTATTATTATACATGCTATCAGTGATGCTGCCATCTGGCTATGAAGTTTTTTTTTCTGATTAAATAATTAGAAAAATAACTAATTAAAAAACTAATAAGATACCTAAGTTTCAAATGTTAAGATACTGTGGTGAAAGCTTATAAGCCAGTTAACAGCTACGCACCAGAGCAATTGATTTTGTATCGCGGTCATGTTACTGGGCTGCGAACCACAAGGTCCCAGGTTCTATCCTCGCTCGTCGCAATCCGTTACATTGGTGACCTCGGACGATGAACCTTCAACCTTCGTACAGCTGTTGTGGCGCCATCTATCCGCAACCCAAAGTCGTCAGATTCACTTGACGCAGCAACACGAAAAGGCTGCAGCAACCCACAGTCGTCAGACTCACTTGACGCAGCAACAGCAACCACTCACCCACACACGCTCGCCATAACGCTTGACGCTACTCAACTGGGTACAGGCGTATTAGAATCAACAGCTAATACATCACCACTCAACAGCCATATCGTTCGTCTCACCTCCGACTCACTTAAGGGAGAGTCTGTGGCGAAAGCTTATAAGCCAGTTATAAGCTACGCACCAGAGCAATTGCTTTTGTATCGTGGTCATGTTACTGGGTTGCGAACCACAAGGTCCCAGGTTTTATCCTCACTCCTAACAAACCGCCACAATACTTATAATAAAAATAGTAAGTAGTAATAAAAAATACCTCGCATTATGCAGAAAGACAGAGGGAGTGGTTTCTCCAAGACTTTCTCACATATCCTCAAATAAACTTGTCAGGCCAGAGAACGCGTACAATAATTACGAATATTAACTTTTGGCTTTAATTTAGCATTTTTACTGAATCTATTGTATCATTCTTGGCGAGTTATTTGGCGATTAATCTCTGGCGTGAATTAATAGTATCCGAATTCGAATTTGTGTTTTAGACACGTTTTTCCCAACCGATTGAAACAAGATACAAAACTGCACTTTGCAAAACACCACAAAACCTCATATCAAATTTGATATATTTAGGTATCGCGTTTATTTGTTTCTGAAAATACGGACTGATCGGCAGTCAACACTTTGTTGGTTTTGGCTTAAAATTTGACAAGTGTCTATAGTATAGATGTTAAATCTGTGTACCAAATCTTATCTGTCTAGCTTTCTTTGTTTTGTAATTATCGTATTAACTTAAATTCGAACAGCTGGTCAGACGGAATTCCTCTGTATAGTCTGATCTGATCTTGATAATTTTTGAGTAAATATTTGTGCAGTAAAAAAAGCTGTACTTAATTATGAATTATACGAAAATAGAAGAGCCTTTCCCTAGATTACCACCTTGGCCACGGAAGCCCCCTTTGCCTTCTTCAATTTCACATTCTAATCATGTTTGTTTTGAAAGAAGCGGTCTTAAGCGCCTTCCCAAGACTACCGCCTTGTCCATCAATGCTCCCGTTTCCTTCTTTTCGGTTGTTGGTACACCACTGCCTTTAACTCAAATATCATTTGCTAGAATCATCAATATTTAACCACCTATTCTTACAATTGTAATATTTAAACCAACCAAGTTTCTTCTCATTATTTACAGTCAGACATCGTAATCCAATCCACAGGCAAAAACGGCACCCGATAAGTATCTCACGGCTGTGCCTAACCGACCATGAACTGCCGAATGCTTTCTCCAGCTTCCAGAGAGCGCTGGTCGTCGTCTAGGCCTCTCACGTCTCACGTCAGGGGCAGTCGCGTGGGCGACTATTTGCCGGTCACCGCAACAGCTACTTCTGTAAACAAGAACACAACGCTCTCCCTCGCTTTGGCTGTGTCACTGGCGACTTTTTATATTTTTTTTTTATTTCGCTTCATCCTCTTCCAATCGGTGCTGAAGCGTCTCTTTTGATTAAGTGACTGCCGACTTGGCTTCTTTTTTTATCCCCCATTCATGACTGAAACTCGATTCGATGTCTCTTATCTCGGAATAGAGAGACTTGGACCATCTTCGAGTTTATTTGACTCGGTTTCTCTCGGTAGTTGTTGTTGTTGGGTTTCAGAAGTGGCAGAAATGAAAAATTCAATGGCCACTCGCCTCGATCGGTATTCTGTTTAAAAAGAAAGTTTCCGTTGGAGTTTTGGCGCTTATCTAATTATATAAATTGACATTGTAGAAATAGGAGATGCCAAATTAAAGCCATCACTGGTTAGTTGTTGAATTCTATTGTTGATACATATTTGAAGTGTGCTTATATTATTTTTGTATTAAGTGATTAACGTTAACATCCTTTTACATTAATAAATTGCTTTATATTGTTTATGAATTACTTTTCTCGTATCGTTTATCGTTTTCTGTAATAGATTACTCTCTCTCTCTCTCTCTCTCTCTCTCTCTTATAATTCAGCTGTTGCAGAAAAACTTAATTAAATTAATTCATTTCTAAATGGGGACGATCACGAGTATATTTACCCTTTCTAAGCCTATGGGATGATTAGTATTCTGACAAATTTCTCATTGCCATGCCAGTGCTGTATTTACCTTTTATGTCCGGAGATTAAGAGCCTCGAGTTCAAGCACTCCGCGATACTTCACTCAAATCAGCAAATCAAATTACTTGGATTCTAACACTAGAGCAAATTTTGACCATGTTATTTCTAACAAATGATGTATAACCTACTGTGTGAATGGCTGTACCCACTGCATGTGGAGGTTTTATGAGATCCATTTTACATGAATCTCGGTGACAAACCTCATGTTACATGTCGATCAGTTTTCATAATCTCACTGAATGAGTGGGTTAGGGAAGTGATATCAACTTGAATTTACAGTACACTGCTGGTCATTTGCGAAATTGGATTTCAAATATGTGACCATTTCTTCCGAGGCCTCTGCAGTTAAATTTTCTGGCTATATATGTATCCATATTTATAAACACAGTATATGAAAGAAATAGCAACAATCAAAATCATAAGAAGACTTCGCCAAGGACTATCTATAGTCTTTTCAACAGAAATTATCTTTAAGGGTTAACTTTTACTTCCTTGGTTTTTTTTATATTCTATTGGTATGCTTATATTGCTGGTCAAATTTCAATTTCTTTTTAAATACATCAAGCATCCGATTATAAAAATAACTATTTCAAAGAAAAGTTTCGCTTAAAAATTATATAATCATTATTTATTTTATACTTAGTACAATCATCCAGTAGCTTTCTTTATTTTTACTAAATAACATGTTAAGTACAATACATTCCCGAGTATCCGGCCTAATGTGGAGGAAAGGTAGGCCGAATAACAAAAAACCGGATAGGCTGGAGTTCTATGAATTCATTTCTTTGCCCACCAATACAAGAAGACAAAGAGTTTTTATCCAAAACTCACTGTTATATTACGTATTTTCTCACTTCTTATTGAGTACTAAGCCCTCCATTTATCTCAGCCACGTGCAATATGAACGTGACCGCCGCCCGGTGAAACATAGAAGCAGTTGCCGGTAACGTGTCGTGTTAAAATAGAAGGATCGGAAATGATAGTTTATATATGTTTATGTACTGCATTGTATATTTCAAGACTTTTATTAGAGAAAAAGTAAGTCAAAGCATATAGACTGTTCCCATTTTAACATATATTCTGTAATGCCTACCTTAATACAGGAAACAAACGAGGCATTAACGCAAATCGTAAGCCTAATTCTTAAGAATGAATATTAACTCGCACAGATTTTATTTTACTCTAGTAAATGATACACAGATATGAAAAGGTAACCTTAAGATAAGAGTCAAAATATACAGTTTTTAGTTTTTGAAAAACTAGGCCGGATAGTACGGAAGGCGGATAGTCGCGAACCGGATATTCGGAAGTGTACTGTATTTATTTTTAATGGATTGCGTCTAAATTCGTATCTGAAATATTTCACTTTGCGAAAGAGAAACTCTGCATGTTTAATATGAGAAACTACAAACTATAAAATTAAAACAATATTTAAGAAACTAACTTACAAAGTAAATATTTTGTGAGTCAAAAACTATCAAAAATAAGATACATTATATTCAGAGACACCAATGCTATTACATCTAAAACACAAATAAACTTAACCAAATTGGAAGTAAATATTAAGTTACAAATTTTTTTAAAAATGAAGAAAATATGATGAATTCGTCCTGAGGACTTTATCAAGCGTTACTTGGGAATTTCGGGTCAAGAGGGGTTAATAATTTTGGACAAAATTCAGACCCCAACAGAAAAACATCCCTGATTTGAATTCCCCTACCTGAGGGTAACCTCTTGATGAAGTCTTCAGGCTGGATTCCTCATTTTCTTCATTTTTCTTTAAATATTTATTCCCAATTTGCAGAATTAATATATTATTCATATATTTTTTTTTAACTTTTATCAGTTTCTTCAAAATAATAAATCAGAAGGGAGCATTTTTAAATTATTACTCGATCCCTAATAAAACATCCAATATGAATATCAGAAGTGTAAATTGATTTTCGCAGTCGTTGTTGCAACTTATTCACTTTCTTTACTAATAAATGTTTTTGTGCATCTGTAATTACTATCATTCAATGAAATCAAATAATTAAACCAATGAGGCCAGTAATCCTCCTAATAACTAACTACCAAATAAAAGAAGTTAATGGTATTGCACCTCTCCCATTACTGGCACTTGTATCAATAATAATCACATTAACAAAAATAATAAAGCAGCGGTGAAATATTTTGCGATCAGAACATGGAAAATATACCCTAATAACCGTCCTCACATTACCCCCAAACACATTAGGAAACATCTAAGACACTTGGGGAAGTATGGACATAAAAATCCAACAACGTCTGGAAAGAAAAAAAAAAGAAGACGCAACCTAACAAGAGAATGTGTTTGACTATCATGAAAATCTTCCAACGACAATTTAATGACAATATTTAGCTTCCAATTTAATTACTTCACCATTTCTTTTCTGCCTTCCTTTTCCTGCAACGTTGATAGTCGACGGAGGTACAACCTGCTACTTATTGAAGATGATAATAGGGGAGAGGTAGCACCCACCCCACCTTCTTAGACCGCTAATTGGATATAAGTCCTTAATTGACGTTTCGGCACAACAACAGATGGCAGTGCGAACGCTTTAAAGAAAGTTGGACTGGAGGGGGGGGGAGAGGTGCAGCGATACTTAACGAGCAAGTTTAAGGGGAGTGGGGGTGGAGGAGGAGTAAAACATGCTGGTGAGGTATTATGATATTTGAATTTTCGTCATACTGGGGAAAAGGGGGAGATACATTCATTAAGGCGAAGTCTTTAAAAAATATTTTAAAGATATTATTAGCCAAATCTTGTAAATGTTACTTTTTTTCCTCCTCAGAAATTCGAGAGGAAGGTTTTGATCCTTTTAGGGAATGTATCGTCCCCTTCTGCCGTTGAGTGAGATTTGTTTCTGCTATTAGCTGGATGTATTATTGTTTTTCAAACTACTAATGTAGCCGAGACAAAGCAGTGGCAAATTAAATATACTTAATTTGGTGCTTTTTTAGGTTCGTATGTCGTTATATGGTGCTATGGGTGTTTGTTTTGATGACTTTAATTAGGGAGATGTATTTTGTTTATTGTGCTTTTCTCATTATAAAAATCCGGACAAAAATACATCTCGATTATCTGTGATAATAACGGTTAGTAATCAAAATGACCGAAAATAAAAAATGAACTGAAATCAACACAAAAAAAAAACTTTTGAAGAGTTTTATTTTCAGTAAGAAACCGGCATACGCAGTTATGACTTATTAAACATTCTAATTAATGAATGAATTTTTTAAACCTTATATTGGAATTAAGAACAGAGTATAATCCTCAAAGCAAATAATTCACCAGTTAATAAACCAGACTTTACTACAATTCAGAATTATTTCATATGGAGCATTCACCAATATATAGTTGGGCAATACTGCGCATTTTACATTAAGCTTTCATTATACCATTAATGGGTATAATCGAATATACAATTTGTCCACCATTTCCTTGACCGATCGGAGCGAACATTTTATATTTTATATGTGATTTTGTGTCAGGAACTCAGGTGAAATTTCTTTTATCAAGTTATCCTACGAGAACATGATGCTGTTTTTGTTTGGGGGTTTTTAAAGCCTCAAAATGTACGGGCAGATAAATTGGCGATTTATCGCATTTGAGGCATCAATTGTTCACTTTTAGGGTTATTAGAAAATGATAATAGTCATATGTGGCGGCTTATCGCTTAAAAAAAGTTGCAACTTGGAGCGAATGCCCACCATTCGCCCGATTCTCCTGTTTGGCCAATAAAGGACAGGGTTGTAAGAAGTTATTGTCCGAAGAAGCACAGAGAAGAAAATGAAATTGAACGCGAAACAGCGAGATGAAGTATGGAAAGTTATATTTATCTATATAATATAATATGTATATTTTTTTATTTTTTAGTTTTTCTAGTTGGCAAAAAAAGTTTTGAAGCTCGAACGATTTTGAGATGGGAAAAACAAACATCTTTTTTCTTAATATCGACGCATGATTAATCTGATAATCACGTGGTTGTTTAAAACTGGTTTATCACAAAAAAGAAAAAGAAAAAAAAATTCTGGTCTCGAGGGGGAAAATAATAATAATTCAGAACTCGATTGTTTTTTGAGATGATAAAAAACCATCGCTTTTCTAAATGTTGGTGATTGCGAAATATGAGTCATGAGAGAACATGATGTTTTTCTGTCGATTATGTCTGTTATCTGTCCACATGATTTAAAAAAAATAAAATTTCAATTTTTTTTATTAAATTAATTTTATTTTTTAGTTATTCTGTTCACGCATGCACAGAAACAAATGAACATACTGATTAGGTAACCGTAGATTGTATAATCTAATATTAGACGCAGATTATATATTCATAGTTGTAAAATTATAAATTAAAATTCATCATTTAGCTTTTGCATTATCATGGTCTCTTACAAACAGATTTTTTTTGAAGGCGCGGGAATTAAGAACGAGTCTAATTGGCAAATAAATTTTAAATCTTAGATTTTTTTTTTTTAATCTCGGAGATCGAATATTTCGATAATGACAATATTCTGCAATGAATATTTCATATACGAGATTGTAAAATCTTTTGGTGGCGGTTTCAGTGGCGTCTGTATTAATGTCACAATCGTTTCGAAATTGTTTTATAAATGACTAGCCGCCTTTGGCGACCAGCCGGTTCGCCAATCTTAATGTTCGTTAAAATTTTAATAATTAAATATTTTATGCAATTTCTACTTTAATAGCTTCTTCATCAAAATATTTTAAAACTTCAAATTTTGATTATCATATAATTCATTCATAATATTATAAAGGCCTTCAGTCATAACGTAATATGTATCTCTCTCATTTTCTGTTAGCACCCGTAGAATTTATGCTTTAAATTAAAGTGGAAAGAATTTATCTTCAATTAATATAATAATATTTTTTACTGAAACAAAGCATTTTTTTATCATCTGATTACTGAAAATAGAGTCACTCAGCGTTTAAACTTTATGGGCACTAAAGAATATCTTTTTAAATTTATGTAATATCCCAAGAGTTCGTCAACAAAATTTTCTTAGATTCATTATGAGCAGATCGATTAATTAACAATGTTTAAATTTAAATGCATCAAACACTAAGAAAATAAAACGAATCGTTTAAAATAAACGGTTGAAAACAGGTTTTAAAAAAACTACTTAAAAAACGATGTACTTAAAACTATAAGCATATACAAAAAATATATAACTAACATAAATACAATTTACTTACAAAAGCATGCAACTAACCCAAAAATAATTTAAATCATCCATTGATAACGTTGTCATGGCAACAATCAGAACAGAATGCGCATGCGTGAATTTTCTTCGCCGGTTACGTAACGCAAATGCGTGATTTTTTCTACGCCAGTTGGGGTAACGCTATGCGGATTAGAAATTTTTAATTTCCTTTATTCTGTTTTATTTTAATTCAAAAGTACTTCAGAATGAATCTGAAAGATTGATTCATTAACAATGTTTAATTTTAAATGCATCAAACATTAAGAAAATAAACAGAACCGATTGAAATAATCCGCCGCAAAATTTTAACCCTAGCCTCATTACTGTTGGGAGAAAAAAAAACTGAAGCCTTTCTCGTTTGGCGCTGGGGATAATGGAAGATTTTTTTGGCGGAAAAGTTGGCGGTGGGGAAAATGGAAGATTTTTTTGGCGGGAAAGTCAGTTTTTAATTAATAATTAAAATTCTAATTAAAAATTCGAAAAAAGAAACCCCAGGTGCACATTCCCAACCTCCAAGGTATACATGTACCAAATTTGGTAGCTGTATGTCAAACGGTCTGGCCTGTAGAGCGCCAACACACACACACACACACACACACATTGAGCTTTATTATAAGTATAGATATAGATTAACAAATCTTACATGACTTCATGTGTAGTTTAGAAACAACTTCATTGTTAAATCCTCGCACTTTTATTGAAATATGTAATAAAGAAAAACTCTAGCATCATTATGGTGCTGAGATGGTTCCATTTCTTTTAAATCAAAAGTTTTCTTTATATTTAATTCATTATTACTCTTTGAACTCTAGTGATTCGGCTCCAACGCAGAACTACGCTCTAATCATATGACGTCATAAGTCAGATGGCAAACGTTCTAAAACTCTTATTTTGAAACTATCCATTATACGACATATCTGATCTTTTTGTTTCTGTTTCAAATACAACAAAAGAAACTACCGGGTGTGCGAATACACGTTATCGCTTATAAGTTAAAGAATTCTTTAAAAATTGGTCTGAAAAAGTTATAAAATTATTGTTGTATTCTGAAAAAAAATTACTGAGTATCATATCATTAGGGCAGTAAACACATCGTTATTACCGGCAGTTGCTAGAGGAAATCGACTTTCATAAAATTCAAGGTTACAGTTAAGGAATGATACATGCTATTTATTAGTCACGCATGCGTGATCGATAAATTTTAAGCGAATAAAATATGCTATAATACACTTCCCAAATTATATTATGTTTTGCTCTTTTGTACGAAACATTTTTATGAACTTTTATTTTATTTGTTTTATTTGCGTTTTGGAAGAACTAATCGTGCAAACGATGTTAGCATTTCGGAAAACGATAAATAAAAGTCGATTTAGATTTGAGGAGAATGATATGTTTCGGAAAAAATTATAATTTGTTTGTATATAGAGAAAATCGTTTGAATCAAATGGAATTTTTAAGTCAACTTTTGGAAAGTATTAGAGGAAAATAAGCCATACCTGGAAATACACCCACTTTAGACTTATTTTTTAATAATTTAAACTCATGATTTTTTGAAATCGTTTCCCTGGTAATGTTTTCAAATATCATAAACAATAACAGGAAAAGGATTTTCCTTTCGACTTTTCAGTATACTCATAAGAGAAGGGAAAGGGTTGAAAAAATAGGTTTTGTGATTTGATTAAGTATAATGGGAGTAATATACCTTTAGAATGTTAATTCATTAAAATATTAAAAGTACAATAACCAGCCAAATCCTAGAAAATATATTTCAAACTTTTGGCATAGCTTATATTAGTACCTTATCTTTAAGTTTCGCAACCCAAGTGGTTGTCAAGGTGATTTCTTTGTAAAACCCTGGTCCGACAGCCTGCTGTCTTTTACGGGTATAATTGTAATTCTGCCGTGTGACTCATTGTATGACCACCCTCGCCGGTGGACGTCGATCGGGAGCTTTCCGCAAATTGTCTTTAAAATGAACAAACACCAAAGAACCCAGAAAACCACGAGAAAGAGAGGAAAATGTGCCTGTCTCAAGATGCGCACAGGGGCCGTCGGAACGGGGTTTAAGGTGTAGGTCAGAGTTCTGTCTTGATTAAATTCTTTTTTTTTTTTCTTTTAATTTTTTTTTCAAAATTGTTCACATTAATTTACTGATTGAGGAATATCAACCAAACGACGACCTTTTGCACTGCGAACGATGAACCAAATTATTGTGAAACGTTAACTTTGCTTGAAGCTTTGATATATAAACGCAGATTGGTCGACCTAATATCGTATTATATCCCGTTACAGCAGGATGATAATATTTTTATTCCTCTGAACATGTTGATGTTCCTAAAATGAAATACCGAATTGTTGACAGAATTTTTAACATTTTGTAATTCTTTTATTCTAAGGAAGCAATATAACTCCGCAAATATTTAACAATTTTTAACATTTTCCTATCGTTTAAGAAACTTCTGTAGATATCCTCAAATTAAATTTAAGGGCTAATGAATGTAAGTAGCTCTTTGGAATTATAATTTCTTCTGGCTTGCGCCATTATTCTTCTGGTCTCTTGAAAAGTGTAGAAAAAGAGTAAAATTGTATTAAAATATTAAAAATAAGAATAATCTAAGGGAATCGAAAATCAGATTTGAAGCTTGATTATGTCCTGCCTTGCACAATCCGCCTATATAATGGAGCGTCTGCCATTTTTCGTTATTTTTTCACTTATTTATCAGATTCAATTTAAAAAAAAGAAAGTCAATTTGTAATCTGTTATTAAGCACCATAAAGAAAGTGGCCCAGACCTTTATAGTTTCATCAACACGGTCTATTTAAAGATTTCTTTATTGAAAAGCCGAAAGAATGCAGGCATTTTCAAAGGGGAAATTACTCGCGTCATTTTTATATCCACCGTTGCCATTCCACTAACATAAATTTGGAACCCTTTCCATTGCCCTTCTCGTTTATCTCTTCCCATCCTTACTGCTTGATGTTAACTGTGTCTTCTATGGTGGCATTCGAGTTGACGCTACGACCATTCTCCGACTCTTAATTGGTGAAAAGTTCCGCCAAGAAACTCGTTTCTGCGCCAAAAATATGACCGTTAAAGCTGACGAGGCGAGCAAATGCTCTGCTGCGAAAACTGCGCATGAATTATTGGACCTATTAAGAACTCTAATTTGAGAAGAGGACCCTTTTTTCGAGGACTGTGTCACTGCCTCGAAATGGCCTCAAGGGTGGCAAAGAATGGGGTTAATTCGAATTTTTCGGCGGGAACTTTCCTTGGAGTACTCTTTTACCGTTTACGATCCAGTTGTGTCCCCTCTACCCCGAAGCCCACAAGAAAGAAAAAAACACTAAATGGGATAAAAGTTATAGCGAAACATTCGCTCTGAATATTTGAATAAAATTTGAATTCATGTATAGAAAATGCTAAATGCAGTAATCGGTTTCCCATTTTTTTACCCTTCTGAAATCTTATGGTTTCTGCGTAAAAATCTACTCAGCATTTCCAGGAGGAAGTTGCTGTTTCGCTTTACCAAAAATTGCTTCCGCTTCCATATTTTGCTGACTAAATTTTTTTGTGTGTGTATGTGGGGGTTCGGGATTTATGATCGGAAAAAATCATTCCAACTTTCGTTAAGAAAATGAACTCATTAGATCCTGAATACATAAGATCTTTTATTTGGATCATTTGCATCGTTATATGATGCTTCTATTTGTTGAATAGAATCGGAAGATGAACATTTTGAAGTACATTACCCTATTTAAATCTTTATGTTGAAAATTGGTTCTTAGAATTTAAACTACCATAAAATAGGAAGAGATACCCTCTATGAAGCAGTAATGTTGTTCCGCAAGTACTGATATCAAAATATGCGTAAATTTTCTTTCAATTTGAACAAATATAATATCACTGTCAAAAAAAAACTTGTAGAAGAAAAAAAGACTAGATGGCTTTGTAACTCTAACATATTGCTGATCGATTAAGGAATCAGCAGCAAGTTCACTGGAGTAGGGAAGGACAAGCAACATCTAACCTTTTATCTTTGAATTCGGAATATATATGAAATACTGAGAACGGATGACGAGTTAACTCGTGCTTAGTATCATCTGTTTCGGAGGGAGACTAGGTTAATTTCTGTTTTCTTGTACATTGTGTTTCATTTATACAAATAAACTCTTGATACATAACGAGTTAATCCTTTAAAGGGCCATTTTTTTCTAGTCATATTATGTTAAAATATTTTTAGACTTGAAATTAGAATAAGGAAAGGGATTCATTTAGCTTATTAGATAAATTTAATTTGATTAATTAATTAATTTGGTTAATTAATAATTAAGTAACAAATTAAGACACATCATTTTGTGTGAGATAAAGAATTGAAGCATCTAAGTTTCTGTCTTTCTAAAAAAATTTGTCAGAACTTATGCCAACCTACATAATTTCATACAAAGATTGATAAATTTGGTGGGAAGCATACTTCCCACGGCCCTAGAAAGGGTTAAAATCTATTATTTATGTTACATTTGTTCTTAATTATTCACTTTAATTATAACTATTCACTTTCAGTATGAATTTAAAAAAAATCTCTGTTTGGTAGCTGCGTTTAAAAATAAGCCCACAATCTTTTCAACGATGCAAACTGTTATGTATATGCAATGCTGTAATATTAGTAATTTTACTCTATAATAACAACAGGCACTAGCAGCAGTAAACCTAAAGCATTAATACAGAGATTACGCAAACGGAAGATTAACGGATCGTGTTAGATCTATTGTTAATGGAGGAAAATAATTTCGAGTCCTAGTCAGGGGATGAGAACAACCTTCGCGCTGCATTCTCCTCATCATATATCCCCATCACATCAACTTAAGGATTGATGAAAAATTCTATTGAAACCGAACGTGTTTAATAGCAAATCAAACAAATTCGATTAATGCCTTGTCCGTATAGACAACAAATCTACTCCGGAATTTAATTTTGAATCCAAAATGCTTCTGCTCGGTCGATAAGATTCTGCTACCAAGCCACCGCAACCGTAAAACCGGGAAATTCATAATTTTAATCAGAAATATCCTTGCCATTTTTACGGGGGCCGCGGTGGCCTGGTGGTAAGGTCCCGGCTTCGGAACCGGAGGGTTTCAGATTCGAGACCGAATTCCACCGAAAAACCATCGTGTAAGGGGGTCTGTTGCACGTTAAATCCGTCCTGACCAAACTTTCTCCCGCTGGTGTGTTGTGGTGTGGAGAAGGGGTGCCAGCTCAGGTGTCGTCCTCGTCATCTGACCACTGTTCAAATTTACGAGGTCTGTCCCAAAATAGACCAAGTGTTGCTTGAAACGGGACGTTAATATAACTAAACCAAACAAACCTTGCCATTTTTACAGATAACTCCATGAAAGTGTTTCCTGTGTTTTTATACAGATATATCATATGTTTTTTTTTAATTGGAATTTTTAGCCAATCCCTTTTATTTTGTGAGTTATTTTTTGTTACTTATATATATATATATATATATATATATATAGAGAGAGAGAGAGAGAGAGAGATTGTAATGTGTGCGTGAGTGGAAAATCCCATATATTAGCAGTTTACCATGGAATCCAATTGTTGATGGCCCTATCTATTAATCCAAATATGTCTATTTTCTGGAATTGCGTCTGTCTGTCTATCGGAAAAATAGAAAAACGTAGCAACGATTAGATAAATGACATATGGTACACGAACCAACATATAAATCTGTATCAAGTTGTTGACAAAATTTATAGGGGGAAGTTTATCTCTTTGTCCAATTGAATATGAAGGAAATAAATTAAAAACGCAATGAATTAGCTTGAAATATCATTTTGTCATTGGGATTTTAAATTTGACGTAAAATATTGGGCTGTTCTATCTCTGCTCTGCATTCATTTGTTTGTGAAAGCTATAACTTAAAAACATAAGGATCTATATTAATGTAATATGGCATGTATTTACAGTATCAAATTGTTCCCGTATATCAATTTTTGATTCGATTCTATAAAATGGTTAACTTTTGAGTAATACATTCATTTACTCAAATAACGTAATGGGAACTTTTTAAAAAATTAAAAGCAATCAGGACATGAAAAATGCACGTCTGTTTCAAATGTTAAACCCAAACACTTAAAAAAAGTTAATAAATCTCTTCTGTATTCTACTGAACGACGCTAATCATAAAGGAGAAAATAATTTGAAATTATACAAGAACATTGAAGCATTATGTGCATTTACTCAACTTTTTAGTATGTTTTTACTGCTTTTTGCTCTTTGGAGACTGACAGCTGTCAGTTACTTATTAACAAACTCGTACTTTAAAATTTTAGTTTTATATGAACTTAGTTTCTATGAAGCAATTTAAAAAATGCTCCAGTTTCTTTAACATAATGATTCTGCCATTTTAATCTCTTTGACATGTTTATCCAAGAATGATTACGCGCATGTACGATTTTTTTATATCAAGCTTAAAGAAGTAAAGCGATTTCTGAGCAGTTCGGAAGGAAAAAATCTGTACAGAGAGAATAAATATATCGAAGAGGAAAAGATTCCGCTCACTTAACCACATAAACTAAATAAACATGAAGCCCATAACGGCGCTAATATCACATTTTCGACTACTTGGCTTTTGGCGAGCTTTTTATTTCTTCACGCCAGCTTTAGTCAGTCCTTGTATGAAAATGTGTTAGAAATCTGGATTTACCAAAATAAGGACTACGGTGAATCTCGGGAATACCATTTTTTTTTACGGTCTGCGTCACTTCAATTTTCAAAGTGTTCCCACAGATGGCGCTTTCATCACTCACTCGCTTACAACTCCGTTACGCTAATGGGAAGCTATAAAGAAGGGGAAGGGGGGTGAATAATAAAAAAATATATAAGTGAGTTTACGTTTAATACTGATGTTGAATTTGAAAGTGCTGCTGCGCTTTTAAAGGATTGGTGGTAGGGGTGGGGGAATGCCCAATCGGTGCTACCTCCATTTAAATCCGGGAGATGTTCACTTCCTTCTACTAGCCTAAATGATTGTTGCAGGAAGTGGGTTTTTATTGATTAAGTAGAAAGTGATTCTGTTGGTTCTGTTTATTAGAAAGAAATTGAAACTTTTGCTCTTTTTTTTTTATCGCATAATTGCCTTTTTAAAGCTAGTTGCATTTATCTAGTGAAATAAGAAGGAATTCGGGCAGTGGCGATAATACAAGTGGCGGGTTACGGAATTACATGATTTTTTTTTTCGAGTAATGATATAATAGAGATAAATGGAAAGCGGGTGAAGATATTATTTTTTCCTTCTCATTATACTTGGCTCAGAAAGAAACAAAAAAGAAAAGGAAAGAAAAAAAACGAGAAAAATTTTCAAAAATGCCATTGGGGTAACATGCGTCATGCCCCACATATCCCCGATTCCCTATACTTTTTTTATCTCTCCTTTTCCCAGGCTATTAAGTAACTAGTTTCAGGTACAAATTAGGTATTGTGAAAATAAATTATTTAAAACTTTGTAAAAAATAAATTATTCGAGCCTATTTCGATCAAAAATAGGGGGGGGGGGATGGTAAGGTCTCGGCTCGTGAGCCATAGGGTTTCAGGTCCGAGACGCGATTCCAGTACCGTCTTGTAAGGGGGTCTGTTGGACGTTAAATCCGTCAGGGCCAAACGTCCTCCCACTGGTGTGGTGTGGTGTTTAGAGGGAGGTGCCGGGTCATGTGTTGTCCTCTAGTGTTGCTCTACAAGGGACATTAATATAACTAAACTAAACTAATCGATCAAGAATATTTAAGAGATATCATATTTATTTGCGTCTGGACAAGAATTGTATGGACGATGAAAAGTTAGTTCCATCTGCTAATTACCTTTCTTACACCACTGCATTTATATTATCATTGAATTTATATTATTAGATTTACAGTGGTGCAGAAAGGGAATGTTGTAGAGACAAAACATTGCTGCGTTTATGAAAGTTCTTAAAATCAAATCTAGAGAATACTCTAGCATTTGCTAAGCCGTTATGACGACAAGGCGATGAAAAAATGTTCGCTCCAGGCGCCACATATCCTCACTATACCAGGGTCACTTAGCAAAATAAGTGTTAATGGAAATGGCTCACTTTTATGGAAGGAAGGTTCTAAAAATGAATCTCGAATTCACTAAAAGTACCACCGTATGTATAGTATTGTTTCAGATTAAACATGACTTTAAGGACCAAATGTTCAAGAGGTTTTTCAAACTTTTTGTTAGAATTTTATTTTAAAATTAGTCATAGAAATTTTTTCTCAATGACCTTAAAGCATATCATTGTACAGAGTTATTTTTACGCCGCCTTAACATTAAAACAAAGAAGCCTTTTAGTGATTTCAGTTTAATTTCACTATAATTTTTTCTCAAATTTTTATTAAATTTTTAAAGAAATATTTTAAGTCTGTAGTACAGCAATACTTTTTTTTTAGTTATTGAATTTATATACGCACATGCTTTGTGACAATATTAAATATCAATTTCGTGTGCATGTTATCGCTGCCACATAATGTACAGTACAATGTTCGTACACAATGAGTTAAGAGTAAATTTTTAAAAATATTATAAAGACAGACGAATCAAGCCTAATATATTATCATGCTAAGATAATTCTGACTAGAAGCTCGATCACTTTCCATTTTTTTTTATTTTTATTTATTCATTTATTTTTTATTCCTTTGATTTTTATTTATTCATTTATTTTTTTTCTTCTTTCAGCAAGATTAGTAAAATCCATCTGCTTTGTGTATCTTACATCAATTGCGAGTGAAACCAATATTATGAACTAAAACATCGTTTTTATATCGTCCAAAGGTATGTATTTTCACTTTTTATATTGTATACCCTCATATACTTTTGTGCGTATCTTAAGAACAATGATTTATTTATTTCTAATACAACTTTTGAGAACCTACATTTTTGTTCTATTAAATTTGTTTATTCATTTGGGATAGTACGCATTTATATATATATGATTATTTAAATATGGGTCAGTTTTGTAGAATTTGAATGAAAAAGCATTTATGGAATAGAATAATTAATTATCTTTTCACAATAAGATAGCTAAACAGTTTATATTTTTCACCAAATACTTAGTTCATTTCTGTTTTTAATTATTCGTTAAATGCTCTTTTGTGGTTTGTGTACGTGACCTAATTTGCCCTGCACCGGCACATAATCCATTCTCGATATTGGAATAATTATGGTAAGGCGGGCAGGACACGTGCCCTCGGCGCCTTTTTACAGGGGTAAAGTTAGATAATAAAATTTATTAAGTTGCCATATCAAAGTTGTGGATTTCTGCCAAATTTTGGCTGAAATTCATTTACGGAAAATCAACCTTTCAATTCGCATGTGACGTGATAATCTGAAATAAATAAATAAAAACAAATTGGCATATAGTTTATTAGCATATTAATTAGTATATAGTTTTATCATTCTAAAGAAAAATCTGTATTATACATTGAAATAAGTCTAACCAAAGATTGATTATCTGCCTATCCTTTTATGCATGGGTAAGCAAATTTTAAAACTTCATGAGCTAGATAAATAAAATTTGATATGCTGTCTTGTCACAAAAATTTTAGTTTTTATGAAATTTTCGTACGAATACTCCGAAAAAGGAAGGCGCCTAAATTGCTTACTCTTCACCCCCCCCCTCCCCTTCTCTATGCTATGAATCACAATAGGTGTCTTATGTTAGAACACGAAAAAGTTGAAAAGAGAACACCCCCAATCCCGAATATTAAAATTCCTAAATAAATTATGGACCAAACCGTTCTCAGCAGACTTCGCAGTCCTACTAGTTGCCGTATATAAATATTGTTACAGAATTTCCCGGGGTTCGTTTGGATAGTGGGGTTTATATGGTGTGAAAAACGCTCAATCACCAGGCGGCAGTAGAAAATAAAACAAAGACGTTTATTTACACGAAGACACACAGGACAGCAGAAAGACGACAACTATATACAGCACAGAAGGCGATTATCTTCAGCCGAGACGTGCAGCATACAACAGTATACACAGCAGCTCTACTCCGTCGCTGCTCCGCTAGTCCATGGAAGACGAGTTCTTCACCGTCGCTTCCGACTACTCTTCGACTTTACTGGTCCACGACTCAATTCACAACGACGACTCTGGTTCACTCTACTCTGCTCCGCTATGTCGCTTCCGACTTCTCCTTAATTCACCGCTCTGGTTTGCGACTGCCCGGCAGCTGCGGCTGCTTCCTTTTATAGGTCTCAGGAGGCGGGGCTAGAAGCCTCTCAACCAATCAGGAATGTTCGAGGCGTATCTCCGTTCCTACTGCACGGATCGGGAAAATTTTCGATGTTTCGGGTATGATCTATTTTGGCGCCGAAGTCGCCAAATTCGTCGCCAATTCACCAAATGGTCGCCAAGCTCTGGACCTCTTATGGAACCAACTATGCTGGAAAGCCGTATCACAGATTCGTAACAATATTAATACGGGCTAGGAGTATATAATCGTACTATATTTGTAGGAGTATGTACTAATTATATACTCCTACGGGCGTTCTATTAATAAGATCTTTTGCGCTGCATGCGCTCGAAAGAATTTTTTAAAGTTTTTAATACCAGTTTTATTTAATGTTTGGTAATATTAAGCTTCCGGCTTAAATATCTTTTTTGTATTTTTTAGTATTAACTAGCTACAAAAATTGTATTTCTTTTTATATAAATTAAAATTAAAAAAAAAATATTTACCAAATACCGTATCTTCGAATTTCTGTTTCCTCGGTTACGTCACGTTTGCTTATTTCCAATACAAGTTAAATTTAATCCTTTTTCGGCTATGGACGTGTGTGCTCGCTCTATTTTCGAAAACTAAAACTGAAAAAAAAAAAAATGTCGCGCCGCTTTCATTTATTTTATTTTTAAAGCTCTGAAAATGAAAATTCTTTAACATTTCAATTCATCTCACCAATGGAAAAAAAAAGGTGATTTAATGCTCTGCTTATTGATTTTCTTTAGCAGAATAATGTTAACATTTTAAATATGTTGCTTATACAAAGATCTCTAAAAAGAAAAGCTGAAGATTTTCTCTGTTTAGCAAATTATTGGAAAGAATCCGTGTCACATTTCGGACGTTCGTTGGTCATTTCAATCTTGAATTCGGTTCTCTACAAAAACACTCCTATCAATTTAAGGTCGGATAATACATCGGAAATTTTATTTTAGTTTACTTTAGTTTAGTTAGTATTATTGTACCGTTTAAGAGCTACAAATCTGCCAGTTTGGGATAGATTTTGTCTTCTTTAATCATAATCAGATGATAAGAAAGACCCTTGAGCTGGAATCCGTCACCCCCCCCCCTTCTTTTTCAGACTTCCATAAGCAGCAATATAAAGGAAGATTCATTCAGTGGACAAATGATCAGCAAACCATGTTAATTGTTTTTGTTTGTGATTGAATATGGAACTTGAGACTATCTAGACCTGAATTTAATATTTTAAACTTAATATCTCATCCTTAAAACTTAAGGCTTCTATTTTCTAAGGATGATTTTGAAATAGACCTTGTAATTTTAAACTTTGTTTTGAAGACAAAGATTACACACAAGCCAGGAGTCTCGCCATTTTTGCTATGATGGCCTAGTGATAAGGCTCCTGTTTTATAGGATTGCATTTCGCTAATCTATTCCACCAAAGAACTGTTGTATAAATGGATCTAATGCACGTTAAAACCATTGAAGCCAAATGTCCTCTTGTAGTGTGGCATTAAAGTGTAAAGAGAGTAGTACTGACTCAGATGTTATTCAACCACGGTTTGGAATTCCGAGATCCATCAAAAATACAAATCATTTGTATTTTTGAAATGGGATATAAATTAACTAATTGCTAAAACTAATTAAAATGGGATATAATTTAAACTAATTGCTCTCCAAATTTTCACACCACATCAACATTAAAACGTTTGAACCTCGATAGATTTAATATTTACCAAGTTCGCATAGGTGGCAAATCTATCATGGAATCGCATTTTGAATCCATGGCCCTCCAGTCTCGAATCCAAAGCTTTGATACCAAGGTCAGTCTTAATTTGTCAATTTGAGGGGAGTGTCATGGAGTGATTGAACACAAGGTTCTTAACCGCCGGACATAATAAGTGAATAGAGTAATGGTTTAGCAATGAGATTACATAATAAGTGGTTCCAGTCTTAATGACCTGTAACCAGATACTAAATGCCATGGCTCCACTATAGCCTTCTAAAATGGAACAAAGGAATAAATCCATCTAGAAACGATAAAAGCGGAGAAAAATGCTGGTGTAGCTTCCTTAATTTTGTTTGAGCAAAAGATTGAAAGTTTTCAACTGCTTTATTATATAACAAAATGTGCTATGGAAATAAATCCGAAAAAAAAAAAAACACCACTGGAGTGATTTTTCGAAAACTTTCTCGCACACTCTCTAAAAGCTTGTCATGCCAGAGAACGTCTTACATGGCATTGGTGTACAGTAGTCAAGAAATATTGTTTTGGCGTGAATTTGGCATTTTTATTGCATCTATCGTATTATTCTTGGCGAGTTATATGCCGAACAATCCCCAACATACGGTTCATAGTGTCAGAAAATCGAATTTGTGTTTATAGATGCGTTTTTCTCAACCGATTGAAACAAAAATTTGACACAAAACTATTTTTGGTACAAAATACTATACCAAATTTGATGTATTTAAATAGTTGAGCCTTTGAATTATATTTACATGTTTCTGAAAGTAAAGACCGATTGATAATACCATTGTTGGGTTAGGTTACAAAATTTGTCAAATGTCTAGATTATAGATGTTAAATCTGTGTACAGAATCTTATCTATATTGCTCTCTACGATTTGTAATTATCGTGTTAACATATTTTCGAACAGCAAGACCGACGGAATTCCTCTGGACAGGATTTAGACGAAGTTTTATATATAAATCTACAAATTTGGTCTAAGGACCGTATACCGAATTTCAGCTGTCCAGCTCACAGCGTTTTTGAACTGTCATTGTCATAGACAGACAGACGGGACGTTTTCCAAATATGCGTTTTTCGAACTCAGAGAGATCTAAAAAGTGGAGATTCGTCAAAATCTCGAATCAAAAATTCGTCAAAATCTTTTTGGCGATTATTATACTTTCTCTGAACTACCGACACGAGGAAGTAAATAAGTTTTACAGGATTTCGCCCCTTTTTGTCACCTTTATTGCCCTTGATGTTTTCTACGAACTTCACCCACAACATCAGACATTACAACCCCTCATCAGCTTATTTCGAAGAGCCGACTTTTGCTTCCTGTTGCGTTCTCTTCTTCCTTGTGCAGCTGCATCCTTTTCTCTCCCTCGCCACTTCTCGCGCCTTGACGTTCCTTTATAAGGTCAGTGCCACTCCGCTTGTCCACAAGTGTCTAGTTTATGACATCAATAAAATTTTCCGCACGAGAGTGACTTACAAGTACGTGCGGGGGTCGGCCAGCCATGAAGTGGCCTGACACGTTACCACCCGCGACTCTCCGCAATTTGCATTGCAGATTCCCTCCCGGCCCGAGGGGGCTTGCAACGCAATTTCCACTTCTCATCTTTTTCCGTGGGCTGGGATAAAAACGTATGGAAATTGTCGACACGGAAAAACGGTTTTCGGGGCCATACGCTGGCGAGCAGAAAGGCTTAAACAGTGTAGCAGTTGTTGGGGTGGAGGGGGGAATGCAGTGGAAGACTGTGTTTATGGGAAGCAGTTTTCAATCCAGCTGAAGTTGAATTGCTGGTAGGAATAGGAAAAAGGAAAGTGCCATGTCTATTTCGTGCGGCAAAGATTAACCTGGGAGTATAGGGTTTGATATTTTCGGTACGATCGAAGGGGTGCTTCACCCATTCACTATGCATAAGTGTTTCCCTTAGGAGCAGCGTTCTTAAATGTTCCCCTTGAGACCCAAAAGACGTTCGGGGAACAGAATGAGGGGGAAGAAATCTAGGAAAGTATGATTTTAAATAAAAATAACTGAAATAAAATTCGATTTTAAATAATATTCTCCAAATTTGTGATGAAGTATTTCAAATGAAAGTCCTTTTTCTATCCTCGCCAGAAAAGATAGAAGAAGCGGAAAAATAAAAACACACAAAGTTTTCCACACATTAATTAATTGTATTGAAATTGTATTGAAATTGATAATACAATTAATTGATTTATAATGACGAGTAATTCACTGAATAATATTTTGAGACGGACCTGGTACTTTGAAAAATTGTCAGATGGTAAGAATAATAAGGAATTAATTATTCTGGGACAGAATTCATAGTCCTTTCTGCTCCATTCAAATTAGCTTTATTACACTATTATTATCAGTTCTGTGATACAAAAATAGTTTTAAAAAAAACCTCCGATGGTCAGTGTCAGCTCCGATTCAGAATCCTTTCAGTTCCAGTCAAATTAGTTTAATCATATTATCAATATCAGTTTTGGGATTCAAGGGCTGTTTAAAAAAATGATGGTCAGAGTCAGCTCCGATTCAGAGACCTTTCGTTTTATTCAAAGTACTTAATTACACCATCATTATCAGTTCTTTAATACAAAAGCAATTAAAAAAACCTCCGATGTTCAGAGTCAGCTCTGATTCACAGTCCTTTCTGCTCCAGTCAAATTAGTTTAATCACACTATTATTATCAGTTTTGGGATTCAAGGGCTGTTTAAAAAAATGATGGTCAGAGTCAGCTCCGATTCAGAGACCTTTCGTTCTATTCAAATTAGCTTTATTACACTATCATTATCAGTTCGGTGATACAAAAGCAGTTTTAAAAAACCCTCCGATGGTCAGAGTCAGCTCTGATTCAGAGTCATTTCTGCTCCAATCAAATTAGTTTAATCACACTATCATTATCAGTTTTGTGATTCAAAGGCCGTTTAAAAAAACGATGGTAAGAGTCAGCTGCGATTCAGAGACCTTTCGCTCTATTCAAATTAGCTTAATCTTACTATCATTATCAGCTCTGTGATATAAGAGCCGCTAAAAAACCCTCCTATGATCTATAAAAAAAAGACAAGAGTGGAGAACAAATTGAATTTATCTCCAAAAGTTATGTGCAGGCATGGTTATTTTTGACATAATCGCCGCGACTATTCACGCATTTGTCATATCAGGGAATATGACAGGTTTCTGATTCCCTCTTCGAAGAATGTTGTCACCAGTGATATGATATGTGTCCTAACCTTCTTTGAAGTTCCTTATTAGTATGGACGCTTTGGCTTCCCACCAACCAGTTCTTCAAGTCAAGGAAGTGATGAAAACCACACGGCTTCAAGATTCGCTCTAGATGAAGGGACATAGGACACAACTCTATTGCAAGAGAAGATCTTTTTCTCCAATTTGATCAAATGATTCGAAATAATGAAGGATACTGAAGTCCCCAGCAGCAATCTGATCTTTGAAATGGCGGCAATGTTCTTCGATGAGATCCGAAACCTCCAATATGAGGAATAACAAATGCCTAATCGGTTCATCAATATAACAAATATCACATTATGTCAAAAAATAACCATATTTGCACATAACTTTTATACATAAATTCATTTTGTTCACTATTCTTGGGTTTTTTAATAACCCATCGTTGCTTGGAGAAAAAAAGCCCGCGTGTTTTTCACATGTTGGAAAACTATGTTGATGTAAAAGTTTGCATCAAATAAAATTCGAAACGGATTGTAATTTCCAAGAAATAAGTTTCTCGCATGTTTAAGATTTTGTGATCCTAGGCAGTGTATAAAAGACTCCTTTTCTTAATTAACTGGTCGATTTTGTTTTCAAATTTCTAAATATTTAAACGTAACAAAATGTCAATGATTTATTTTATATTAATTCCTTTTTAGTAACTTTGGGAAATGCATGTGTTTTTCATTTATGTATTATGGCTCGTGACAGCGCGGAACCCATATTCACACATAATTATATTTAAGGGTACATTCGGTACATATATGTACTGCAGTAATTAAAAAACATAGTAAAATAAATAGGAGAACCTGATTTAAATTTATTTGTTTGGCAGCTTGGCTAGTAAAATATTTTTATCGAATTTCTTGCATGCCTTTTAAACCTTAGCAATCTTAAGCAGTTACATAGACCAGGGCGTCCTTATACTATGGGTTATAGGAAAGATGCATTTTTCGATAATTTTCGAAAATGTGATGTGGGTTTAAAATCTTCATCAAGCCATGTAGCAGCAACAAGACAAAATAGTGCAGTGCACGGACAATTCCTGTCGAATAATGATAGATGAAGATACTGTTACGAACCTGCGATGCGGCTTTCCAGCATAGTGGGTTCCATAGGAGATCCCAGAGCTTGGCGACAAACTTGGCGGCTTTGGCACCAAAATAGATTATACCCGAAACATCGAGAATTTTTCCCGATCCGTCCAGTAGGAATGGAGATATGCCTCGAACGTTCCTGATTGGTTGAGAGGCTTCTATCCCCGCCTCCTGAGACCTATAAAAGGAAGCACCCGCAGCTGCCGGGCAGTGGTGAATTGGGTTGCGAACCAGTGGAGTCAAAGAGTAGTCGGAAGCAAAAGAGTAGTCGTCGTGGTGAACCAGATCGGAGTCGTAGTTGTGAACTGACGGTGAATTGAGTTGCAAACCAGTGGAGAATTGAGTCGTGGACCAGTGGAGTCGAAGAGTAGTCGGAAGCGACGGAGAAGAACTCGTCTTACAGGGACTAGCGGAGCAGCGACGGAGTAGAGCTGCTGTGTATACTGTTGTATGCTGCTGTGTATATTGTTGCATGCTGCACGTCTCGGCTGAAGATCATCGTCTTCTGTGCTGTATATAGTTGTCGTCTTTGTGCTGTCCTGTGTGTCTTCGTGTCAATAAACGTCGTTGTTTTATTTTCTACTGCTGCCTAGTGATTGAGCGTTCTCCACACCTTATAACTCCCACTATCCAAACGAACCCGGAAATTTCGTAACAATACAAAACAAGTATCTTTTCAAAGAGCGGATGACGTATATAAAGAAGTGGTCTTTTGCACACGATACATTTAACGTGTCGTCTGTTACTTCAAACTATGCTTTTCTTAAGGTTACATTTTCATATTTTATTTTCCGACCTCGTAAGCCTAATCAGAAACTCCCTTTCGCTATGAATGCTTCATTCAGTTTGGTACTTGTTAATTCTAAAGCAGTTCATTGTTATTTCTGTATTCGAATTGTCTTAACTCATATTTAATAGCGAAGTTTTTTTTTTTTTTCAAAATAAAAGTTTTTTTTTTTTAGTCCATAAAATAAGTGCGTATACTGTTCGTTTCTCATGAAATTAAACTCTTTGAGGAGGAAGTGGGTCGTAATGTTGAAACGTTTTGCAATCTCTGGCCTAGATATAATATATCAGCAAAGAATTCCATTGCATGACTCATAAAGAATTCCAAAAAATAAAAAGAATTACTTTTTTTCTACTCTCAATATTTAAAAATTTGGGACCCCCTACACCTAAACAGAATATATCCATGCAGAATTCCTAAAAAATAAAAGGTCTCATCTTTTCCCCCTCTCAGTGTTTAAGAGTTTAGGTATCCCTGGCCTAGACAAAATATATCTATCGACAGTTCCAAAGAAATTAAAGGCAGCATCTTTTTTCACCTTGCAGTGTTGAAGAATTTGGGAATCCCTGGCCTAGACAAAATATATCCATAGGGAATTCCAAGAAAATAAAAGGCATCACCTTTTTCACTTCACAATGTTTAAGAGTTTGGGAGTCCTTGCCTGGGCAGAATATATCTATCGAGAATTCTAAAAAAATAAGACATCATCTTTCTTTTTAACCTCGCAATCTTGTGAGATCGCAAAAATTGGGGGAACTCCTGGTTCAGACAGTATATATATACGTAGGAATTTCAATAAATTAATAAACGGTATCACCTTTTCCACTTCACATTGTTCAAGAGTTTGAAAATACCTGGCCTAGACAGAATTTCAAATAAAATAAATAAAAGGCATTATTTTTTTTCACCTCAAAATGTTTAAGAGTTTGGGAGTCCCTGACCTAATCAAAGTATACCTTTACAGAATGCCATTACGTATACTCTTAAACAATTCCAAAATACAAAAGGCATCGTCTTTTTCCATCTCATCCTTCTTTTTCAATTACTTTCCTTCACCTCAAACTGTATCGCTGCTTATCTAAATGGAGAAACACGCTGTAAATAACTATTCTAGCAATGAAAACCAAACGGTTAAATCCGGAAACCTTTCAACCCTTCTGTCCAATCGAATGAACGATTCTCGAACCACACAAAAGCGTCCACCGCCGTTCCAAATCCAAATTAATTATCAATCCCAAGTTTTCCCTCCCTTTCTCCAAACAAACCGCTAAATTATGACGCTATATCTCGCGTTTCTATTCTTCCTGAAGCCCATGGCGTCCGATAACGCAGGTTTCAGCAACAAAAACAAAACAAAAAAAAAGCTATCCATCCTGCGATCTGTTAAACGAGCAGTTAAAAGCGCAGGCTGTGACTGCGAAATCACTTAGCAGCATCTGATAGTATCCGGCAGAATCGATGAGTGTTAGGCGCACGTTATGGCCCCCTCGCACGCGAAATTCGTGTCCGGGAACCGTTTGTCAGCCGGATCGGTGCTCATAAAAATGAGTGAAATATAGCGTGTTTGCCGCTGCTGGAATTAAAGGAAGGTATATTTCTATCGTTCAGTGCTCTCTGGAATTGGATGGCAAAATTTGGATGTTGCTTTCACGTGGATCGGCATTTGTCGGGCCAAAATGAATCAACTGTTGAATGCGTGGGTTTTACAGAGTGGTGTAATGTTCATGTTGTTTTGAGATAAGTGTGTAGAAATGGTCATTTCTTCTTTTTTGTCTAGTTTTGCAAAAGGTACCACGATACCAGACCTAGTTAAGAAGACAAAGGAGGATACTAGACAAAATGGGAAAAAAATTAATTGAAAAGTTATAAAATAGAATAAATTCCCGAGCGACAAAATTTAAATAAGTTGAAAAAATATTTTAAAGTTTTTTTTTTTTAAATATATTTCTACAGTTTTTGTTTGAACGATGAAATTAGGCCCATGTGCTCTGAAATACAAAAGACTAAAAAATATCTAAAAAATAATTAAAATATGTAATTAAAAATTAAGCAGGTTTTAGCATTTTTCAACTACATTTTTCCAAAAATATTTTCCACTTTATTTTACAACTAAAAAAAATGTTTCAATACTACCAATTTCATTTCCGTATTATTTTTCATTATTTAAATTTTTTTTAAATTTAATTTGATACACAATCTGTAGCAATGTTTTTATTGTTGTAGTGAAACTCAAATAATTTTTATATATCCTGAAACCATTCAACGGTGGTCTCTTCCACCAACGTTAAAATTCAGATAAAAAATTGCTCTCTTTGGACAATAATACCTAAAAAGGGGGATTTTATTTTCCGCTTTTAATTCATAACATATATGTTATGGTAAATATAATAAACTGGTTATTATATATAATTACCGATGATTATTTAAAATCACCAGTGAAATTTATTATCAATTTTTGAATAATCACCAGTAATTATACATAATCGACGAATTCATCCTATTTACCGTAACATATACACTTTTTAAATTGCATGCGCAGTGATTTGCAGGAAATTCATTTCATGAAATTCTTATTTTTCAATATTTTGAAATAACAAGATGAGATTTTAGATAAGTGGATACCACATTAATAACTTGGCAGCGTGGGAAAAGCCAGTAATTAGAGAGAACAAACAGATCGCCAAAGGTGATCTAGACTGATCAAATAACGAAGCAGAATTTCCAAACAATTCTTTATTTTACAGCCCTATATATACAAAAGAACAACTTGTTCTAATCTTGGTTAAATAAATAGTTATTTACACCTGTAGTAAGAGATACAACAGTCAAAGTCGAAGGCTTTCTTGAAACTCAGTTGGTTCTCGGACTCTGATCTCGTGGGCGTAGTCCAACAGTCTCCTGCAATTCGTTTCTTCTCTCCCTTAAAAAAAAATCACCGTATTTTATTTCGGCGACAATCTCCACCTCTTAATTTATATTGGTCATTTGAGCTCTCTTTCGGCCAATCGGGGTTCAGCAATATGCTCTCAGCGGCGCCAGTGGGTCGTGGGAAGGTCCTTTCACAAAGAGAAACATCTAGCCTCCAGATGTTTGGACACTCCTTTCTCTTTGAAGGTACTATCAATGCCTCTTGGACGAGGAATTCCACATGTGGTCTTTCATTGTAGTAGCTAATGAACAGATGCGGGACCACCCAGGTGAAAAGAACCACCATCTGGCTATCTCGAGGAGTTTAGTAAGTAACAACGACGACACTGCTGGCTGTAAATGTCTTATCAGTACTGGGAAACGGGGAATGTTACAGTGTCTAGTAATTAATAACTTTATATATATTTTTTACAAACAAAGATACAGAAGATAAATTATATATATTATACTCTATCACTAACTTTTTCTTCTTTCTGGTGCATTCAAATGCAGGGTGGCTATAAATAGTTTTTTTTTTTTTTTTTTTTTTTTTTTTCATTAAAGACATTTGCTACTAAAATTTATGAACGGAATAAAACCAAATTTCGTTGCAGATATTGGAAGACATGGAAAGATGAATGAACTAGAAATGAAATAAAACAAGAGCGTCTGATTTAATAGAACTAAAAATGTTGCAGGTAGACCAGGTGTTCTTAATGGCGGATTATTAAAAAATTATTTTTTTTTTTTTTTTTTTGCAAGTTTTATAGTATTTACCACTCATTTTTGTAAGTGCAGTTTTTACTATTCAAACGATCATGAAATTTTGCATTATCAATTTTAAATGCCTTCATTGTAATTACTAACCCGATTTATTCAAATCGGGTTAGCCATTCAATCGGGTTGCGCCAAAATATCTGGTATCGGTAACTTTTGTTACTAAATGCATGTTACAGAATTCATTTTCTCATGACATTCTATAGTTGAAATTTGGTCTTGTTCCTCTAATTATTTTTAACTACTGGTACCTCATAATAGATAATGCTATTTTTTTGACAACCTGTATTTCATGAAAGAATAACCGTAAAATATATATATTAAAAAAAAAAAAAAGGGAATTTTGCGAAACCTAATTTTAAAAAAAACTAAATCTAACCCAATTCTTTTTTGTGTCAATTATTTACTCGTTAGTGAAATTCGGGGCAATCTGGAAATCCTGGCCACTGGCTCAATTTATGAGTCAGTATTATACCAATTAGTAAGAGACAAAATATTCTTAGAATTACAAATAAAATATAATAAATTTTAAAATAAATAAAATATTACTTAATCTATTATTTTGAAGATTTTTTTTTTTCAACTTTCCTAGTGTAGTCGATTTAATTCCCGAATTCAGTTTTAATTTTGTGTTGAGCTAAGATTTTTTTTTTTTTTTTTTTTTTTGAATTTAAAAAAAAATTCTTTCTTTGCACTTTCTTGAGAGTAACAGATTAAATTAATTAAATCTGCTATACTAAGAATTCGATTCCGAAAACTGTTTAAAATATTTAAAGGGGAAAGAAATAGAAATCTTGTCTTGAGTATTGTTGAAACTGTCCATCCTTAAAAAGTGAAGCATGAAAAGTAAGAGGCAGATGTAAATATTGTGTTGAGATTCAACCTGCTTATCACAGAACTTTTTCAACAATTCTTCCTTTAAATTATTTTCCTAGAGGAAAAGATTTTCGCTACCCTATAATTGTAAAATAAAATTTAGTTGGTACAGAAGCGCATAAAATACAGAAATTATAGACTTCATTAAAAAAAATATTCTTTTTAAAAATACATTTCTCGAGTCCTATCCATATAAAATGGACATCAGAACAAAATGTGAAGAAGGCACACATAAAACGTATATAAATAAATATATATATATATAAAGCAAAGGGGCATTATCGCTTGCACCGTGAATCGTCGATATTGACTCCCCCCCCCTCAACCCCCTCCGCTTCTTTCAAAGGTGAAGTTGGACCACTTGTGAGGAAACAACTTATTTTGAGGTTCTGTAAAAGAACTAGAATCTTCAGGGGGGGGGGGGGGATATAAAACTTTTCTGTAGTTACAGATAAGAACTGAATCTCGAAATGTCGAGATCTTGATTTTGACACTGAACAGGATAGAAATTTGTTATTTTTGGTCAAAGTAGCGCTTGCCATCAATAAAAGAAGCTTATGTTTAATGATAATTCTGTAAATGTTGTTTTCTTACAAAGACTTCAACCTTGCAGTGAAGAATTCGCGCATTGCTGCAATTTTTCATAAAATCCTCACATGGAAATTTATTAAAGATTAAGGGCATCAAATTTATAGCAAAAGCAAGAGTTTAGTTTTGAGAAATAACATTTAAAAAAAAGGCAATAAATAAGATATTTCAATTTTTTCGTACATTTCTACATTATATTAAATCAGACATTTCTAGGTGTTTCTTTTGATTCTTTTTAAAGGCAACCCAAATTGATGGCGAGGACGAAAACACATTCTTAATGCTCTGTTAAATAGTTCTTAATATGATACAAATAATTTTTTTATTGTTGCTTTTAATAATTTCAGTAAACTACATGCCTGAATGCTTATCAGCGAAGATTTTTAAATATAGTTTTTAACTCCTGATATCGGTATTTAATGTAATAAGATTTAATATGTAAAGAAAAAGTTCTTTAATTTCATGGATTTTTTCCTAAAACATAAGAGGAAGAAAAATATCCATTGGTGGGATTACTTTCGGCTATGTTTGTGTTGGCTATGTTAACTTCAACGGCCATTATTTGCTCTTAAAGAATAATAATGATGAATTAAATAATATCGTCCCAATGCAATTGAGGTCAATCCATTGTATCTCTTAAATACCTTGGTTTTCTGCAATAATTACTCTAAATAAATATAATAATAATAATAGTTTCTATTAACATGTATAATAAATTTAGTTATCATAACTATTTCAAATTCAAAACAAATATCTGATTTTATTATTTATTATTTTTACAAATCGCCGTGTAAACTGTCAAAAGACGAGAATTCATCATAATTAGTCGAATAACAAAAGACGACAATTCGCATTTTCTGTCAACAGTTGCAAAAATTGATTTGATGGATTCAAACAAGAAACTAACATTATTCTTTTAAATTAATAACCTCTTGTCGATTGTTTCATTTACAAATTTTCAGAATCAAAGCGTCATTTCCAATAAAAACTTTACGCCATTTCAAATCTCCTTCACAAAAAAATGAAACCCTTAACCTACTTCAGAGAGTGCTCTCCAGAAGTTCCCATCCACCAAGGGAGTGACGCCGGGTGGGTGAGGGATGATAACATAAGGGGGCGGCAACCTCTGCTCTCTACTCAAAGGGGGTGGAGGGAATGTGAAAGGTCTCTCATTAGAAGCTCTTAACTAGATTTTAATTCGACAGTGGAGCTTGCACCCGCGTACTTTGCAACGGACCATCCATCTTGCTCAAGGGGCGACTTCCAGGAGGGTTGACTTGCTGCAGTTGCAGAGATTGGGACCCCACCCCACAGGGAATGTCCCGCCCTCGGAACTACGTCTTTTAGCCCCCTCCTGCAGTTGATAGGGTCAGCGAGAATAAAATAAAACGCAATCAGCCAAATGGGTGGTGTGATTTGATTTTCGGACGACTGGGCATTTTGAAAACATGGGCCTGATGTCCTAATTTTCTGTTCCACCCTGGTTCATGCGTGTCCCGTTTGGGCTCTGATTAATCACCGGGCAAGGGACACTTTGTTTCCCCGTCAGTTGTCAAGTAAATCAATTTGAAGAATTAAAAAGCCCTCTTGTGAAATCTATTCCTAATATAACACATGAGAAAATCCCATTACGTATTTTGGCAAAAACTGAAAGGATAAAAAAAAAATTCTAAGGATTATATATATATAATATAAGTATATGTATTTTCTTGTAACTCTGTGGCGGAGACATTGAAATTTTCACCAAATTTTGTTTTGTAAAAAATCTGAATAATTTTTCTTTCTGAAATGATATTTGCACTTTTGATTCTAATGTTTGTAAGCCAACATACTAATAGTAAATTGCGACATGTAAGGCGTGACATGCATGATTAAAAAAAGTGTAAAATGCTCTATAGGCAAGACTGCAGATGTGGATCTACCATGTAAATAAACTTTCAAAATTTTAGTTGCATTTTTAATTAAAAATTTATGTAATTATTTTTTTAGTAACTTTGCGGCATAAAAGGTATTTTTCAAATTAAAAATACAAAAAATAAACTTTTCCTACTTTAAGCTATTAATTTTATTTCTATACAATGTTTTCATTTAAATGTTTTTAAAAGCACTTTTAAGTAAATATTATAATAGCACTCACTACTCTTTTCTCGTATGCGTTATAAGATATCAATAAATGGATTTTGTATGAAATTATGTTAAAAAATATCAGTAAATTTTACATAGTTAAAAAGAGGATGGTAATTCTTAAAATATAGAAAATCCATTTTTTAAAAAATCTTTAAAAAAATGAGGCAGTAGCTCCAGTCTGGAGTGTCCTGAACTTTTTCACTCTCCATCAAAATTCCATATGGATGCATAGAAATAAAAAAAGATTAATCGATAATATTTTGCTGCTTAAAATGTTAATAATTTGGGCGTACAGGGTGGTCGCCAAAGATGGTTTGCATATTTAAATCAATATTTTTTAATAAATTATTAATGCTGACTCAGATGCAAAGGCGGATCCTGTTTAAGCATGAGAATTTGCAGCATCCACAATTATTTTCAGCATATAAATATAATGAATAATCTGTTTATGCGTGGTATATCAATCCATCATCTACAATTTAATGTATTTACTTTCTGATGTTTTCTGTTTAATGCATTAGAAATCAGCCTGTATTTAATCAATCCATCATCCACATCTGCTTTGCTTTGCTTTCTAATGATTTTAGTTTAATGCAACTTATAGAAAACATTTATGAAACCTTCGTATTTGTACTGGATGGCCATGGAATAACCTTCTCAATTTGAAGGCATCAGCCGCTGAAGCTAACGAATTAAATTATACCAAATTCATGATGGTGAGTTCAACAGAAAATTTTGAAATTATTCTGGAACTTGTGGTTGCATGGAAAAGGTAAGTGGATATTGTACGCGGACCTATGGTTCCTAATGCTAATTAATAGATGGGTTGTGTGTATGTGTGAATTTCATACTGCATGGAATTCATTTCTAAGAATAAATTTTTTATGTATCGAAGATTTATAAAACTTTACACTTTCCATTTTCCGTGCATTCATTATGATCCGTTTTCAGCGCCAAAAATCTCTTTCTTCTATTGGCAATTTTGTGTATATGTGTGTGTAGAATTCATTTTTTTCATGACTTCCACAATGTGCAAATGAAATTTGGTTTCATTCCGCTCATTATTTTAAGGTGCAAATGCCTTCACACCTTCCACAATGTGTGAATGAAATTTGGTTTCATTCCGTCCATTATTTTAAGGTGCAAATGCCTTCACACCTTAAACAATGTGCAAATGAAATTTAGTTTCATTCCGTTCGTTTTTAAGGTACAAATGTCTTCACACCTTCTACAGTGTGCAAATGAAATTTGGTTTCATTCCGTTCATTATTTTAAGGTACAAATGTCATCAAACCTTCCACAATGTGAATGAGATTTCATTCCGTTCGTTATTTTAAGGTACAAATGTCTTCACAGCTTTCACAATGTGCAAATGAAATTTGGTTTCATTCCGTCCATTATTTTAAGGTGCAAATGCCTTCACACCTTAAGAATGAGCAAATGAAATAAATTTGGTTTCATTCCGTTCATCATTTTAAGGTGCAAATGCCTTCACACCTTCCACAATGTGCAAATGAAATTAGGTTTTATTCCGTTCATTATTTTAAGGTGCAAATGCCTTCAAACAGGGAACACAATATTATGACTGTATATTTATTGGAAAAGGTATCGGAAAATTGAGGGTTGGATCTGTTGGATTATATGATCAATGCTCCAAAATATATTAAATTCAACAACCCGTACGTTTCTCTAAAATGGAGCTTTAGTCAAACAATTCAAATCAGCTATATCTTCCCTTTCGTCTAAAATCAAGCACGTATATTTCTTAAATCCATGTTGACTTTAACGAATTATATCAAGACAGAGCAACACCTCTTCACGTCAGATCGAATCATTTACCTGTGAATCCCAGGATGTTAAAATAATTAAAGGTAAACTTTTTATCTGTTGCTAACTTCTCCTCCACCTCATGCATTTTTTATTATTATTATTTTTTTATCTTCTAAGTCTTCCCATTCTTCTCTTCTTATAGGTCACAATGTCGCGAATAAAAAACCTGACAGGTACCTGCTTCGGCTGGTTCATTAGTGGTTTTTCAGCTTAGGAAAAAATTCTTCTGGGGATTATGGGGTGGGGGGGAAGGAAAGGGAGGGGGTGGCCGCAAGAAATCTAAAGTTAAGAAACAAAAGAAAAAAAACTTAAAAAATAATAAAAAAGAAGATCCATCCTTACTGCCTCAGCTAACCTATCCAGGAGTTAAAGAGAGGACATAAAAAAATTGAATCGTTAAATAAGGAAGAGAAGAAGAAAAAAAAGTACTAAAAAGAAAACACTTTGGAAGAAAGATTCTCCCTTCCCAAAAGCTTAAAGATAAACATCCCGACCCCAAAGCCTTTAAAAAACAGGATTTGACACGCTGAAGCTTCTGAAGGGTAGAAGCGAAAAGAACACTCCACCATAATGGGGGGTCAGGGCTGATGGCTGGCAAGTCGAGGATAATTACGGATTAAGCCCCAAAAAATTGATTCCATCCCTCCTACTCCACCCCTACTGATCTCTTAAAAGTGAAAATGCAAAAACCCACAAAGCCCCCCCCCCCCATCTTTAATCTCTCTTATGGGTGGTTGGATTTGTATGCGAAGAAACGAGGAAAAGTTAAAACCTCGTGACCCGGTCAGAGACCTGACGTTAGCATGGGAAGCATCCTAGATGAAGCTTGGAAAGTTTTATGCAAATGGTGTGAGCCTTGGATATAACTAGCCATCCTTTCATTCCTCGGATGACAGTAAGTATTAAATGAAGAATGCAGTCAAATTTTGCTCATTAAAGTGAATTTTTCTAAACCTTCGTCTCATCTTTGGTCATTACCGAAAGTCCTATTTAAGGGTTTGTCATTTTGAGAAATTTATCTGTCACCTTAATGGCTAAGTCGTTGAATATCCTACTGCGAAAAATTAAGTTAGGTTAAAATTTAGGCAGCATAATTCAATTTCGTTTCATTCTGTGCTGTTTTTATCTTTTTGCTGCTGTTAGTTCTGAAAATACTATCACCATTTTTTTTTTCGGAATGAAAGTAAACAACTTTTTTTCTACATATGTTTTAATTTAATATTCTGACTACAAGGCAAAAAATAAATAAATTGTATTAGTTTGTTACCAAGATTTCCATTTTTTTTTTCAGAAATAGAAGTATATATTTGAAAAATTCATCTTTATCAAAATAATTTCGTTTCGTACGACGCTTTTATTTAATATTACTATTTTGTATCGATATATACGAAAACTATATTCCTTTTTATAAAACTTTTTTTTTCAATCAACTCCTCCATTCGAATTTTATTTATTTATTTATTTTGTTAAAATTTTTATTTATTTAGAAACTAAATGATAGTACTGTGTTTTATCTAACTAATTTCTAATGCGTGACTCATAAAGTTCTCTTGAAGAAAAACTGGTAGGTCAAAGAAAATTGAAGGTCATCTTATTTACGATACTCTTATATTAAAAAAAAAATACAAGAACTGAATGAACCATACATAATTTATGTTCAAGATTTCAAATTTTGAGATTTTATTTGCAATTCACTGGTAAATAACATTTGTTTTGAATAGCTCCTTTGAAACAAAATTGAGCGAAAAATTAAAGTTTTGCATATTTAAAAGGCTGTGTTATTTACTGTACTCCTTTGTTAAAAAAATTACAAAAACTGAATGATCCATATGTAATCCATGTTCAAGATATCAAATTTTGAGATCTTATTTTCAGTTCGCTGGTAAATAAAACTTGTTTGGAAAAGTTCCTTTGCGATGAATTTGACTGAAAAATTAAAGCGTTGCAAGTTTAAAAGGTCGTGTTATTTGTACATTTTATTATTATTTGTACATTAAAAAAACGTATACTTTAAAGGCCGTGTTATTTGTGTTATTGTACTCTTTTATTAAAAAAATTACAAAAACTGAATGAACCATACATAACCCATGTTATTGAGATTTTATTTGCAGTTCACGTCTAAATAAGACTTATTTGGAATAGCTCTTTTGCAATGAAATTGACTGAAAGATTAAAGCTTTGCATATTTAATAGGTCGTGTTATTTATTATACTCTTTTGTTTAAAAATACAAGAATTCAATTAACCATACATAATTCATGTCCAAGATAACAAATTTTGGAATTTTATTTTCAAAATTGACAAAAAAAAAAAACTTTTCATATTTAAAAAGTAGCATTATTTACTGTATTCTTTTGTTCAGAAATACAAGAATTGAATGAGCCATACATAATTCATGTTCAAGATACCATATTTTGAGAGAGATTCCTTGAGATCTTATTTGCAATTCGCTGATGAATAAAGACTTGTTTGCAATAGTTCCTTTGTAACGAAATTGACTGAAAAAACTAATGACTGAAACGCTTTGCATATTTAAAATTATGAAACAAATTTAACAATTCAAAATAACAAATTCGGAGGGGAAAAACGCTTTTCACTGAATCAAATTTTTATTAATTAAAGAAAATTAAGGAAAATACAAATTTTATGAGTCTGAAAATTGGGGGGGGGGAGGTGAAATAAAATGAAATATTATATATTAGAACATAAAAATCTTTTCATTAAAACTAACAACGCCATTTTCAATGAATTTTGAGTCATAAAAAATTTTCTGGCGAAAATTTAGTTACTTGCAGATAGCTGAGTATTTGCCTCTTGAGACCTTCTACCAACAGTAAATAATCTATTAGTTATTTAACTTCAAATAAAAATTGCGTCACATAATATACCTTCTTTTATTTATCAGTTTCTTTTCCGCTGTTATTTAGTCGTTTCTTAAATACATTCTTTTAAAAGCATTTCGTGGTTATAAAACATTATTTAATGTACTGCCATTAAACGTATTATCTCACTGACGCATCGTATTTCTTTTAAGAAAAAGAATCGCCAAATGAAAATCAATATTCGTTAAATTTCTTTTTTGTTTTGTGTTTTGATTCCGTCTCAAAGAATTCTGAAGAGCCATATGTAATTCTGTCTACTTTAATTTCGGTTCAAACTTCACATCTTGAACTTTATACGCTCCTTTGAACTGCGCAAACTTTTTTCTTTCGTGCATTATATATCCATACCTTCCATTTTCTGAAAATCGATCCTCTTTCATGAGTCTTTTAGAAATCCTTATTTTTTTTTTTACTCCGTTTCTAAGAGCGTCATTCAATCCTATTTTTCATTTTAAAGTTGCACAATTATAGATTCATGAAAAGGAGTTATTTCTCTTTTGGAGCTATTTAAATTTCCGCACTTTTATAATAAAATCCTGATAGATAACTTCCATCTCTAGAGGGAAGGCAAAACCATTCGGAAATCAAGACCATTCACTTTAACTACTTTATAAGGCCACAACCTTGTTTACCTTATGAATCTTAAGAAATCAGAAAGATAACATTATGACGAAGAAGAAAGAAAAAGGTCCACACAAATGGAAAGCCGAATGTTTGCTCTTTCCCACTTTTCAATGCAAATGAGCGAGGCGAGGAAAAACGCCTACCGCCCTTAAGACAAACATATGAATGTATATCTTGAATATTCTCCCTCGGCTTACCGGAGGAATTATTTTGAAACAAAACCCTTTTTACACTCGACGCACCTTCATTTAAATTTCAATCCCCAAAACCAACAGAAGAGAGCGAACTTCCTCCTCTTGCGCACCAGGGCACGCAGTCCCTTCCCGTTCCAAAGTTCTCTTCAATTACCATAAACATATTCATGGAAAAATCTCCCGCCCTGCTTGCTTCTAAGATTCTTTTGCTGCGGGTTCCATAGCCCGTCTATTAAAATAACTGCCTCCAACAATGAGTGAATCTACCAAAATACTCTATAGAGTTACGGACGGCGTTCATGTTATTTTTTTTTTCTCCGGGATAGCTTAAAAGCATTGAAATAACATTTTCTTTTAATACACTTTGCACTGTTGCTTCTGTTTATGCGCGTGTAAATGGTAATGAATGGATGGATTTGTTTGGATCCATTTTTCGCACTGGAGACTATTCCTTCAATTTCTGTTGTTTTTCCAACCATGAGCTGTTATTGCTTGGTTACACCACTTTTTTTTTTTTTTTTTTTTTTTTAGTAATTTTAATGCTTCTCTTGTAGATTGGGCTGAATTTTTCTGTGAGATTATTTGCATAGACATTTTTTAAGAAAATTATTTCATTAACAGAGATCCTAATATCATATTATATGCATTCCTACTTTATATTCGTTAATTATTTTATATTAAGTAGATATTTTTCATAGGTATTGCAGCGGCCAAACAGGCGATAAATGACTGTTTGTTTCGCCAACTGGCGATAAGCATCAATCATACCTTTGGAGATGAACTTTGCTCTCCAACGGATACGAGTGATTCACTGTAAATTTGGCAATGCGTGTTAAACCACGCACCAAAGTATTATTAATTGACTTTATCCTCTAAACTATTCTACTAACAAGGAGATTAGTAATTATTAGATTTTAAAGTCCCAAAGAATGTACATGTAAGTAGTATTTCAATGCAAATGTAAAAAAAAAAAAAAAAAAAGCAATTTCTTATTTGAAATTTTTTTTTTACCAACTACATATAAGTAGTATTTCAATGCAGTTATCAAAAAAAAAATCTGAAATTTTTGTAATGAAATTTTTTTAGTAGTACACAGTAATTGTTTTTTTTTTTCCTTTAAATTATCTTGAAGCTGTTAATCAGATTGATTCAGTTTTTTTGTTGTCATTGTTGCTGTTTGTTTTTATTTAAATTATTGATTTATTTGAACTAATGTCTTATACATATCTAATGAAATCGTCTTGGCACTTATTTTCCAGAATTTTTTAGGCTAATTTATTTTATTAATTGTTTTATTCGGTTACTCCTTTTGTTAAAAATGTTAAATTTCATATTTATGTCTCAGCTTTACTTGGTGCTTGAATATTTCGACTTGAATCAAAATTTAAATTAAAAAACTATCATTACGGATTATTTGCAATGTGACATTTTTTTTCAAATCGAATGTTCAACAAAACTTAAAAAAGATAAACTAACTGTAAAAATTGTGACCAATAAATTTTTCTAATATTTTAGAAGTGCTATAATAGCATAAGTCACAAATTTTTCTCATAAGAAACAACTGGCGATCTTTCAATTCCAAAGCTAGATAATTTGCAAATCGATAGTAAAAATGTTTGTACACTGTCATAAATCTTAGCTAATCGAAAAGAAAGCATATTGCATAGAAGTGCATGTGAAATCAATTCCTAATAAATAAAATCTAGTCTTTTATTTGATTTTTTTTTTTTTTCGTTTTTCTCTAAGAATTATTAATGTGCTTCTGTTCTGGAATCGCTCTGGCCTATTTACAATCTTTACTTCGAAGGCAGAAGATTCTTCAAAACTTGATTGAGTGACTTCGGAAACCTGAAGTATCTTCGATTTGTAGAGGCATGAAAATCCATGATTTCGAGTGTCATTTTCATCGCTAGTGTAAGATTCAAAACGACGTTTACCCCCAATATCTTCAGATATCTTCGAAACGACATGTTATTGCAATATTATACAGGGTGTTTATAAAGTCCCGGACCCATTTTGATGTTTAATAACTCGTAAAATAATAAAGATATAAACAAACTTATGGCATTTATTGATGGAATAACTCATATATTTTCCTTTTCAGGTTTGAACATTTTTACTTTTGTAAATATCGTCTGTACATGTGGTTAATTTCAGATAATTTCATTTTCCAGTCTAAATATCTGTACTTTTCTAAATATTGTCTGCTTATTAATTGCATTTTTCTCTCTTTTGTTTTTGGCAACTATTGCAATATTATGTTTACTTTTGATGTGTTTGTTCTATGTAGTACTTTTGTATGTGATGTTTTATTCGAGCGGATATTAAGGAGAATGCATACACCACAAGAGAAAGCACAGATTTTATGGTGGTTCATAGAAATGAAATCGATAGTGCAAGCACAGAGACATTTCAGACGAATCTACCAAAAAGATCCTCCATCCAAAAACAGCATCTTGCGGTGGAAAAAGAATTTTCTAGAAATTGGAAGTATCGCAGATAAGAAACGTTCCAGACGTCCTTGCACAAGTGATTTTGATGTTGAGCGTGTCAGAGAGACATTTTTACACAATCCTAGAATATCTGTGAGATCAGCGGCAACAGAATTGGATATGCCAATTTTGACGGTGTACAAGGTTATTAAGAAAAAATTAAGACATGCATTAATTGCATGCATACAAAGTTCAAATTGTTCAAGTTTTGGAACCGAACGATAGGCCTTGGAGGATGGCCTTTGCAACAGATATGCTAAGGAGGATAGAAGATGCTGCTGATTTTCTGAAGAGCATAATGTTCTCCGATGAAGCATCCTTTCATGTTTCTGGCATTGTTAATCGCCATAATGTGCGCAAATGGCTCTGTGGATGCCGACATGCTTGTCGCTACCTGGCGTGAAATTGACTATCGACTTGATATTCTCCGTGCGACGAAGTGGGCACACGTGGAAGTTCATTGACAAGGGTCATGAAACTTTTTGAGTCTATTTAACCATTTATGTTATTAATTTAAATCTATCTTTATTATTTTATGAGTTATTAAACATCAAAATGGGTCCGGGACTTTATAAACACCCTGTATATTCATTTTGTTTTTATATTGTTTTAAAAAAGCATAAATGAAAATGTTCGTTAAAAAGTATTTATTTAAATGTTCGCTTAATAAAAAGTATCTATCTCTTAAATGAATGATTCTACTTCAGTAAAGAAATTTTTATTTTCGTCTATATACTATCAATTTATTATAAGCACTTGTAACGTTAAATTGAATTGAATTGAAATTGAATAATTGATTGAATTTTTGTTCATAATAAAACAAAACTTGATGAATCTTATTCTAATAAATTGTTTTGTATGTTACTCGTGCAGAGTATTTTATTAGTATTACTTATTTGTGTTGTTAGAAATGTTTAAAAGATTGAATTATCGAATTAAAAATAATAATTTTAAATATCTGAATGAGAGGGAATGTTAATTTAATAGTTCTCTGTAATAGATTCTTAGTTATAGTTAATAACAAGTTATTTCTCTGTGATAGATTGTTCTTTAAACTGGATTAATCATGGTTGATAATTTTAAATCCCTACGGAAATCGTAATAAATCTTTCTTAGCAATATGAAAATTATCTAAATTTACTACTGGTAATACCACTGGGGTTCAAAATAATAGTACTAGTGTAATACCACTGGGGGTACTGGATCAGGGGTGATCGTTCTCTGATTCAGGTCTAAATTAAAATGAGTGAATGAAATGCATGAATGATTCCTCCCCCCCCCTGTAAAAAGGGTTTTGACGTGTATGTAGTAAAGTTCTATTCTTGGCCCTAGATGGCGCTACTGAAAAAACAAGAGACGTACCCTTGGCTTAAAACCACTAATGACCCCTTAAAGTCAGTGGGCTTGTCTATGACAAGTACCATTAGAAACAACAACAGAATTATAAAAAATAGTCCATCAATTGTAATTTTGCCTCCATGAAAAACATTGTACTTTTGTTTTCTTAGCATGGTTTTTTCACTTCACGTTATGGGTAAAGAATTTATAAAAAAAATATGTTTCGGAAATCATTATAAACGCTACAATAGCTACAATATACATTATAAACGCTACAATAATTCTACAATAATTTTAATTTTCTGCAATTTCTCTATATTTAATATCCAGTTTCAATTACAAAAAAAAAATCATCGTTGAATATTACCTATACTTTGTTGAATGCTATTGCGTTTCTAGCTTTCTCAGTGTGGCATTTCTACTTATCTACGTTTATAATTATAGCAAAAAAAAACCGTAGGAAAAAAAAAAGAATATAATATTTCATTGTAATGTTTTGTTTGCACAATAAATATTTTTCTCATCTCAACTCAGGTTCCCTTTCAGACGCATTTTTATTAAAGAGAGCAACTTTTATCACCCTTCTTAATAGCAGGTAATTATCCGTCAGAAAAAAAGGTAACTCTTTGTTTTCCAAGTCCACTTAATTTTTATTATTTCATATATATACCCATTTAAAGAATGAGCTACTTAACTGGTTTCCAAATCCTGGGCTCCAGAAAAACGTAATCCTTTTCCAGTGTTAAAAACTTTTTATTATCTACTTCTCTGAGAGCTTTCGAAAGAGGGGTGTAGGAGGGAAAGAAATAACTTAAACAAAACAAATACTTTACACAAAAAGTACATTATTCTTAATTGGAATCTGAAAAAAAAAATTAATTAACAAGACTCAGATGCGACTGTCAAAATATTGTTTATTAACTATCCTCTTTTCTTTCCTTTTTTTTTTTCATTTTTTAATATCTTGAAAAGAAAAAAAACAACTGTATACTTTTTTTAATGAAGATCAAATAGATTTTTTTAATTATTCGGGACCCATTTCTTCCTTTTTTTTTGAGATCTGCAGTTATACGCATTAAAAAAAATGATATGGGAAGCTGCTAGAAGAATGATCGTGTAATAAAACTAGAAGCAATTAAATATCGCGATGAAACGTGACGATTTCTCAGACGTCGCATCTGTTTCCTTCCGATGAAAATTTCTTTTGTATTTCGTCGAAACATAACCGTAACCGTGAAAGAATTATGAACTGCTATATAGTGTTTCCCTTCTTAATTTATGACACTCACGAGATACATTGTTACATCGTAAACCGACTGGATGGAGAATAATAAGAGATTGGAGTCGTGCAAGGAGTTCTGTAGATGCTACAGTTATGTTTTATTTATGATGTTCGCTATTGGAATTGAACCCTCATATATCGAACTTTCATAAACTGAAAATCGCTACGTATGTAGAGAGAGATTTGATATGTAGAATTTTGATACGAGTTTCTACATTTCGAAATTTCTAAATATCAATTCATGTCTTCCCCAAGAATCAGTATAGAAAGATTTTTGTTCAATATAGAAAGATTCTATTATAAATACAAACCAATGGAAGTGTTCTTCTTTACATTGTTTTGTACATTTGAAGAATATGACGGATTTCAAGTTAAGCTTCTTAAAATCTATTTTGGACATCTTTTTTTTTATCTGACTGAATTCAAAATTTGGTTGTACAATTACAACTTTGTGGTCAAGATCATGCTTCAAATTTTATTTGTTATGTTTTTGAATCTCCTCTTTTTAATGAACGTGAATTAATGGACCAATAGATAATCAGGCGATAAATAGATAGATAGTCAATAGGTAGTCAATAGTTCCAATAGACAGTCAGGTGATAAATAGATAGTGAATAGATAGTCAATAGTTCCAATAGATAGTCAGGGGATAAATAGATAGATAGTCAATAGTTCCAATAGATAGTCAGGTGATAAATAGATAGATAGTCAATAGGTAGTCAATAGTTCCAATAGATAGTCAGGTGATAAATAGATAGATAGTGAATAGGTAGTCAATAGTTCCAATAGATAGTCAGGGGATAAATAGATAGTCAATAGTTCCAATAGATAGTCAGGTGATAAATAGATAGATAGTCAATAGGTAATCAATAGTTCCAATAGATAGTCAGGTTATAAATAGATAGATAGTCAATAGGTAGTCAATAGTTCCAATAGATAGTCAGGGGATAAATAGATAGATAGTCAATAGTTCCAATAGATAGTCAGGTGATAAATAGATAGATAGTCAATAGGTAGTCAATAGTTCCAATAGATAGTCAGGTGATAAATAGATAGATAGTCAATAGTTCCAATAGTCAATTAGGTAAGAAATTTGATCTAAAAAAATATTTGAACCAGATCTGCAAATTTGATGATAAGACAATAAAACAATTTATCCACTTAGATCCTTGCGTTTCTATCGTGCTCAGGCGTATGTAAACGGATGGACAGATTGACTATCCATTATCAGATTTCGTCCAAATTACTGTGCAAATCAAGAATTTGGATATCAGGACGACACACAAAGTTTCATTTGTCTCTTACCGTTTTTTGAGTAATTTACAAATCTAGGCAGACAAACCTAATTCCATATTTTTCCTTTCCATTTCCAATTCGGGAAAGTCCATAATATAGTGAATTCGTCAAAATCTCGAAATCGAAGTTTTTGATGATTATAATATTCTTCTGTTTAGATAACATCATATAAGCGAGAACAAAAAAAGTCGACAAATAAGGAAATACATATTTCTAGAAAATTTTTTCTTTTGACAGCGATATAGATTCTGAAAAACTCGTATATGAAAATTGTTTAAGATCAGTATTCTGATTGGATATGCATTAAATAACTTTTTTCAGTCATTGCTTCTGTAATGCGTATATCAAGCGTAATGGAAAATTATAGAATTTTTAATAAGCCATTTTACTTTCAATCTTTATAATTTATGAGTTCAAAAATAGCTCAATTTTCTTAAAAGTTTCCAGTTATTTGCATTTCATTGAATTTTTCTTTTATATATCATTAAATAATGCTTTATTTCCTTAATTATTTCCTAACTGCCGATCGCTGTAGAAAAACTGCTGATCAAAATAAAGCCAAGAAAGTTTCTTTTCCTCTCTGTAAAATCATGAATGAAAGTATACATGAAGTTCTGATTTTCACAGCTAAAATTTTGCTGATCCTTACTTGAGTTTCTTTCCACTTTAAAGAATTATGAATTTATTTGTATTAGATTATAATAGAACCGTATTATGAACTAAGCAATGTAGAAAATTGCCTTAGAGACTTGAATAATGAAAAATATTTTTATTTCATTTTTGCGATATTATTGGGCAATCTAATATCGTGCTTTCATTTTTCTTTCCTGTATTTTTATTTCAATCGATAGGGAAAAACACGTCCAAAATACAAATTAGATTTTCGGATAGTATCAACAGCATGCCAGAGATTAACCGCCAAAAACTCGCCAAGGATAGTGCGGTAGATTCGATAAAAATGTTAAATTCACGCCAAAAGTAAATATTTCGTAACTTAACCACCAAAAACTCGCCAAGGATAGTGCGGTAGATTCGATAAAAATGTTAAATTCACGCCAAAAGTAAATATTTCGTAACTATTGTACGCCAGTGCCATTTAAGGCGTTTTCTGCATTGATAAGTTTATTAGAGAGTATGCGAGAAAGTTTTGAGGTGACAACTCTCTATTATGTCCCCAATGGTCATTTACAAGCGTCGTGTGCTTGAACTTTTCAAATCAAGAAAACTAATCAAAATTATTTAACTTTCAAAATATTAATTTTAGGATTTTTTTTAACTGCTTTCATTCTAATTTTATAGATCGTTAGCTGTACCCGGTGCATTTCTGCCGCAGAAGAAATAATTTTGTATATATCGTTGGAAATTTTGAAATAGCTATTTTGTTTAATTAGGAATGATAGAGAGAGTGATGTTTATGCTCTTGTCGACAATGAATACATTCATTGAAATTGAATGTTATATAAAAGTGAAGTATAAATAATACTTATTCTTTTTTTTTAAATTTGTTATTCAACGGCTTTAGGGTAGACAATATTTTTTCTTTTTCCCTCTTCGACAAAAACAAATAAGTTTCTTGACTGTCCGACTCGTGAGCATTCAACATACAACTGGCGGTGTACTGTCTTATGTTACTTAATACGGTACGGTACCGCATAAAATACGAAGAAACATTCATTTTTATATGTTAGATATAATAATTATACTAAGCCTACAGCCTTCGCATAAGTGCAAGCAATAAGTCGGCAAAGTTTTGTCGCAATCAGATGAAAGGTACGGTGGTGCATAAAATAAGAACAAACAAAAATTCATTTTCATTTGTCAGATTGTGATCCATTATTTTTCTGATTGGTGATTATTCCACAAGTGAAAAATTTTGCATTAAAGTATTTAGATTGCGTTCAAGAGCTCTGTAATTTTTTACATTTTGTTTAAAATTATTTTTAGATGTAAATATTTTTGTATGTGTGGTACCATCTTCAAAGTGGCCTGCAAATAAATTTAATTTGTTTGTTGGGTAAAAATTACTCACATCAATATTAAACTAAAAATGTATAAACAAATATCTGATTTCTGAGAACTTGTACTGCTTCAGAACTCTTACGTGGCTGAATCCATCCCTGAATTTAAAGCCAAAGAAAATAAAGCCAGTATGCAAGAAATTTTGACCATTCCTTTTGCACATTTATTTTCTCACATTCCCCGCCTTTCAAGAAACGCACACAAGAAGAGATACCCTTATGCACATAAAAACACATTCTGGTGGGGAAGGAGTGCTTTTTCTTATGGCTTCTTCGATGGAAACATATACATTTTCTCCCTTTTTTTCTTTTAAAGTCCTTTTTGCACGTGAAATCCTAGCTCAATTCCGTGGCAAGTGCTATATTTATGAATGCCATCAAATATGTAGAGGTCACATTTCCTGTTCCGGTATATATATCTATATATATATAATATCTTCTCTCTCCGGAGATGCTTATTCCTTTTCCGAGAGAGAAATTTCTTTTCAAATTCCTGCGCTTTTCATTTTCTGTGAAGGCCTTCAACAACTTTTGTCGGAAGATGGGGTACGGGGTATTCATTTCCTGTGGCATATAGCGAGGTTTGATACAAACCGTTCGGCGAGAGTTAACGTTACATTTTTATACCGGGAATATATCTGATGCTTTATTCTTCGATTTCTTCGGCCCCAGCTTGGGATGGAGAATTGTTGCACGTGTGGGCTGAATTCGGACGTATTTCTTGGAATCCAGGTGTTAATGGTTTTCAGATTTTGTTAAGGCAGAAATTTTCTGAACTTTGTTTATAAATTTCACATTAGGATTAATTTTTTTTTCTATTTTGATTATAATACAAATATATCCAAATCCTTACTATTGTCCATATATTTTAACTTTGAAATTGTGGTGAAGGGAACAGAAATATAGAGGAAGAAACAAGTTAGTTTTTCTTTCTTTAAAAACATTCGATTAAATGATAAGACTTATTGTCCTCTTTGAGTGTTACCACCTGCCCCATTTTGCCCATTTTTGCCTTTTCCCCCTGTAACTACAGGGTCTTAAAATAGGAAAGAGGAGTAAAATTGGGGCAAAGTGAATGGAAAACTGAAAAGTAATACCAGAGTGAGATCACAATAGCCTAATGGTACATTTTTTTGGGTATCGATGTTTGGGTTTAATCCTATTCGATCCAGCCAATTAATGATTCAAAAACTCGTCATATCTTCTGTTTGGAAAAGCCTGATATCTTCTATTAGGAATATCCTGATATCTACTTTTAACCTTATTTTAGATCACTTCACAAAGAAGTTCAACTCAGTTCTAATGTATTGTCATTAATTTGTAGTATTGCTTCCCTACGCGGGCACTTTCATGGTAAGAAAGAAACTTTTACAGATAGCTCAAATGGATGCCGGGCATTTAACCATGGCGTCAAGCCTGGTGAACATTTGGGACTTGGCGACATAAATGAAGGATCTAGAATATTCGAGAATTCTGGTGATATCTCGGTTACGAGCGAAGATCCGACATCCATCTAGAAACTTCCTTGTCATGTCATAGAAACTATAAAAAAAGATACAGCTGAAATTAATCTGTAGTGGAGAGAGTTATTGAGCTGAATAGTAGAGTGAGTTCTCTCTGAGTGCCTTGTGCTGTTATGATTGCTTAGTAGGTATATGCTGCTGTTTATTATAAGTACTGTTCTTATGCACATTTCGACTGTGTTTTTTTAATGCGTTTTCATGTAGAATAAGCCATTTTTATTCGTCATTGAGCCTGCTGAAATGTTGACCGTATAACCCATGAATGGAATTTTAAATTCTTCCGTAAAAATATGGAATTAGTCTGTCTTCCAGCAAGACTTAGAAAAAGCGAAAGTTGAACACTTGGAGGAAAACCAGGAAACTCCCAAGTACTCAGATAGATCCCAATGAATAATTTGTTAAAAAAAAATGATCACCTGTGTCTTAGTTGGGAAAGGTAGGAAGTCTCTAAAACGAAACTGATTTCTTTGTTTTTTCGCTGCTTGAAGTTCAACCAATTACTCTTTATGCAACATGAGTTAGAATCAATCTCAATGACAATAAACCCAGACTTATTTATGCCTTATCTTAGTACTCTTGACATGTAAAGAGGAATAAGAAAATTTGGATAAAGTACTAAAAACTGCAAATATAGTCATCCAGTTTCTAATATAGTCCTTCATATCTTATATTTCTCTTTAATTTTATTGCTTGCATGAAGCAGAAGATGGTGTGAGTTTTAAAAAGAAAAATTAAATATCGAAATTTTGCAATTTTACTATTCTGGATATGTTTCTTTTCTTTGGGATGTTATATGTATATATTATTAAATCAGAACAACACCACAATTTCATTGATACTTCCCACAATTACAACGAAGTGACTATTTTCTTTTGACAATGATGTACTCATAAACTTTAACTATCTGAGAACTATATTATCTTTTATTATATAAAGATAAAGCATTTTTATGCAGTGGGATATTGTTATCGTTATAAAGATTATATAAAATCTACAAAGCGTGTGTCGTAAACGAAGTATTCATCTCAGAAATGATTGCAATTGTTTTCTGTTATGTCTTGAATATGTATTCGGTTATCTGTTAATAAAGCTACCGTTTTCAGCGAATGCAGATATGAGCAATTGTTGTATGAAACAAAAATGGGTAATAAAAGCATGGGATGGTTTTATTGCGGTGAGGATATTTTTCACATCTTTTTCGGTCACAAACGGAATAAAAGATTGTATTGTATCTATATTTCACAATTACATTTTATGACTCCGTGAAAAGATGGCTGGATGCTTTTCTCGTCAAGCGAACCATGAAAAACGTTTATGTTCTTTAATAAATATTTTTGGAAAATTGGGATTCTAATCATAAATTGTTGGAAAAGCGGTTGATCAGATCGGTTTGAAACATCAGCAGCTCTAGTGCGACTTCAAGTAAAACATGGTATCTTTTTTTTTTTTTCTTTCTTTCTTATACAAAGAAAAAGTATTACAAACGCCAAATAATTGGAACTCGAGATTTTGAAAACATATTTTTTGGAACTATATCCATCTGTCTCTGAATATGATAGCTGAAGAAACACTTTGATTTAGACGAATGAAATTTGACATTTATGACCTTTACTTCAAATTTGTAGGTTTCTATCAAATTTTGAACGAAATTCATTCAGAGAATTGTCTGTTGTCCGAATACAAGTTAACACGATAACTACGAAACGAAAAGATCTTGAACGAATAAAATTTGTTATATTGATCTGTATCAAATTTAGAACCAAATTCATCAAGATCGTTTGTTGGTGCGTACTTTCAAAGAAAGAAAGCATAGTACAAGTCTCCGATTAATACAAGATATTCTATTATAGAAAAAAAATCTCGTAAGCTAAATTTTATTTTATTTTTAAGTTTAATAACAATTTTCAAAACTATGAGCATCAAAACTTTACATAAAAAGTGTACAATATTTGTGCTAAGTCCCCCCCCCTCTTCAAAAAAGGAAGAAAAAAATAAAAGCAATAATAATGCAACTGCTTGGCTAATACAAGATATCTATTATTAAAAAAAAATTCTGAAAATAAATTTTATTTTATTTTTAACGTTAATGACAATTTTCAAAACTACGATTGTCAAAACTTCACATAAAAAGTGCACAATATTTATGCTAAGTTCTCCCTCTCTTCAAAAAAAAAAAAGAAAGAATAATATGAGTCTTTGGTTAATACAAGATATGTCTGTTATAGAAAAAAAAAATATCATAAACTAAATTTTATTCTGTTCTTAAAGTTAATGGCAATCTTCAGAACTACGATCGTCAAAACTTCACATAAAAAAAAATCACAATATTTTTGCTAAGCCCCCCCCCCCTCCCTTCAAAAAAGAAGGGGGAAAGAAAAGAACGCACGAAAAGAAAAGAAAGAATATTACAAGTCTTTGGTTAATACAAGATATGTCTGTTATAGAAAAAAAATCTCATGAACTAAATTTTATTCAACTTTTAACGTTAGTGACATTCTTCAAAACTACAATCATCAAAGTTTCACATAAAAAGTGCACAATATTTATACTTAGCTATTTTTCCCTTCAAAAAAAGAAAGAAGAGAAAAGAAAAAAAAGAAAAGAAAAGAAAAAGAAAGAAAGAAAAAAGAAAAGGAAAGGAAAGATGAAAACGATAAGGAAATCCTGTAAGTGAAGTGAAACGGTAGCATCCTAACAAAATGCAAGTAAATCGGAAGAAAAGAAGTGCACGCGCAGCTCGTTTCGCCGAGTTACAGAATAACGAAATTCGTGACCAATTCGGGTCGAACGGGAGAGAAATATGACTTGTTCTGACAGCTGTCATTGGCCAACTTCAATGTCGCCTACAAAGCGCCGTATAAATGAATATATTTCTCCCAAGGACGCAAAAAATAAAGACAGAATGTTTAGATTCCACCTCGTCCGCTGCCACATATATTTTTCAAAACATGCAGTTATATTTATGGCTTTACAACCGAATTTCTTTTAAGGCTCTGAATTTGTTCTTTCGACTAATTCTTTTTTTTTTTTTTTTGTTCATGTAAGAAATCAAACTGTAGAAAAAACTTTGAAAAAAAAAAAAAAGAAACATAAGAAAATTTACCCTGTAAAAGAATGTATTTGATAATATGTTTATTGAAATTTCTGATAAATTTTATGTGCTTGAATATTCTGGTTTTTTTTTGGTGTATTTGTTGTTGTTGTTTAAAATCAAAATTAGTTATATTTAGAAATAATCAATAACGAAAAATAATGGCGCAAATGCATAAGTGCATATATATATATATATATATTTTACTTTAAAATATATTTTTTTTAAGTTGTCTTTGGATAAGATCTCAAAGATATCAGTCATAAGCATCTAAAAGAAATAGTGTGAAAAAAAATGGATTTTGTTTATTTTCTCAAGATATTTTTGTACTAGCCGACATAGGTACAAAATACATTTACAAAATTGATTTTGATCACACATAACTAGTGGTATACCTCAGCAGAAATGTGTGAGACAGACAAGATTGAAAATTTTAGATTTTTGGCAGATTCCAGATAAGAAGATTAGCAATTGAAATAGCTCTCATGCCACAACTTCGGAAAAATCTTGTAGAAACGATAATTTAAGTAACTTTTTATTTTAAGTTATGTTAAAATCTTAAAAGAATTAGTAGATGGACCGATCAGCACAAAGAGGAAAGAGATTATCATTTCCCCATACTTCCTTATGACTGAAGATATAAAAATAAATGTATTAGGTGAAATGTACTAACGTTTCATTACTTCGAACAACTTTTATACTGAAAATTTTTTATAGCTGCAGTTACTTGGAAGATAGAGCTGAAATTAAATTCTCAACTTCTAACTTCAACATGATTTATATTGCTACATTAAATAAATAATAATAATAAAAAATTATACGCGCACTTCCTTTTCTTGCTTTGAATTATATAATCGCATGTGGACTAAAATTTAATAGCTTGAAGAAAACTAATTAAATTAAAATAAAAGAGCAGAAAGTTTTATTGTTTTGATAACGTAAGCAAAAATTATCAATAAATCTATGCATTTAATCTATTAACCATGCAATTCGAAAATCGTGTGCATAGCTGTGCATGCTTTAAATCTTTTCAATGTATATTTTGTTATTATCTTTATCATGGAAGCGAGAGTGTGAACTCATTTGTTTTTGTTTCTATTTAGCCTTTTAAAATAAACCAAATTATTTTCTAATAAAATAGGAAAGGGTGGAAGGGGCAATTTTTTTCTTTTTATCTGGAGAAAAGCGGAATCTATCTTCGCCTTCTGATAACCGACAGGTTTTTTTTTTTTTTTTTTTTTTTTTTTTTATCTCCAAACTTACAAAAGTTTTGTCTTTTATTCTTATTCTTATTTTCTTATATTATTCTTTTATTCTTTCTTTTATTCTTTCTTTTATTATTCTTTTATTCTTATTTTGTCTTATTATCAATTATCGCTATATTTGTATGATTTATTTATTACACATGAATTTTCTGCACATAAAATATAGCGCAACAAAATAAATCTTTTTGAACTGTCAGAAAAAAATTTATTTTGTACAACAATATCTGACAGGACGAGAACTAAGCATTTAAATTGCTAGCATTAAAAATTGAATATTTTTTAAAATTATTTCGAAAATTATATTCATAATAATTCTTTTATAAACTTTTAACTAATCTAATATTTTTTCAATTATCGTGATATTTTTATCATTTATTTATTACACATGAATTTTCTGCACATAAAATATAGCGCAACAAAATAAATCTTTTCGACTGTCAGAAAAAATATTTATTTTGTACAACAATATTTGACACGACGAGAACTAAGCATTTAAATTGTTAGCATAAAAAATTGAATATTTTTAAAAAATATTTCGAAAATTATATTCATAATCATTCTTTTGTAAGCTTTTAACTAATCTAATATTTTATCAATTATCGTTATATTTTTATCATTTATTTATTACACATAAATTTTCTGCACATAAAATATAGCGCAAAAAAAAAAAATCTTTTTGACTATCAGAAAACAAATTATTTTGTACAACAATATTTGACACGACGAGAACTAAGCATTTAAATTGTTAGCATAAAAAATTGAATATTTTTAAAAAATATTTCGAAAATTATATTCATAATCATTCTTTTATAAGCTTTTAACTAATCTAATGTTTTATCAATTATCGTTATATTTTTATCATTTATTTATTACGCATGAATTTTCTGCACATAAAATATAGCGCAAAAAAAAAAAAAATCTTTTTGACTGTCAGAAAACAAATTATTTTGTACAACACTATCTGACACGACGGGAATTAGGCATTCAAATTATTAGCATTAAAAATCGAATATTTCTCTAAATTATTCTAAAATTATATGCATAATCTTGCCTTATATAACGCCACATTGAATTTCGTTTTGAATCCGAAGTTGAAATAATATACAAATAAACGTAATAATATATATCAGAACTGAAATGTTATTTCTTTACGTATATGTACATGAAATCTAATCTTCCTCTGAATGTATATCGAAACCTGCATTTTATGCATTTTAAAATATCTAAACTGCATGGAATAACCTCTGCTTTTCACCTTTATATTCTGAAAAAAAAAATTATTTTATCTTGAATGTTTTTGGCCAGTGATATGTAAATTGTTTTCGCAGACTATGTCTCGAATAAAGCCAAGGAAAAAAAAAAAAAAAAAGCTAAGAGAGTATTTTTAAAAGCAATCGTGCGAGCATGGTTGAGGATTTTCGTCTCCTAGCTTTTTTTTTTCCGATGAGTTATTTTCAGCGTTTTTATTTTCGATGTTTTTATTTCTTGGAAATAGTTTTGGAAGTGTTTTTGTTCCAGATTTCTCTCAAAAACTGTAAAATAACAAGTTTCATGAATACTTTCCCTATATCTAAACTTTTTAGTTTGCCTCAGCTCGAAGCTTAGCTTCAGAATTTACTTTTTTTTTTTTTTTTTTTTTTGAAAGTGTGCTGTTACTTTTTATTTGTCTACCATTTTCACTTAGTAGCACTGCTCGTGCATTTGAGAGAAAATAGCAGCTTGTTGTAAATATTATTGTTTGTTCCCGAAAGATTTTCTGAGCATTAAAGTATATTAAGAATGAAATAAAAAAAGATGAAAGCCACATTCTTCACACAATTATTCTGTCTAGTAGTTCTGGAGTTAGATAAAAAGTATTTTTGCTGCCAGTGTCTCGGAAAAACTCGAAAATTCATCGCTTCTATATTTCCAAATAGTATTCTTCTTAAAATAGAATGTTTTTACTGAAATTCTTACCTAAAAACTGTTTTATAAGTAGGTAGATATATTATTTAGACTTGGCAATTTCTTCATAGTTTATTTCGGATATTTCTTTGTGGTATATTAATATATTTTATATATATTTCATGGATTTTTAAACGTGATATTTATGGAGAAATAAATTTTCTTTTAATACGGATTGCTTTATACATAATATCACATTACTATTTGCAAAATTTTATTCGTGTAAATCCGTTTGGGCCAAAAGTCCCCCCGCTGGTGTGGTTTAAAAGTTCGGAGAGGGGGTGACAACTCAGGTGTTGTCCTATTATTATTTACAAAACTGCTTTATATATAACATTATATTATTATTTTCAAAATTTTATTCGATTAAAACCGTCTTGGTCAAGCGTCCTCGCACTGATGTGGTGTAGAAGTTTGGGGAGGGGATGTCAGCTCAGGTGTAGTCCTCGTTATCTGATCGTGGTTCAAATTTACGAGGTCCGTCTCAAAATAGCCCTAGTATTGCCTTAAAACAGGACATAAATATAACTAAACTAAACTGAACTTATTCGTGTGAATAAAAATATATTAACTAAATCGCAGTATGTAAGAGTAAAGACATAATAAACCAAACAATAAAACCATTGTTATAAAATGTGCTTTAATTTTTTTATGGAAAATTTAGTTTTTATTTAAACTTTTTAAAACAAATCAAATTATTTTCTAATAAAATTGAAAAGGGAAATAATGGTTGGGGCAATCTTTACTTGTTTTAGCTTCTTTTATAAATGATTATTTATTTATTTTGTGATAATATGCTCTAAAGTTCTAGAAGGAAAATATTAAAAAAAATTTCGTTAAGGAAAGCATTAAAAAAGTTCGATTGGGTTTAAATTAAATAATCTTATTAAAATTTGAAAACCCCTTTCTTAATTAATGAATATTATCTAAAATGTAAATACCTGACTTATACTTATTTTTTTAGTTCTTGACATAATGGGTCTATCTGTAGAGTATTTTGAATGTCACTTTCATCGTGCATTTTGTAGTTTACAGATGTATGCACTCTTATAATCATTATCATATTAATAATATCTCGATGAATATTCTTGATAGGCGATATATCCATTGAGTAGGAATGTGAGTATTTAAATTTGATAAATATTCAATTACACAAAGATATCTTACCACCATCAAAAATAAATGTATCGATTTATTACACATGCTTTCTTTTATTCAATTTAATTTCTTCAATCTAGTTTTCATTTAGCGTTTCATTAAACATCATTTCTGTAAATAACGTAACAACCACCTTGCTGCATATATTTATTTTTTTCAATACGATGTTTTAGATAAATATCGAGATTTATATATATATATATATATATATATATATATATATATATATATATATATATATATATATATATATATATATATATATATATATATATATAATCCGAAAAGTATGACAGCCTGTTGAAACCGATATTCCATCATTTTAGTTTTTTAGTTTATACTCCAAGTCATGTCCGTCCGTTTAGTAAGATTACGAGGCATACCACGGTCGAAAGGGGGGGGGGGAGCTGAGTTCGAACGAACGCCTTAGGTTCTAAATGACAGCGTTCGAAAATTCCTCAACACCGCTGATTATGATGCGCCGACGCAAGATAATAATCCGGGTGCCCCCATCTGTCAGTGTCGGTTAGAGTTAGGAAAGTTCAAGCAGACACGACCACAGATTTCTCTCCTCGCGCTGGAAAACGTTCCATTAGTGCCCCAGGGTCGGCCGCTCTGCCCTCCCGTCTGTAGCATGATACCCTTTCGCGTCGACTGCTTTCCGCTGCATCAACTCAGGTTAGTGCTAACACTGTCTGTGCAGAAAATAAAATATAAGACAGAACGATAAAGAGATAAGGGATTGGCGTGTTAAAAAGTTTTTTGAAGCCAATATTTTTGTAGGAAAAGCTGTGCACCGAGGATACATTTTATCGAATTGTTTTCTTTCGTAATACTGTGTATTGTGATAAACTTTATGACCGACAAAAATCTCTGTTAATAAAAAAGGAAAATATGTCAGTCTGTTGACATACTGCAGACCAGACTATTTGACACAAAGCTGCTGAATCTAATGCAAATAAATTTTGGAGTCAGAAATGTGCACATTGGAGCATTTTTTTTTTCTGTTTTTGAAATTTTAAATAAAATTTTAATTAAGAAAAATTATTAAAAGTTTTGTCGTTTTACTTCTTTAAGTTCTAAAAATAAATAATTAAAATAATGCAAATGATAATTAACATTATCTTAATATTATATATAATGATATTTTAAACTCTGATTTCATTTCTAATTAATTTACAAAGTTTTATTTTAATTTTACCCATAGTAAGTTCATTCTCTTATTTCTTGATCCAATTCCACTTTCTCTTTCTTCTTAATTAATTCAACAGAAGCTTTATAAAATCCCTGAATCGGCTAAACGCCGACACATTCTCACGCTCCGCGCGAAGGGCTAGAAAAATGTCCAGTAAGCACATTCTTTTTAAAAGATCCCTGTGTTTCCCTTACTTGTGATTGACATGCGTCAGAAATCCCTATCAGAATCTTAATAATATATTAGCACTGTAAAAAAAATATTTTCCCTATCCATATCTCATGTTAAATAAGACGAAGGATAATTTATTTCGCTTTTCTTCCCGACTTCTGCTTTTGCAACGCGCTATGGCGGACGTGCCTTGTCCACGCCTTTTTGTAAATAATCATGCCTGCCTCCCGAAAGAGAATAAAACGAACTTAAAAATGCAAAGTCTCTTTACTGCTTGTCACACCTACATTCTGCTTCATATAAAATAATGCTTATATATATATATATATATATATATATATATATATATATATACTAATATGATATCTATAACATTATGTTAAATTATATTATGTATTAATATCGCTAATTTTTTAAAAATTACCTTTACTTTAAAATTACCTTCATTTTAATAATGCCATTTTTTGTTAACAAGCAATCTATATCTTACTACAATCTACATTTTAACAATTTTCAAAAAAGAATTTTTTTTTTTTTTTTTACAATTTTTAACTATATTTTTATTGTAACAAAGAAATTCAACTTGTTTTCATTATTTCATCAAGTCTTAATCATAATTTTTCTTAATTGTTGAAAGATAAAAAAAATAGAAAGAAAGAAAAATTCAGTTAGTTATTTGATAGTTAAATTGAGGGATAACGTAATAAAGTTACAGTTCTGCAAAAGACAACGGGTAATTAGAAGATAAATATCCTAGATTACTGTGTTTTTAAAGACGTTGTAACATCATAGGTTTTATTACTTTAAAAAGATTCATCCAGATCAAAATCGCAGGTGATATCAATAGGATGCTATGGTATATAAGGAATCAAAACATCTTAAAGTATCTAAAATTAAACACAATTTAGAAATTTCATCTAAAATTGGCAACAAATTCTATCAAAAAGTGAATGTAAGCATTATTATTTCGGTATGAGAAATATCAGTTTACGTCTCACATAGTAACAGAAGCAGAAGGCTATGCATCCTTTTTATTAGGTAATCAATATCTGATCCCTGTACCCCCTTGGACACGGCAATATGACTAACAGTGAAGAAAGACTGAATGGCCGATGGAAACAATTAAGATTATCATTAGAATAAATAAGTTTAAATAATTATTTTTCTACTTCTTCTCTCTTTACTTTATTTATACTATCACAATGTAATGATGAAATTCAAAATAAGTATAAAACTTTTACCATAATTTAACAATTGTACCATAATTAACGTAGGCTCAAGTCATATATCATGTCACTGATCCAAGTGGAAGATCAAAGACCTTGAGTCTAGGCGCTTCCCAAGACACCCCCTCCTCTATATTCACGCCATCATTGGTTTAGAAAAATTCATCAAAGCATTGAACAGAAGATGAGGAAGACTTTTAAAATAACACAGTTTTAAAGTCAATCACAACAGGATGCTTAAAAATAGTTTCTTAAAGGGATCATGGGTATCAAGCTATGCGTAAGAAGTTTGGTTTAAATTAAACGCAGCCAATATTCCCGCCAAAGACGACTAACGTTATATAAATATAGTATAAAAAATATCAAAATAGAGATGCCATTTTAATTATCGTATTCAATGCGCATGTGGTGGGAGGAAAAAGCAGGGCATAAGTTACAGTGCAAAATAAGACAATGCGTAGTTAACATTAGATAGCATGTGTAATTATATTTGCTATGTGACTTCATCGTGACATTCGGAGAGATTCCATTAAAATATCTTTATTATCAAAATCTTACAAGTATGATTTACATAAAATGCACTTATTTTATTATCAAGTTGTATATTGTTCTTCTGGAAATCAATTTTGATTATAACGTGCTACAGTGTTATTGATTCAATACTGACATTATTTGATAATAAATTTTTCCAATTTTTTCGAGAAAAATCAACAAAATGAGCGCTTCGAAGGATAATCTATGATTGAATAATAATTTATTTTGTGTTCACTTATTTCAATTGTTTTCTTAACTAATAAACAAAAAATATTATTTTTTAAAAATTTACCATATTTTTGACAATTACTATTAATGTTTGATAACTACTTTGTCCTTACGATATGATTGCCATGATTTATAATGGTTAATATTAATGTTTCGAAAAACAGACAAGAGACTATTTGAACATTATAAATTACTTTCATAAAATTATATTCCTCTCTGAATTTGAAAATATTCAAATGGCAACACGACGTCATGTATTTCTGAAAAATTATGTTATACTTTTAAGTTTAATAATTCTTTCTCTTTTCCATTTTGAATCATTTTATGATAATCAGGCAAAATTAGGTAAATAGCATGCGTGCAGAAGTTCGTTTGAAAAACATGTTTTGAATGCCAACAACTTTTGTGAGGTTGCGACTTACAGAAAAATTAGAATGTTCATGTGCATTATGAGTGGCATTACAAATTGGTAGAAGGAAATTGAAGGGGAGGGATAGACATCCTGTGGCCACTGTTAGAAGAAGGAAGGGGGTGCTGAGGAATACAAAATATTATTATGTTTATTTCATATTTGTAAAGTCATATGTGAAGAGAGATGGAAAACAATGCTACTCCCGTTACGACAATAATCTTCATTATAACTCTGAACAATAAATGATGTTTGTGATTTATTCTGATGTAAAACTAGCCGAGTAGTCTCCCTAAAACTTTCTCGCATATTCGCTCCTAAAGGTGTCATCCCTGATAACGCCTTACATGGTATTGGCGTACAATAGTCAAAAAATATTAATTTTTCACATGAATTTAGCTTTTTAATTGAATTTTTCGTGCCATTCTTGGCGGTATTTTTATCTTTTAATTCTTTACATGCGCTTAATAGCACCCCAAAACCAAATTTGTGTTTTTGACACGTTTTTCTCAACCAATTGAAGCCAAAATTTCACATAAAACTGCATTTGTTGTGACAAAATCCCATAGAAAATCTAATATACTTAAGTCATTGTATATTTGATTTATGGCTTTTTAATGTTTCTGAACATACAGAACAACAGATGGTCGATTCCTTTGTGTATTTGACTCAAAATTTGATGAATTTCTATACTATAGATGTTAAATATGTGTACCTTTGTTTTGTAATTATCGTGTTAACTTACATTTGAACAAAGGGACTTCCTCTGATCAGATTTTACTCAAAATTGATAGAAATCTGCAAATTTTGTGTAAATACCGTATACTGAATTTCAACTGTGTAGTTCAAAGCATTTTTGAGTTATATTTGTCACAAACAGACAGACAGACATTTCCCCGAAATGTGTTTTTCGAACTTAGGAATTTCTAAAGCGTCGAAATTCGTCAAAATCTCATGTTCGAATTTTTTGATGATTAGAATGCTCTCTCTAGACTACGCATACGATAAAGTAAAAATATTTGAAATCTATGCAGCGAATATCATTTAAGCACTGCTGCATTCCAGTACGGAATTTAGACTTGATGGGTCTTAAACTATTTGAAATATGAGGCCCTTTATAAGTGTATTTAAGTTGTGCATTTAGTATGCATATCATTTGCTCACTCGGGCAATATTAGGGAGAGGGCGTCGTCGTAACGAATATCAGTAGCACCCGGGGTAAGACATTATTTTTCTGCTCCTGCATGATATTTCTTTTTAAAAAGTGGCGTAAATACCATAAATGTAAATTATAATAATTAAAAATACATTTAAAAAATTTTTAATGGTGTAAAAATTAGTTTGAAATGGCCAAAAAATTAATTTGTGGAAAATTTGAAATAATATCGTGGAAAAACATTAATATTCTCTTAATTTTTAATTAATTAAAATTTCAAAAAATCGTACAGAGTTGCATATTTTTACTTACCAAATTATATCTATGCCAAATTTTGTAGTTTTAGGTCAAATGATCTAGTTTGTAGAGCTCCAACCCCCACACATGTAGATACACATTCATCTTTATTATTAGAATAAATTTAAATCTTCCACATAAGTCAGTTCCATTAATTTTTTTTATAAAATCACAATTAATGTGATTTCATCTAAGCTTTGATATCAACATTTTAAAAAAATGACTTTTGTTCTTTATTTTAATGAATTTGATATGCGAGTTGAGAAATTACAGATATACGATCTTAAGATTTTAAACGAGATGCCATCATTCCATTTTGTAAACACGCAAATTCACAAAAAGGTTGCTGATTAATTAAGTTACAAGCTTGCAAAAAAAAAAAAAAAATATCGATATGTCATTCAGAATCTCTACTTTGTTTCTTGTATGTTAATTTCGTCCTTCCCATCACCGCTTTTTAATTTCGTATTCTTACAGCAGCAGCCTTCTCCATCTCAGCCCACTTGGTGCGACGTCACTGACAACTTCGAGATCTCTCTCACTTTAAGACGTAGGGGAGGGGTGGCAGGGGGATTATGACACTTTTCGCAGGTGATAAAAGTTAACTCATCGCTCACTGACGAAATTTTCCTCAAGAAATTTCAGCTATGACATGTTCTACGTCCTCCCTATCCTCCTTGTCGTTTTCATTGCTCCAGGACCATACCTCTCGCGGCCCGCTATTCTCCCCCCTCCCCCTCCAATATATCGGGCCTTCCATCCAATCAATCAACAGAGAATGTCATCACGCGATTTTGCTGTAGTCCTGTTTAGAGGAGTTATACTTTTATTTATCGTTTGCGTTAGTCGTTTTTTGTTTGTTCATTCTTTTCTGTCAGGTGCTGGCTTGCTGCTTTAAAAATGTATTTTATAATACTAATAAAAAGCGTCATTGTGTTTCGTCACTTTGGAGCAGCAGAGACATTTTTGTCGGTAAATTTGCTTTTGTGGCTAGATGTACTTGATATCTAAAAAAACTGGTGTGAAACTGTTGAATAATATAGAAATGCAATAAGAAGGATTTTTGCGGTTCATTCTTATTTGAAATGTTTGATATACGAAAAGAACCTCTTCTTTTTGTAATCTTATAAACAATATTCGTACAGATTTGATTTTTTTTGGTCATCCAGTTTCTTCTGAATTATTATTTAATTCGAATTTTTTGCATCTTATAATTTTACTAATTGCCGATGTGTAATGGCAGTTCATTATTAATGTAGAATTAATAAAAACATAATAGGTTTGGCTGTCAGAGAATTATATGCATTTGTGATTTGTTTTAAATGTAAAGTGTGTAATATTATTGAAAGTATAAAAATGCTGTTTCTAACCAGTTATTGGAGTTATTAAATAAATAAATTTGTTGAAGTCATATTTTAATAGCATATTTTTATAAATAATCAAAAAATTAGAAATTTGTCCAATTATTATCTACTTTTCAATCTTTTATTATTATAAATACCGCATCATGAAATCTATTTTCTTTCAAATTCTCTACCAACTGTTGTAGAACAATTTAAATGTCACACTAACAGTTATGCTAAGCGGTTTCCTAAATAAAACATAAATCGAATATTTTTCAGAAAATTGCTAAACCCAGATTAAAATTTTATTTTCGAAGTATTCTTATCAGGGCACTATATTTTAATTTGTAGATAAACTTAAAAATAATATCTTTAATAATATTGTACGACTGAATGTTTGTTGTCAAGGCAAAAATCGTTTTTAAGTAAAGGACATTTTTTTTTTTTTTTTTTTTTTTTTTAGCTCACTATATTTCATAAATATTCACTATTGATTCTTTCGCTTAAAATGTTCAGAGCTTCAAGTTTCGCTACGGAATTTTAACAAGAACAAGGGTAGAATTATTTTATACAAAAAAGAACAGAACAGGAAAAATTAACAGAACAAGTAGAAGTAGTGCTTTCGAATTAGAAACGAAATATTAAATTCTTGCCGACCAGATTACATAGTGGATAGTGATACGGCAGTCGTCAAACTATCATTCAAATAATGAGATGCTATCTTGTACATGTTAAAGACCTTTTTAAGCATTAATTATAAATATTAAAAAAAATTGACTAATGTTGTTTTTTTTTTCTTCCATAATACATGCACACAGGAACAAATCCAGAACAGAGAAAATGCAAACAATCAAATTGCTGACTTCTCCAAAAATAAATAGAAACAGTCTTCTATGGTATAAATAGTTGACGATCTTGTTTTGTTTTTATCCAAGACTTTTAAAGAAAATAATATTGTCATCTTTTTATTTTTCTAAGCATATTTTCCTACTATTTTGCATTTGATAAAATTAATTAAGATCCATATTACTGCCTATTTTGTTTAAAAGATTGGGATCTGTCTTGGACGTCCTGTCAATCTTTCTGCTGGCAGAATGTCGAAGCAAGTTTATTTAAGTGCCCCCTTTGTTTGAAGAAGACCATGTGGTTTGGTTTATCAACCCACTTTACCTTCGTTGTTGTCGATAAACAAAGCAGATGTGGGGAGCATCGAACACACCACACTTGTGTAAAGATAACAAAGAAGTGGTTCCTTTCTATAAATGGGGTGCACTATGTGTCAATTTTCATTCCTTGTTTAAATTTGGCACTTCAGATGGAGGCCTGGCACCAAAATCTTTTTTCTGAAAATGTTCCAGACGGTCTCAAAAAAAAAAAAAAAAAATTAAAATAAAAGCATTATTTTAAGTCTTTGACTTGCATATTTTACAAACTTATGAATTCGAAACTTAGTGTATGGGATATTTTTAAAAGTCATCTGTGTATGTGTGTGTGTTCCAAACTGTACCACCTTTACCAGACCGGACCGACTGAATACCGCATCTAAAGGACCCGAGGTCGGAAACTTTATTCCTGATTCTGTACAGTGGCGTACAGATGGTCAGACAGGCAACACATGCGGCCTGGGGACCATTACAAAAGTCTCTGACCCTCGCAAAGAATTGAATAAAGCTAGGGTTTTTTGTTTTTTTTTTAAACCTAAAGTCTAAAAAATATTCCAACCAAATCTAAAAATCTATACAGGCAGGTTATTTTATTATTATTATTATTACTACTATCTGATTCTGGTTTCAGCATAGATCTTCTTTTTTTTTTTTATTCAAATTTATTTCCCTATTGATAAAAGAAAAATTAAAAATTCTATATAAATAGATTACACTAAAAATAAAGCAATAAAAAACTTGGCTTTATTTTTTAAAAATTATTAAAACGAATATCACAGGATATTTTCAGTCGGCCTTATTTTTTTCCCAAGTACACATTTTTTATTTCTCTGCAATTTTGAAAATATAAATTGGACGGGAGGGGAGGAAATGAAGTGACAACTGCTGATTGTTTCAAACAAGTTACTCCGATATTCTCAAATGACATCATTAATTTGGAATGCAGTTTATTTCACAATAATTTAATTAGTAATCCAAAATCGAAAGTCATGTCAATCGACATACAATTTTTTCTTCGAAATAAAATTAAAATTTCTACATATTTTTCTGCATATACCTACAAACTTCTCAAAAAAGAAAGAAAAAAATTATTATTACAACGAAGATAAGCAATTTATTGTGGTACTATTTTAATAAAATACTTTAAAATATCGTTTGTCCTTTATTTATTCATATGTTTAAATTTTGGGATCTAAATTACTAATTACTATGTGCTGAAATCTTACCAGTGCTCTGTAATGAATATTTAGGCAATTTTATTTCTGTCTTTGTTTTGCCGTATTAGGGCGAAATTCATCTTAATCAGGGTTAAACATTTTTTTTTTTTTTACGAGGTCTCTTTCTTTGACACCTGACTTCATTTTTATCCAAAAAAATTGTTCTGCAACTTTATTGTTGAAAGTAGATAACAAATTGCAGCGCTTAATTAAAAAATCACAAAAGAAGCTCAGTTTACTGAATTACCACGAAAAAAAAATGCCTCGGGGAATCCATTTTTTTGAAAATTATTTTGTGGCAACAAGTATTGATCAATGGAATATAAAAAAAAAAGAGTTGTGAAAGTTTTCACGACACACAATTAAAAAAGCTTCTCTTGTGAGAAATTAATTATAATAAATTATATGTGTTTATATATGTATTTATATATAATGTATAAAAATATATTTATATAATATATATAAATATATATACAGTTTATGGAGCAATGTGCGTTGTAATACGATGTGCGCAATGTAATGCGTTTCCATTTTTACATGATTTTATTTAAGTGACTTATTTTGTGTTTGTGAAAATGGAATGTTGTAACAAGTTTTTCACTCGATTCTTTTTGTACAAGAAACTTGAATTTTGAGCCATTGTGTGTTCTAATGACAGTACAATATTGTAATGTTTTCAGAATTTCGTCATCATTTGATTAATTGATTTTAAATAAAATTTCATATACTTAAATGCCTCGAGCAGGTAGAGAATTCTAGAAAAAACGATATTTATATTACGTGATATGGCAATTATGAACTATGAAATATATTTAAGTCAATAAAAATATTTAGCAATAAAAACGAAAGGTTTTTAAACGAAATAAGTTTTTATTGGTAAATTACAAAAATTATAAAAAAAGGTAAAATTTTTTGAAGAACAAAACTATAAAAAGCTGAATATAATAAATGCATAAAGAAATTCAATTTCAGCGAATATTAATAGAAAAAAAATCTTAAGCATTCATTAAAAGCTAAAATATATAATTAAGTTGGTTAAACTTTATTTTGTTTGAAGCATTTTCATGAGTTCCTCGTGCTTTTACAGCATTTTTTTTTAATTAAAAAAATTGTGCTTTAATTTAGAACTCATATAAAATTGTGTTCTTAAAAATTTTTATTTTATTTTTCTATTTTTTATGAAAAACAAAATTTTTAATAAGATTTAACAAATGAATATATTTTATGAAATGATTTCCTGTATCGAAATACGCGTTGATAAAGATTAATTGATGACAATTTTTCTTTTTTTTCTTTAAATGGAATAAATATAATTTCAGACGATTATAATGCGTTTATTGCGAATAAACATCTCTTAAGTTAAATGTTAAATAGATTTTTTTTTCCGCACCATTGACAAAACCTCTCAAATTATAACTGTGCATACATAACTATAGATCAACTATTCAGACTAAAATATAAAATAAGCTAACACATACGTCTTCGAATTTCAAAAATTAGTTTTCTCTGAAAATAAAAATAAATTTTATATATTTTAAAGATTTTTTTTTTTTATTGCTGTGAGAATATTCATTTTTATCGCTCTTAGCACGGGTTGTTTCAAAATTTTTGCTGCACGCTAAAAGATGAGCCTTCAGTGTACTTTAAATGGCTGTGTAGTTCTACATGAAATAAAAATATGCTTCATTTGCATGAGAAATAACTTCTCGTTTAGCAGTTTTATTTCTTTGTTCTGCCATCAAACCCTTTCAAAATTTATTACACAGACTGTAATAACACTTTATAACATTAGGGCTAAATAAACATTTGTTCTGACTCGCGATCCTTTATTTAACAGCCTGTTGCCACTTTGTCATTTAAAATTATTGCCGGGTTAAAATGGCCGCCGTGAGTATTGTCTGAGTCGCATCTATCGCTCGAATTTTTTCCGTGCTAACGTTCGCGTTCAAGGCTGTAAATTAAAGTGGTTCTTTGTTTTCCACTGCGAGTGAATTGCGGGGATTCGTTTTAAATGGTTTTATCCGGTGATAACCATAGGAATAAATTAGATTCAAGTGAACTTCCCTAACGATGGGAGAACCATTTGGTTTGTAGATAAATAAAACTCTTAAAGTTTTAAACAACAAATATTTTTCTTCAATGCATTTCTGCTGAGGAAAGAAAATTATTGATAAGTCACTTTTAGCATTATTTTGCCATTAATTGTTTTGTTCATTTCATGTTATTGTGAAAAATAGATTTCAGTTCTTTTATTTATTTATTTATTTTTAATATTTTTATTAATTTGAACTCAAGTGACCAGATTTTCTGAACTTTTATGTGGATGATTTAGGCAAAAGTAAAAATAATTTAAAAAACAGAAACAATGAAAAAAAATTAATTATCTTTAAAAAAATTCAAAGGATATTCGAAACATCATATGCGATATATATCATTTAAACATGATAATATTTTAGACTTGATTCATCTGTTTTTATTTTATTCTTAAAATTTGTTCTTATTTATACAGCATTGGTAACATCGGCACAAAAAAGATATATATATATCATTCCGTCAGTATAAATCTAATAACTAAGACAATTTAAAAGTATTGTAAATTTTTCTAAAAATGATTTTTTTAAATTTATTAAAAGTAGAGAAAAAATTGGGATAATCATAAAGTTATCTTTTGAATTTTTAAGCTATCTAAAAATGTTTTTTGTTCAATAATATGCAAAGAAGTTACTGAAGAAAAAATATTATTATTTTGATTAATTTTTAATTAAAAACCTAATCAAGACTTTGGATAAATTTTTCTTTTTGATCTTGTACTACGTAAGAAGTAACTATGTACCAAATGTCGTAGCTCATTGCCTGACCATTTGCCATTTCTCTGAAGGATTATTTATAATTTAGTTTAACTAATTTCTTTATTACCTATTTATTGAAAAGTGGAAATGTGTACAATTCCTTGCATTCAATTCAAAATTTAGGGATCTTTTTTGACCCATAAGTAAGAATCGAAAATTGGGACCATCCCTTATGAATCCAGGCAGTCTGATAATTTTAGTTAAAGAATTCAGCTACTATTAACTGAATAAAGCATTTGAATCAGATTTTGTTAAAGCAGTTTTTTTTTTATTTTATTATGAAATAACATATTAGCTAAAATGGTTTTTTTAAATAAAAATATAAATTAATGACTGAGTTGTTACATTCAATTCATTTTTCACTCTTTATCTGTTATTATACATTGAGTATATATATATTTTTTGTAATTAAAAAGAAGAAACAATTATTTTTTTAGGTTAAGTGTTAAAAGTATTTAATATAAATTGAGAAATAGATTTGGATAAAAAATCGTGAGTGATCTAAACAAAAGTTTGAAATTCAGAAATAAAAAGAAAAAGAAAACATGGCAGTTTAGGTAGATTCACAAATTTTGTGCTTAAATGTCACTGTTTTTGTGTATCAAAAAAAGTTCGAATTAATGATCATATGAATTTCTTCTGTTGGCTCATTTAGTACAATTTTGTAGCGCAATTATTAAATTTACTCCTGTGGTTTTAAATTTATGGAGAAATAATATGAATTTGTTTAAAAAAACCGAGAATATCTAGATGTTAAAGTAAGATTCTCCTGTTTCAAATAGAAATAGTGAATTCTAATACATTTATTTTGTTTACTTCCCAAATTTAATTTTACCTAAAATATCAAACTGCAACCAAGAATCTTAACTTATTCTGGTTAACTGGCAACATTATATTTCAGCAAATTGTGTATATAGCTTACGTTGTTTGTATTATGACTCTTATAAAATATCTAGAGCTTCTTCAGAGGTAAACTCTTCCACAAAATCGATCGGCACGAATGTACGTGCTCCCAAGTTGTCTCGTGCCAGAAAAGGTCACTCAAAATTCAGTTGACTGGATGTCCCTCAATACGAATTACTCATCTGCAAGAAGAAAACATCATGCACGCTCATATTTACATTATCGCCGTTTTAGGATACATTTTTCATGTCGTTTCTTTTCCTCCCGAGACTCGGCTTTCCCTGCTGCCACCCGTAAATACTTAATTTTCGGGAGAAAACTTATATAATTAAGCAGTCTGCGTCTGCGAAACAACGAACGTAATCCGTCTTCTCTGGTTTTGGCTAGATTTGGAACCAAACCAAAAAGAACGTAATAATAAATAAAAATATAAAAATAAGCAAGCTAGTAAATAAATAAATGAATAAATACGAAAAAAATAAATAAATAAAAACAGGACCAAACGATACGCGCGCGCATTAATCATTCAGAAGGAGTTTCGTTCCTTTAAAAGATGTTATAAATTATTCAGAACTAAAACTGCATTCGCGACTTCAGTTTTAGTTGGAGGAAAAGAAGGGAAATACCGCCCCGTGGCTCTTTTGATTCTGTTGTTGTTTTTTGTTTGTTGTTGTTTTGTGCTCGCTCTCCCCCGCCCTTATTTTTGTCTAACGAATAATACAAACTGTGTGTACCGGAGTGGTACAGTGCGGGATTACTGAGATTTGAACTTTGCAACTTTTGTTGAAGTTGCTAGAAGTATAAATGGTATCCCGAGAATGGATTGCTTCAAGAAAGAAGTGCATTTTCTGTTGGGAGATCATTAAGAATTTTCTCGTTCTGACTTAGTTTAAATTAGTTGCCTTGGATACTTGATAGTTTTAATTATCTCGAGTGTTGAAGTTACGGTCACAGACAATGTTTCTTTATTCTATATATATATATATATGGCTTCGCTTTTTATCAAAAACATTTTATTGATCTTATTATAAAACAAAGATGAATTCCGATGAAAGTTTTTTTCGACCAATAAAATATGAAAGTTTTTATTATATAAAGTATATTAGTTCTTTAAAAAAATTTATTGCTTTTGTTTCTTTTTTATTATTTTTTTAATTTATCATTTTATATTTTTCGGAATGAACAAAATTTTAGAATATTAATGTAATGTGTATAATTACTTTGTGGAATTAAAAATAGGACGATTAAAAGATATCTGTTTCTGGCATTATCGTCTGTTTGTTTGCTTATGCATAGATTTTTTTAAACTATTTCTGTTATAAAAAACGAGTTGGCAACTCTAAATGCTTGTTCAGATTTAATTTAAAATTCGTTTTCTTGTTTCATGCGGATTAAGTTGTTTAGGAAATATATTTAAGTATTCTAAAAAAAATTTCGTTCGGATGCATTTTTAGCTGATTTGAGATTTTTATTTAAAATTTAGTTTCGGTAAGTTTGAACAATTTATTTTATATTTCTGAATAATATGATATTACTAATATTTACCTAGATCGTTTAAAGGTAAAATATCCTATTATTCTTTTTACTATTTTATTCCTATGTTCTATGATATGTTCTGTGTCTTTTAGATTGTTCTGTTACAAACAAAATATCGTGAATTTAACTATCGTTTAAAAGGTCATATCTATAGAATAATATACCGCAAAAACATTCTAATTCAATAAAATATATTTATTTAATTTGTAATATTTTTTAAACTAACTTATTAAACACATTTTTCAGATTAATATAAATTTATTTAGGAACGCGCCCATTATTTATTACTACATATTTGTTGTGATATAGTTTATAAATATTCTCCTTTAATAAAGAAGTTGCGGAAAGAACGTTCGATTTTAAGAGTTAGTTTTTGTTGTTGAATTAATATTGTTCTTTGTGAATTTGTAATCGCTTCTTTTTGCAAAATACATTCTTATTATTATATTAATTACATTCTGAAAAAAAAAATTCTCTTTTTTATTCAAAGAAGCTTTCTCTTGCATTTTCTTTCTTTGAAGATTATCTTAAGTAATTTCAAAACGAATAATTTTACAATAACAAGGCATTTTTTTCAACAAAATTTTTTAAGTGTTTTTCTTCGTTTTATTCAACATATTCTTTTTTAACAAAATAATTATAATGATTTTGTACTTTATTTCACAAAAATACAAGAAAATATTTTACTCACTTTCTGTTATTTGAATTTAGTAAATTCATTTTATTGATTAGTTGTTGTTTTTTTAATTTCTTTCTTAATAAGCATATGAAAAGAGTATTTTTAGTTAAAGAAATATCCGGAGAGTTGTAGAAATTGTATTCTTAGCAATAAGCAACTCTATACTAAAAAGAATTGAAATTTTTTATATCTTTATTCATTCGTTTTTCTTCATGCAGTCGTAACTAATATTACATTTCTTTTCTTTTCAGACATTTTCGAAGAAAATTCAAGCCCTTTATGCCTAGTGTAAGTAATTCCATTCTACTCTACTCATCAAATTGAATTCACGATTTTTCTCAAGAGCCACCTTTTCCATATTTGATTTTCAATGCAACATTTAGATGATATTTCAACGTTAGATTGATATATTCCATCATTTTGATACATTTTCTTATCCTTTTCACAACTTTATTCCTATTTTTAGAGAATTGATACGTCTTGGGAATGCTGAAAAATATTTGATTCTTTTTTTTTTTTCCCTCTTCACAAAACATGCCATGTATTTATGAAATACTGCAAAATTTTTCAATTTAGTTATTTATATTTCGCTTTCCACCTCTAAAAGAAGTTCCCGTTATTTTACTAGCTTATATAGTCAATTTTCACTGTATCGCTGCAGAATAAAATCCAATAATCACTGTGATAGTTTCAAATGAGATTGCTTCCTGTTCGCAAAATATAATGCTCAAAGATGCAGTTTCATCCTGTGACCAAAGCAAGTGGATTTCGTGAAAATTTCACTTGGAAATTTTATGAAATAGTTATCGGTGTAACGTACGATGTTCAGTTTTGAAATCTTTATCAAATATTGAAATTTGAAATAAGAGAAAATAAGGTTGTTTCTTGAATTCATGCATTTGCTTATTAATTCTGCGAAGACATTTGAATAGAAAACGTTTTGCAAAATTTCCTTCTGATTTATATATAAGTCGTTTTATTTCGTTATAGAAACAAATTTGAAATGAAAAATGAAATAGGCTTTAGTTAAAAAACGTGCTGAAATCAAAATAGGTTTTACAACATATATTATACGTGTATGGCAAATGTATTAAAATTATTTTAACATTGATTTTCACCTTATATTATATATTATAAACATCCGCGAAATATTTCTTCTTGAATATTTTAGAAAAATCATCTATAGTATTTTTAAAATTTAAATGACATCAAAAACTTTAAAAAGGATTAATATATTTTCTTATACAAGATCTTTTTGTAGTTGTTTTCCTGCAATAACTTTTTATTAACTTATATCTTTGGCAGAAGAGATAAAATAAACTTACAATACATACCTTTTCGTTATTTGAATTGAATAGCAAATCCAGAAAAAAAAAATCGTATATAAACTAATATTATAGCATTTCAAAACCCAATTTTTTTATTAGAATTCGCCTAGTGTTCGTGAATTAGAATTTTGTCTGTAAAAGTTTCTAATGTTTTTAAAATAAAATAGTGATTTAAGTATCATTTTTATTTATTCTCCATATTTTTTAACCTTCGCAACTTTATAAGCTATCATTAATAATAATAATAATACCACTGAAATTTACAAGTACTTATAAATAAAATTTAATAAAAAAATCAATATATGAAAGAAATATTATTACAACAATATTTGCATCAATAAATCTTCATTGGCATTGTACGTATATGATCTATTTAGTACTTATATATGATGTACATCATTAATTCATGCATTCATTGAAAAATATATGAGTTATGGTTTGAATGTAATAATAGAATTATAAATAAACAAAATGTAAATAAACTTTTTCGGAATAGAAATTTATTATTAATCCAACTGAAATAATCATCTATACTTATAATAAAGCTCAATGTGTGTGTGTGTGTGTGTGTTGGCGCTCTACAGGCCAGACCGTTTGACATACAGCTACCAAATTTGGTACATGTATACCTTGGAGGTTGGGAATGTGCACCTGGAGTTCCTTTTTTCGAATTTTTAATTAGAATTTTAATTATTAATTAAAAACTAACTTTCCCGCCAAAAAAATCTTCCATTTTCCCCACCGCCAACTTTTCCGCCAAAAAAATCTTCCATTTTCCCCACCGCCAAACGAGAAAGGCTTCACTTTTTTTTTCTCCCAACAGTAATGAGGCTAGGGTTAAAATTTTTCGGCGGATTATTACAATCGGTTCTGTTTATTTTCTTAATGTTTGATGCATTTAAAATTAAACATTGTTAATGAATCGATCTTTCAGATTCATTCTGAAGTACTTTTGAATTAAAATAAAACAGAATAAAGGAAATCAAAAATTTCTAATCCGCATAGCGTTACCCCAACTGGCGTAGAAAAAATAACGTATTTGCGTTACGTAACCGGCGAAAAAAATTCACGCATGCGCATTCTGTTCTGATTGTTGCCATGACAACGTTATCAATGGAGGATTTAAATTATTTTTGGGTTAGTTGCATGCTTTTGTAAGTAAATTGTATTTATGTTATTTATATATTTTTTGTATATGCTTATAGTTTTAAGTACATCGTTTTTTAAGTAGTTTTTTTAAAACCTGTTTTCAACTGTTTATTTTAAACGATTCGTTTTATTTTCTTAGTGTTTGATGCATTTAAATTTAAACATTGTTAATGAATCGATCTGCTCATAATGAATCTAAGAAAATTTTGTTGACCAACTCTTGAGATATTACATAAATTAAAAAAGATATTCTTTAGTGCCCATAAAGTTTAAACGCTGAGTGACTCTATTTTCAGTAATCAGATTATAAAAAAATGCTTTTTTTCAGTAAAAAATATTATTATATTAATTGAAGATTAATTCTTTCCACTTTAATTTAAAGCATAAATTCTACGGGTGCTAACAGAAAATGAGAGAGATACATATTACGTTATGACTGAAGGCCTTTATAATATTATGAATGAATTATATGATAATCAAAACTTGAAGTTTTAAAATATTTTGATGAAGAAGCTATTAAAGTAGAAATTGCATAAAATATTTAATTATTAAAATTTTAACGAACATTAAGATTGGCGAGCCGGCTGGTCGCCAAAGGCGGCTAGTATTTTATAAAATGAAGAAACTGTGCGTGAATATGCAAAAGATGGTATTCTGAAAATATACAAAAACATTGTTTATAAATATATATAATGAAAACTTAATTTTAAACTTTTATTATTGAATTCTAAATTTTTATGTATATCTGAACCAAAACTTAAATTAAATAAGCATCAATTAATAATTTTTAGTTCTCTTTTTAATTGTTTTTTTAATGAAGTCAACTTCACTTCTTTTAAAGACATTGCCTTTACAAAAACATTTTTGGGAATCAATTCTTAAGATGAATTAAGGCATATGCCAAATTCACCTTTTGATTACAATTGCAAATACGACTACTTGACCACATTTTCAACGAAGCCTGACATATATCAAATACAGGTGTCCGAGTAACATCAGTTTGTGAATGGACAGACTAAAGCGCCATCTAGTGAAATCCCCAAGGTGCCATAATTTTTTCGGAACGAGAAAGTAAATCACGTGAAGGGAATTTGGGGGGAGAGGTGGCAACAATGGGGAATGACGTAACGAGCCGCAGTTACGTGAAGATAAAGTCGATTAAACGTAATTTATTAACGTATGACTCAATAAAGAAACAAGCCTCTTCTATTGTGGAATGGCTCACTTTTCAGTTAAATAAAAATGTCTTGCAATTTAGAAAGATAAAATGTTATTTGGTATCTTTTGCCTCAGATTTAATAGATAAGTGACATAGATGCATTGAGATATAAAGTAATAGAGTTAGCTCTAGTCTTAAGGAATGCCATACTCACATTATCTTTGATGTCTTATACGGAGTGTTTTTTTTTTCTTGCTTACTTTTTATCTTATTTTAAAAAATAAAACCAAATAAAAGCTTAAGTGCAAAGAAAATATGAAGTTCGTTATAGGGTAACTATCCATGGACTTCAAAACAGATAATCGCTTGTTTAAGGGAACTGAGACGTTCATGGGAACGAAAATCATAGAAATTTGAGCTGTAAGTAAAAGCTCCCCCCCCCCCAGCTAAATCTTTTACATGATGAAAATTAGTTTTCTTCACTATAAAACTGCATAAAATATTTATTTCACCAGGTATTTGTTATCTTATTGAAAATCGAATATGTATTGTGATCGTGTTCTTGACCGTAAATCTGTACGCTCAGTAAAAAGAATTCTGAATAAAATCACTCCAAATAATCAACAAAATATGTGAACTTAAGTTTAATAATTACAGTGAGCTTATTTTCATTTTATTACTCGTAGAATAAAAATTTGAAAAAATACTGAATATCATGTAACTTGAACATCTAAAAAAATTCAAAAGGAAAAACAATAAATAATAAAAGAAAAATATGGCACTTTTTATTATAAAAAATTATTTTCGTTATTATTTTGTATTATTTTTCTTAAAAATATACTCCTATGTAGAAAAGGCTAAAAATGAATTTAGCTAATTAAAAACATTATAATAATTTTAATTTTTGCAAATAATCTTGTATAAGATTTATTTCATAGTAATTGAAAGAATTTTATCTATGCCTATTGAAAAATGAAGAAAAAAAAGTTTAGAAGGCGGTGAAAATTGTATCTTTTTATCGTCAGGATTTCTATTAATTACATGTTTAAAAATTTAGTTTATGAATTTTGTGATTATTTTTAGTTTTTGAATTTGTGTTTATACACATTATATATATGTGTGTGTTTACATTTTACACTGAAAAAATTACTGTTCTATATTTTATAAAATTAAAATTGAAAAACAATTTTTTTAAAAGTACAAACCATCCGAGGTCCATTAAATATCCATGTTGGATCGCCTGATGTACGTTAATTTGTATGATAAAAACGTTATTATGACCTAATAGCGTTTTTTCATTCACGTCATATAAGCGTAGTTTATAATTCATATATCGTTTCCAATAGCTAGTTTTTACTTCTTGGTGGGCTTACAAAACAAATTGCCCAACTCATAAAAATTATAGAGAGTATTTCTTGAAATACAATGCTGTTGAGTATGTCGTTTGGTTTTGAAATTATCTTTAAAATTATATATGAATTGCGGAAAAGAAATTCTAGTTGAAAAAAATTTACAATTTTTATTTAGTTTAGCTTTTTTCTCATTTGCTGGTAACTGACATTATGTTTCAGCGATAAATTGTATAACAATCAAATGTTCATTAAGTACCCTTTTGCTTTCTATTTACATTAAAATTCTGAATACGAATAATGAAAAGTCGTTCATAAAAAAATTTTCTTGTCTTCACTGCAGTTAGGTGGCTTTTTGTGTATATGTCTCGAATATTCATTCACACAAAATAAAGGAATTAATGACATATTTACTCCAACGGTATCATTTCATGATGTCAACGTAATGTAGTCAAGCTGGTTACATTATTTATTTACTGCAACTTAGTCAAATTCGACGTTGTACCATTTCAGCACAATCAATCAATCCTCTAACAAGATTTGCATTGGATTCCATGATTAATTTAGCATACCCCATTTTACGCGTATCATATAACAATAAATTTATGCTATTTATTCATGTACAGTTTTCTTATTTTAATGCATCATAACAAAATAAAAGAACAAATCGGAAAATTGTTCTTACTGAAAACCAAAAACTCGACGTTCGTCCTCCTAATTCGTTTCAGTTATTTTCTTCAATAAAAATACGTTATGTACTTCAACGAACTAAATATTATTCCACAGCGGACTATTCGTATTCAAGAAGAATAAAAGGAATACAATATGGTATCCTAAAGTTAGAACAAAGAAACTTGATTTCTTTGTTCTTTTCCCGCTCTTTTTGCTTCCGGCCGAGACGTGCAGAATTTATACAATGAAGAGCAGCGGCTCTCGGACAGCAGTAAATCGCGCCTAATTTGATTTAATTAGGGGTCGTTAACAAGCTCTAATTTCGTTGTGAACCTAATTAGGCGTATGGGTTCTAATGGAAAAGGTCCACTTGAAAGGAATTGGATTTCCCAGTCGGAGAATCGGAATACATCATTGTTTCTCAAGTAGGGAAGGAATTCATATTCAATTAATTCCATCAATGGGGAATTTTCGTTTTCTATTCTTCTTGGAAAAATATTTTCTTCCATTTTGAGAGTTATGTTTTCGTTTCCGAAGGGCAAAATTAATACTTTCAGAGAATGAATGCAAATTTGAAAAAAGTTCGTTTTAAATAGTGGTGTCCACAAAGGTGTGAAATAAAGGGTTGTTTTAAATGGGTACTTGAAGCTCAATGTTTTTCATTGTTTTTCTGAAAACTATTTGAAAAATCTGTTCATTCGTTCAAGAAATAAAAATACAAAAGATGGAGACTTCTGAAAAATAAGATAAAATTTATAATATTTTATTTCAAACTATATGCGAGGAAAATCAAATAATCCTATCCATTGATGCTGATTCTGAATTTATTTTCTCTATTAAAATATTATATGGTTATGAAATGAAAATAATGGCTCTAAAATGCTTTAATTTCTATTGAAAGGAAAAATAAAATAAGCCCATTCTTATTAAATACGTTAAGATTTCGATTAAATTTTATTTTAATGCAGAAAAAATTCTGCTAAATAATTTTAATTATTTCTTACCAATTTCTCTTAGAGGTTCATGATTGTAGAGAAATTAAAACTCAATTTTCTCAGAATTTTTTAGAATAATATAATTGAAAACTTCTTTATTTTAATTATTTAGCTTAAAATATTGCTTGAAATTAGAAAAAAGAAAAAGAAAAACATTATAACATTTCAATTAAAAATCTTTAATTCTCTTTCAATTCATAACAAAGATTCAATATAATTTTTAAATTGCAATGTTCGCCTCTTTATGTTTTGTATGCTGAATCTAAGGGACACAAATCTTTATATAAACAGTAAATAATGTATTTTTTAATTTAAAAAATTAATTAAAATAGTATATATTTAAAAATTTCATGGTAGGATACATACAATCCAGCTTCAAAATTAATATGATACATCAAATAATATGTTTTATTTCATTATAAATAATTTATTCGCTTATAATAAATTTTAAGAAAAGAAACATTATACCTCTATACTATACCGTTATGAAAGACAAAATTCATTCCACCCCATAATTAGCCAACCTTAATCGCAGCAGTATCAACAACTAAATAAAGCGATTCAACTTCCTTAAATATTTATTTTCACTTATTTATTATATGCATTTATCATTGGTTCACAACATTACTAACAAAATGAAAAACTTTAAATAAAGTATAGTATTTTATGACTATGAGTAAGTTCAACTTTTCGAGGTGAATTAAATTACATCCCACAATGCATAAAAAGTAAGCAACAGGTGGTATAATTTTTAACCCACCTACTCTAAAAAATTAAACTGAAATGAAAAAGAATTGCATTCGTGAGCGGTATATTCAGTAGGAAATAGCAATTTGTATTTAAAAGCAATAAAGCTATTTTGCAACAGTAATATTGAAAATAGTTATAAATAAAACATAATTGACACGTAGTTAAATTGCTGTTTTTCATAGATTAGTTTTCATAACTTTGATTTTTCTTGTGTACTTATTATCAATAAAATCTACAATAGAATATTTTATAGAATGAAATTTCTATTTTAAAAGTCGCCTTCTGTTAGCAAGTATTCTTTGAATTTAGGATACAAATTAGTCAATTTATTTTTATTATTATTATTATTTTCGTTGTCCTCTTTGCTTTAACCGTTTTAGATACCTCAAGACCTACATTTTTGAAAAGCTTTTGACCACTATGTAAGTACACAAAAGCATCTTAATAAACCCAGGGTGAAGTAGCTAATAAAAAAATTAACAGTGCATTCAACCCCTCATAAACACCCTTTATGAATCTCCGCCTACGGGCTTTCGTACCCTTATTATCAGAGTACACACAAAAGTAGGCCACCTAAGCTAGCTTGTTGCATTTGATAACCACCAGGCAATATGAAGATTACCCTTAAACGTCTGGAGGTGGGGATATCATTGAGTTCCAATAACAGGTTCCGCAGCAAATTATTATAACAGAAGAAAATTCTTCGTGCGCTTTTGGGGTCTTGTCCAACCGATACGCGTGTTGCATTCATATTCACCTTAAAACCGGTCCCCGCCGGCTTAAAAAGAAAGGCTAGAAATTGGATAATATCCATTATTTATGATCCCAGTGGTGGTTAAATTATAGCCCAAGAACCCGAAGGCTAAGTAACAAAATATGGAAATGAAGTTCTTTCTTGAAGCTTGCGTGGCCAGTGATCATTCCTATTATTACAAGTAAAACGTTAAGACTTTACACAAGAAAAATGAAAAAACCCCTCCGCGTACCGGGTTGAAATAGTGTTAAATAGCGCAAACAAGACCGTGTTGAGAATACCTGATTATATATATATACGTATATAAAGCACGAGTCAATATATTTTTTTGTGTCCGTCACATAATGGAAAGAGAACACACACACAAGAAAAAAGAGGCTTGCCCGCCCCCCTTTCCTTGTCTCAGATTATTGTGTGAGTTGTCTGTCATTTACTAAGCCTAATCCTGGTGTTTATGATACCAAATAGGTACTAATGATTTTCGCTTGAGAAAATGGCGTACTTTCGGAAATGAGTAATGGCCAGATTTTCAGGAGGTTCAACCCTGGTCTTATTGGCACCTGGCTTTTATTGTTTTTCCATCTGCTGCTTCCATAACGTGGCGAATGGTTTTCACAGTAGGTTTTTCTTTCTGGTGGAGACTAGAAAATTGTAAAGAATGTTTCTTTGTCAGAGAAAGAAAGAAGCATACAAGTCATAACTTAAAAATTATCTGAGGTGCCCTTTTCTTTTAAGTCACGCTTTTGCATATCTTTGACCTTACTTGCTCGAAAAGGGGAAGAGAAATCTTTGGCTAATCCCCAAATATATACCCTGTAAGAAAATACTTCATTCCCGATTTCCATTTTGCTTCAAATTGTGCAATGAAGTTATGAGCCTTTGAAGGAATTTCTATTGGGGTGAATGCAATAGTAATGTTTTCCTTTTAAAATAAAAGGAGGGTAACTTTCCCGAAGATTATAGGATTACTTGGGCCTGGTTTTCTTTAAGAAGCTTGGTCATGAATAAATATTCTGTTTCAAACATGCATGCGAATTTATTAGCTTTGCATGCTTGTTTAAGGATCACCCAAGCAAATTTTCTTTATGAGTAAAAAGAAAAAGAATTTTATCTTCTTTTAGACTTTTAAACTTAATGAGTTCCAAAGGGAGTGACAAATGTATACGTTAAGAATGAGGAATTCCTCTGCATTTAATGACTGATGGATTCTTTCTTATGAGATTGAAATTTACAGAAACGTGAAGTATTACGCTTTTTTTTTTTTTTAAATAAAACATAATTTAAACATTAGTAAGACATGACTTCAAAGAGCAAAAATTTTAGATTTTGTTTTTATTTCATTAATTTGTAAGAAAATTTTTAAAAAATGAAGTATATGCTTTATGATTTGACTTCCCAGGAATAGATTTCAATTCATTTTTGGTACACTGTAATTAATTTTACGAATCATATTATTACAAATTTAATTAAGATTTGATTGTCTATAATAATTTTTAATTCCTTGTTGTTCAGGTCATAAGTAATTAAGTAACAGTGTCAATGATTCTCTTCCAAAATAATTTGTCATATTTTTCCTTGCTTCCTTAAACATCTTTAGAAATTAATAAAATTAATTATTTTAAAGAAAAAATAAGATACTTAACTTTAAAAAAGTGAACTCTAGAACCCAATTTACAAATTTGAAATCTACTGTTCATTGAGCATTCAGTAAGTTACTATTCTGATTTTTCGTTTCTTTATTTTCTCTCTCCGTTTTTGTTCGCTTATTTGTTTCTTTTTTTTTGGGGGGGGGGGGTATTTCATATTATAGATTGTAATAAAAACACGCTGAATTTATCTGGACTAAATTCATTATTGACTGTATAAATTGATAAATAAGGCGGTGTTAAAGAAGAAAAAAAAAAGAAAGAAAAAAGGGTGAAGTTTGAATTCGGAATCTCTGGATTATTGATCTCTATCAAATGCATGTGTTCTGAGTGTATCATAGAAGCATATGACAACGTTATAAAAAAATATCTTACCGGTAAAGCAATATTCGGAATAAAACTTCAACGTTTCTAGCAAATTTATATAATTTTTTAATTAAAAATCATTCTTTTTCGGTCACAATGTCTGATTATTTTCAAATTTTCACGCGTATTCTCAAATTAACTGCTTCGAACTGAATTAGTATATATTTTAGTCATTTGCTGGTAGCAAAATTAAAATGTAAATTAAATAATATATTTAAAGCCATACTCAGTGGGAAATAACATTCTTCCCTTCTGATCGGTTCGGGGTCAGGTTATAAGGTATACTTACATTCAACTTTTAATAAAAATTTATTTTATATAAAATTTTAAGCTTACTCAGAAATGGTTAAGTATTTCAGAAAAAGGATAATATACTCAAGTATATAGCAAGGCATCTAGTTATTTTTCCCCAGTTAATACAAAGAAACGTTGCTTTATATTGTGCCAGGACAGAAAACACTTACATAAAAAGGGAAAGGAAAAAAAAAAAAAAAAACCGTATAGCCTTTGCAAAATTAGAATATCCCGAATGCCTTCACGTTTGCATGATTACTTAGGAAATGAGGTATTTTGTGGATTTCTTCGCAAGATGCCGCAAAACAAACGGATTGGAAAACTTTATTACCAATCATTGAAGGGAGCATTAAGTTACTAGCTCCTTGCTCATTTATCAGCTCTTTGGTTATGAAGGTTAATGCCCAAAAGCCTCCTTCAATAAAGAGCCGAAATGGAGCCACCGAAGAACACTGGAACAAGTCATTTTTTGAAAGTTGGTCTTCTGGTTGTTTACATAAAACTGTTTATATGTTAGCTGGCTTGTTTAGTATAAAGTAATCGGCATATTCCTTTGTTTGTTTGTTGATATTCAGGGGGAACTGCATTGAAAAATTTAAAATTGTTCTTGCTAGGGTTCTGCGTCTTTATTCTACATAAAGAATCAATGTTATCTTAGTACGATTGCCTTATTTTCAGAACGCATTTATTTTCTGTGAGTAATACAAATAAATATATTTTCTAAATATCAATATTATTTCTAAGACATTTCACTGCAATCTTCATGATTTATATTTATGTAAAAAAAAAATTCTTTTTTAAGAATTATATAAGGTATTTTGTTTTTTTATTTATACTTTCATACAATTACATATTTATGATGTAAAAACAGTGCATTTAAAAACAATATTTATATTTTTATCAAAATAAGCGTAATATAAAAATTTGAGATAAATAGCAAAATAAATTTATATAAAAGTGGGTGCATATGTTGAAATAAAGTGTATGACTTAAATCGACTGTCCTGCATTTTAAACATTTTATGCATATAGAATTTTCATATAAATTTTTTATTGACGAAAAAAAAATTATTATATTCTTTTAGTGTTGTGTGGAATGGAAGCTGTACCAATTAAGTTTATTAGACCTTTGCGTTTTGGGATTTTTATATTATCTTAGTTTTTCTCCTCAGAAAATTTGATAAATTATGATATAATTTGAAAAGCAGCTTTAATATAAAACTGGGAGTTTGTTTGTTTGTTTTTCTCAAAGCAGTCCATATAAAAACCACAGCAAGTTTTCACTTTGTGCATTTCACACTAAACTTAAGTCGAGAATAAAAGCAGGGGTCATATCGAGTTTATACACCAGCTACCGTGTTCTATTAGCTCATATCCAGCGCCAAACGTATTCAGCCCACTGTTCCTGGACATAAGAACCGTCATAACAGGCTCCTTTTACACCTAACTTTATCGCCAGACATCGTAAACTGCTCGTCATTTACGACGCCAACAAAATATATATCGGCACTGCCTTATATAAACCCTTGCAACTTTTCACATATTGTGTGGGGGAGCGATCCATTCCCACCCCCACCTTTGTTTCTTCTTCCCAGAGCGAAGTTAATCTTCGCAGGTTAGCACATCATAGAGTCCTTAAGGCACTTAGGGTCTGTGTTGATTGAAACTGGGTCTGCCTTTTATGAGCCTGGGGGCTAGATAAAGGGTTAATTTTCTAACTGCCTTCAAACTTGTATCTGGGTGGGTGAGTTTTGATCATATTCATTTTATGTTGGAAGGAAGAAGGGCTTAAAGGAGCGTTTCGTGTGGTTTACCTTGGTTTGGAGAGCGTAACTAATAGCGGTTGAAGTTGTCAGGCTTTTAGATTTAAAGAGTGCATTTTATGGAGCAGAGCAGTGATAATGAAATTTATATTTGTTGTTTCTCGAGCATTTTATATTTAATTATTGGAAACAGTGTTATTTAAGACTCCGATAATCGAAAAATATTCGTTATACTTGGTTAATCTAAATGAAATTACGGAAGAGTGCTGCATTGACTTTTAGAAGATTTATTGACTGGATGATTGCATTGCATGATAATATTATTTTAGTATAAGTATTTGCGAAATACTTATCAAATGTGATTGGTTGGAAAGTGATTTTGATCTATAAACATCTGCATTATCATTAGTTTTATTTGGGAGCATTCATTTGAAACATAAGCGCATTTCATAATGCCAGTGATAAAACAGTATCTTAAAAAAAGCATGACTTTTTACTATTATTTGGTGGACATACAAATGTTTGTTTGGGAATAAAAATATCATTCCTTATTAAAGTTTTTATTTTTCAAAACTTATGAAATAGACTGAGTCATAAAAGACAATTAGTCCCCCATCATACCTTCCTTCCTTTCGTTTAGTGCTTACCCTCCTTTTAGTTTCATTTAAAAGGGAACTTTCAGAACAAAAAATTTTTTTAGAATAAATAGTTTATTTATTATTTATGTGCATTCACAGAGACTTGTTACCCACCAGCTTACTTCAAGCATTTCATAATGTTACTTCAAACACTTAAGAAATACTTTATGTAACAAAATGTAATTTTTGAGATATTATTTGAACTGTCATTATAAATAATACTTTGAAAAATATTTTCTGCAAAAAAATAATATTTCTGCATACTAAAAGGCATTCATATCTAGTATGTGTAATGATAATATTGTTTTCTATAATGTTATAACCATCAATATTAAAATTATTATTATTTTATTCTTTAATATAATACTTTCAAAAATATTTTCTACTAAAAAATATTTTTTTTTCTTTCAAAAATATTTTCTACTTTCAAAAATATTTCTGAGTATTGAAAAAACATTCATTTCTAGTATGTGTAATGATAATACTATTTTCTGTAATATTATGTACATCAGTATTAAAATTATTATTATCTTGTTCCTTGATAACCCAAATTATGAAGAGCACGGCGATTTTGTAACAATTTTCAAACCATATCTTTTGTATACGATTATTTTCTCTTCTTTTCGTACCCCCTTTTTTTATCAGCTGACTTTTTTTAAATTGACGTAGCACGTGAGGGAAAAACATGACTTGAAATCACGTTGTGAATAATCTGGTTATTTGTTGCGTGATCAAACAATTTAATATTTATCTCATCTATGTATATAAATTCACATTTGTGTGACCGACTAAAAAAATGTTGGACTTTTCAGTTCGCCTTCTGATTCTATTATCTTTTGGTTGTGAATCATGCCATAAAGGAATAGATTTTTACTGAACCAGTTAAATATTAAAATATATACCACTACTATCACCATTCTATTTTGTAGCTATAATTATCCTTATAATTCTATTAAACTCTTACCTTTCGATGTTCAACTAAACTGTTGAAACGTCTCAGATTAACGTGAACTGTCTTCTATGTATTTAATGCTTCATGCACATGATTACTTACTAGTTTAAAGAAAAAATAAAAGTTAATTTGTATATGCGCTTAGTAGACCATGAAATTCTTTCGCATGACTGGATGGTTAAATGTCTGGTTATTATTTTTTCTTTTGATGATTTTAATTGTCATCATTCTTCAAAGCTAAGAACTTTCTCATTATTATTAATATATTTTTATTCTACTTATTATTATTTTGATTAGACTATTGTTCTGACATTGTTAAAATCGCCTTTTTTTAATATCAATAATAGAATAAAGTGTTTAGTATTAAGTATTTAAAATCATTCTATTTTATTAAATATGGCCTCGAAATTTTGATGGAACTCCACATTTGAGACCAATTTCAGTCCACAAAGTTCATTTTTAGAAATATCTGCTTGTCTTTTGGTTTGTTTATCAACCAATAATTCAAAACAGTCCGAGCAGGGCAGGTTAAAGATCTTATACTGTCTAAACACTAAAGTTTCAGATTTATTTCAAATTATAGATTATTATAGATTACATTAAATCGGTCAATCTCTCTGTCTATCTGTATATTCAAGCGTATTTGAGCACTGCATCATAAAAACGTATCAAGCTATATAAATTAATTTTAATTCATGATTTTTATATCTATATTGTAGATTATAGATTAAATGTGTATGTAAATTTCTCAATGTGTTGAGTGTGGACATATTATGAAATTAAATCATAATATGTCTGCTTTTTTATTTATTTATTTTTGTTTGTCCACATCTGTTAATCATAAACATTATAAGCAATAAAATTAAAATTTGGTAGATGCTTTAGCTACTAAAATTGTAGATATATTTGGAAGTAGTCCGTTAATGAGAAGAGTCCAAACCTTTACTTGATTCTTTTCTTTATACTATGAAACTAGACACTGGCTACTTCGCTATTGCGCAAATATCCTAAAAAACTAAAACTGAGAACTCTCCTTTTTATTAAAAATAGTCTAGTTTTATTTTCGCCATTGAATCATATTCCCACTAATATCTAATAATTTTCAAAACTTACCTGAAAAAGTGAAAGTGTTAGAAACTTTATGAATTATTTCCTTCAAAAATTTACGAAACTAATATGTGTCCATAAGATTATTTTTAACTCGTGAAATCTAAGGCAAATGGACTTGAAAGGAAGAAAATATATTCGATAATATGAAAAAAATAAATAAACGCCACTGATGAATCGAAATCATAACTGTCAATTACTGTAAAGGGCTTCAAATTTTAATAAAAACCCATTTCCACGCCCAATCTGTTTCTAATTCTGGCCCGTTTTGTGCTGAACTTCACGGGTGCCAGAGAAATGCACCTCAATCTAGCTGCCATCGCTTTCGTTATTGTTTTATTCGCCATTCAAGGGTAAGGAAGAGAAATAATAATAATAAAATTGCTCAGTTTACTTTTATTTCGGTATGAACGGCATTTACGATCGTATCGTTTGGTATTAAAAGGAAGAAAAGGGGCCTCTCTTCTTGGTAGAAAGGGTCAATAAAAGGACTCTTTAGACAGTTCTCAACCGCTATCTATCTATCTAAAACGCTTCATTTCGGTTGAGGCAATGGGCTATATATATAAAGGGGGGACTTTTTAGCGGCATTCATGCGTCACATTTATCCGACCATTTAAATCGGCAATTGCGGTGTAGAAATGCTTTCGTTCTCATCCTTTTCTCCGCTGCCGTAACGATCACATTTCGAGCTCTACAAGTAGGCTTTTAGCCAGTTTTATCACAGAACGGCTTCGCTTGCTGCCTTCAAGAAGTCGCTACTGCTGCAGTTGTTTTTGCCTTCGTGCTTTCCTTGGGTGCATTTTATGAGTTTTGGGTCTGGTGCGTCACATTTCATGAATTTGCAACGCAGTATGTGGTACTTTAAATAGAGAGGAAGACAGCATATTTTAAGCTATGTTTAATCGTTTTTATTTTGTGTTAATTTTCTGAATAATTTTAGCTATAAAATTCTTAAACAGAAATTCTCAATGTTAGGAAACTAATTTTCATTATGTAACGTACCAAGAAACACTCTGTTAGCTCATTTGCACGAAATAACTTTAATTAGAGATTCTTCTAGAAATACTTTCGTATTGTTCATGTGACTTTGTCTGATAAATATGAAATATTCTCCAAAGAAAGACATTTTAAATCGAATGGTATATCCATTAAATTAATAATATATCATTTTCAAATCTATGCATTAGAGACATTGTTCAAAATAGTTATAATATTAAACAAATTTATCGTTCTTTAAAAATTTCGATTTCCCAAAATTAGAATTATGAAACTTGTACTCATTCTTAATCAAGAAAATAAAGGCACCAAACAAAGTTATTAAATATGAAATCTAGATTTTATAAACAAGATATTTGCAATTCCACATATGTTGTTGTTATTTAGAATAATTTCATTAAAATTTATTTCAGATTTCAGTCTATAGAATATCTCTCAAGGAAATATAGATGATTATCAATTCACAAACTATTGCAATACAGAACTCCCATATCTTCATCACCATCTTATAGAACTTATTAAATGTCCTTTTAGCATCAAATTTTTCAATGAAATACGAAATGAACTCATTTTTTTCAAGTACAAAAATGATTTTCGAAATGATTTGGCAAATAATTTTACTCCCGATCTTGCTACATTGCAGATGACAAATATTTTTGTAGTAATTGCATATAGTTTAGGATTTAATGACAGTAGGATATGTAACAGACAATTAAAAAAAATTCAAGTTTACATTCGAAGAATATCACTTTCTTGAATTAAAGAAAGAATTATAAATTTGCATATTTTATTTTCTCTTTATTACAATAAAGATACTTCAATCCAATGCAAACAGAACTGCAATTAATAAAATGTCACCATTTATTTTAATTTTAGTCTTACTGAACAATATAATATTTTGTAATATAATAATAATATCAATTCAAATTAATAATCGACACAATCTGTAAACTAAAAGTCATTATATTTCATTCTTTTAACTTCTATATATCTAAAGGACTATTTCTATATAGAATAAAGAGACTATCCGCAAACAATTTTCTAACCCATTTCCGCCTTGGAATTGTCCAGCATCAAAATCGGCTTTTTACCTCCCTTTCCTGAAAGACCACGGAATTTATATCTTTATATACACCAAACAAAATCGAATGGGTATATAAATTTGGTTCCGTTCTTTCTCCTCAAGTCCTCTGGGCGGATAACGGTTCGACGAATTTCAGTTGGGCCGCTGTGAAATACTTCCCCAAAAATGGGATATTCCGCTTGCTTATTTTTTTCCATGCACAGCCCTAATGCCAAGAGGGGAAAATAAAAGAAAGGATGTGTTTTCAGGACATGAGAAAAGCGTTACAGTTAGGACCTTTATTTATTATCCCCCTTCCCCCCCCTTTTTCCCCTTTGTTTTGTTTTGCTCATGCATAGGAAGAATAAAAGTTTCTTTCTAAAACAAAAAATTGTGTGTATAAGTGCAAGAGAAAGGGAAATGAATCCCTGACGACATCAGTTTTGAGTTTGATTTGTAAAAAAAAAAAAGAAGAAAAAAAAATCTAAGCAGCTGTTTTGTTTGCATTTCATTAACTTTTAAAGCGAAAACTCTCGTGGGATGAGTAACTTATCTTTGTTCTTACGTAAGCAAGAAAAGTACGTTTGTTTTTTGAAGGAAAAAAATAGAGATTTCTTACTGAAACTCAAAAAAAAAAAGAAAAAAAAAAGTGCATTTTCATGTTATCTTAGAAGTGAAAACGTTGGAGAATATTCAACTCTGTTTTGCACAAACAATCTTTGTGCAATTGTCTTAGAAAACTTTTATACAGCATTCTTTGGGACTAAACTAAAACAAACTGCAAACATTTGAGTCGTTTTATTGTAAAAGTAACCCAACTATATCATAGACTCTCAATAAGATAACGATACATGATCAATTAGTTATACATCTTTTTGAAAATAGCTATTCCCTGAAAAGCAACTGAAAGTTTAAAATAACAGTCGAATATTCAAATACAATAAAAAAAATTATATTATTCTCCTTCTGTATGAAAGGATTTGACTAAACCTAACTATAAAAATTGTCTGCCTTTTTCCAATACAGGAAATTGAATCTTATCATAGGTTACTTATAAGACTATAGTTGTTTGTTTGTTTGTTTTTGAAATTTATTAAAGAAGAACTATTTTTAACTCATTAAAATTTTACAAATATATTTTAATCACTTTTAAATGTAGTAATAAAAAATTGGAAATTTTAATTTAAAATACGAGGCTAAATGCATTATAAAAAGCCATGAAAACTGTTCCCTTTGGAATTCCCTAATGGAATAGAAAGATTGTGCGAGTTGTATTCTAAGGAAATGTAATAACTCTCCGACTATTTTTTATTATTATTACTCTTCATAAAACAAAAGAGACGATTTGACAGAAAAAACGCTTCCCATCAATGGAAAACATCAGACTTTAATAAATAGGTTTCTGCTTTTGAAACGTAGGTCTACAGAATTTTACCCTGGGGGTTCAACTCTTCGTTTTGACCGGAAAGAACTATTGGAAAGCAATCACAGCTTTTATTTCTATCGAAACTCGGATTTATGTATTGGAACCTCTACGGACACGCGCTTGTACTCTTAGTGCTTTTTATGGGACAGATTTATGAGTATGGAAGGGCTTACGTGAAATTATCGGATGCTCTGTGCCCTAGATAAGAGATCCTCCTGGGTGCTGTATTTCACCTATACTTACCTGTGGCCGCGTGCACCAGAAGCAACATGTAGTGCGAATGGGTGACTAGAGATTCGTAACCTTTTACTATTTCGAAAAGGGAACAATTTCTGACACTTCTCACTCAGTTTTTCTCAAAAAAAAAAGTTTGAAGGTGGGAATACACAATGCCGAAATATGAAGGGATAATCAACAGCGGATTAGATCTTATAATGCAAAGAACAACAGTAAAAGTACGTTACTCATGTTTTCCTGCTGGAATAACGCTTAAATAATCTATGAATTCTCTCTATATCTCTCTGTATATATCCTTTTTTTAAAATATAAGCAACATGGAGAAGATTAACACACTAGACCAACTATGGAATTAAATAAGATCCTATCAGTCAATAATCGTGAATTTTAATTTTAAACGTCTTTTGTCTCAGCTCAAAATATTGATTTTTTTTTTTTTTTGTATATTAACTACAAAATATAAACGAAATGCAACTATTGCTACTTTTATTGGTCTGTACTGCCATAATTACGTTATAGATATTAGCAGTCTTCGAACTATACTATCTTATAAATTATCAACTTCGTTAAAGAATGGCTTATTTAATAAATAATATACGTTCTTTTTCTGTATCTTTCAGTGAAATTGAAATAAAATGTTGATCAATTATTGCTATATTACATTTGAATCATAATCAAAGCTACACCAAAATATTTGTGTCCTAAGCAATAAGAATAGTTGCCTTCATGCGTTTAGATTACCATTATAGCCATCCGTGCCCAGATAGGATCAATTTTCATTTCTCACTGGAATTTTGAGTCAGCTCTTTGGCTATGCTTTCCTTCAATCAGAGCAACTAAACTTTAGACACAAATAATTTGTAACAAGTTCATTGTCAGCTTGCATTATTTTAAACGAGCTATCGCTATTTTAAATTATGTAGTAGCTAAAAAAAACATTCAGTTAATTTACTTGCTACTTACTGTTAACTTACTTGTTAAATTACATTACTAACAAAATGAGTTAACAGAAAAACTCATATTTATTACTTTATGACAGAAATTAAATCCTTTTAGTTCATTAAGAATTCTGAACGTAAATCATGAAATTTCATTTAGATGCAGTTACTGAATTAATTTCAAATTACCCATTTTGAAATATAGTAATTTTTGCAAAATATAATCTAAAAAAATTCTGATGTTACATATTTCCAAATTAATTAAAATTTTATAATTTGTCTGTTGTATAGTGTATTCCAGTTGTTTCAATTTTCAGTTACAAATTATCATAGGGAATATATTTTTCAAAAAAGAATTTCATTAAAAAACACTATAAAATTATAATTGGTTTTCGATTTCATAAATGCAGTTAATTGTTGTACCTAGATTTGTAAAATTACTTTCATGAATAATATGACTAAACGATAATCTTCTATAAACAATACAGTTAATAGTTTTTAATATGAAAATCATTCCCCAGTTCTGCCGTATGCACTGCTCATTTGTTTAGTCATATCAAAGGCAATAATAGATGATGCCATTTTAATATAATAATATTGTAACAAGCAATGCGATTTTAACAAAAGCGAGTTAATCAAAATAGCATTTTCGAACTCATTGTTTGACTTGTTCATTTATTTTTATAAATTTTTTCTACAATTCTAATTATAAGAAATATTGTAAGCTTTAGTTTTTTGTTTTTTTTTTATGTCGAGAGAGAGAGTTGCAATTGTATGCTTTCTAGTTAGATTATGTTTCATTGTGAAGTAATTCCCTTTCCTCCAGGGCATTGTTATAATGAATCTCGAGGAATTGGCCTCTTGACAGAAAGGGTTAGGTAAGCGAGAGACGAATGCTTTTCTGATGACAGAGAAACGTGCAAAAATGAGCTGATTCTTTTGAGTAGTGCTTTGAGAGGTTTCCATTTAATCACTTGGTCTTGCTGATGATGTTCAAAAAAGTGCTGAACTGCTACAATGAAAAAGGCTTAAAAAAACATGCATTTTTTTTTAAACTCATGATTACCTTGCTAATGTCTTTTCGCTGATGAAATGGAATTGATTCGTGCCAAAGACAAGTAGAAAAAAAATTATCCACAACTTTTTTTTAATAATGCTAGGTTTTTAAAGAATGTTTTTTTTTATTTGAACTGATTATTTTTAATATTCAACTATAAGTAATGTTACTATTCTTCTAATAGACAAAACTAAAGAATATTATTTAATAATATTAAATACGATATACATTCTGAATTAATTGAATAAACTTTAACATTTTAAATAATTTTAATATCAGAATACTAGCTTTGATAAAGAATTTATTTAATATTTTAGTGAGATACCAGTCCTATTTTGAGATTTATTGCCATTCAATCTATTTAAGAAAGTTAAAGATATCTGAGATAATAAATTCATCCTCAGAATAATTTTGTGTTTTAAATAAATTGATATTTTGACTTAATTAAAGATTTAAATATATTAACCTAATATATTACTGGTTTAAGTATGTAATTAGATACATGAGTTAGCCATGAAATTGTAGACAAAGTGATTAAAAATAAAATTACAGTCTAGATTACGTTTGTGTTTTGTTGTTATTAATGTTGCTTGTTTTTTCCCGTATTTTTTTTTATTATTATTTTTTCTATTTTCTTGCTTTGCTATTTTTTTTTTCCTGCCACTTGAGCAAAAACAAAAAGTGCCTTTGAGTATTGTATATTTAAAAAAAAATCTGTTTCAAATTGTATTTGCTTGTTGCTATTTGTGCTACGTAAAATTTCTTATATAGATGTTAACATTCAAATTTGTCAGTTTTATGACTGCATTCAAAATACTAAAAAATTTTGTGACAATCGCTATAATGTATATGTTATAACTTCATTCACTATGTATGAAGAGGTTGAGTTGATATGGTGGTAATCTTTTTTGGAATTTTATTTGAAGGATTCCAGGTTCAAACATGATTCAATGGAAGATTCCGGATGTATACTGATTTTAAGGTTTTAATTTGTGTTCGAGGTCAAACATTCTCTCACAGGTATGATATAGGAGTACAGAGATGGGTTTACTGGCTCAAATGACGTCCTTATGACGTAACAATAGCAAAGATAAGAATTCTGTTTGTTAAAATTAAGAATGCCATTCTATAATTGGCTCGTATTACTACTTCAAACATCGTATTGATAAAATTAAAGCTGAACAAGTCATCCTATGGATTTAATTTCAAATAAATTAATATTATTAAAACCCAAATATTCTTATACAAAATAATTTTATTAATTTCTAAATTTTACGTTACTTTAACCTTACCTTTCACTAATGAACTATATCACATTAGTTTAAGGAATAATGAAACCAGAAATGATTTATGTTCTTTTATATACTGATATTGTGTAGCTTTCTATAGAATAGTGTCACTGAGCTCTACTAATCTTAATTATTATTTAATTGCCCATCTATTGATTATATGTGTACGCTAACAATGGCACTGCTTAATTAATCACCAGTCGAATTTTGGTATAAAAGGGATATTCAAAAACAAAGAAGTCATTTTCCATATCTATATGAACTCTGTCGCCAATATCAAATCATGCCTAAATGTGTCCTTTTAATTCCCAAATCCAGCTTATTTGGCAAGATTGATGGCACTCGAGCCAAATTCGCTGATTTAATTTCAGCTCTAGAATTAAATCCCTGCTACGCGCTTAGAATCATGACCACTAGCGTTTATCCAAATGGGTGTGAAATGATATGGGGTTCTAAGCTCTTAATGCCTTATTACCCGTCTGTGATTCGGATGCGAATGTGTGTCATTTACGTGTCTCAGGTTTCTAATCGGCAGAGAACCGAACACATCCTGTGTAGTTCTTCAATAACCTTTGTCTGGATCCGCCAGCGCATGAAAATGAAAGCCCACAAGTTTTTTTTCCTTGTGAAAACTTAAAGTATTTCCGTTACACAATAGAACTGAATTGATTGTAGCTGGCGTTAAAATGAACTCTGGCGCTTGAATTTCGAAGAAGAATGGATACTGAAAATAAATCTTTATTTTGTAAGATCTGTTTGCAAAGAAAATGGTAATCTTAGATAACGCAGTTATATTCTATGATGAATCGTTACAAGGTGTTTTGAGTGAACCACATTCATTTCACATTTGATACATTTTCCGTTCTGTAAATGATTAATTGGGCAGTATGGATTTCAATTACATCAGCCATTTATTTATGCCATCTTAAAGGAACATAGATCTTTTTCATGATTGAATTCCAACGAATCGAATTAAAGCATTCATTTCGAGTAATCTCATGCTGAATAGAAATATGTTGCAATGAGACTTCATTTGGGTATATGTTTCATGTTAGCTTCAATTTATATTAATGAATCATTAATTTTTATTGTGATTTTTTTCTGCAAATTTAAAAGCCATGCCCATTTATGGGTGTCACATTATAGTATTTTTGAATATATTCTAGTTCTACTAATATATTTCGGCGTTGTAGTTTGGCTTTAAATCTTGGTATCGTGATGAAAATAGTGTAATCTTACAGGATTTTTTCCTACTCTTTTAAACTATGTACTTATTTTACGTTTAAGTATGTCAGAAACTTTTACTAGATTAGAATTTTTTTTCGATTGGTTGTGCAATTATTTTATCTGTTACAGTTCGCAATTGGTAAAAAAAACAACGTTGCCATAGCGTTTGCATGATCCAATGGGTTCTTCTATCGCCATCCTTCATTTGGCAGATTAAGTCTTAACTCATCCTGCATATTGTTACAAACTTCTAGTATTGCTTCCCGGTGCAGTAAGTCACTTGGTAAGGAAGATAATTTTACATATATGGTAAAGACTGCTAATAGATGCTCGGTGAATAACTCCCGTCTGGCAACAAATTGACCGACCATTTGTCAACTTGGCGATAAATTTCCCGATTTTGGTAATAAAGTTGAAGAACCTAGAGTATTCGAGAATGTTGACTATAGCTCCATTTGGACTTGAAATACCATGTTTGCTGTAGAACATTCGATGCCTTGTTGCGGGAACTATAAAAAGTCGAGTAATCTATTCAATCAGTCGGAGTGAACTCGAATTTGTTGAGCAAGACCGTTGAGTTGAGCCGTTTGGAGTGTAGATCTCTATAGAGTTCTTTCTGTACGCTTTGTGTAGTTGAGGTTTTTAATTAATGAGTTGTTGCATGTGTGTTGTTAATTTCTTTAAATACTGTTTTGTGCATCCATCTGTGTTTTGTTATTTCTTGTAGAATAAAACATCATCATTCTTTACTGAGCCTGCTCCATTTTTCATGGTATAACCCATGGACAGATTCGGATTTTTCAATAACAATATCAATATTTCAGGCTTTCAGTATAATCAATGCTACAGCAATTTTCTAAACAGATGAAGTCATATGATTAAATAGCAAGAAAAAATAAAACAGTTCAAGAGTTAAAATGTTGCACGAAGCATTAACATAACCTCTTGAATATGAAATAAACATATTGTTATTATTGGTTAAGACTTCATAGAAAGGTTATTGTTAAGATGTCATAGCAAAAGATTATTACTATGCGGTGAAATTTGGTGATTTATTCAGTTTTGACCGAATAGTATTTAAAAAAATTGGAAAATAATAAGCACATTGTCGATTGACAAAAAGTTTTTTTTTATACTTTCTTTTGAATTAATCGTAATTAAAAGATTTCTTGATAAGAAGAATGATAATATCATATAAAAACTATCTTGGAAATAGCATATTTGTATTGAAACTTTCTATTCTAAAAGCTAAACAGAATATCTCACCCATTTTATTACCATTTTTAATCATTTACATTGATCATTTTTTTCAGTATTAATTGTTGCTTTGAGCAGTTATCTTCTAATTTTTTTACACCGATTCAAAGTAATATTTAAATTTAAAGAAAACATGAATTTTAAGAAATTTTAATTTAATACGAAGTGGCAGTCCTTTCTTCTAAACAAGTCTTTAAAATATTTGATAAATATAACGAGAGGCAATTGCAATAATTATATGGTTCTAATTAATGATTTCTTTTGCGTTTATTAAATCTTGCTTGCTCTTAACTACTCTGTTTTAGCATAATTTAATATGAAACGTATGTTAAATATATGTTGCTTAAAACATAGTGTGTTCTGGTGTTTCCGTCTTTAGTAGTTTTATTTATATGGCGTGTTTTATTAGAATTACATCTAAAAACATGTAATTAAAATACACGGATAATATAATTGAACTGTGTGCGCAAATGCTCTCACATTGCGTAAACCCAAATAATTCCTTAAAAAATAGGTAGGAAAGAACCAATAATTGTTGTTTAGCTCAAGCGTTTTAAGGTGGAAATGAAGGGCAGAGCAGATTTGAATACGGGAATCCTTGCGAGTTCTGGGAAAAGAATTCTAGAATCAGTTCTTGTGACGTTATAGATCAGGGACAGATTAAGGCATTTTACGACACTTAGTAGTGCATATTATGAAGCCCCTCTTTTGACAAACTGGTCAATTTAGTTTCTCACTTCAATTCTTTTTTTTTTAAATTTACATGTTGTTACATCTACAATTAATTTACATGTTGATGATACATTTTAGATTGAAAATATTTATTTAAGTAAATTTATGAAAATGTATAGTTTTGATTCATTTATTAATTGTGACTCATGACTGCGCGATATTCCTATTTATAGCACAATTATATTTAAGCAGGCTCTTGGCGCTTATGAAAATTGTAATAAATAAGTAAAATAATGAAATAATAAGTACCTGGACAATAATATTTCGCTAAGGGTTCGTTTTGCTCTAATATTGTTTCACTCGAGTTACTTAAATTAAATGTAAATTTTATATAAATATTTTATAATTCATAAAATTTGAAAGTTATAAAAGGTAGGAAAGCTAATATTATTTAAACGATTTGCTTGTGATCCTTCTCAGACCACTGGACCTAAATAATTGCCTTATCTGCCTTGTCAACTATCACGGTTACATATCGGACATGCCATCTGTCTTCTCATACTGAATTGTAACCACGTACTTATTCTATTTGCAAGATCCGAGATAATTTCCAAACATAACACAGCTCACATGACTTGCATCACCTGAGAAAAAATGGTATCTGTAACTATATTAAGATAATAAATAATCGCATGATTAATTCAAAATATATTGGACCAAGGGTTTTACTATTATATTTTATAATATAAACAATCTTAAAGAATGGATAAAATATAAAAATTTTTGGAAAAAAAAATAAAAATAAATCACACAGATGGGTCAATCCCCCCCCCTCCGCCCTTTCCCACATCATGTAAAAGCACACACACACACAAAAAAAAGTGAACGCTTAAGAAAACTGTCAAGTGCGTTAGGACCCAATATTTACCACCGAAAACCCTTAGACCTTTTTTTTACTGGAACTATATTCTTCCGCTCTGTCACCGCATAACCGCTAATCCGCTGGCGGTGAAGGTGAAAATCCGCCAAAAGTGCTGGAAACGAAAACCTGCAAAAGCCGCTTTTCTGAAAAAAAGAAGCAAAAAGGTAAAGAAAGGGGAAGGGGGCATCTTACTTCAGCTGCCACAGAGTAAAATATAAAAGAATGAAGTGAACGAATTCCTTCATGGAGAAAAGGAGCTCTCTAGAAATTCCAGGAATTTATTAGGCGTGTTGTCTTATAAAAATATTTGTTAATTCAAGTGAAAAGAAATACTGGTTTAGGTATGGATGAACGCCTGAGCTTTCGATTCATATAAAAATGCACGGCTATAATTCTATTTATAATTCCGAAGGAAAACGTAATATCGTTTGCTTTCGAACGCTGGGATACGCAATATATTCATTTTTATGCTCTCCGTTTTATACACTTTTCTTGCGTGTATTCTTTCCGCATTATTTATTGCAAGCAGGGAGTAGTTCCTTTTTTCTTTAATCCTGCTTTTTATAAATATATTATTTCTTGAGATAAAAGATGCCATCTTTTTTTTGTTGTTGTTGCATTTTTTTAAAAACTGAATAGAAACAATTCAAAGCTTATTTCAGTTTATGTTGTTGAAACTGTCTTCTCTGCATGAATTGTTCCATTTTTCTTTGTGATGCCGTATAAATATTTTTGGACTATAAATTAAATAATGGTGATTTGAAACATTGGAAGAAATATAATCTTTCAATTACCAAGGAACAAATGAATATTCTACATTTAAGACAAAACTTTGAAATTTTCTGCTGTGGAAGTCCGTTAAAAATGTGCTTTCTAAGAATAAACTGTGTTTTTAGTAATTATGAATGAAAAAAAAGCTTAATAATTATCAACTTTATTTTAATTTGAAAGATGCTTTTATTTAATGTCATTGTAATTAAGGACTAGAATCAGCTCAGATATCATAAAAATTTTCCGCAATTCCTCATTTGAAATTATGCAAATAAGTCCACACGTATAATCATGTTTTAAAATCTTAAAAAATCTGAAAAATTAAATAGGTTAGAAGTTTCGCACATGCTTCTGAAATTTTCTGGTTCCTTTGCATTTTTGCAATAATTGCTTCCTCCTATCTATATATTTTTATGCATTATTTATAAAGTGCTTAAAAATGGATTTATGTTTTTAAATTTTTCTCTCTTGAAGTAATTTCTTAAATTATGGAAAAGTCATTTTCCAATAAATATCTTTTATAAAATTTGAATTAAAGGAAATACTATATGTCTCAAAAATTCTTCGACTTAATTTTTAAAAATGTGAAGTACAATATAATCTATATCAATTTTGGAGACAGAAATCTCAGTTTTACGGATCCTTTGCATGTACTGTTTCTTTTTAATCCCAAACTATATATACTTATGTGTAATTATCAAAAATAGAAAAAAGAACTTGAAGAAATACTTTTGAGATCATTTCTAAATCATAACATTACAATAATGCAAGCAAATAACTATTTAGTTTTGTATAAAAAAAATAATTAAAAAAAATTAAAAAATAGCTGCATAAAGATTTGCATTTTAAAGCAACATTGAAGAGCTTAAGATTCTTTTTTAAAAAATATTTACCAACATTCCATTTCTTATGCAAAAATTCTCCTTTTATTTTTCATCAGTTATTTAGAGCTCGAAGCATTCTTTCAAAGTAATTTAATTTCGAATGCAACCAACCAATTCACCGCTTTCACCAAAACCTTATCCCCTAGACTTGAAATACCGAGATATATCTCTCCAAAAGATGGCCAAATTTCATTTATTTCAATTAAAAAGAAGTATCTGTAATGAAAATTCCATTGATCGGAATTTAACTTTTTAAGCCAGGAGTTTTACTCCTAACTCCACTTCTCTAGAAAGAACTTCTTTTATTCCTTTTTTTTTTCATCTTTTTTTTCATTATTACTACCTTCCTAATTGTTAATTACGAAACTAAGTTAATTTAATGCCGACTAAGTCCTTTTGTGATGAGGAGTAAGGGTCAAAAAGTAGCATTTACGCGTTTTCTTAGTTCTGCAGGAACTGGAGAAAAAAATTCAAGTTGGAATTTCCATTCAGTGATGTATACATTTTTAAGGCGGATAACTTTAAAGGTAACGGGGGAGATAGTTACGGGAAAGAAAAAAAAAGGAAATTCTTTTCGTACGAACAAATAATTTCTTTTCGTTTTCTTCGTGTATAAAGTTACGGTTGATTTTATTTATTTTTCTTACTACATTTTTTTTTTCTGTTTCTTTCTTTTCAACCTTTTTTTTTTCATGCAAAGTGGGTGATATATAGTTTTTTCATTCCTTCGTCTTGTAAATTTTTTTTTATATTTTTTCCCCTTGGCATTTTTATAAATTACTTTTTATTTAGCGTAAAAACAAGTTAATGAATGTGCGCGGCATATTCTTTTGTGCCCTCCTCCATCTCCCACCCTTCCGCCGTTCCCGATTGGGAGCACTTGCTTTGGCAAAGGCGACATACTGAATTAAAATTCTTAGCATCTTTTTCTTTTCTTTTTTTTCATTCTCAACGTTAAATGTCCTCTTGATTGTAGTGAGACTGCGACTTTTTTTGATGTTTGCAGTTTTTTTTCTCTCTCCTTTATTGTGTTTGTTAATTTATTTAGCAAAAAGATGGTAAAGATAACTACATATTCTTTTTTTCTCTTCTGTTCTGAAACAAAACATAAAAAAAACTTGAAATGTCACATTTTTTAATGTTCCGATGAGATCAGAAGGATTCTATGACTGGTATCATTTTACATGAGATCCTTAAAGAGTATTCATATTACATCATGCTAATGATTATTCGGGAGTAATAAAATTTAACACGCTTTTTAAGCACCGCATTTTTTACGGTTCTTTGGAGAGGCTTTAATTAGTTGACGAGAAATTTTCTTAAGTTCATTTTACATCGTCTACCTATTAACATATATTTTTTGGCATTCCAGTTTTAATTATTCTTGTATCTCCGCTGCATAATTGATTATTCATTTAGCCATTTACTCCACATGTATAAAACATAAATCTGCATAATTCGTTAAATTGAAAATAACTCCAAATTCTGTCTGCTTTTTTCTCGCTCGGAAAAAAGGACTTTTTAGGCCGGTCGTGCGATCTCATGACAGAGTTTTGGTTTCGACATCAGAGGATAACGGGTTCAATGTACGATTTCGCAGAAGATCTAGAGTTAATAATGATCCCACACTAGTGTGAAGAGAAAGTTTAAACGGTGTCGTCCTCAGATTCAAATGATGAGTCCTTCCCAAAATAGTCATTCCGTAGCTGCAAAATTGGAATTTTATTTAACTAAGCCGGCCTTCTTAACTCTCTGGCAGTATGCTGACGATCCTTTGGTTTGGTTTAAACTGTGTCTCGATTTGAATCTGAGGATGACATCGTCAACTTAACAATTTAGTATTATGCGGTTTGTCCTTTAATATTAAAGTGATTAATCTGAATTAGTTTGAATTATTGATATAATTTGATTATATACAGATGTTTCCCTTTTTCATATAACTGAATTTTATTTCCAACATGATACTTGTAGCTCGATGAAATTAATTTTAATGTGAGAATTAACAAAAATATATTGCAATTAATTAATTTTAATAAATGTAAATTCGAGGATTATAAAGCCTTTAGATCACGGATATCAAATTTTGGTCGCGACACAAATCAGAAAGTCATTTTTTGATGAATAATACTAAGATTTTGAAAATACTTGTATCTTTTGAAAATCTGCAAAAAATGCGATTTAAAATTATATTTAATAATTAATGGGTCTTTTTTCTTCACCAAAGTTCTTTTTTGGCATTTAAAATCATTTTCGTTGAGAAACTGTAGAATAGTTCGTTTCTGAAAAGATACAATGTGCTGAAAATGAAGTGGGTTGTCAGATTCAATTTTCGATAAGTTTGTCATAATGTTAAAAGTTTGAGAATCTTTGAATTAAATAGTTGTAAAATTATAATTTTCAATGTTAAATATAGCCTCAAATCTCCAAACGATACTTAGATCGGCAGTCTTTTGAAAGTCCTATATGAAAGATATCAAAACACTTATTTCCAGTTGCTTGTTTCTATTACTCTTGATAAATATAACTTGCTTTTTTTAAAAAAAAAAATGTGTCTGAATGTTTTCAATACAATATCAATATAATAATTACAACCATTCTAACAATATGATATCGATGATGCTTATGTGTAAAAACTCTATTTTGAATTCTCTGATCAGGACAATCGCTGCTTTATAGTTCTTTTACATCCATAGAATTTTATTCTGTCTCCTGTTCCATTTCAATAGCCACATCAAAACTGTTTGCCTCTTGCGTTCCTAACTTAGCTTCAACTTCCTGTGTTTTTCCAAATAAGGTTGTATTCACTTTGACAGACTAATGCCGTATTTATTACCCTTATCGACTGAAATTTAAACTGTTACGCATGCCATAAGACAGATCACAAGAGCATCGATTTAGAACCAAATAAACTGATTTAGAATCAAATAAAAAGGGAGGCCCCTTTCCAAAAAAAAAAAAAAAAATTAAAGATTACATTTATAACAATTCTATATCATATAACTGGTTTATTTTAAAATTCATTCTGATGATTATCAGCTCTTCCATGAATGAAGATTCGGTGAGATACCATGTCTTCAGACAATAATAATCAATCAATGTTTGCACTAGAAATAAGTATATTATAATTATTTTATTAATAAAAAATATATAATTTTTTTATATCTTTCATATAGGAATATAATTTATATTTCTGTCATCATTTTTTTATTATTTTATAATTTATATTTTTAATGATTTCAAGAAATATTTATAAGTAAAATTAGAATCACTCACAAATTCTTAAATTTTGCTCTTACCTCATAGTCCCATCATATTATTTTGAAAAATTTCTCTCTTTTATACAGAAATTTCTGGATTTATTACTTTCTTTGAATTAAACGATTAAAAAAAACTTATTCAATTAAACATAAACACCAAAATTGAATTAATTTTTATAGAGCCATCTCATTATTTTGATTCTCATAGTCAAATCATATTATTTTGAAAAATTCCTCGCTTCTATGCAAGAATTTCTGAATTTATTTGCCTCTTTGAATTAAAGATTAAAAATTATTTATTAAATCATTCATAAATGCCAAAACTAAATGAATTTTTATAGAGTCATCTCATTATTTTGATTCTCATAGTCCCATCCTATTATTTTATAAAATTCCTCATTTCTATATAAGAATTTGTGGCTTTATTACTTTCTTTGACTTAAAGATTAAAAATTATTTATTAAATCAACCATAAATGGCAAAACTAAATTGGATTTTTGTCCCATTATTTAAACACGGATTTCTCTTATTTCACTAGTCAATTCTACCCACTTGATGGCAATGGCTTGCAACTTGGCGTAAAATATCACGCAGCGCATGCCAAGACAATTTAAGTGTTTGTTTAGCGGGTGGGTGCCCACTGACTCACACAGCGCAAATATTATTCCTCTCTAAACCCATCCCCGCTGCCTTCCATACAAAACACACACATATATAAACTGATTCCGTCCACATGAGCCAGATAAAGGATCTCTTACCAATTCTCCTCTCGCCGAATTGATAAAAGAAAAAAAAGTCGATGGCCTCAGGCCACCAAATTACCACCGAGAATTCCTAGCGATATGCCTCCTCCCACAATTCTCACTCCCTTTTGTCGGGGTGTTTCATGTGCTGATGACCACTAGGGTGGGTTGATTTGAGAAACGTCAGACCGTAGAGTAGGAAATGGTATTCCGTTTGAATCATTTGTCAGCTAGATGTTAGGCAACTCGAGTAGAATCTCGTTGAGTTCTGTGGTAGAAACAACCTCCATTCACTCGGTGAATGGCAGAGAACTTGAAAATGGTAATCTTGACCTGCATGGCTCTTAATCTTCATTCAGTGGTGATCAGGTTTAGTTCTTTTGAATTGCATGGCGTCTGTATTAAACTAGAGCAGTTCAAAACATTATGCTGAGTTGTACTTGAACTGAGGCTTTGTAAGGGTGTTTTTATGAGTTATAACAACAAAGTCTCTATTCTTTTTTTTTCTTTTTTTTTTGTGTGTGTATGTGTGTATTTTTATTTAACTTGTCTTGTTTCTTAATTGCAAAGATGATATTTGATTTCTTACTCATTTCTTAATGTGTTAAAGTTTTGAAATTTTGAGCACTTTTTTTACTCTATTTAATATTTTCGAGTCGAGTTATTTATATAATTTTTGTCAACATTCTAGGAGCGCCACCTGGTGGTGGATATAATTTCTTAATTCTATAATATTTATCAGGAAAGTAAATTAATTATTTAAAAAAGTTGAATATTTTTATTAGATAAAAATAATTTCTACTTTTTAATGAACTAATAAAAATGAAGGGAAGTCAGTAGAATGTAGTATGCAGAGATGAGGAAGATCTTGAAGTAATCAACGTTAATTTTGGACACACACAAAAAACCTAAGACAATTATAATGCACACGCATGAAGATAGTTACATGTACTTAGTTAGAAGTATATAGATCACATCTTAATGGTTCTCTATGATGGGAAACATAGGACGTCACACAATGAAGTATCGTATGACATCATATCACAATTGCTTGGGATTGGTTGAATATTAAATGAGGAAAAGAAGGAGAGTAAACAATGTTTATTTACAATAAAAGATGTCTTTTAAAAAACTGTTTTTATTGAATTTATTATTTAAAAAAATCAGAAACTTTTGCGTGCTTTCTCCGGTGGAATCTTATCAATTTTTTTAATTATTTTATCTACTTGAAAATGCCATTGCCTTTTTTTAATGGGCTGGAGGAATAGTTGTGGAATTAGCGGAAAACAGTAAATCACTATTAAGAATTCTCATAAAAATAAATTTAAACATTTTACTGATACAAATTTTTAATATTTCTATACAAATTCTTAATGTTACAATTCTTTTATTATTCTTACGAGTACCTTATGTTTACCTCAAATATCCATTGTAAATTAATTGCTATTACTTTAATTAATTTGCACTTTAATTAATTTTTTGCGTTTCTAATTATCCACTGATTAGGCGAAGAGTTAAAGTATTCTATAATATATACTTTCAATTTGATTCCCTTTCATAATAGGCATATGGAATTACCTAAAAAGTAATAAATATTCATTCCCCTTGCAAAATATTTAAATATTGATAACAAGTATTGAATTTACAATATTAATAAACATTTATTCATATATAAAATACAATTACTGGTTCTAAAATAATTACCATCACTAAAATACAGTTATATGATTCAAAATAATTTTCTGTTTGCATCTTTTCTTCCTTATGTCTTCTGCTTGTCTTTCTAGTATATTAAAGTCACATTAATACTATACATTTTAATAATGCTTTTATAATCAATTGCATTTTTCAGGAACTGAAATAAAAAATTATATTTAGAAATATGAATAGTTCAGGAAGTTTCTATTTTGCAAACGAGGCTATTAAAAACTTTTATAAAAATTGTTAAAATATTGCCTAAAAGTTCCCAAAATGAAATTCTTTTCTTACGTGACCTGTATCAATGTGTTAACTTGCAAAAGATGTGTTTTTGCGTGCTTCTATTTTATAAAAAAAAACTGTTATTTCGTTGAGTAGTGAAAAATTCGGAGCCATCTTGCAAATTCTTTTGAGAAATTTTCTAAAAAGATAAAGTAACTTTATATATTTATGAAATAATTTTTTTCTTCCTTCTATGAGATATATGCTTGTTACATGCACCTTGTATCCTTATGTCAGAGCTTTAATATTATTATTTCTTGCTACATTTGCGGTACATTTGATTTTGCATTAATTTTTAATTGTATAAGTTTGCTCTGTTTTCCTTCAGAATTTAATGATTAAATTTATTGCTTGGAAAATAAGTTTAAGAATGTGATCAAGAAGCGATGGTCATTTCATTTTTTATTAAATGCTTTTTCTCAGTCTAATGCAATTCTCCCTAAAACTAATATATTTTTTTAGATTTTGCAAATATGCAAATGCAGATAGAATTAGTACATAATATTTTAAATTAAATCTACCTGCAGTTATAAAAATAGTTATTTGAAAAGGAAAATTTTATTTATTTATTTTGCATTTGTAAAAACATCTATATAAACTACGATGGAAATTGAAAAATCCTATCATTCTTAATATATATAAAATTCTGAATTTACTTGTGGTATTTATTACGTTATATTTATCTATAACCAATCTATCTTTTCTATCTTACTAATCTTAAATTCTTTATAATTTAGAATCCCTTTTCTTTCCCAAAAAAAACCTAAATGATGATCAAAATTTAATATTTTTTTGTACTAGAATGTGTTACTTACAGATTAATGCTTTTCAAACATTTTAACCACAAATGAATTTCAAAGAAAAAACATTTCTATCACCCAAAAAGCTTATGTAAGCAGTAAAACAAAACAGGTATTTGTTCATTTATATTAACACTGAGAATTTTAGTTAAATGTTTTTAATCATAATCTTTTTTTCCGAATTATTTGTGGTTAATATGATGAAGAATCTGACAGATATAATTATTTGTTGATGGAAATTCTTATTTATTAACCTCAATCATAATTTAAAAAGCTTTCCAAGAATTTAATGCTAAATTTTAAGATATATATGTTTATTGCTACTCTTTCATTTTCAATCTTGTACTTTAATTATAGTGAAAATAATATGGCAGAGATTTATTTCGTAAAACTAACCTAAACCAGATTGATGACGTTAATTTCTTGACATTCAAACCATACATTTAAAATGATTTCTTTGAATATCTTTAAATAACAAAAAAAATTTATGCATTTAAAATCTTTGTTTTGTTGTTTGGCAATCATCTACAGTCCAGTAATTTAATTTATTATGCCAGTGACATCCCATTAACACGTTTCCCAAAGCATACGAAATGAAGGCAGTCGTATTTGTCATACCCGAGTGTGATTCAGCTCCGCGGTTGATTTATCAAAGGCCGTGAGGAATCCACCATTCATACTTCTCATACATCACCCCCCAAAAAACGTAGTGTCAAGTTCTGTGTGGTAAACTGAAATATATCCCATTTTCCGCCATCCATCACAATTATTACACTTTTTGTAAGCACCCACTTCATCATTTTTGAGCGTTACAGAGTTAGTTCTCTTTGCTGTTCTTTGCTCAAAGGGTCTTTTCCTGTTCAACAACGGATGTATGGAAGAAAGAAAACCGGGGGAAATTTTTTCTGTTATTGGAACCTCCTGACCTTCCGCGGCTCATTTGTGATTTTTAATGATCTCCTAGCTGCACTATTGGAAACCAGAGAGACTTGAGGGTTAGTTTAGGTGTGTGCAGGCATGATTTGTCTAGACCTACCTCCTACGGTCGTATAAAATTTCGGACTGTGTACTGTGTTGCAACATAAAATTTGAGATATAGCCAACAAGGAAAAAGGATTTCAGTAGTAATTGGTGGAAATTTAATGCCCCCATACGGAAGGAAAAACGTCTAAGAAGTTTGTTTCCATTTTTCCAAAAAGCCAGGAAATTTAAGAGAATAGGTTTCCTATTCTTAGCCTTAATATCAACCATTTTAAAGTATAATTATGCAAATAAGAATTGCTTGCTATTTATTGATAAATACCTTTTGTTCAGCCGGAGTAATTATATCGTTTAATATATTTATTACAAAATACTCTTATATATAGTAAATTGTTCATTTTTTTAAAGTTTTATTTATGCGAAATTCAGAAGAAAAAAAATATGGAATATCGTACATTTCCTCATATATTTGTTCTTGTTTAAGAACAATAGATAACAAAATCTTTACCTTTCCAAATTAATAAAAGCAATGAAAATATTTCGGTGTCTATAGTTGTTGATTTGCTGTTTTACGTAATATGCTTTGAACTGTTAGTTAGTCTTTTGTTATTTTTGGGAAAGAGAATCTTGCAACAATATTTGCCAAAGCATGAAAAGCATTGGGTTAGTTATTAAATTCTAAAATTCATTTGAACTTTACAATTTAATTCATTATTTTTTAAGTTAATATTTTTTGAAATATAAATCTGTTTTATTGTTATTTATTTAATGTATTATGTCTGAAGTTTAATAGTGAATGAAATATAAAGCAGGTTTCATGGTTGAGTTTTGCATTATGGTTTGAGTTTTTAGCCATTGCTATTTCTATTTTAGTATTTGTTTTAATGAGTGTTACAAAATTAATATCAAAACTAATTGCTTTTAATTATTGTTAAATTTTTGAAAAGCATTTTAAAAAGCTGTAATTTAAAAACTTTATCAACATTTAAAAATAAATTATATTTTTTGAAATTAAAATTATTTTTCTTCTGGAAATCTACATAGTATTTTCATGAAAATTTCACTAGACAGCTAACACAACAGAAAATGGAAATTCATTGATCAATTCAACTAATATTGTTTAATTTAATACAAAATAATATACTATTTATATTCTATTGCTGATAAGAATATATCAAATTAAACTTATAAATTTGTTATGTTTAAAAACATTAAACATACAATTTGTTTTATCGATGATTTATAATATATTAGATAAATTTTGATTTGTTGCATCGTTAACTTTTGCATCGTTAAAACAATGAAAAATAAATAAATAAATAAATAATAATAATAATAAAATCTCCAACGGCGAAACTTTTCACAACGGATGTGGCCTTTATATATATAAAAAAAGAAATAGAAAAGAAATAATATATGCAGCACATTCTTGCTTTCATTTATTGATATGGAAAAGCTAGGAAAATATTTTTCAATAGAACCATTATCTGATACTTCCAACTACATCATCAGTGCTAATAACTGTTGAGAATGGATAGTGATTGCACTGATTCATCATTCCAAAGGTATCATCGATGCTTCCCTTGAGTGCTGAGATGTTGACGACTGACCTGTGTATGCCTGTACACTAATTAACTTCTCAAAAAAAAATTGTTCAGTTATCGAGGCCGGCAACATTCCGCCACGTCTGTGTATGTGTCCCCAGCTCCGATCCTGTAAAGAGAAGTCCCCATTCCAATCCCCATCTTCCCCTGAGACAGACACACAACCCTCCTCCCCCTTGTCATGATTAGATTTTTCGCTTTCCTAGCGTCCGAAGAGTGTTCTCAAGTGGAAAAGGGGGGAGAGGGAAAAAAATTGATTGCCTCTCAACGACCCACAGCTTCCAAAATAAGATTTTTCAGATAGCACCCAAATGATAGGAATAGTAAAAAGAGATGCGAACTGGGACCCAGTGGTAAATGTTCCGCCATTTGAATTCCAGAATTGTAAAGCCTTATTTTATATCTTCCCTTTGGCTCGTCTGTTCCGATGTTTTCTCATGGCTTTTTCAACGCGTATCTTTTGAAACTCAGGGTATCTCCTCCCTGCGCCACAAAGTATAGTTTTGTCTTTGTAGCTGATTTTGAATGAAGTTTCTTATACCAACATTTTTTTTAAAAAATTACCAATAGTGGAATTTTGATTGATTTAGTAGTTTGCAATATTTGTGCAATTTGTAGAAAATATTTTCTTTGTTTCTCTCTTTCCTTAAGTGGATTTTTTCATTATTTAGAATTCATTACGGTTAATGATCTGTATAGATTTAATTCTAATTTTTTTTCTCTGAGATTTTAAATATGTTACTGTTTATTTCCTTTATCAATCCATATCATTCTAATGAAAAATCATTGACACAAGAACCAATTCTCTATTCAATTGCACAAAACCTACTTATGCACTCTTTATATGCAGTACTTTTGTAGTTGGAGGATATATACCTATCTCTATTCTGTCAATAATTTAATATTTATGTGCACCTGACGTATATAAAATTTTTATCGGTTGTTAGATGCCATCATAATACGTAAATCTGTTGAGAAATATAATATCTGACAATGATTTGAAATTATAAGGTTAGTTCCTGAAAGGCCTCATATTGCTTCAGACCGAAATGTTAATCTAACTTATCAATCTATATATAGAATTAGTTAAATATCCCTTTATTATAATTCCATCTCGTAATTGAAATGGTATCTCAGATCTGGTTTCCAGAACTATTCGGAATTTCTGGCTTCACACTTTAATAGTTTAATCACATATTGAGTGAAATTTCAAATCAAATTTTGAACTATACAATAATTGTTTCATAAAAGTTAAATGATATGCAGTTTAATCCTTTATACTCTAATGGCACTGAAAAATATCGTTTAAATCCTTCTGATATCTTCGTAATATTACCACTTTTTTAATGATATTCAAAAAAAGATATAATGAGCTTAACAGTAAGTAGTAGATATCAGTTAAAAACAGAAATTAAAAATCTTAATTTATAAATCGTTTTTAATTAATTAAAAAAAATTCTTCTTTCATAAGATTATTCTGCACTATAATGCATTTAATAATGCAAAACTAAAATTAAAAAATTAATTATAAAATAATTCGGTAAATAAAAGATTATTTTCTTCTTAAAATAAAAATCAGTCAAACAAATAATGTAAATTTTTTCTAACATTATATAAAGTACCATTGGGAAATAAAAGCAGAAATAATTCAAGGGCATTAAAATAAATTCTATCTTTGAGTAAATACCTCTAATTGTTAAGTTCCCTCTAATCACAAGAAGTGTTCAATATTTTCCTCTTCTCTGATCTTGTCTTGCGAATGGCATTCATTGAATTTCTTTATGATGCTCAGACCCCTTATATCTTTTAACCACGATTCTAATATTTCTGAAAGTAACCGCATTCTGCGAAAATAACTTATCATTCTATCATGGGTATAAAAAAATACGTGATTCATGAAATATAATATATGTGATATGAGGTTCATCTGTGTCAGATTCATTTTATAAAACAGGGAACTGTATTTAATCACAGGTTTATACGGTTAGAAAGCTGAAACAAGAGATAAATAAGAAACAATTTAAAATGTTATTTTCCCGTTTATTGTAATATTGTTTTACAATTCGTTTAAATATACCTTCTGAACCAACATATGTGTTTATATGAAAATAGGTTATGTATGTGCAATATATTTACCCTTTTTGTTAAACAAACTGATTATTTCAAGTAAAGAAATATGTTCTGTTCAAAATTGATGCCTTTTTTTATGAAGAAAATATTTATAAGCAGTAATGGCTTCATTGATGTTAGGACTTACCTGCAGTTTATATGCTTATATCTGAAGTGTTTATAAGAATTTTCTGTTTTGTATATGATGAGGCTTATGAATTCGATAAGAATTTATTTACTTACCAATGTTTGGTATTTAAAAGCTCGTATTTCTTATCATCGCTTAAAAATTCTCTTTCTTCATCTTTATCTTCATCCTTATAATCCTTGCACCTTGTTTTTTCTTCTCCTTGGTCTTGCATATTCGTCTTACAGCGTTATTTCTGTTTTTAAGATATCTATTTTCATAACATTCATTTTTATTTATTTATTACATTTTATTTATTATTACATTTATTACATTAGTTATTTTAGTCTACTTTTCTGGCACTGTTTTTTTAAAATATATCTAGTTTCTTGTTCTGTTTTTGCCTCCTATTCTTTTCTTTTCTTTTTTTAAAAGTAAAATATTCCATTACCAAAAGTTTGCGTTTCTTTAATTCATCGCATCAATTGAACCTTAACATATTGTTTGCTCACATTGTATGTGTTCTCCATTCGCAGAAAAATATTCAATGTAAAAATGTATTAACAATAGAAAATTAATCATGTTGTGGAAAAGTTTCTTATATTTGTTGAATTTTACAAAAATCATCTATCAACTACCTATTAGTGCTCTCTCTCTCTCTCTCTCTCTCTCTCTATATATATATATATATATATATATATATATATATATATATATATATAATTTAAACTTAATTCATTTCCTAATTTTTATCTTAATTTAACCAATATTAACTTCATTCTAAAATGTTCTCTTATTGCCTGACCTTTTTTTTATTTAATTAATTCAACAGAAGCTCTGTAAAAATGCTTAAATCTGCACTTTCACAGGCTCCGAATAATGGGATAAAAATTTGTCAAGCGAAGCACATTCTTTTTAAAAGATACCTATTTCCCCTTACCTAAATCGACACGTGTAAAAAAAATCCCTATCAGAATTTCACAGTTTATAATCATAGGGATAAATATTTCTGCCCTTTTTTGCTCTCTTATGCTCTTGTATCGTTTGTGAACGGACGCCAGTTCGTCATCGCTTCTTGTACATAAATTATGCCTCCCGGGATGGAATAAAGTGAAGTTTTAAAATCACAAGATGTAGAATGCATATTTGTTTATATCTTTAAAAAATACTCACATTAAGAATTCATTAAGTAGAAAATCATCACAAGCTTCTTGAACTTCGCAAAAAGAAACAGACTTGCTGCATCGAAATCGCCGACTTTTAATCCAAATAAAATATAGAAAAATTTTAACAAAAATTCTGCTGCATTGCTTCTATTGTTATTCAAATTATTATCTTTGCACCATCTATATATTGAGTGATTTTATTGTAAAATGAACTGGTCAATTCGGGAAAAGACCCAAACATGGCGCCTATTTGGAATTTCACCAGCGAACACCTCTTCCCTCCCTATCCGCATGCCGTTAATTAATGATTTACGCGAGCCGGCCTCGCTGGTTTCGATCAATACTAATTACTTTCGCTACATCGGCTCACAATACCGCTGGAACCCGAAAAGAAAACGGGAGTAGGGAGGGCGAAAACAAAACGGAAACCAAAAAATTGATTGACCCATTTTTAGCTTGGAGGATGCGAAATTTTTGCTTGGTCCTCCCTTCTTAGGTATAGGTTGGTTGGTAGCTATCTTAGAAAAAGGGACAGCAAGAGAGGGAGGGGTAAAAAAATGAAAGCTAGTTGTTGTGATACATGTTGTGGAGAAACAACCAATAAACGACACCAGTTGGCGCTGTTATCGGTTGCTCTTTTATCGAAGCATTCTTCCCTCTCTTTTTTTTTAGTAGGGATGTTAGTTACGTTACTTCGTGGTTGTGTCGCAAATCTTGGTCAAACTTTTCTCGTTTGTGTTGGCCATGTAATGAAGGCGAAAAAATGTTGGACGTGGCGAGTTAGTGCAGGGGAACATACTTCCCAGTCTTCCGGACAAGAATCTTCGCTGTTTTTATCTATTAACAGTCACTATTCTCTTTCATCATTTCAATTTATTATAGCAGCGTTTAATATTGGTTTATATAACATATTCTTCCTCTGGTTTATTCTGTTTTCGAAAAAAATACTAGTTTGGTTTGATTTAAGGCATTAGTTCATAATAAATGTCAAAACAGTTGTTCATTTTTTTTCCTTACTGCTAGATTAAAGAAATGTAATTTGTTTTACTCTAAAATACTTATGCCATTCTTTTCATTCCTTGGTTTGCAATAATATATTTACCCAATTATTTAATGCATGTGAAATCAACTAACTTGCCAACTGGAAAAAAGTACTTAATAAATAAAGTAAAAAGTTGGAAAAAGTAAAATTTTCCCTCTTCAAATAGACCACAAAGTCGATTAAAAGTCAATTACCACAAAGTCAATATTAAGGTTTAAATTTATGGACTGAAAACTTGCCTGTATTAATCCCACTAGAAGTTCCAATGCAGTGTAATTTTGAGGTCTCCAATTTTTCCCCATCATGCAAACCAAAATATGTTTTTATGAACTTTAATTTAATCTTTTTATAAATAGTTTTAAGAAACAAATTTTGGCAAATTGATTTGACAAAGTATTTAATGGCAGGTCACTTTCAAAAAAATTGGTTTTAAGGTATCAGACGTCCCCCACCCCCCCACCTTCCTAAGAAAATCGAAATTCAAATTTAAAACTAATATTAAATTAAACTATTTCAACGCATTCTAAATATTATTTAATAATAGGATTGGGCATTCTATAAATTATGAAACAATATAATTTTCAGAATTATATACAAAAAAAAAATGAGGACAATTTGGCTCCAAAAGTTTCTGGGTTTCTACACAGTTGTCTATTTTACCTAATTGGATTCGGGATTTGAATGGAGAGTCCCAGGTTTGAAATCCGATTCCACTAAAAGTCAACTGTGTAAGTGAGCCTAGATCACGTAAAATTAAAAGCCGATTGTCAAACGTCTTTCCACTGAACTAAAACCCAGGGAGATAGTGATGACTCAGATATCATCCTCATGATTTGATTGTATTTCAAAATTTAAATTCAATTTAATACATTTTAATCAATTACATTACGTAGCACAAGAGAAAAAGACATTTCTCAAAACATATTGCAAGATTTGCAATTATATAACTTTCGGGGTTAAATTCCAATATGTTTGTGGCATCGTGTATTTGCTGAATTTTAACTAAATTTTCGAAATTCTAACTATTTAAATAGACTGAAATTCTTATGGGTTTCGAGAATTTACATTAAATAATTACTTAAATTTCTCATTTTTGCACTGAATGCAGTCTCTGTAATGAAAAGATTAAGTAAATGTTGCTAAAATTCTAGTAAAACATTTAGTTGAGAGCAGAGAAAATCTATTCAGTTAAGTAATTTGCTTTTCGCATGAAATAGACTCCTAAAAATTCAAATTACTTTGGTTACTACCACGGCATTAAACACAACTATTAAGTAACAATTATGATGCAACAAACGAGATTTAGTCCTGCGATTAAATCATTTAACTTGCCCGTAATTGTATAAAAGAATTGTGATGCACAACTATTAAAGAGATAACACTCTAATTACTTGCAAGTTTTAAAGTACTAAATAGATTAACTTAAGCATCTAAGCTTCTTAATTAAGAGGACTTTTCCCTCTAACGCAGAATAGTTCATAAAAAATATCTTGTAAGCAATTAGTTAGCAGACAGTATTTAGTCGCACATATTGAGACCTATTTAATTTTATTAATGATGTATTGTAATAAATTGAAAATGGATACTAAAGACTATATTCGTCTCTGATAAATATATGTTTAATGTGTTTAATTTTGCACAATTATTATTCGTCGATTTCTAAATTTTCTACGAATAATAATGAGATAATTCGACAATTTGAAGTCAGACGTCTGCAAATTGTTATGGTGTTGTGGTAAAGTATACCATATTTCGCAGTTTTCATTTTTGAAATTCGAAATTAGAGACCGGTGCCAATACATTTAACTGCAGCTTTGTGGGCTAAACCTAATCAAGTAGTAAATGATGTTTTTGGTTTTCAATATTGGCTCTACAATTTTGATTAAGGCTATCCGTGCTAGTTCAGAAAGCCAAAATGACTGCTTTTCCACTACTGTGACTTCCATTTGCGTTCCAATCAACTAACGGCGCCAAATCTCCCCCCCCCCCCTTAAACTAGTATTTAGAGTTGAGAGCCGAAAAAAAAATGCTGAAATATAGATGCTAATGGAATTGCGAAATAGTATCATTAAAACAGAAGTATAAAAAAATTAACTAATGATTTTTGCAATACAACTCCAATATGATTTTTTTAATATAAATTCAAATGAGTGATACCCTTTTATTACGAAATGAAGGACATTTAATATTTTGTTAACGTTTAACTTAAATTTGCAATAATGTTTTGGTTCAAATTATATATTACGAATTTGGGTTATTTGAAGCTGAATAAGTTAAAATTTGGACCTTATTTGATATTCGTGTTTATCGAACAATCACCTACCAAGGAAAGAATATTTTTGCTTATATGAAACTAATTTGTACAATGTTTTCGTTTTCTCAAAGAACTTTCGTTTTCATGTTTGCTTCTAATAGGAAATTGTTTTTGAATGGAAACATAATTTTGCGAGAGCTTCTATATTCATCATCATTTGTTTTAAATTATGTTAAAACTCTTTAACTGGCCTGTTTAGTCACGCTGTAGAAAAAATTGTACCAAATTCAAGTTTTTAAATCCATTTTATATGAGCGCTATACTGTCAGATTACCGTGTTATTCTCTAGCTGTCGCGATACCATCAGAATACCCAGTTACAGGATGTTGCCAGCATGATGCTGAATTATATTTTTAGATGAAAAAAAAATCTGTCTGTAGATTAAAGCAGTAGATGATCAAACATTTCTCCTAAGCGAAGGAATTTAGAACTAAACATTTTAAAACTCTTGCAATGAAAATATTATAGTTAACTGCTTTCATACATTATTTTCTTTTGCTTAAACTAGCGAAACGTAATAGTTACATAAAATGCTAAAAAGCTCAAAGAAAACGTTTTATTAAGTTTTCTACTTTAACTTAAACTGACTTAATTCATGTAACAAATTTTCACCACTCACTACTAGAGATAATTTTCTTCATACAAAGAAACATAACCGTATCATCACGTGGAACTGTTTATTAGAGCAAAGTTGTTGCATCTCCAGTTACTGCGACAAGGTTTCTCGCCGTGGCGTTATAAACTCATGTCAACGCACTTGTGTCTAATCTACCACGAAGACCACCACAGAACCATTCCTTTCACAGCAGAGTTTATCTTTAAGTGGTGTGCCACAAAAGCCACTCTAATAAATACCAAAACCCTGCACGCGAAGTTTTGTTTTTCCTCCTGCTAGCAAGATGATGTGCTTTCCCTCTTTTGTTCCGCGCTTAAAACGGGTCATTTATATTCTTGCGAGTTTTCTTCTTAACTTAGAATGACGTCGCTCTAGTTATATAAAAAAAAAGTCTGTTCCAGGCCTAAAAATTGATGCGAAAATGGAGATGTTTTGTGTTGCGAGAAAGTCGGCTTCAAGGGGGAAAGCTTTCAAGTTAGTTCCTCTTGGAAAGTTTTGCTGGAAAGTAGAAAGCGTATTAAAGTGAAGGCGGAATTGCATTTTTAATACTTACTCTCTTTGTATGTCTGTGTTGTCTATTTTTTTTTCTTCCTGTTATTATTATTATTATTTTTCCTGGGAAGAATGAGCTGGTTCATTTATAAATGAAGTACGGGTCCGTTTTCGGGATGAGCCTCGAATCATAACGAAACTTGACAACTTTAACGCTAGTGAAGTTTTTGAGGCATTTTTCAATGCTTCTTTGGGGGGTAAATTATATGAAGATGGAACATTTTATATGCTATTTCTCTGCATTTTTATGGGCTTTTCTAATTTAAGTAGATTTACATAAAAAAAATGGCTTTAACTGTGTTGGTGGTATTTTGCTGCAAAAACTCGACAGGGCTGTTGTAAAGTTCGTATAAATGCGCGCATTATTGCATAACTTTACCCTCAGCTTCACACTTTTAATAAACTCTTGTCATGCATGTTTTAATTCAAGTTCATTTATAAGTAGAAGTATATTAAGTTATTTAAAAGTGCGACCAGTTCTTTCTTATTATTCTTATGTCTATGTAATGCAGTTTAAACAAAAATGTCTTTTGTGTTAGAAAACTCGAATAAACAAACAACTAGTTTCTTAATCTTAGTGTTGAGAAAGTATGGATATGAAAGCGAATTGATAGATCGCTTTTTATGGAAGAAAACTCGAATAACCAACCAATTATTTCTTAATGTTAGTGTTGAGAAAGTATGTATACGAAACCGAATTGATAGATCGATTGATATGGCGTTAGAATCACATGACAAACGTCAATTAAATATCACTTCATTAACACGTCACCTTAAGCTGTGCTTTGACCTTTTTCATTTTTTCTCCAGTAGCTTCTGCAGGAGGGAAAAAATAAGCTGTAGAATAAAGAAGAAGGAGCTAAAATTCTCGGATTCCAAAATTTAATTTAATATATTTTAGGAATAAATTTAGATATTGAGTGTATGTTCAAACTAAAAGTAAACCATAATTTGAAATTTCTCATTTGTATTTCTTGAACATTCTTACAATATAAAAAATGGTTGTCGATAAAGTATAAAAGATTTTTTCTAAAAAATTCATCTCAGTTTAGTGATATATCGTCTATGAAAATGGGGAGCAAAATTGTTATAAAATTGATAATATAATAATTTTTTATAATATTCTGTACCATTGCAAACATATTGTAAAATTAAAAATATCCTGTAAAATGTAAAAGCATTAATAAAAAAATTATTTCATGTTTTTGAAAAAAAAAATCTACTTTGCAACGTAATTACCTGCCTTATATTGCTTCTTCTATTTTCAGTTACATGTATTTTATTTTTTATTTACCCAAAATCTGTACAAGAATCCTTTTAATTGTAATTATAATAAGACTTTTAGTATAGGTATGTTTAGTATAGGTTGATCCTTTGATTTTAATGAGGGTTTTAATTAATTAACGCTTTATTGAAATCATAACATTTTTCCTCATTTGCTTCGGAGAATATTATAGTAAAGAGACAATTCTTACACATCCTTGACATCCAAAAAAGTAATTTTTCAGAAATATCTATTTTTAGTTCAATTTTTTTCCTTTAATTTTAATAAATCTTTTTAATTAGTTTTAAGCTTCATTTTGTAACATTTCTTATATATATAATCATGTGCAGTAAAATAGTAAGATTGTGAATAAACAAAGTGAATGTTATAATAACTCCTCGAACAAAAATAAATATCATGGCTTTCATTTTATTACTAAAAAGTACTTTAATATATTTCAAAACATTGGATTTTTTAACAGTTTAAGTTTTAGGCTAATATTCTAAAAGTTATTAATTGCTTGATAATTTATAAATTGTTCAGTATGCAACTAAGGCAGAGGAATCATAACTAAAACATCTGCAAGTTGCGATTTTCATGATAAAACTTTAGTCTTGGTTCGATCTAATAGTCCGAATCTCATTTTTATAAAATTATTTTGTATTTTGCTGTTTTCCCGTTCTCTTTTCGTTTACGGATTTTGAACGGAAGTGCGTAAACGGCATTTATCATTCAACAGAATTATTGCAAACATTATGTCGAAATCCCAGTAAAACACACATTGTATATTAAAAATATAATTATATTTTTAGCATCTTGTTTGTAACTTGAAACAAATTTGGCCCATGAAAATTGCAATTAACCATGGGCATATCATAAGTCCTGATTTTTGTGTCGTTGACATAAAATATTTGCTCTCAATATCATTTAAACCAGTACCAATATATATCAGATCATGATTGATAAATGGCCTTAAATAGATGTATAACATATGTACATTAAATCATTGATTTATAAAATTCAAAGTAACGTATTTTTTTTATTACACTAAACTAACTGTGGATTATTTATTACTTTCTTGTAAGTAAAGAAAAGATGGATATATTTCCTAGATATCCATCTAGATATTGAAAATTAATATGTGATATCTTTACAAACTAAAGCTTCTAAATGAATCGTTCCATAAAATGCATCTCACCATCTCAAATTGTTTCTTTAATACATAGAAAATAACTTATTACTGTTATCTGAGTAGTTTACAACTTTTTACAGATGCAATAAGGAAGTCATTTAACGCAACTTCTTCCGAATTGACTTTTAATTCGAAAAAATGATATTGCTTTATTTCTATTAAACTCTACAAATTTTAAAAGTGACTTCAATTTTTTTTTTCAATGCACTGCGATATTATTTATTCCTTTAGGCTGCTTTTATGAAATCACACAAAATAAGCATTAAAATAAAAGAATTGAATACAAATTTCCCTGTGTGTCCCGACGGCTTTCACAACACAAGAAAAGTTCATGTTTATCAAATCGTGATTGAAAGAGCAGCGGGGGATAGGAAGGGAGAGAGGGGAGGGCGAGGAGTTTTCTTTACAAAAGAACAAAATGAAAACCCTACACACAGAAGAGTTTTATTTCAGTTCCGGATGTTGCATATTTTATGGGCATCCCCAAAGGGTTTCGACGAAAACGAGAAAAAGGAGAAGAAAAAAAAATATATACACATATACATAAAAGCACGAACAATAAATAAATAATAATAAATTCCTGTTTTCAAATGATTTCAAAACTTCAAACTCTGAACCTGATACGTCCTGTATTTTTTTTTATTTATTTATTTATTCATTTGTTGTGCTGTCTTTTTTTTTATTATTATTATTAGTGTTCTTTCAACTTCTCCTTTACCGTGGAGCGACCGTGTATGTATATTTATTTACTTATTTCGTATGGATTTTTTTTCCCTTTTTTTCCATCTGTGTGTGTGTGTGTGCTGCATTATTTTTTATCCCTTGTTCCTCGGGAGGAGTGTATATATTCCAAAATCCGTTGAACTGAAATCGGAAAATATATTGCCGTGTTTCTCTGGGAGGTCCCTCGGAAAAGTCCAGAAGTTTAAAGGAGAAAGGAGGAAACATAAATTTCTGGATCCAGTTCTTTCTCTTGGCGACCTTTTCGCTATTTTTATTATTATTGATATTATTTCCCTGGGTTCTTTTTGGAGAGAAAGGATAAGAGGGGGCAAAAGCGATTTGTTTGGTGAATTTGAGGCAAGATGCATTACTTCGTGTTTGACTTCCGACTTTTTCCGAGTTGTTCTTCGGCTCCACGCGATGAAAGTTTCCGACAAGTAGGACGCCCTCCTGACGTAATTGTCGGTTCCTGGTATTTGGGGCATAAAATATCTGAATGTATGGACAAAATAGACAGAAAAAAAGGGGGAGATTGGTGTAGCTTTCTTGAAAATATATTACATATCAGAAATGTTTTCTCTTTAAATATTTAACTTCCGAATACTGTTTCCTGGATTTAGCTTTAAGAATATATTTTTTAGGATAACGATGATATAATACTTATACATGATATTGAAATATATCTGACATGATAAATCTATTTTACATGATAAATCTATGATAAATGATAAGATATGATAAATCTATTTTACAAGTATTGCATTTTTAGGAGAAAAAAAAATGAAATCATAACTGTGTAATATTAACATGACACAAAATGATATCAAAACGATCTCTAAGATAATATAGATCGTATCTTAAAAATACTCTCGTATCTTTTTGGATTACAGTACACTCCCGAATATCCGATTCGCGACTTCCGTACTATCCGGCCTAGTTTTCTTTATCGCAATTAATTGAGGGAGGCAAGGCATTTTATTGGTAACATTACCAAGGCATTGGAAGTGGCCGTCTGCTATGATCCTCTTACGAGTCGTGTACGAATTACAAATTGTGACAGAAGAGCAGCGTTCTGCTCTTGTTCATTGTTTCGTCAGCGTGCTACGGACCTCAGTTGTTACCGCTGTTCCTGATTATAACTGTACAGTACGTACAGGATTCGTAAATTGTTCTTGAGGTAAGCTTAATTTTTTAAAATTATACTATAGTGAAGTGTTCAGAATTCATGTTAAAATGTGAACAGTTTATATTCTTTAACATACTTTTTCTCTAATAAATTCTTGCAGTGCAGTATATAAACGTATATAAGCTACCAGTATAGAGCCTTCTATTTTAACTCGACACGCTTCTATGATTCACAGGGCAGCGCCTACGTTCACATTTTACTTGGCTTGAGATAAATGGAGATCTTATAACTCGGTAAGAAGTGAAAAAATACGTTCTATAACAATGAGTTTTGGTGTAAAAACTTTGTCTTCTTGTATTGGTGAGCAAATAAATGAGTTCATAGAACTCCAGCTTATATGGCATTTTTGTTTTCCGATCTGTCCTTCCACCACATTAAGCCGAATACTCGGGAGTGTACTGTATTTAAAACAGCGCGTCTTTTCAGCAATTTTAATTACATCTGATATGTTATTAAAAGATCTACGAAGAGATCAATTACAAGTACACATTTCCAGAGCCATTAAAGATTGCTCGCATTGAATTGCCCTTTTTAAATGCTACCGTCATTTGAACTAGATACAGTTCTGTTCAAATCTTTTACTTTTGAATGCTGCATCTTATTTCGGATACTGTATTTAAAATTCATCATGCTAAGACAGTTTTTTTCTACTTGTTACGCATCATTCATGCTCTTACTCCATCCATCATCACTTGACTATTTAGAAATAACAATTAAAGAGTGGAAAATCTTTGTGAGTAGTTTGAAAGACTGGTACTTTGGAATAATCCCTCGCGCTATATTAAAATTTCCATTTACACAGGAGAAAGTGAAAGGAAAAAAATTAAAAATAAAACACCAAGTCATCACCGTCTCATTAATGAAAGGCAAGTTTCCGCAGAAATGCGTCAAAATCTTTTTCAATCGGTGACCACATTGTGAGCAGACTGTAATTTATGACCTCTGTTCACGACGTTTAATAAAAGGCTGAATTTAAACTCGGAACTAATATTTATTCGAGTTCCCCAACTCTTTAATTAACTTGGAAATCGCTTTAATGCCTTTGAATAGGAATGGATTGTGTATTTCTACCTCAATTAATTAGCCGGAATAGCTTAGTCGAGCGTTAAGTCTTTTGAACCTGAATAAAGATTAGGGGGTGGGTGCAATCGTTAACTCTCTTCCACTTTTATCGATCCGCCGTTTGTTTAATGCGAGTTGTACGAACACGAATTATCTCTGCCCCGAATTCATAATTGAAATATATGGAACTGTTTTGTTTTAATGACTATTTAGTACCGTGCGATTAATAAAATTCGGCGAACAATGCCGTTCGTGAAGGGTCTAATCTGACATGTTCGTTTGTGCAAGTTGAAAAAAAGTAAATAAAGTTTGAACCTAACCTTACATTAGACGTCAAATAAAGTTTTATTTAAGGAGGCAGGTTAGATTTTATTGCATAAACCTGTTAAGTTTTAATTTAAGTGCATAACTATTTTCAGTGATAACTCAATTTGATACCAGAAGAAAGCGATGAACGACCACATTCCCTGCGAATAATGTGAATTACTTTCTTAGCTTTTCTGTGATATTAAACAACTCTGTTTTTAAATACAAACTTCATTACTCAAAATATTCATTGCTTTCTAAAATTTAATTCAGTTTTAAGTTATCACTTTTAAATACTGTCGATCTTATTTAATATATCGAAGTTCCGATGTCAAATAATTGATATAAAATGCTTGATATAAAAAAATGCCCATAAGAAAAAAAATTATTACATAATTTCTTATGAAAAATAATTGTGCTGTTAATTTTTAAATTTATTATAAAAAACATACCAATAACATCATTTTTTAAAAAAATTCTAATTAATATTCATCCCATTTTTATGAAGCTGAATTCAGTTTTAGATGTAGAAATTTCCATTTCAAAACCATTTTTATTATAACAAAAATTTACAGAAAAAAAAACGTTCAAATTATAGAAGGAATTAATAGACCAGAAGCCTTGAACAGCATTATGAATTCACTTTTGAGTATATATATATATATCGCCTTTCTCTAAATTGCCGTTCAGTCTACTAAGAATTTTCTATTTCAAAAAGAATCATTTCGAACATTTTTCTTTTATTTTTCATATTTAATTTATATTCTTCTTTATTATGAATAAAATTCATAGTCGTATTTTCACTTCAATGCTTATACACAACTTTTTATGTGAAAAGATTTGTTTGGTATATGGAAATTTTATTTTATGTACAAAAAAACTGTTTTTCCTTTGAAAATCTGAGTGCTAAAAAGAAAGTTCGACGCACAGAAATTCGATAAAAAAAATGTTTGCATTTTACATTGGAATCATAGTGAAAACATTTTTAGAAATAAGGATTTTTCAAATAGCTTTAGCCATACTTTCAACATTTGTTGTTATTGACAATTTGAGCAACGATTTTATGAACTTCAGGTTTTCCATAATAATCTTGAGGAATAGTTTTGGTTCCATACTCGATTTCAAGAAAAATTCACCGTACATATCGGCCTCATGCTTGTTAAATCTCTCGATAGTCAATATCCTCCGCTGGTGTGGATTGTAAGCTTGAAGAAAGTGTAACGTCTCGGATATGGTTTTTGTTTTCTTTTCAAAATTTGAAATTAGGAGATATATCCATATTACTCATCCGATAGTTTCAAAAGGGAATATAATTCGTAATATTACTTTCTTGCTCTGTTAGCTTCAAGGCGCGGAAGAAAGTTTTGCAGGTATTTTAATGGTTTATAAAGGGATACTAGATCTACGGTCCTCGCAGCTTTGACGATAAACTTAGCGACCATTCTTTGATGAATTTGTCGACAAAAATGAAAGTTCCTGAAAGTAGAGAAATTTAGACGATATATCGATTAGAAGCGAAGATACGATATCTTACTAGAAGCCACTTTGCTTTATCACATATTATATAAATCGAGAGGCAGACCCCAAGTAGTAGTCGAATGAAATCTCTCAAAAGTGTTGATCTCTAGCGAGTTCTTTCTGATGCTTTAAGCTGTTGTAGTTATTTAATAATGATTTGTTGCTTGTGTAATATGGGTTTCTGCAAGTGGTCTGTTTACTCTTTCTCTGTATTTTGATTCATATATTTCATATTTTCATATAGAATAAAGCATTGTTTTCTGCTATTTTTAGCATCCGCCCATCGTATGAATTTTTCCTTAATAATGTTGTTGACCTAAGTTATATAGAATTTCGTGTTCAAACATATCACTGTAAATCATATCATATTAGTTTAAGTGAAAAGATAAAATTATAAATAATTCTATAGCTTATGAAACATCTTTATGAAATATACATAACTATTTACAGAAGTTACTCATTTTATATTTGTCTCTTAATATCCTTGAATATATATTTTCACTAACACCAAAGTACAAACTAGTAATTCTGACTTTAACTAGGATAATCTAGGACTTTTTTCTTAAGTTTTAATTTATATACATAGTTATTTTAATTTCAACCAGTACTTCAAAGATTTTTTTTCTGGGTTGTTGAAATTCTAATAAAAAATGTAATATCAATTGTCTTTATCGAATGTTTTTTTTAAATAATTTTTTAGATTTGTTGGATTTGTGATAAAATTATTTAGGAATGATAACTTAATTATTTATTCAATTAGTTCAAACTAAATTTTCTAAAATTATTTTAAGAATAATTTGAAGGGTACTAAGTTAAACGTTAGTTTAATGTATATAACGTTAACAAAAACTGACTGTTTTCTGTTATCTAGAATTTGACACCTTGCTTTCTACCATTTTTTATTATTATTTTTTTTTTTTTTATTTTACCACTTTATGAAAAATGGCTATTTTAAATCCGCCGGTGTCGATATTATCCTTCCGTGCCAATTTTTTTTTTTTTTTTTTTTTTTCTGGGGAAAATAATACGTCCTAGACTTTTTAAAGAGTTGATATTACCCCTTCGCGCTCTTTCAATACCTCGAAGGTGAGTGAACTGGAAATTTGTTTTTCTCCCGCGTGACATTTTTGAAAGTTTAAGCACAAGAACGACGCATCATAGTTTTTCTTCTCATCTTTTTTTGAAGCCCCAGAATGCCTTTTCTAATATACCTCACCGTTATACAGTTCATTTCGTAAACCTGCGCTAAAAAAGTTTCATTAAATCTCATGCCTTGGGTTAAAATAAACAGACACGGGGTGCAACGGGAGAGAACACAGTGGAAAAGGAACTAAATAATAATAATAAAAAAATGTGGTGGGAGGGCAGGGAAGTTTCAATTTCTATAAAGTCATATATTGTGGAACGTTTACCAGTGCACCGAAAGAAAATATCTAGATATCTATAAAGCACCAAGTTGAACAAAGGAAAAATATGTATCGCCAGTTATTGCGACGTAGCAGAAAAGTTTTCATTTTATCTGGTCCTTGTACAGCACCGTCTTCTTATTTCTTAATAAAAAGAGATTTAGAAAAAGAAAAAAAAGAACAGAGGAAAGAAGAAATCCCTTATGGCTCGAGAAATAAAATGCTGGCGGCAGGTTAGTTAAAGAGCGATGCGTGTTAAGGTACACTTCTTTAGCGTAGAAATCGGAAGTTATTAAAAGCAAGTTATTATTAGTAGGAGATATGTGGTATGTTCTACTTGTAATTCATGCTTGATTTTGTTGATGTTTAAAAATGAATAATTAGATATGATAGTTTTCTACGGCATCATGCCTTAAAGAATAAAGAAACTTCTGAACAATTTACGTGATAAGAATGCGAGATAATGTGTATTATTCCCTGGAGAAATGAATTTTGAGAATCGAGCAACTACAAATATTTAAAATTAAATAGTTTTCATTTTTTACATTGCAATCTCACATTCAACGTACCCTTCATTTTGCATTACATATTTATACTAAATTATTCATATTTTAAAGCAGTAAAAAACTGATACTGAAGACTATATGTTAAACTCCAAAATTTCAGTTACAATATATATATATATATATATATATATATAACTTTTTTCTGAAACAAAAGATAGGGATAATAAAATATGTTAGCTGTATCTTAACGAATGACATATTAAATATAAACGATTTACTGATTATATCCCATGAAATACGAGAAAATGTAAGAGCTTGTTGAATATCTTTGATTTGTTGACTAATAGTTATCTCTTTTTTCTGTATATTTATTTAATCTATTACGCATATGACTCTAACATTTCCGAAGAACTGTTTTCAAAGAATTCCTTTTCCAAATCCATTTTAAACAGTAATTAATTAAAACTGAACATTAAAGCAATCTTTTATCTTCATTTAAAGCTGAAAATATTAATAAATAAACCATCCCTCTTTGAATTCGACATTTGTAAAAATACACAAATATTAATTTATTTAATCTAGATTTCCAAATGCTGAATATATTGAATGCAATATCGCATTTCTCTGTATGTTGAAAGTTCAAAAGACGTCAAAAATACAAATATTTATTCTGATATATGATTTGTAAATATTATTCTGATATCTGATTGGTGATTGGTATTTTAATTGGTGATTTCATCTTTTAAATTGAGAATGGCGTCTAATATATCCAGGAAAGTAACATGTACCTTGAGTTACTTTTCTTTTGCTGAAATGACTAAAATTAAAAATGTATTCTCAGATACCACCTCCCCACCCCCTCCTGCAAATGCATTTTCAGAATCTTTCGTTATTATCATTATTATTTTTTTTTCTTTCTTTCTTGATTACAAATGAGAAAGTGCTTAATTTTAGTCTTTTTTTTTCTTGAGTGCTTAAATTTTACTTTGTCGTCGCTTGATTCAGAAAATTTGTATAATACCGGGGGATACATTTTTTAATTTTAGGATGAACACTTTTTCAGGTCACAGGAATGTTTCATATATAACGCAAATATCTCCGCCAATTTTACAGATAACTCCATGAAACTTTCCCATGTGTTTTAATTATGGTATAGCGTGCATTTTTATAACCGGATAACTTGGCCGATTCCTTTTATTTTTCAAGTTATTTTTTGTAACTTCCATATTTCGCTAGTAGGAGTGCTGTAAACTGTCTCAGTTAATTCAATATAGTCACTTTACTATAGGTACGCGTTACTTTTCTGGCTATACGAAGCTCCATTGTGAATTTAAAGGATTTCAAAGGACTTTCCTGATCAACCTGTATATTACCTTTCTCATTCCAAAGGATCATAATCACTAGTATCTTGGTTTCAGAATTGTAGTTTCGTGGATTCGATGCTAGATTTCGCAAAATGTCCTTCTAACATACTGGCAGGTTAAATACCTCGAAGGTTAAAGTCCTTACTTACGTCCGAAGGTGAAATTTGAAGATGGAATTATAGTTTAAAATGCAATTTTCGTTATCTGATCTTGGCTCAGGTTTAAGAGGACCACTTCAAAACTAGTCTTTGTATGGCTTCAAAATGGGATATCACTAAATAAAATGTTATTATATTTATTACTAAAATATAATAAAATAAAAATTAATATAACTAGTAAAGCACCAAAAGTTTCAGTATGTCCTGCTTTCTACGAAAAGAAAGGTATTGCTGTTTCAGGCGACTATATAAAGATTTCGCCTGGAGGACTTTATGTATAAGATATTGATTTTATCTCAAATCGTATGAAACTTCTAAGATCTCATAGCTTTCTTAAGATACACAAGAAAACTATCAAGCTTTGAACATAATAATGTTTATTATCTGAAATACTATATGTAAATTTTATGATAAAAAAAAGTTTCAAAATTTTCTATTGGACGAAACTTTGGACCAAATGTGGTATGTAGATATTTTTAGGTAGTACGTGCTAACTAAAAAAAAGTCTTGCCAAAATTTTAAATAAATTTTAATTGATTAAAAATTTATTGAAATTTTTAAGTTTTTCTCTTCTAATTTCGAAGCATATTATCGAAGAAAACCCATTTTTATATATTTTTTAAAAATCTAATGTACAAATTTGAAACAAAGTTTTTTTCTTTAAAAAAATAACTGCAGCAAAATAGCAAGATTATGAATAATCAAAGGGAATAAGAATTGCTCTCAAAAGAAAAACGTAAAAGTAAATTTTAGATTTTTAAATTTATAATTAAGTAATGTTTTATATCATTTCAGAACACGTGATTTTTTAACACGATAATGCCTTTAGAGACATTCTTTATAACAACAATTTTTCTTTGTTTGATACAGCAAAATAATCTACTATGCAAATCAGCAATGTAAAAATTATTTCGCACTACATGCAACGATTTGTGCAATCAAAATGGCAGAGATAAAAGGAATTATGCGTAAAACATAAAAATGTTATAATGTTTTGAACTAGAAGTTTCGAATTCCTGTCTTGCATTATGTATAATGAACAAATATAATGAACAAAACAAGCACAATATTTCAATCCTATCTTTCCATTCACTTAGTATTTTATGTGGTGATTAAATTGGCATGCCAGCTATTTATGTGTGGTCATCAAATTGGCATATGTCATTGAGACCAATCTCTGTGTTCATGCTTTCCTGCACATCTCTGTTGATCGAGTACGTATTTGCGATTATGCAACTCCATAATAAAAATGAGCTGCGTCGCACAGGGGGTTCTTCGAAAGCTGGAACTTTCATTGCAATCCCACGCGGCGAATCGATGAGACCGTCCACAGGCAGGCAATGGATAAATTCTTGTAACTTCCGGAAAGTCCATGCTGCGCGGAGAAAAATAAAGTGAGTGAAAAATGATTCGGATAGCTCTAATGCTGTGATTTTTCACGGGGCGTTTTCCTGAAATGTCCCGCTGGGACGAAGAAAGTCAATTGAAAATGTGAGAATTACTAACGCGGTCGATTCTGCGACCTCGAATAAGCTGTGTTGTGACAAGAGCTCTATTTTTTTTTTCTCTCTCTCTCTCGCTCTCTTCTCTTCTTTCATTTTCTTTTCTCTCTGTACTTCATTCTTTTTTCGAACCATATCCTTCGCAAAAAGTTCTTTGCCTTCAAACTAAATCTTTTCTTTCTCTCTCTCTCTCTCTCTTTTTTTTTTTTTTTTTTTTTTCCCTTTACCTTTTATTTTGGGCATCGTACTTTTGTAATTCATTTCAAACATTAGGCAATATCCAATTTCTTTTTTCTTGTGGCATACTCATTATTTTACGAAATCGTTGAAGGTAGATGGGATAGATGTAATGACTTTTTTTTTTAAATGCTGGATTGTGATATTTTCAGCTTTTATTCACGTCAGTTGCCTGCCCATTTAGAAAAATTTACAGAGTCGTAAGTTTCAAAATTTATTGTTTTTTTTTTTCGTTAATATTTTATCAATCTTTAATATTTTAATATCATTCTAAATGCCATTTTTATTTTATATATTTTATTTCTTATTTTCGTATAGAATTATATAATTTTGTTCATTTGTGGATTCTTAAGCCCTCTCCGCTTTTGCGCATACGTCAGGAAACGTTTATTTTATCAAAAAAAAAAAGGGATTAGAGAAAAAAGGCAAAGAAGAGATGTTTACTTTTAATAGTAGGGTTTAGGTTTGGTTTAGTTATATTAACATCCCATTTTAAAGCAACGGTAGGGCTATTTGGGGACGGACCTCGTTGGATTTTGAACCACGGTCAGATGCCGAGGACGACATCTGAGCAAACTTCCGCACCACACCAATGGGAGGATATTTGGCCCCGATGGACTTAACGTGCACCAAACCCTCTTACACGATTCGGGTCTGGAACCTGGTATCCTACGATTCCGTAGCCGAGACCTTCAGGACACCGCGGTTCTCTTTTACCAATAGGATGACTCAGATTATTTGCGGAATTAGGAGGAGAAATAACACCACATCTTTCTTCGTAGGGCCTTCGTACCCTTAATGGCGTACAATCATTAAAAAGATCACTCTCAAGATCTTCAAAAGAACAATATATATTTTAAAGAGAAACAGCTATATGGGAAACGGTGATCTTCCAATGAAATATATGCATTGAAATAACCAACTTTTTCAATTCTTATAATATAAGAAGAGATACGATATAATGTAACAGAACATAAGTTGCTTATTAAAAGCAAATATTTTAAACTAAAAAATGATGTTATATAGCTTTTTCTGTTTTTATATCTCATAAAAAAATTCTACCTGCCATCAAAGGAGAAAATCCTTTTTAGTTAAAATATTTTTTCACTATATTTTCAAATATACGTAGTTTAATATTAAGAGCATTTTTCATTATATTGAAATTTTTTTATTAACTAATTTTAAAAAGCTCAAATAATAATCTGTTTGTAATTTTTTTAAAGGAGGAAAAATAAATGCATTTTCTTGCCTCTAAGGAATTATTTGATGTTTCAAAACATCAAATTGAATTAAAACAACATCTCAGATTAAATTTTGACTTGTTTGTTAAAGGACATCAGGATAAAAATAGAAAAGTATATGTAAAAATAACTCTAGAATTTAAAATGAACTTTTAAAATAAATAAGCTGTAAAATTTAATAAATATAAGGTATAAATTTTAATAAATGTGTTTCTCTAAAAGTAACTCAACAATAGCATTTTTTTTTTTTTTTGAAAATGGTACTATAGATATATTAGTTTAGATAGATAGTTTAATATTATTATCAAATTATTCTTATATGTATTAGGTTGGTGTAAAAACTGTTCCAGCTTTCACATTCTTTTAGAATAATTAAGAATTTCTTTATCTTTCTTTATCTTGAGAGAATCTTTAAGAATTTCTTTTAGAATAATTTTTATTTGTCGTTCATTTGATTTTAATTGTCAAGTACTTTAGCCTTACTTTTAACAGAAGTTATTCTTCACTTTAGTCTTACTTCATTTTAACATAATATAAGAAAAATAAAATTTTCAACATTTTTTTTTTTCATACACTCAAAAAAGAAAACTATCAATGAATCCAAAGATTTAGTTGAAGTTTATGGCATTAATGATTATAAATTGACATATTACAACTAATTTACCAATTATCTTAATTTTGATTTTCACTTAAAGGTGACGGGGTTTCGGTTGGCCAACTGAAGTGGATTATGAAAAAATGGTTACCATAATTTAGATCGTTATACTTCGGCATACCACCGATTTGGATCCCATATTTCAGTATATGGCATTAGAGAAATTTCATTTCATATCTTAACCATCAACATACATTCGTAAAAGCCGAGATTTTTTTTAAAAAAAATCGATATTTGAGTTTAAACAATTTCTATGAACACAGCATATGAAGTTTGAGGTTTGCATCTCTAATATATAGATAGTGAACCACTTTTAAATCAAATGATAAAAGGCAATAAAAAATAATTTGTATGCCAGATTATAAATGTCAGTTTTGTGATTCTGGTGAAATCATTATGAGGCAGCATAAATTAATGTTGAAAAGCATAAATTAATGTATCTTTCAAGATACATTATGCCATTCATTTGGTATATTTACTAAATTATTGGGTATTTTCAATGGATTCCAAGGCTTGCTGTTAAAAATCTAAAGAAATTAGGTAAGGAAATCATAGAAAATTATCATAATTTAACAAATCTTTTAGAAATCATATTTCATTCTGAGAATGGAAAATTATACTCATTTTTAGTTACTCGTAAAAAGTTATTGAATAAAGTGATGTTACATCAAGATGCCCAAACTCTAAAAAGTCGAATTTTGTTTTATGATTTTTTTTTTTTCGGAAATCACTTTGATTGGTAAAATTAACAATGACAAAGATGCTATAGATAGCTTCAGTTTTTTGCTGATTATGACCAGAAATTCAATGAATTTGGAATAAAGAAGTTGCAAATGACAAATTGTTACATAACAAAATGAAAAATATATCATTGATTAAAGTTCATTCCTTGTTTAAATATTTCTGCTTTAATTCACTGTGAGAAAAAAAAAACGCATTTATTTTTGCACCAATTTAATTCAAATCATATCACTTCCGTTTCACATTTATAACTGCTTTTTTTATATATATATCATGAAATCTGTAGCAAAAGTGAACGGTCATTGAACTTTTGAATTTAAATAATTATTAGTTTTAAATTATATTCACGAAATCTCCCGATCGATACTTCAAAGTATGAATCCGATTGACATTTTGATGGTTTTACCTGATAACTTATGCTCGTGCCCTCCTTTGTTTTTAATTTATTTCTTCTCATGAGTAGCTGTCTTCTCTTTATCAAATTTAAAATGTGTGTTTATACCATGGTTGATTTTTGATTCTTTGATTAGAGAATTTTCTTAAAGAAATATATAATTTACTAAAACCAACTGATATTTGTGTCAATTCCGGTTAGATGTACGAAACGATTTGCATTGGAAAACAATAGAATTAGATTTCTTGTTTTTAAAAGCATTCTCGGCCGAACCATCTATAATCTAAATATCCAGACTTTTACAAACAATTCAGTAAATCCATACTGGCGGTAAATGATGGATTGAACAGTGAAATGATGATATCATTTCCGCATTCAAATCAATTTCCTATTTCAAATCAACTGGTTTGAACTTGCACGATTTTGAACTAAAATATCTGAAGATTCGATTTACCATCCACCCCATTATTTCTTTTGACCATATTGGTTTTTAATGATTATTCTGCCATCTATGCATGAGTGTATATATATATATATATATATATATATATATATATATATATATATATATATATATATATATATATATATATATATATATATATATATATATATATATATATATATATATATATGGTTGTTGCGGAAAATTACATTAAATATTTTTACTTTCTCATATACGAAATCGTTATTTACGAAATTGTTATTTCGTTATTACGAAATCGTTCATCAACATTTCTCATATTTGAAATGTTGATGTATCTTAAGTTCCAAGTATCCAATTTTATTTTAAAATTATGTCTGGCTCTCTGCATTTGAACAGGAATACTCAAAAAATGGAAAGAAATGGTTCCATTGAACATTGATATATAATCTTCACATCTAAATTTTATATTTGCATCACATTTAATACGCAATGCTTCAATGGAAAAAAAAAAAAAAACCTCTGTATGTATACACAATAGTTTTAAAACACAACGATCTAGACAAATGAAAGATTTAACATGTTGTTTTTACATTAAATCAGTAGAGGTGGAACAAATTTTGGATCAAATCAGTCAACGGAAATCGATACTATTTCAAAGTATACTATTCTCTTAGTGATAAACGAAAACTAAAAGCCAAACATTTTACGTTGTGAAGACATGAAATGAACAATCACATGTGGGTCACTTAATTTTTCTCATTTTTTTTTTTTTTTATATATATATAACATCGAAATGAACCAAATGTCATTTCAAGTCAGTTGATCCAAATGGTAAAGTAATTTTGATGAAATTGGATATTTATTTCTGAAATCACAGAAGGTCAAAATTCAGCCTGTCTTCATTTTAAAAACAAAGACAAAAGATTGTCCCTAGATATTCAAAAGCAAAATACCGATTGAAATGGAATGTTGTTAATAATGCGAGCAAAGCAACAAGTTCACGTTATAAATGCTTCAAGAAGTTGAAAATTGTATCAAGAAAAAGCTAAAATGCTTAATACAGTACTTAATTCATTGCATTTGCCTCGCTCCTTGATTCTTCATTGAAGTTATATAGCTATAAACTGCATGAAAAAGCAACCCAATAGTTTAAAATTGTGTCTGCTCCTACGAATTCTTTAATTTGATGCTGATATTTATGGTTTGAGACTTGGAACTAATTGAAATTCAAATCAAGCGCTTGCATCTTTGAAGTATGAAACAGTTTGAGATAATTCAGCTACTTACTTATGTAAGTGAAAGATAGCGGAAGAGCGTGCCTTTGACACCCATCTTTTACCAACTGTCAGGTTTGAGGCGTGGTCTGAAACTTTCGGTAGCGCCGCACAAGGCGAATCTCTTCAGAACGAGTAAAACGCTGTCTCCCAAAAATTCATTTTTCACTTTTCCAAACCTTAAAAAGTGTAAGGCCCAATACCAAGAGGGGGCAAGGAATACCTCTTCTCTCCTTATTAATAACAAAGCGCACACACGTGGCTTCCGAAAAACACTTGGGGAAATACGCCCAAAACGAGAAAAAAGGCACCCGACCCTACGCCCTCATCTCTGTGGGTGGGCGACGACCTTTGCCCCCCTCCCTTATCGTTTGCCGAAGCTGCGGAACCCCCCCCCCCAAACGCCACCTCATTCGTTTCTCTCGTTTCAGGTTACTTTTCTGTCCAAGGAAGACTGTTTGGTTGTCTTGTCCTCTTGTCTGTCTTGGTTCGGTGACTTGGTATAGAATTGCGTTGCCTAAAAGGTTCTTGGTGGGCGATATTTGGGACGAATATTGGGTTTCTGTTTTGTGGTGACAGATTTTGAAAATTGATTAGACTGGGAGTTCCTAGTTGAGAATGTGGTTTACTAAGTAGCGTTATGGTTTGTTTATTCCTCTCCCGTGGGAATACTCTGATTTGAAATCGAAAGTTGTTTTCGTTCTTCTTGGTATGTGATGTATATCAAAAGATGATTGATATAAATAGAAAAACAAGGATAAAAATGTCACATAATTCATGTATATAGGTAGTATAAAATTGGATACAAAACATTTAAGCCATATTTGCATTTTAAAACAACTTGCAACATAATATTATGAAAAAGTTTTGTTTTTCTATGCCGTTGTCAAAATTCTCGGATGACAGTCACTACCTTTGATAATATTGCCTTTTGAGGTACATGTTGAATAGATTTACCTGTTATTGTTGTGTTGTTGTTTCTAATGGCGCTTGTCATAGACAAGCCCACTGATTTTAGAAGTCAGTGATTTAAAGCCAAGGGTGCGTTTCTTGTTATATTTTACCTGTAAAGGTACGATGTCGAAAAGAAAGAAATAATATAAGACAATACACAAAATATTCCAAAAGAATAATTATTGAAACCAAAACAAATAAGGATGTTATCTATTAATAAAAATTTACTCTTAAAAAAGCAGATAAATGCATATATATAGTGGAGAAAGTATTTTTATGATGATTTTTTGTATGTGTGAGAAAAACAGAAATTTTAAAAAAAAAAAGACGAAAGTTATTGATTGCATATGTGATACATTGATATGAAAAGCTGAATCGAAAAGGATTTTGAAAAAATCCGTGAATCGCTGGCTTAATACAAATATATTAAAACACTTTTGTAAGAGGCATATAGGGAATTCATTGCTATAGGGAATTCATACAAGATTTGCTTACATAACATAAGATTGTAACTGTTATTTCCTTCAAAAACTTCTTGTAATGAAAGATTTTTTGAAGAAAATTGGCCTCAAATAAAGTTCTCAAAAGCTGCATCTCATTTTTGAGATTTTAATAAGCTTTAAAATGAATGTTTGCCTGATTTATTTGTATTAAATTACTGAGCGTTTAGTAGTAAGCAAAGGCGTGACAAAAATATGTGTATCTGTCGTGTGAACAATACCAGGCAGTGCGCAATTTTCTGCCCTAGAACTACAAAAGACGACAACGCCCGTTTTTAATTGTTTAATAACGATAATAGTCTTTTAAATAAAGCTTTATTTTCTTCTTTCAAAATTGCTTTAACTTTGATACGGAGCCTTTGAAATTTCTCCGCTAAAAATATTGTTTTCACTAGTGACGCAAGTCTTCTTATTGCCGTTATTACATCATTTTAAAACTCGAAAACGAAACAGAATAAACAAATTAATTTCATCAACGTAGTAATGCGAACGTGAAAACCAAATGAAGATTGAATCAAAGAGAGCAATCTCTAACGCTGTGAAAGAAATTTCATATTTTGGGTAAACAAAAAGAACCTTCAACAGACTTAGACCACCTATGACCCGAGGATCGCGTTGTATCTCGAATACGTTACTTAATTAAATGGGAGTTTGTTTTAGCGACACACAAGCATAGGTTGCACAAACTTATTAAACAGTTTTTAATTTTGAAGGCGGGCAATTACGCGTCTCGATATTAATTAGCGACAAGACAAGAGATTTTGTGGAGAGAAACTTTCAATAGAAAATAGGCCGTTATTAATTTGCCGCCGCATTATATTGGCCTAATGGGCTCAGGTGCGCAGTGGCTCGTTCTGAGGAGAACTAACATCGACGTTTAATTTTAAATTATGAGCCAGCCGTATGCTTGTAATCTTTTGTTGTCGAGTTATTCGCTTTTAAGTTATCGATGTGTTTATTATTTGCAATCTAGTGATCAACGGTGTGAAAATCTTTCTTTATTTCCAAAATGAAATATTTGAATATGAAGTGATATCTCTAACTCTAGTTTTAGATATCACCTCAACATTTTTTTAAATCCAATTTAACGTCAAACTGCATTCTTCTGCAGATAAAAGTTATGATTCAAATATACTTTGCTCTCTTTAAGCAATATATTATTTCTTTTACTTTGTAGCGGTTACATAACTCTACTACCTTCTCTTTTGATACAACAGATGGCGTTACCTTATTAACATTAAGGTATATTTCCCACGATCCTTCTTGGGGAGTCATTATTAGGTTGTATTCCAAATGAATATCTTGTGTTTTCGTATCCGTGCTTGTTTTGTCTTGTGATATGTGGATCTTAGAAAACAATTAAATAACTCGTCTATTATTTTCATGTACCTCATAATGAAGTTATAAAGAGTGTAGTCCCTCTACAACTCTATTTAAACTGCCAGTATTTAACCATCCTCAACTATTGAAACTTAAGAGGAAATTAGCTAATTTAAACAGTAAATCTTCCAAATTTTTAATTTTGGAACGGAATTGTCAAAGCTATATCCTTCTCGGGAAATATGAAATTAATCTGACACCGGACCCATAGTTTATTTTTAAAAAGTTAGCATATTTTATGAACATTGAAACTAAACAAGAACAATTTTTACTAATTAAACAGATTTTGACGAATGTTTTTTATAAAGTTACGAATGTTTTGTATTTTATCTAAGTGACTTTAATTATTTAAAAAATTAATTGCGTTTAACTTCTAACGATACTATTTTGTCATCTCACTTGCAGTGAATTTATAGGGAGATTATTTGCTATTAATGTGATGTGATCGTAAGTAAAATATTTGGACAATTGGCATAGAATATTATTATTACTATGATATTTTTTATTCTTATATTTATTTATATTAGCTTTCGTTCAAATCCCATTTATCCTAATAATTCATTCTAAATTTTAAATATTTACTACTATCATTTCTGTAGTTATCTTCATTCCGTATCACTGCATCCACCATAATTTACGGGATGCTGTTAAAACTGATTTATGATAGTTAACGTGTGAATAATTATTTAATATATTCACTGTGCTTAATACATAATCATCGTAATTTTTGAAGCCCCATGAATTATTTCGAGATCGTAGAAAGTAGCAGTTTAAGTACCTGGAAAATATAAGGAGGTTTAATACCCGATGGAAATCCCGGGTAAATTGCTAGAGCTGTATAATTATTGCAATAAAGTTTTGGAATCGATCAATACTTAAGACAACCCACGCATTGAGTAGGAATAAGGTCTTGAAAGAGATAACTCATTTTGTCATCCTCTTCTCTAATAATAACTCTTTCAATGCATTTAATTTATCGAAAGATGATACAAGAATTTTAATCATCAATCCTTTCCCTGAAGTATTTTTCGGAAAGTCAAAACTTTATTATAAAAAAGGGTGTAAAAAGTCATTATTTAATTATATCGATTATTTCATTCGAAAGTACATAACAGGTTTTGTATAGATAAATGTTTCGAAACATTTTTTAGCTTTATTAGAGTATGTTTATGATAGAGAATATTGTTTTTATCCATGGCAGATTTTTTTAAGCCTAGCTTTTACATTTCTCAGATTTTTAAAATCCAATCTCTAATGCTTTAGAAATAAATAAAGTTTTTCATCGTCTTCTGAAAATTTCTGGATCGAAATGCCCCAGTCACATGATAATTTTTGAATCAGATCAGTCCCATATTTTCAAAGCCTTATTTCGAAGAAAATCCATGATCTATGTAGGTTAAATTCAAATTAAATTGCCATATGAATCATCATTCTCTCATTGGCGTAATGTAGTAGAAAAGTGCATATTCAAGTGTCCTCGACATCTGAATACAGCTTAAAATTATGTGGTCCTTCCCAAAACAGTGCACATATTGCTTGAAGACGAGATTTTAATATAATTAAACGATATTCAAATCGATTTCATTAAACATGTGCCTAAAATTTTATCATTTTATTACGTAATTGTATAATTTGGTTATAGTAAGGTGCATAATAATTTTTTTAAATGTGTTATTTATCCAGTTATAAGTTAATTTTTTAAATATATGGTCAAGATGTATAACAATATTGTTTTTAAATTCCAAATCCTAAAGAAAGTTTGATTATTTGTTTCAAAATATTTAATCTTGGACTGTTTTTCATTTAAAAAAAAACAAATCATTTTTAAAATTCCAGTAACCAAAATAAATTTTTAAATATCCCCAGTAGTATTACATTTGGCAACTATCACAAATACCAAAAGAAAAGAAAAAGAAAATATGCAATAGTAGTTGCTTAATTTTCTTATAGTAAAACGAATAATAATAAAAAAAATATGTTATTTTCCCAATAACAAGGTTTTTTAAAAAAATATATATGGTCAAGATGTATAACAGTATTGTTTTTCATTTCCAAATCCTGAAGAAACTTTGATTATTTGTTTCAAACATATTTAAGTTTTGACTGTTTCTCATAGGAAAAAAAATCATTCTTAAAATTTCAGTAACCAAAATATATTTTTAAAAGTCCCCAGTAGCATTACATTTGGCAACTATCACGAATCCCAAAAGAAAAGAAAAAAAATGTGCAACTGTAAATAATGTTCTCTCTCCCTCTCGCAATCCACGCCAGATGTAGAGCCCGTGACGGCACATTTCACACATATCTACAAATATGTAAGTGGTGTCCCATATGTCTGCTTCAAACGAAGCCTACATCTCTTCGTCGACTTATCCGCCATCACGTTCGATGCGGACCACCCCACTCACAAATGACAGACGAATGTGTGATCTGCAACAAATCAAGCTCCCTTCATCTTCTCCGATTGCCCCCACAAAACATTTCTTGAGTCTGTGTAAATAAATAGATCCATCCCCATGGGAAGAAGAGCTTCGAGCTCTTATCTCTTCCGTCTTCGTGTCATCTCTAGTAGCGAATCGGCGGGCCTGGAAATTAGTAAGAAACTGGCTAGTCGAGTAAGCTATTTGGTTCTAAACAGAAGAGGATTTTGGCAAGTTGAAACTGATACTTTTATAGTTCCCCTTCTTTTCCATTGTATATAGAATGTCACTGAAATAGTAACATACTTTGAATAATATTATATAAACAAATAAGAGCACATATCAAAGCTTAACCCTAGAATGCATAACTGTTTATGTTTTTACAAAAAAATACATGTGTTATGAATAGTTACATATAATACAAAAAAAATCAATTTAAAAAAAATTATCACTTTTTTGTCAGTTTTTTTAAAAAATTGAAATGTATCAATGGCTGTATTATGAGTTAAACAATATCTCCTTGATACAAGTCATTTTATAACAATTCTGCAACATAAATAAACAAATTAAAGTTCCTTTTCACCAGTATATTTTTTACGATTCAAATAATATTTTAATAGTATTTTTAATGATAGAACTATTCATACAACAGACATTTTGATATTTTTCTAAGCTTCCAGTTTAAATCTAATTCTAGTTCCATTATTACTATATATTACTATATATATTACTTCTCTACTAATGTTTATGAAAAAGAATTTAAAAAAGGATTTCTAAACACTCATTGTCGCCTTTTAGAATAGTCATATGAATCTTATATAACGGAAATAAAAAACGTGTAGCCACATGCCTATACGATGCACTGTAGAATTATTAACTGAAATTAGTTCATGCAGCTGAAGAATTTTTTCCATTCTTTCATTCATTCAGAGACGTTCAAAATGTTGACCGTTTTTGTCCAGGTGTTGGTAATAAGATAGATAGATAGTATTACAAACGGTGCAAAGATTACCAGTTGGCAATTGGGCGGATATATTCTCATTCCCTCCCCCTTTTTCTTCTTCTTATTGTATACGTCACAGAACTGGGTTTTGAATTGCTGTTACATAAATAACGACATGCATCAAAATGTAATAATTTAAATTAATTTATACAAATGTAGAAGTATTTGAATTATTCTAATTGTTGACTCTTATCACCCAGATACTGCTGATAAATCCGTTTGACAGTATTACAAATGGTGCTAAGACTGGCAGTGGGCGTTTAGAACATATTTATTTTCATCGCATGCTCTCAACTCGTTGATAATTGATAATTGGCTTAGAAATATTAACATAATGAAAAGGAGAATATGAAGCATCGAAGTCAGATCCAATGAATTTATGAAGAGCTCAATACTACATCGCTACATCGTCATACTAATAATTTGTTATTTTGTGCTTAATGTTAGCTTTATTTCAAGGAGACGGAATTCTGGAAAAGAGGATCATATGCTTCTTATTGCAATTATGTTGAGATTTAATTAAATATCTTATTTGGCTTACAAAAACAAATTTCCTGTGATTGAAAATGCGTGATCATAACGAGGCCGAAAACAATAATTAAAATCGCAGAGGCGTTGCTGTTCAAAGTGAAGGATAATTATAGATGCATAACATTTTTATCCTCTTCGATAACCATATCGAAATATGATCGTATCATTTGTGATTACTTCAAAGGAAACTAAGTTTCTCGGAATTCTCTGTTTATTTTAAGTTTTAAATATTAAAAAAGCAGTTAAATATTTAGTGAAATTTTACATCCTTTCTTAATTGGATTCTTGTATAACCGCAGAAATTAACATTTCTTTAACTGAGATATATTTTCAGCCAGAGCCCACTGAATACTTAATTATCCAATGGCCCTTTAATATTTAAAAAGTGTCCTACTTTTGCTGCCATTTGGATTCTCTTGGCTTTCCTTTGAAATGTTTCAACACTTGGGAAAATATATTTCATTAAATTGTTCTGGTACTTAGTTCCATTACCTTTTTCTCGAATCTAATTGAGTTATTATTATCAACTGAATATTGCATTAATTGAACAGCGTATTGTGCTCTTATTAAATAATGTGGAACGAAACTAGAGTGCATTTAAAATGCAGTTCGCCAATAAGACGGCTAAATCTTTTGAATAAATCTTATACCTAATTGAATAAATTTTTCAAAAATCATCATTTTTATTCAATTCTTGGTAAACTAAAGTTTTCACAGTTAAAGAAGCCTTTCACAAGGAACTTGAATAATGACGTGCATTTTTAAATTGTCAAACAAACTTTACACAATTCATTCATCAAACGATTCTTTGGTAACTGGATCCATACGAATAGAATAAAAAAAAATCATATGAATTAATTTAAACTTAAACACTTAATTATGAATTCTTAAAAGCTTGGAATTTTTTTTATATGCTTCTGACAATAAAAGCTAAGTAATTCTATGAAACTTTCTAATTAAATTACGCTTGTTAAATTTCATACCTTTAAACGTAAGTGTCTTATATTTATTTCAGCATCCTGGTATCCACGATCGCTTGAATAATGTAGTATAAGCAGTACTTCATTTATACTTATTATTATATAACTGGAACTTTAACTGAAAACTTCTTGTTTTGTGATTAAAAGAATCTTGGAGTTTTCAACATGGTGTATGAATTTTAAACTTCCATATTTGCACGCTTATAATGCATACACTGAGTTGAAAGAGTTGATCCATTTTTGTGTCCAGTTTACTTAATTTAAAAATCTAAAGGGTTGCAAATATTTATTTAATTTATAAAGTAGCGAAAAGCACAGAACTTGTAGCTCTTTGATTACTGAATATTTTCAAATTTGTTCTTGGAATATGATGAAATAATTTCTTAATTTTTTTCATCAGTTGGTATATTCAAAAATGCTTTTCACATTTATGGAAAACAATGTTTGAGCATTAATAATTAATAAGCTTTTCTGTCTATGATCATGAACCATAGTGATATGGTGAAACAAATCTCAGATTAGACACCGATTTTTCCAGAAGTTTGTTGTATATTAGAGAGCTGTTACTTCATTAAATTTATCTAATGTCAGATGCAGCCAAACCCTAATTTCACGAACTTGGAGATTTCAGAAAAAATTCGACATATAGATTTTCAGCAAAAAATAAATAAATAAATAATAATTGAAAATTTTAAATTTTTTTTTTTATTTTTTTTTTATTTTTATTTTATTTTTTTTGTGACCAGCAATATTTTTTTTCCTACAAATGACCCGTAAATATAAAAGGTATATTAAATAGGGCGTCATTTAAACATTAGCATGTGAAGCAATAGTTATTTTGCAGATTTCTTTAATATGCATTGTAGTTTAGCTTTTTAATCGAAACTCACCCTAAAGTTACTATAAGGTCTTTTTATGTATGAGAATGATAATCAGTATCATCTGCAACCCGTCATAAAAACGCGAGTACTTCAAAGACCTAAACATGTGATTTCTAAATTAAAAAAGGAAGGAGATCTTTAAAATACCTGTGATCAATCACTAAAGGTCCCTAATGCAGGAATTTTTCCGCTGAGAGCCTTTTTATCTATGCTATATTTGTTTTGTTAGCCTTTCAGTCTGAGAGGCCCGATGCGCATCCTCCCTGGTTAAAATAAAAAATTTTAATGTCACACCTATCTAAATGGTCTGTTTCAACAGAATTTCAAGAACAAGTGCCAGTAAAAGTCTTCATGGTATCTCAAATAAAATCTCTTTGGAAGTGATACACGAGCTTTCCTTTCATTAATTATTAGAAAAGAAATGAAGCAGTTGCGTTGCACAAGTTCAACTAGTTAAAGCAGCTAACGGTGTCGTCGTCTTCGTTATTTTATTCCTCGCGTGTAAATCGAGTGATTAATTTTTTTCAAGCTCGTGTTGCGCTAAATTGTAGCACAGTGGCAACTAAGAAAAAAAATGATGTAATAAAAATAAGGAAAACATTAATTTTTTTTTTTTTTTTTTTTTTTTTGTCTTTTTCCTCCTTTGAATTTTTTTATCCTTTCCCGTGGCTCTCTAATTAACCGAGGCATGCCCTTGGCACTGTAAGTTTTGCAGCCTCTCGCAACTTGCCGTATTTTTAGCTTCGAGAACTTGATAATTAAAGATGCAGACAAAAGAATAGTTAGGAGAGCCATTTTAATTCATATGTTAATAATTTTAGTGGAAGTCCTTCTTTTTTCTCCTCCTATATTTCTGTTTCGTGCCATGGAGCCCTTATGATTATTTTTTTAATATTATATGTTGGCTCGATGGTAATGGGACGTATTAAAAAGAATTTGATCTAAATTATATTTTTTTTCATATGTCAGTGTAAATACGATTCATCAGAAAGGCTGAAGAATTCTAGGGAAATATGTTTGGGAAAAGTTTCAAAATGTAAAAAGAAAAATTGTTCAGTTAATTATTAAAATAACTAGTTTGTATATTAAAATCTTCTGTGTAATTGATATATTAAAGCCTTCGCGTACAATCAATTAATTTGCAAGCTTTTTTTTGTTTGTAAGTGATGTTCATTATATCTGTGTTGAATAATTAATTAAATAGTTAAAATTAATTGTGGTTAAAATAGTAGAATTAAACTGCTGTTTTTATTTCATGGAATACTTATTATTTAAATTCATTCTTTTTTTTTTCAAACAATTTAGAAATTAGTGTTTTTTAAAAATTCTTTTCTACTATTCTAATTTTTTAATCATTTAAAAACTTCCATTTTTCAATAGTGCTTTTTATTTTTTTATTTTTAGTATATTTGAAAACGATATTATATCGGAAGCACCAATATTCTGGACATATATTCAGAATGTCTGGACATATATTCACATTGTCTGGACATATGTATTCACAATGCCTGGACATATATTGACATTGTCTGGACATATATTCATAATGTCTGGACATATATTCACTATGTATAACAATGCTGCGCAGAATGAATTTTTCTATCACCTTGCCTGCGTTAAATCCCACTGAGAGTTGAAAAATATTTTATGATTCAGTGACTGTGCAAGAACTTATCTAGTTTTTCGTTGTGTTACCTGTTGCTTATAGATGTGAGATATTTCACAAAATGCTGATACAGAGGTTGTCATAAAATAGTTTTCTCTGCCTAACAAATGCTTTATGCTATAAACAGTTTTACAGAACATCAGTTGATTCACTCTTTAACAGCATTTACTTGTAATTTTTCTTATCTTTATTTCAAGATGTCTGGTATGATTAAATTATTTATGAAAGGTTTGCATTCCCTGTTTATGTATATTAAAAAAATTTTCGTCTGTGTAAGAATTGTGCATCTATGTTCAAAAATTTAATTAAACAAAATGCAAATGCAAAAATCTTTTTTCCTTTACTATTTTTAAAACATTTGTGAAAGGCATTTTGTAATGCACAAATAAAAATTATTTTTAAATCTAAAAATTTTGTTAAAACTATAATATTTTAAGAATTTTTTTTTTTTTTTAATTAGCTATAGGTCGGCAACGAAAAAACTTGAAAAGGTTGTCTATGAGAAATTTGTATTTCCTGTTCATATCTGTTATTTATTTATTTTTTGTATCTGTGTAAGAATTGTGCATCTACAATATGTTACAAAATTTAATTAACCATAATGTAAATGGAAAAAACCTTTTATCTATACTATTTTTAAAACATTTGAGAAGTATTTTATTATTTAGAAATAAAAATTTTGTTAAAACTATAATATTTTAAGAATATTTCTTAAATTAATTATAAGTCGGCAACGAAAGAGCTTGAAATGGGAATTATTTTCTAACTAAAAATTTCAAACAATTTATTTGTTCATAAAAAGGGATAATCAAATTAAAAATTCACTGATGTAATTCATAAACTGCAAACAATTTTTTTGCAGTTGTAATGTCTACCTAACACTTTATCTAGTATTAGATTTCAGGTCAATGGCATATTAAATGTCTTTTTCCAAACAAAAATTCACTTACTATTTGAAAATGATTTTTGTAAATTTCATTCCAGATCAAAATTAAATTACGCTGTGATCCATGGAAATAGCAAACATCTATAATCGAATCAATGAAGCAGGAAATAAAAATGTTTGCAATTATTTTTTAATGTAACTTTTGTAGTAGTTATACTACGCAAATTAATTTAAATGACGCCAGAATTTGAAATTAATATCAGAAATTTAATACAAGAAAATTCAAACTTTTTAAAAATAACTTTTTAACAATAATAATCTTATGTATATTTTTAATACTTATCTCCAAAATATATTTTATAGGTAGATTTTTTTTTTATTTCCCCAAATTGAATTTTAAAAAAAAATTTCTATTCAACATCGTTGCTAGCAAGCATCTAAATTAAAAACTTATTTCTTCTAATTTGTATAATCTTTCACTTTGATTTTAAAACTTATCACTAATACCAAATAAATGTGATTGATTATTTTTAAAATAAAAAAAAAAAAGTTTGAAGCTTCGCTCTGTTATATTAATTTCACTTCGATATTCTTCGCTCATTTTTATTATCATTGCTTTTTGAAAGCGCACTAAATCTGATTTGGGAAGAACCTCATCATTTTGAGCAATGGTCAGATGATAAGGACTCCCCCAGAGTGGGGCGTACACATTCCCATTCATCTGACATTTCGATATCACACCAGTGGGCAGATATTTGATCCTCATAACCGAATTAACATGCTCCAATCATGTATGTATGTCAGATCTTTGGTGGAATCGGGTTTTGAACTCGGAAATCAAGATCTTATTACACAGTTATTTACATCGTAAGGAAGCAAAGAAAATAATACCTATTATCATATTACATCATACAATCTCGAAGCTGCTGTAACCTGTAACAAGATTTTGACTTCATAACTGAAGGTACGTGGATCTGAGATCCGATTCCATCGTAGACTCATCGTTTATAACATATTAAGTCTATCATATATCAAACAACAAACTGGTTGCTGTGGTGTGAAAGTTTGGAAAATGAGTGGTCATTCAGATGTCCCTCGATTCATCTACCTTTGTTCAAAATTGCGACATTTATTGTTAACTAACCAAACAATCACTTTGTAGGCCGTGATGGTATGTTGATAAGGTGTTGGTATCAGGGCTGTAGGGTTCCAAACCCGATTCCACTGAAGAACCGCCGCGTAAGCGAATTGGATGTATGCTGAATCTATAAGGGCAAATGACCTTCTGCTTAGTGACAGATTTCGAACTACGCAGATAAGACAGCTGCCTAGGATCACTAAGCTGAGAGAGAACCACGATTTGTAAATTGTTTGTTTTTGCAAAAAAAAAAAAAAAAAAAAAATCTATAAATGATAAAACGTTATTATAATATTGGCTCTTTATCAAACGTAATCTATCAGATTCCTATTTGTTTCATTATGTTCATTTAGAATATTTGTGAAATCAAACATAAGTTTGAATAAACATAGCGTATAATCGTGGTTGTTGGGCAGTCTGGAGTCTTAATAGATAAGAACCGATATATTTTGACAAAATTGATCAAATAAAAATATTAACCTAAAATAAATCATTAATATGTTAAAAATGTACTAAACTTGAAAATTAATGAGATATTTTATTAAAAGAAAGGTTTCATCATGTGAACTGCTTAGAATCACAAAATACCTAAATATGCCATTGTTCCCTCCGGGTTGCTGCGAAAAGGGATATGTGTGCTAACTCATCTGTCATCCTCGTCATCTGACTTCGATCGTTCCGAAATAGCTCTAGCGTTACTTTAAAAGGAACATTAATTAACATTTGAATCTCACCAAAATATGATGTTAATTTAGTAAATATAATCGTATCGTGATGTATACTCTGTTTAAAATTAAATTTACTTAATACCAATGGATAATTATGATGACATTTAAAAAAAAAAAACAGAATTTATTCGCTTCATATAGCGGATATGTGACAGTTTCCCTACAATAAATAAATCGATTTTGTTCTGAACGTTCCTCATATCACGATTGAAGGACCAAATCTTTTTTTCCTTGATGATCCTGGTTACAGACAGACACCAGAATCAATCGAAATACTTACTTCAAACGGGAGAAGAAAAAGAAAAAAAAAACTAATGAAAGGAATGAATTGATGATCTGAATCATCGAAGTACTTTTTCTCTCTCCAGCGCTCAAATATTACTACATAACTAAACGATCGCATCTCCCTCCACAGGGGAGGAGGTGGAATCAAAAATCGAACCACCACCGCATACGGGGGCACCTTCTTCTTTCCTCATTATATTGGATTGATCAACGGTGCGGAACTGGGCCGGTTCCGACAGTCTGACAGAGGATGTCACACACATCCTCGCACATTTTGCCCTCCTTCGCGCTTGTCTGTCTGTCTGGCCCGTCTGTCATCCGCAAGGAATTTTTCTGGGGTTCTTTGACAACTCTGCATTCTGCGCGCTGCTTGCATTTATTTATATTACATATTTCGTCTTTTTGTATTTAACGCTTTAGTTGTGACAGCTCTGGGACTAAAAAAAAAATGAAGTTTCCTGCATAGATCCAGAGGTGGTATTCGTATCCCATTACTAATTTTAGGCATGCGTTTGATATATTAGGGTTTATAGTTGTAAACTGATATATTTTTAGTGGATAGATGATATCAGATTTATTAAAGTAAAATTGACTGGAAAGACAGAACATTTATCATATTTTTTTTATAGAAAAACTGTGTATGCAAATTGCCCAGTCAAAGGTTTAAAGAATGGATCATTTATGAATATTTTAAGTAAATATTTCTTTTTTTTTTTTCTTTATAACTATAGAGGCATAACAAAATGTGCTTATAATTAAAAATGACAACATTAATAATTAGGTATTAATAAGTCTTTGTTATAAAGTAATGATAGTATTTCTGATAATAAATGATATGAAAGTATAATTATAATATAGTTTTTAAACTTTCTCTTATTCGTAGATGATTACAATACTCGAGAATATAGTACATGTTAAAATACTCAACATGAATTATTTAATGTATTTCCAAGTTTTAAACCTTTTTGATTAAAAAAAAAGACATTTTTAGAATTATGTTCGCTTGTGAACATGATAACTGAAAACTGGAATGAGCTAGACGAATGCAATTTGTAAATCTGATTTTCAACGAAATCCGTGAAAAGGAAATCTATCGATTTCCCTGTCCGTGTATATGTGAAAGCGATATCTCAGAATGAACTAGATAGAAGAAATTGGGCACTTTGGCCTCATCACTAGAATTATAGACATTTGCTAAGTTTTAAACCATTCTCGTCAATGAGAAGATTGTTTGTTCGGTAAATTCCTCAAAGATATATTCCCTTTTGCAAGGGTTCGTATAATATGACTTTAGATCATTTCTGCAGATCTACACCGATCGTCCCTAAGACCCTAATCCAGCTTTCGTTCTAAAGTTAGATATTTTTTGAAGTCGCCTACTGTGATTTCATTCTCTGGTGATACAATCAATGCGTTGACTGCATCGCTCTGCTGTTTATTTTTACATCTCTTTAATTTATAATATATATACTATTTATATAACGTATAATGCTTTACTCATGTAATATTTGTGAATAAGGTTGAGTACTTTTGATCGGATTTGAAGCGGTGATGATTATGTTGTAGGAGGTTGAAGATCTCGGCAGAGTTCGTATAGGGACTATTCATCTCAGAAAATTGGCAATGGAAGGGTAAATTTTCATTTTTCCATGACTCCCTTGCTGTTGAAAATAGAAAGATAATTCCATTTGGACTAATTGCCATTTCTTCATAAAGAAAAAAAAACTTTGAACTAAAAGGGTTTTTTATAGCTTTATAATTGCAGTTTAGGGCTATTTTTTTTTATCGAATCCGTTTTCTATTAAACTTTGACCGTTTTATAACTTAAATGTGTGACATAATATTGGAAAACACACATCAATTGCATTTTTTTTTTCATTCTCGTAGTCTCAACATTCATGAAATTATAAAAAGAAATATCGAAAATGGCGTGAGGAGTCCTTATATCTCCTAATAAATAGAATAGGCTTCTGGCTTACCAATAAGAATTTCGTTTTATGTTAATGTGTATGCGAACAAAATAACTGAAAAACGATATGATAAATAACATTCGATATGCAATGTTGACGCCTAAACTGCACATCTGATTAATATTTAAGATCCATAAGACACGTGCGTTTCATTTTAAAATGCTATGAAAGGAAACCCAAAACGAACCATATCGTGAAAGAACATACATAGGAAGCCGAGAAAGGATTACTTTCAATCTTTTATGAAGTTTGCCTCTATTCTATAATTTATTGTTGCTTTTTTTTACCAGTTATTCATTGATTATTCAAATTTCAGCGTTGCATACATCCAAAATGCATTTTGAAATACTTTGCATTTATCTTTGCATTATACTTTGCATTACAATACTTTGCATTTATCAAATACGTTTATTATTGAATTCAAATGCCTTCTACCTTAAAGATTGTGCTTTATTTTATTTGGTTATTATTCATAATCCCTACGGCAGATTTAAGCCAAATTGTTTGAAGAAATAATCTTGTCCAATCAAATAAAAATATTTTTTAGAATTGAATCATTCTCCGATTTCCAGTATTAAACGAAACTTTGATCAAAAGAATTCACCATAACCGAATAAATAGAGCTACCCAAATTATTAACCCTGGACATGAAATACTCTATTCCATTTTTGTTTAGTACTTTATTTTTTTTCTGAAGAAAATTGCGTGCTATTTAATGAAAATAAAGTTTGTTAGAGGCCGCAGGCAAAATCTAGTTTGAATGAATAAATAAAAGCGCTGATTCACTTAACTAGAAATAATTTAAAAAGCACATTTTTGTGTTTGTAGAAAATTCTGTCCAAGCCTTTCCAGTTCGAAAAACAAGTTAATATCGAATCTAAAAACCTCAAAAGAAAAACTTTTGTTATAAAACGAAAAATACCTACATGGATTTACCTGGCTTAATGAAGACCACGTTTCAAAACAAAAATATAGATTACCTAGATTACTTTTAATCTCAGACAGAGAAATTTAATTTGAAAACTCTAGAACGAAAAGAAAAGAAAAAAAAAAAGATAGAATTTTTCTAATTAAAAATGTTTGCAGTGAGCGAAATGCAGTCTGTCAGAATATAAAGAAATAAATGATAAAAATCAATTTGGGACACGGTAATTAATTTCTAAGCACAATTAATGATAACGTGCCAGAAAGAATACTTCATGTTTTTGTTAAACCAGTTGGTTTATCATGAAATTTTTTAATTATCTAGTGTCTGAACAGAATGAACTATATTGCGCTTGTGAAATGTAATTCAAAAATGAGTTTACTAATACTTTAAAAAAAGTAGAGCCTACTGATTGAAAATCTTGCTTAGATGAAATCATTTGCGCATTGCATGAGGCTAAATTAGAATCATTTCATTCGTCTTAGTTGAAATTATATAAAGCACGTCGTTGCTGTCATTAATTTTTGCTGATTTCAGTTTTTTTAGTAATAGTTTATTATAGTAAAAGTTTTAGCATGCATTCTGAGAAACTCTACAAAAACAATGTATTATTGAATTTTTTTTTGTTTGAAATCATTATCATTGTAAATTATTATTACTTTGATAAACGTAAACAATATTTAGTGGAATTTATTATATTTTAAAATTTTAAATATTTCAAGTTTTTTTAATAAATAAATAATATACATTATACACGATTTATTTAAATTTCCTTACTTTTATTACAATCACAAAACATAAAATAAAATATAATTCTCATCAATTGAGTAGTTTTAGATAATTTATAGCAGTTGGTGAAAATTTAAATGATTATCTTTATTGACATATCTTCTTAATCATTCATTTTTTTAAAGAAGTTAGAAAACGAATGTTCAAATTATAATTTTGTTATAAAAAATATTATTAATTGTGAGTGCTCTGATGTATTTTGGATTCTAGTTAAATAATTGCGAAGTTAAATATATATTTTTTTAAATTTTCTTTTATAGTCGTCGATTGCGCACTATCCAATATCTGCCATATTATGAAGAATTATTTCAAACATTGAAATAAATATTTATAAATCACCATCTTGCCCCCTCCCCCCAAAAAAATACTAGAAAGCGACATTTTTAAGAGATTTCGCTGTCTCAATATCATTAACTAATAATTTTCACAAAACATAAGATCGCTGTTCTTAATTCTACTGCCTTCTATCTATCAACATATTTGAAGTTAATTTGATATAATACGTAGATAAGTAACAAGAACAATATAATACGTTTAATTGAAGAATTCCAATTGGAAACAAATCCAATAATGAATACTTTTATAGAAATTTGAATGTTCAGGATAAGAACGTATATGTAGATAAATACCATAGAAAATAAAAATATGAAAAGAACTAATATATAAAATTTGAAAATTTGTGTCTTTAGCACCATCTGTTTGCACCATTGTTAAAAAAGATAAACTATTAGACGAGAACAATATTTCAGAGGGTTACGTGAAGTAGGAACAATATCACCAAGAGCTATAGTTAAGATTTGGAAATTGTTAGGAAAAAAGAAAGAAACTAAAGAAATTTTGTATTTTTTAATATTTATTTATTTATTTTTGAATCACCAGAACGAATTAACCACTTAGTGATTACACTATTACAGCTTATTATAATGCCAAAGTTAAATCTATAATTAGTTGGATAATAATGTAGGCAAAGAGCATCATTTTTAGTTTATTTATGTTCATCAACCGATCACACTGTGCTTTTCATTATTATTATTATTATTCGTTTTGATTAGTTTCATGCTTGTAAGAATGGAGTCATGAAATCAAATTTTGACTCATTTCTTGATACTAGAGTTTCGAAATGTTGTATGCCTGTGTGCTCTCGATGACAGTGCATTGTTTTAATATTTTAAAAACTTAATTATCATAAAAAATTTAATTAAAATACATTTTTCTCCTGATAATGAGTTTCAGGAACAAATAAGCTCTAGATTAAAAAGTAGGTTTTTTTAGTTTTTTTAATATTATTAATATTAATATATTATTATTAGTTTCTCGGAATATTATATTATTTTTTAGTATAAGATTTTGGAATTGTGGTACCACAGTTCAGAAATTGCTAAAAAAAGAAAACACTGATCAAGACATTGCTCGATTTCTTAGTGATTGTAAAAAAATGACACACAAAAAAAACTGATAAAAATTACAGTTTTTACCTAGAATCTCTTTATTTTATGTGCATTAATTTAAATGACATCTAAGTGTTCAATTGCTAATATCTGAGGCTAAGACGCAGAAAATTCGTTATTAATATGCAAAGAATAATTTATTATTTAATGAAGAGTGAATTGTATTTACTCTAGGCAATTCTTGCTTATATTCTCTTATAATTCATTTTTAGATTATTATTATTATTGCAGCATTTGTTTCTGTAAGTTCTAGAATGTTTACCTCGAGATTTGGGGCTTCTGTAGCTATTATTTTTGCGTATACATATAGTGAATCTGAATAGAAATACAATATCTGAAAAGAAATTCCCTAATTCCGATCAATCTGTGTGAAATTAAAATTCTTTTAATGTATGAATTCATAGTTATACGCCATGATTAAATAGCAACACGATGTAATTTAATACTTTTGGCATAAAAGTAATATTGAGATTTATGTAAATAAGGACAGCCTAGTAGTGGAAATCAAAATATCTTGGATTCCTGTTTCAAAATAGTTATTCCTCATTCTAGAGAATAAATTAAGAATATAAGTAATTTACGAGTGACTTTTCCTAAATACTAAGTGACATCGCTTTCACCTCTTATGAAGCCCCTACTTCCAAAACCTATTTGTCGTGCCTTCCATTATAACGTCCACCCCCTTTTTCAAGACTTCATTACGTGAAATTCGAACTCTCCCTAAACAATCGAAACCTTTCCCCAATTTATCACGGTCAGATGCGGGACGTGTGATTTTCTGCAACTCGAACCTTAGTTTGGGCGATTTGTTTCTGCTACTTAGCTCTCAGTCTCGCCGTGTTTCGGATTTCGACTGATTCGAGACAAATTGTTTTCTAGTAATGATTTCCGTTAAAAGAGCCCGGCAATAAGGCGGAGGGATTCTCATCGGAAGTAACAAAATGACGCTCATAAAAGAGGAACTAGAAGAAACTGCAGTAAAAATCTACTTTCGCTGCCTGGCTTTGCCTCTTCCCTGCAAAAACCTGGGTACAACAAGTACCGAGGAAATTGCTTGTCATGTTTGCCCTTAATAGCTTTTCTCGCAGCCAGTCAGTCGGACTGACCGTGAAATAAAATGTCAATCTTGACTCGTTTATTGCGTTAAACTTTATATATATATATCGCTAATCAGTTTCTTATTTCATTTATTTTTTCGTAAGACAAATGTTTCTGGTAATTCTTTGATGTCAACGAAAAAAAAATGATGAGCATTGATTAAGGGTGAAAAAAAAAATTCACATATGCTTTTATCTTTTTGGGAAACATTTACTGAAACATTACAGAAAATATTATTTGTTTATGCATTATTGAAAATATGCTGCAGGTAGCATGTTGAAATACATTCATTGTACATAATAATAATACTTTCACAACAACGCTATATATAAAACGCTAATGTATATAGCACAGAAATCGTTCTTTTTATTTATTGTCGAATGGCAATAGTAAATGTAAACAAAGCGTCATACAAATGTCTCATACTACTTCATTGAACGTTATAAAACAGCACTTAGTTCAACACTTCTCTTCAATAATTAATGCAAAATTTTATTAGAATTTCTCGAAGGTAGGCTTGCTGTGTTACCAAAAATTCTATTCAGTCAGAATATGTAAAAGAAGAGGATAGAAATAGTCTTTTAAATAAGTCTTAAAGTTTAATCGAGCTTAGGTCTAATCCTCGCCAGTTGAAAAATGGCAATGACTCGCTTATGGGAAGTGTTCATATTTTCCCAAACTATTATCTTTATTATTAAAATGTGTCTTCTTTGGAAATTATCATCTAACTAATCCTTTCTTTTCCACTTTTATTTCATAGTATATACATTTTTTTATATGTACTCGTTCCTGCTATTTCTTTTGTATCAAATATCAAATAATTTCGTCTTTCAATCATATCCAATAACATGGTTAATTTTTTAATATATTTCATATTAATCGTTTCATTGCTAAGAAGTCAATAATCTGGACGAACAAGCTGATCGCCAAAAGCGACTAGTTCTTTTAAACTCTTTTAATTCACTTTGTAAAAACAAATGTGTTTGAAAAAAAAAACTGCTTTAAAGCTTTGAGGTTGTGAGGTTGTAAGTCAAGTTGGATGCATGAAAAGCTATTTCTTAAATATTATTTTCGGCTCCTTTTTTTTTTTTTTTTTTTTTTTTTTGTGATATGTAAAACTAAGAAAGACATTTTTTTTCCCCATCAATTGAAAACATTACTTATAAATAGATGCAAATTCCTAGCTTCTTTTTCAAATGTTTGTAAATGCTCTTGTACAAATAATCTAATCTAGTTAATTTAGAGAGAATGAAAAGAAATAAATAAGTAATCCTCCTCTTTTCTTTATGTATTACTTAAATTATGTAATATATAGCATCATGTATACTTTATGTATTACATTAAGTATACTTTATGTAATAATACATCAAAAATACTTAATCCCGAATCGGAGCTTGTTTTCTCCTGATCATTATCCATCTTCCTATATCTACTCAGATAATGAAAGAAAGAAATCCAGGCCTTATTATCAATGAATTAGATCTAGTAATTTCGATATCATTGTACCCGGTCCCATTCATCATCGGATCTTTTGTTACGTAATAGAAAACGATTTTTCCGTTCTTCTCGTCTGTTTACATGAGAATGGCTGATCTCTACCTTTATCAAGAGTCTATTTCCTGCCTATTCATCAAGAAAACCAAACTAGTAACAAAATTCGGCTGCTTTCCCACCCTAACCCCCTTTGAATCAGATTCGGGAATCATCGGGAGGGTGGCTTCAGTCGATTCCATTAAGCCTTCGCTTGTGGGTGGAGTACCTTTAAACACTGACGAGCCAAAGTAATCCGAGTAAAACTGAGCAATTCATTGTCATTAGGGCATTAAGACCTTCGGCTTAAGTTCCTTTACTGCTTAATGCCGCATTAGTAGGAAAAGAGGAATTCGACATATCAGATTACGCGCTAATGACACGCCGATCGACAAAAGAATGGTTGGGATGGTTCTATTTCGGTGATTCGTTCTCTTTCTCTCTCACTCTCTCTCTTCTCTGTCAGTCCTTCTCCTCGTGGGGTTTTAAAACGGTTTTGACGATTCCGGTTTTCTGAATCTTTTGCAGGAATCAGCGAGATTTCTGGCCCGTTATCTCGCTTCCGACGTTCAAAGGAAGCATGTTCCGAAGATGTTTGGAGTGAAACGTAATGGGTGGCCTATTTCAACGGGATGGGGCTACATTCGGTGTTGTCGTTTGAGAAGAGAAGGGATTTTGTTCTAAATGAAATGAGAGTGACGTTTGTTGCTGATGGGCTTTTTTTTCCCCCTTAGCAATCGTAATGTTAATGGATGTTGTATTCTTGCCATTAGTCGAATAATATATTTCTTATAAAAGTTGATTTTAATTCTTTAATTTAATAGAAATTCTTAAAACTCTCTCTATTTGTATATGTCTTAATAACTGGAAATGAAATTATTACATATAATTATCAAAATATCAAACAAAAAAGGTTAATAAATCATTGTATGGTGCTACATCTAAAAGTTAGTTAAAAAAATTTTTAATGTGTCTTCAAATCCATGCAAATATCTGAATCTTTTATCCTTATCCACTGAAGAATACTCGGCACATGCAATCGGCTGCAAGTATTTTTACACACCCCAAGTACTGTATTTTAGATTCAATGTTTTTTTATCACCTATTTTAATCAATTTACTAGGACAACCATTATTCATAGTTTTCCTATAAAACAAATTCATTCATAATTTTCTCATTCCGTAAAATAAAAAATATCGGAAAACCAGCAGTAGTAGTTTCCCCAAAACTTTCTCGCTATTCTAATAAAGGTGTTATCCCAGAGAACGCCTTGCATGGCATTGGCGTACAATTGTTACAAAATATTAACCTTTGGATGAATTTAGTATTTTTACTGAATCTGTCGTGCAATCCTTCACGAGTTAGTTGGCGATTAATCCCTGGCATACGGTTAATAGTATCCAAAAAAGTGAGTTTGTATTTTAGACCCAGCCGATTGCGTTTTACTCAACTGAGTGAAATAAAAATTTGACGCAGAACTGCAATTGTAGTCACAAAATCCCGTATTTAATTTGATGTATTTAAGTCAATGCGTCTTTGAGTTGTCATATTTACATGTTTCTAAAAGTACAGTCAGACAAACGGTTAATCTCTTATTGGAAATTTGAAAAGTGTTTAGGCTATAGATGTTGATTTTGAGTATCGTATTTTATCTATCTAGCTCTTTTCGTTTTGTAGTTATCGCGTTAAATCATATTCGAACAGCCGGATAGACAAACTTCCTCTGAGAGAACTTTACTCAAAATGAAAAAAAATATAGAAATTTGATATAAATACCATCTACGAAATTTCATCCATGTAGATCAAATCATTTTTGAATTATCTTTGTCACAATCTGACCGACAAACGGCCATTTTTCAAAAAATGTATTTTTTCACTTCAGGGAGAACGTGGAGATTCATCAGAACCTCGGGTTCGAATAATTTGACGATTACTATACTTTCTTTTTCTATACTATATATACGAGAAAGTAAATATATTCATTTGCTTCATAGCTATTAAAAGTTATAGTTCTGGCTGACAAATTTTGTTTTTGGAACTTATATCGAAATCTTTTTAGGAACCGGCGCAAATTGTTATTGCTTGAGACCAATAAATCTCTGCTGAAATAGCGGCATATCTTGTTGAAACAACCGCAAAAAAAAATCCACCATCACCTATTTTTTTATTTTTCCTAAACTCAGATAAAACAGAATAGAAAATCAGGAAAGAAAAAATAAAATGTACATTTAACGAAAAGAAAATATGAAACGAAATAACAAAGAATGAAAAGAACCCGGGTAAGAAAAATCAATACTGTTTCTTTCCGATTCAGTGAGTACTCTAAATTTCTTTTTTTTTTTTCAGTCAGTCTCGTATTTTTTTATTGCACGGAAAAAGATATGAGCAAAACAAAACAGTAGAAGTAGCAGACGATCTCGAACTGCATCTCTAATCGTTCCTGCACCAAACCATGTCTGATTCCCACCCCTCCCTCTTTTCCGTTGTGTCTAACGCCAAAAAATCTTGTTTGTTGGTTATATCTCTGTCTTAGTAAATCTCCGATTTCTCTGACATCTGCGTTTCTTACACCCGATAGTTAGTTATTCCAGCATACTTTTTTTTTTCGCGCCGTTGCTTTTTATTTCCTTTGTTCTCCTCGCATTAAACACGGTTTAACCAATCGCAGAGATCCGCTTCGGCGACGCGTTATAGAATTTTTCCACTTTGTTCCTTCCCGCCTTGGTAAACCAGCGATTAGAATAAGTGTGCGCGTCCAACTGTGCATTCGAAGTTCGAATTGTTCTGTTCTCCTTTTTTTCATTTCCGATTTTTTTTTTTTTTTTCTTTTTTCAGTATTGTTTTTATAGTTGCCTGACACATGTTTGGATTTCTATATTTCGTTTCTGTTCGAATTTATTGGAAGAGGAAATGCTGCAAATTTTTGCTTTTAAAACTGAAAGGGAGGACTTTTTTTTTTTTTTTTACTTTTTTTTTTTTTTTGTTGTTGTTGTTGCTGTTAAAGTTTTTAAAAGAGGATGTATAAAAAAAGTTATTCGTATCGTATAATCTTTTATTTTATGAATAGGAGATTATTCATGTTTCGTTGTACATTCATTCCAAATTTTGTACGCTAAATGCATGGGTTATTATTGATTCAGAAAGGGATAGACGTCTGATGCGTTCAGGGAAACGTAATTTTAATATCATATATTTAGCTTTAAAACGAAGTGCAAAACTCAAACTGATTGGAAATATAATTGAAAACGGAAATATTTTATAGCAAAAGTATTTATTTATTTATTTTCTGTATGCATTCAATACCTCTGCCTCTTCTTTTTGAATTGAATTTGGTACAAAAATCAGTATTTTTTTTATATAACAAGTCTTCCATTTACTTATTTCTTAGTCTTTATCTATATATTTATTTCCTAACTCGACTTTTCTTTTAAAAGTGAACTAACTAATGTAGCGCTTCTGCGTACTTCACCATTTAATTTCGTTCGACATGTCAATCCAAATCTTCGTTTTGAAGCGGTTTCATTTTTATCTAATAAAAATAAAAATAAAATAAAATCGTATTCGCTTTAGTAGGATTTTTTAAATTTATTATGCAACCATTTGTATTGCATACGACAGCCATGTACGTCACGGTTTGACTCTAAAAAGGAGGATTTGTGGAAACTTTAAAAAATAAATTCCGCAGTTAACTGGTTAATAGCCTGTTCGCATTGTTATAATTTTACCTGTTTTGTGTTCCAATATTATAATAGTGTTGCAGCGAAATGGCAATTTTTGAATTTTACTGGAAATTTTATGACATATCGCGGAGACCCGATGCATCAAGCAATGTTTTTGTCATTGAATTTTTGCATTTAACATATTAATCAGCCCATCTGGCGGCATCCTAGATATGAAGATGAGAAGCAAGTTTAATAGTTGATTCTCGTTTCCCTGCTGGATCTAACAATGATGTAGAGTCCATTTACATACATTACAATGACAGAATATATGTCTAACGAGAAGAGTACTTTTGTAGTATATATATATATATATATATACAAGAAGAGTGATGGCATTAGGATTCTTTTTAATTTCCGTTCCCACTGCGATGACAGTCATTTAAATTTCTTTGACTGCTTCGGCAGGTGGGGGGGGCGGTAAAATCCTTCATAATCAATATATCAATTGTTGGATTTTAAACTAGGCATTTTCACAGTTTTCACTATTTTTATAATAACTATAATTGTCATCTTTATTTTTAATTACCAAATTATTAAAAATGGTTTTGAAATTATTTACTAATTGCTAAGAATTGTTTTTAAGCGTATTTTAAGGAAATTTATTTCACTCATATATCAAAATATGCATGCTGTTAGACGGTGTCATTCAATGCTTTGACATTGAATTAGTGTCAGTGAATTTCATATGCTTTGTCCATAATTAATATGGACAAAGCATATGAAATTTTTCTTATCTTATAAACATCCTGGTGCTTTTAAATTGACCTGATGTACTCAAAAAACAAAAAAAAAAAAAAAAAAAAAAACAAATGCCAGTTTTTGCTATAAACGTATATGATTATTTTCTTATGCATGAGGTGATTTTTTTCCCCATTGGATACATTTCCAAATTATGAAAATTCATTTAAACTTATAGTTATTCATTAGAAAAGTATATTTAACCATTAAATTTCACTACAGCTAGTAGTATTTTTTAAACAACCATTGTCCGATATATATGTAGCTTATTTACAGATGCGTAGGCTGGATTGGGAAGAACTCGGTATTTGTACCCAGAGTTAATTAACTCAACTACTCTAAAAGACTCGGTTCTTTCCTTGCTTGTAATCGTTTTGCTTACAAAGTATCTTGCTAAATGTGGACTATTTATCTGCGGGCCACAAGAAAAGCGACAAATGGCACACGGATGAAAAATTATGGTTTAAACCCATCATAATAAATACTCTTGGATGGATGGGAAGGTTTTGGCTATAACCAACCTCGCCTTTCAAGTTAATAAGAGGCTGTCCAACAATGGTTGCGATCTCAACACCTCCGCCCTGCTGTCATAATTTCTATGGATTTGTATTTGTTATTTATCCCATCGTAGGCGGTCGGAGGGACGTTGCGACATAGATATAATCCGTTACGCTTTTCCTTTAAGGAAGGGGAGGATGTAGTGAAAAAGGCTAACCAACCCATTGAAGGCGATATTCACAGCTGTCTGCTTTGAGTAGTGATCCGAGCCTAAAGAGAGGAGGGCCCAAAAATCCCACAAAAGCGCAAACACAAACACATAGAGGGGTTGGCAAAGAGGGAAGCGGCTAAGCTAAGTCCTATCGTCAACAGCTGCCCTGACTGAGAGATTGCCCTTTCTGGGTTTCTCAGTCACCCCCCCCCCCAACTTTCATTATAAGCAACCCTCCCTTTTCCTTCTATAAAGGACATTCTTTGGCTATTTGGGAGGGATCGGAATGGATTGACCATTGGTCATCAGAGGTGATTCAAGTTCAATGGTCAAGTGCAGAGTATAGACTCGGAATTTTCCATTAGTTTGATCTATATTTCGCTTTTTATACCTGCAAATGCTATAAGTATTTCAAAGAGATAAGATTAACCAGTATTCCTTGAAATCTTTTATCTAAATATATGAAAGATGCTCTTCCGTTGAAATCTCTATCCCAACAAATTTATCGCACTCGCTTAGCAAACAATCTGACGTCAAAAATATCAATCGAGAGTATCAACTTATCTTATCGCAATCTTTTATAAAAGATTCACATAGACATTGGAATTCTTTTTATCTCAATACATGAAAGATGTGCTTTATTTAAATCTTTAATACCATGAAGTATGTGGTATCTCTTTACCAGGCTAATCCAACATCCGGATTTAGTTTATCTTATTTTATATTATTTACCATTCAATATTCTTAGATTCAGTTTCGTTTTTAAAAAAGCAAATAGTTTTTCATATTTTATTAATTTCTATAACAATGAGACTTCTCCGAAGAATTTTGAAAAGAATAAATGGTGTGTGATTTAGATGTTTGATTTAAAATGCTAGACGTTGGATTTAGCGTGATAGGAGATTACGATAAACTTAATCACATTGAAGCCGGATTTACATGAAGAATCATCTTTCAAATACGTACTTATATTTTAAAGCCGACAAAGCTTCGTCAGTCGGACGTTTCTATCACTTCGTAGATCTGTACCTGCTGCAAATACTATATATTTATTTACAAGTTCATACAAATGTAAGATCTTTTAAAATTTGAAAGCAAACACATGCTAATTTTTTATATATACACACAAATACTATTCATCAGTTCTGCGAAAATTATCGCGGTAATTATATATATATGAAAGAATTCGCTGAAAAATGGTGTTATCGCATTTTGTACTATGGCCTATTTGCTAGCACCAACTTTCAATGTTTTTGTGTACCCTACATAAATGCTTCGTTCAATCAATAAAAATGTGCATCTGCAAATAGTTTGAATAAGCTTATTAAAACTCTTCAAAGATAGAAAGGATGAATGTAATGCAACCAATATCTGCATTTTTTTTTTTTTTTTCAGTTGCTGCGAAATCACTGTGCATTTCTAGCAATATCATTCAAACCTTCTGCACGTATTTCATCTTTGAAGCTGTTCCTTCAAACAGGATGCATCCGTGAAGTTATTTGTTCAATAAAACTTGCATAAAATCTAATCAGCCATCTGTCCCTGAGTTTTAGAGAGCGTCCTAACGTTAGACCACGCAGTTGTAAAATGTTCTCAAGATATTTAAAGGCCAAGAAGGACGCTACGTTACGTGACAAACATCTGGTTGTTCTCGCCCAAACCTGTCCGCCGCTCTGTCGTTAACTGATTTTTACTTTTATGGAAGGTTTTCCAGTCCCATTACAATAAACCGACAGGTGAAATTCCATCTGCTGCGTCCGAGTGCAGAGTCCAGAGATTTACGACCAGTTTTGTATCAGAAACGTCCCGTAAATACTGGTTTAAGATTCAATTTTATGGACATTAGTTGCCGACAGATACTTTGTGGCCTTTTACATGTCCCACCTTTAACCACACTATCTAGAACAAGACTAAAGAACACCTGGCTCAATTATGACCATTGCCATTTTTTAGTGAAATTTTAGCGATGAAATATCAATTATTGAGATGGTGCGCGTCGATTGTTGGATTCTGTGTTCATATTATGTGATACAGTTTGGCAGCTATTATCGATTAAAAGAAAATTTCCACGGATGAAATATCAATTATTGAGACAAAGCGAATCGATTGTTAGAATCTTTGCTCATATCATAAGATGTAGTTTGGTAGCCATTATCGATTATGATAATATGGTAGTAAGTACATTATTACGTTATTATTAATAATTTTATTATTTTCGTTTATAACATTGACTTTAATAAAGTGGATGAACTTTTGATTAAAAATTATTTCAGCCGTATGAATTGTGGTTATTGGTGTTAAATCACTTAATGGTGAGTCTCATCAGAAATTAGAGAGTCGTAGACAACGTCAAATTGCTTGATCGAAAACAATGCAATAAAATTTTTCTGGAGAGTTGAAGGTGCAATATAGTTGAAAAGCAATTTTTTACAAACTTTTATTAAATATATTGAAATATAAACTTAATTGGGAGTTTAAATTAACTAACGTTTTGGGGAACCTTACATAAAGTGTTGGTAGTTTTTGATGTTTTATGTATTATTTTTACTTTTAATATAAATTACATTTGATAAATATTTATTTGTAGTTTCTTTTTATTTGAACCATAATTCTCAATTTTACAAGGAATATTGACGATTTTAGATCATTTCATTGACTGCTTTAAGGAAGATCTTCCAATCAACGACCGAGGCAATTATTCAGTCGTCTAAAATAATAAAGTTTAACGCTTTAATATTAATGTGCCGAGAATTCTTTGCTTGATACGATTAAAAGAGCTGGAAGACTGCTTTAAAAAAAAATTCGGCAGTGGGTTTTTTGCCAAAATCACATGAAATATAATTTTTTTTTTTTTTTTTTGTTGATGTTTAAAGCATTTTTCCTATTGGAATTAATATGCCTTTCTCTAATGGCTTAGAAATGAGCTACTGGGACACGATTAAATTGGATTTCTTGTAATGTATTTACATATATTTGCAATTGCGAACTTGAAGTTGAAAACACCAAAAAAAAAAGCGATTCTATCATTTCACACTTTATTCCGTTAATTTGTAATCGATTTCGCAATATATATATATATAATATTCTGGAGGATGAATAATTTGATCACAGCTTGTTAATTATTTTAATCAAATATTGCTTTAAATTTTTTTAACTGGCTTAGAATGCTGTTATATTCTGTTTTACTCAAATCTTAATTAAATAATTAACTGATTAATTTCTCGCACAAAAATAAAATTAAATTAAGACTTTTTTTTTTTTTTTTTGCTAGATGCAATAATAAGAATTTTGATTAATATTTTTGTGAAGATAAAACTTTTTTATCAATTTTTTTCTTTTATAATCTTTCAATAAATATATCCCATACTTCGATAAGTAATGCATGCTTTCCTCAAATACGCAGCATTGTTTTGATTTTACAATCTCTTAATAGCAAAGACGCATAAAATTTGTGTCCAAATTTGCTGAAAATGTATATTTGTTTAATATTCACGTTATAAGTGAGATTAATAAAAGAAGAATATCATATGAGCTTATAATATGTAAGTTTATACAGCAATTAAGTATTATACAGCAATATAGTAATTTTTTACAGCATCAGATGTATTGACTCAAACTCAATGATGATATCTTAGGTATGAAAAAATTCTTGGCAGAAACTTAAAAGCCGTAAATGAAAAATAATAATAATAATAATAATGTGTCATTATTTATTCAAGCAAATAAAAATACAGCATAAAGCAAATAGAACTTATGAAAACACAGCAGTCACGATCTTCTAACAGTACCGATGTCCGAAATCCATTCCACAACTTTCAGCTATTTAAACTTCAAACAGTGTGAGCACCCACGCTTATTTGAATAAAGCTCTCTGAGAAACCACTTTCACGAAACTCCTTTTTTCAAAAAAATAATAATCGCCGACATATTTCGTTGTCTGGAAGATCTTGGTCCCTAATAACAGGCCCGACTTGTTTGTATCCCCCGCGGCGGCACATCGTCGCAGATTTTTTGAAAAAAAATATGTATATTATTATTATTTTTTAAGCTCAGATGCAGTCTACCTTCACAAAAGCGCAAAATGTTTTCCAAAAATTAGAGCCATTTCAAAGGTAATTAGTGAGTAAGCCAAAGTACAGAATCGGGTCGTGCGAAACGACGACCTCTTCGGGAAAAGTCACCCTCACAAAACGTCTTCATCTCTTTTCGTTTTCGTGTTTATTCTTGTACATTTCATTCACCAAAACGCTTCTTTTTCTTCCTTTCATTATGTTGCTTTTAAAGTTGTGAAAGCTTCGAGGGGTTAAAAATAAATTTCACAGTACTCTCTCTCTCTCTTTCTCTTTCTGTTCTTTGGAATGAGAAAAGATGGGAGAAAAAAATGAATTTGGTGGGCATTTTTATTAGCGGAGGAGTAATTGCCTTGGGTAATGTTTTGAATGTTTAGTTAAATTATGGTAATTTCTACGATAATTTGAAGCAATGGCGTTTGAGTTTCAGAAAATAATTATATTTGCTTTCTTTCTCTTTCCAGGGTTCAGAGGTGTTGTTTATTAGGAGTGTATCGTACTTTACTTGGAGTGCCATATCGGGTAAGTAAATTTGCTTTTAGATATAATTCTTGCTTACAATGACTTTCCACCCTTTTTTTCGGGGGGGGGAGAGTTATTATTCTGTTGACACAAAAGCTTTTCAGAGTATTCACGTCATAACAGTTATTCGAAAATGTCTTAAAATAATGCTCACCATATGAATAACTTTTTTTAATGATTGGGTAGGTGTAAGAGTTCTTCTGACTTTGTGCCGAAAGAGGAGCATAAATTTCTCAGAACCTCAATTATGGAAAAGTTTGTTGATGTTTTAAAAAGTCTCGACTGTTTTGTGCCGTAAAGGGTTTGGAGAATCTTAGTGGGTCATTTTTACGTGTGGAAATTCAACTTTTAAAATTTAAAACGATCTTATTTTTTAATGAAGATAAGGTAAGATTTGGTAATACTACAAGATAAAGTCAAATACTTTCGTACATTGTAAGAATACTATGGAAAATGGTGGATTTCTTTTGAAATATTTTACTAGTCATTTGTGACTACTGAATAGTCCATATTAAAAGGAATCAGGGTGCATGCACTTTTATTATTTTGCTTTAATTATAGCCAGTTACCCATTTACCACAGAACTGAGCTGTGGTACATGCTCTTACTGGAAAATAGGACAATAATTCTCTATCTCTGGACATTAAACAGAAAAAAAAAAAAAAAAAAAAAGGAAGCGCGAAAATATGAAAATGTAAAGACAAGAAATTTAAAATTTTGATTGTTAGAACTAAGACAAATACTAGCTATTAAAAATTTATGCTTATAATTTTTGACACAGCATATTCGCTAATACCGAACAAATAAGAATTTCTTTTTATATCTCAGAAAAATTTCGAAAGCACAAGTTTCGTCGCTAAAAAGTTCAGCTAAGATTGATGGGAATTTCGTTATATCACTTGTTTCGCTGCTTATATTGTGCTCGCGGGTGTGTATAATGATATTTTCGAATCTAATTTAAATCTAAATTAATATCCAAATTTTTATCTTGATTTAGCTCATATTATATTCATTCTAAAATGTTCTATTGTTTCCTTAATTATTTTTAACACGGACTCTAAAAAATATCTGACTTATGCATTTCCTCGCGCTCCGAGCGAAGGGATAAAAGTCCCTAACACTTGCACATATCTTTTAGAGATACCCAAGATTCCCTTACCAACATCGACACGTGGCAAAGAAACTCTATCAGAATCTCATAGTAAAATTCCTGAAGGGGAAAATTTCTATCACTTTGCTCTTGTAACGCGATGTAAACAAAATTGAATTTAACATTGCTTCTCTTTTGTATAAATTATGATTCCCGTGGTAAAATAAATCGAAGTTAAATTTTCGAAAGTTTCTTCTTTACGACCATACATCTGCAAAATTATGCTTACGCACAGAGAAATATATTCTGTTACACACACACACACACACACATATATATATACAAGTGACATTTTTATTTAAAATATTAAAAATTCGAAAATCAGGCATGAAAAGCTAAAGTTATTGGAAAAGGGCATGGTGTGGAACTTGATCAACTTATATGTAAAGTCCGATCCCAAACTACAAAAGGCAGGAAGCATGTATTAAAGAAAATATATGAAAAAGTTCTCCGTATTATTGTTGTTTTTTTAAACTGAAAACATTTATTTGGTATTTTTTCGAGTGTATTGATATCGTGTATAGCTTAATTTTTCCAATAACAAAGATATCATTCCGATCCGTACTGCGAAGTACATACACCCAACATTAAAAAAAAAAAATGCTTTTTTCCGCTTTATATATATATATATATATATATATATATATATATATAATCGAAATGCGGAGACCTCATTCTCCGCATGCGGGTGCCAAAGACTTCATTATGACTCAACTCGATTGACTTCTGGAGACGAAAAAAAAAAAAAAAAAGGGAGATGAGAATGAAAACGTCCCCATTCACTTTTCATTAAAGGTGAATGTGGGACGCGATATCGAACCATTTATCATTAGGAAATTACGATCAAACCCAGGGGGTGGTAAAACACCAGCTTGACCAATGACCCGTAGGTCCATGCCTGGGCTAGATAGGAGTTTCTGCAGACATAGGTTGGGTGGTTTCAGGGCACTCCAGGGAAGTCTGGAACAAGGGGAGGAAGAGCAATGAGAAGTTTTTTGGGTGAAAAGTGATGTAAGTTTTACACTTGTCACGTCATATTATCTCTACCACTGTTTTGCGGGGTTTTTTTCTTTGCCATTGTTTTGTATTTGATTGGGAATCTTTTATGCATTATCCTTTTCACATGCTTTTATTTAACTCTGCGTCTTTCATCTTTGTTATTGTGTTCTATAGGAAAAGGTTACGAAAATTCAGTTTTGCAATCATTTCAATGACAATGTCATATTTTAAAGCTTTCAGGATTTAATTCTCATTTAATTGTATTGATTTTAATTTAATTTTTACTCACACCGTAGAGAAGTGAACTTGAAAGAAGAATAAAAGCTGATCTCATAATTATACTGATGAGAATTATGAGATCTTTTATTAACTATCAATATTATTAACTATCAAATATAGTAAGTATTAAAAATAAAGCTTCTTTTAATCGAAGTTGTGTTTCTATGGAAAATGTATTTTAATAACGTGGATTAAATGCCATTTTTTTTTCAAAATTTTCTTGATCAATTTGGCCGGAAACATTACGATATGAAGTCAATGCACAATCAAACTATAAGAAAAATCATTTCTGAATATTTATCAAAAATTAAATTATCATGTGATTAAAATTACAATATAATTAGAATATTTCTTTTAGCTTACTTACATTTCTGTGATTTGTTCTGACCTCCACTTTTTTTTTAGCTAAATTTTTTTTTTTCAGAACGTTAATGAATGTACATTTTTAAAAAGTCAATACCAGATTTCCATACCAAATTTCATTCATTTCATTCGAAGCATTTTTTAAGTTCTTATGTTAATATACACGCAAACAAATGAGGGAATTTAATTCCAAAAATTTTTTCTTTCAAGTTCTGAAACGTCAAAATTCATCATATTCACGAAACTCAATTACAGTATGTTATTTTATTTATATTTTATACATGAGAAAGAGATGAAAATGTCTTGCTTTTCAATTTCGTAACAAATTTTCTATTATTTTTTTTTCAGTAATCCTAGCTGATTGCAAATTACGTGCTTACAATAATCCTAGCTGGTTGTAGTTTTCATCATTCGAAATATTGACATCCAATTTATTGACATTTTTCTATAACTTCTTGTTCTATATTAAATCGTAATCTTTCTGTATAAAAATCAAACTTTTTCATAGGATATCGAAATACTAAACATATGATTGATGCCAGCCTTTTAACGAGAGTTCTACCATCTTCTGTGCTCACGTTATTTTAGTTTGATAAAATGAAGTATATTTATAGCATCTCGAAAAACCATCAGAGATATATATCATATTATGAATTTACAACATCGCTTTCGCTCACGCTGAAGATCCTTTACATACCTACCTATCTACTATTCGTAGTATTTCGTGACCATGCATTTGGATCTGTGGGCAAAGAGCATATCTGCTAACCCCATTGGTATCACGGAAGTCAATAATAAAAGGATTCAGAAATAGTCATTAAATCATTTCGTAAAATACTAGCCGTGGAGAACACATCTTTACTGTCACAACAAATAATCTTGCACAATGAAATGTAATAATAATTGACGAAATGGTTCTATTGAACTATTGATGGCGTATTTTAAAGTTGTAACTGAAATGGGAGCAGTTGTTATTTCATAAAATAATAACTTTCATCATCTGTGGTAGAATGCATAATTACAAGATTGAAACTGATGTGCGTGTGAAGTTGTTTGCGCCATTAAATTAATGTATTTATTTATTTTAAATGGGGTGTTTTGATTTGTGAAGCACGATGCAATAATATTGTTAACTTTAAGATTCACTTGCTAGTTATGATTGCTTTCTTTTTTAAAGTATTTTTTTTTTTTGTACTTGATGCATTATATATATATTATTTTATATGAAAAAAAATGAAAATATTTTTACAATTATCTCTGTTTAATGAAAACAAAACTCAAAATAATGATAGGTATACAGAAAAAATATATTGTTTATAATATAATCATGTAATCCATTTTGATGTCTTTGAATATATTGCTCTTTCTTTTGCAATGAACTATGTTTTCATCTTAAACTATTGTTTAAAACTTGTATTACCACTTCCCTTTCCTCATATTTTAAAAATACATTTATGTGAATGCTGAAAAAAGTTTTTCATTGTTATTATTATTTTGCTTGTCCAATTATTGGTAAATATTTTAGTTTTGCTTATTGGTGTAGAAAATAATAGCAGAAATTATTATTTTTTTGTGCATATTTTTATATTGAATGAAAGAATTTACAATTTTTTTTTTACTATCTTATTTCTTGCTGTTCGTAAAAGCAATTTAGAAGAAATCAACAATTTTTCAAATCAAAGATTAATTTTTAATGTTGTCATTAAATACTGGCATCATTTTGAACATTGAAAAACAATCTTGTCGTTTAGAGTTCAGGGCATTTCACAAATCTGTTGTTAAGCATCTGTTGTCCTTCATTAAGCAAAAAATAATTAAAATAACACTTTATTAGCTCTACGTTATTTATGCGCTGATTAATGTGTGTCAAAGATGTCGTAACTTTTTTTGAATAATGTTATTAAAATTTAAAATTAACTGAAGACTGACTTCCTAGTTCATAATTCACTACTCTCTTTGATTTATCATTTATATTATTTACAAAAACTTTTAGGCCATTCTCTACCAAAGTTTATTTATGGCAATTAAATTTTATTTACTATATTTTAACTTTAAAAGGAATTCAGTTTTTAGATGATTGAATTTATAGCAAATCAATATCAAGATTCAAATTCAAGATTTCGGTAATAGAGTAAATGATAGCAATTTTAAAGGCAATAATTCATTTTATGTGACAGGTTATTGTTAAAATATTATTAGCTATTTTTTTACATTCTGCAAGATATGTTTAAGGTACTAAAATTGAAATAGTGCTGTGAATTTGACTTGAATGCATACATGCGTATGAATTGTTTCCACTGCTTCACATAATTGCACATATTTTTAAATACTTGGGATTTTCCATTTGTTATTTAAGTAAATCCCTTCCATCTTCGGACTTCGGATACTCTATTCTTTTTCCAGACTCTGTTTATTTCTAAAGATTTTGTTTCCGCTGTAAAGTATATCAAATTCAATGAAATAATAAGTTATACCGATATTATAGATTTTTTTTCCTTCAAAAATAAAAGCATGCCATCGTCGCTGCTTAGCATGTTAATTGAATTTATGCTTTAAAAGGCTTATTTAAATCTTATTATTAGCTATTTTTTAACATTTTTTCCTCCTCCTACAAAATATGCTTAAGATACCAAAATTGAAGTAGTGTTGTGCAGGCATACGTGAAAGTGAATTGTTTCCTCTGTTTCACTTCATTGCACATATTTTTAAATATCAGTGGTTTTTCATTTAGGTTACTTAAGTAAATCTCCACTTTTATCTTCGGACCTCGGGTACTCTATCCTTGTTAGCCTCTGTTTATTTTCAAATGTTTTATTTCCATTCTGAAATATTCGACAAAAGAATAATTTATACCGATATATATATATATATTACTTTCAAAGGGAATGAAAGTCGAATGAACAAAATTACACAAAAATTAATTATGATAACCCATGATTTTTTTCACAATATTTAAGATACAATGTTGACAATAAACGTCTTTTTATTGCAACTTTTGTTGCCAATTTTTTTCTTCTAATGTTAAAATTCAATAAAAGAAAGAAATAGGGAAATGAAATATGGCACCACAAATTTTAGAATGAAATTCAGATTTATTTATCTAATATTGTTACTGACTAGAATATTTATTTATTTTTTGTGGCCTGAACTTAAAATAGAACATTTTATAGTTATCTTGCTTAACATAAGAAATTATAATGTGGCTCTCTCCTCCATTTTTCGCTTCTGCTTTAGTATAATGTGGTACATTTTATTTTGATCTTATAAACATTTGTAAACTAAATAATATCCTTGTTTTGTTTTTTTAATTAGAAACTAAATTGATGAATATTTTTTATTTTCTTTTTTCTCACATCTATTTTATATAATTAATAAAATATTTTTCGTTTATCAGCCACTTCAAACAAAGTACATTCAATATAGTGATATTATCCAACAGTTAAAATGAAGTGAATGAACTGAATTTGAGGTAATGGTGTTCATTCGTTTATCAATATTGATTAGAAAACAAAAAGCAATGGGAAAATCTAGGTAAAATCGTGAATGAGATGGATATCAATCTAAAGAAAACAACAATAAACTCAATAACAAAAGTGTAAAATAAGCAGCAATGCAGATGTTTTCTGGAAATAATAACACAATAGTCAATAAGATACAAATTATAATTATATAAAAAAAAGACTGGGAACAAATTATCTCGAATCAGTTAATCTGTTCTTCCTAAAAACAAAGGATTAGAAAAGTGATCAATATTAGAACCTTGCCATTCTTTACAAATCATATTTAGCTACTACTCCACCATTCATTTCTCCGCCCTACTGGTTGGGAAGACAGACAGACAGTGAATGATACTTTGACCATCTGAAATCTTATTGCCTATTATTCTGCATTCAGCTCCTGGCTTGATGTTCCCATCCCTCATTCTGTGCCTTCGATGCAGAGACTCATTCCACTGTTCTGCCCTTTCTTGAATCGCCTCTCAATCTTGGTCTTTTGACGTCCGCGTGGTGCCTTTCCTCTGGATCCGATGAGCAATGGGGGTGGGGATGCAGTATTTTATGAAACGAGGGGTTCCCCCTTCAGACAGCTAGCACCCATGGCAATCACGAGGGAAAACTGCTAGGAGGGGGCGATTCGATCATCGAATTCTGGTTATGGAATAGTGGGAGGGTAGAAGAGCAGCTCTCTCGACAACAAGGGCAGCGTTTGTTATGTATGGAATTTTCACCTTCCCACCATTGCTGTTGAAATAGTCCTCCCGCACCGCACCATGCTCAGACGTAAACAGAAAAGAAGACGGCGGTCCTTCTTTTCTTTGGATGGAGGAATGTCCCCGGTACTTACGGACAAATTGGAAAGCTGGACAAAAAAACTAAATAGTTTGTGACTTTTCAGCGATTTTGGGGAAGAATTGCGTGAATGAACACGGATGTTATATTTTTGTGTAGTTTCCTTTAAAGTTTATTTAGTTAGGTTTCATACTATAACTAGGCTCGTGTTTCAAATCCGAACTAATTAGTACTGTTTATAAAGTTTTCTGTTTGCCAAAAATGTTTTCATAAAAATATATCTTCTAAGGGAAAATTACTATTATCATTAGGATCTGTTTTTCTTATTGATTCAAAATACATAAGCGAGTTTATTGATTTATGAAATGATTAACAAAAGAAGAGAAAAAAAAACAGATACTGTAGAAGGGCGAGACTCTTTATAACTTCCTTATGAGTAGATGAAAATAATAGACGAGTTTCAGGAACAGTTATTTAATTATTTTCTAAGTTCCACATTTCACAAGACAAAACAAACACGAACAAGAAAATACAGGACGCTCACTTAGAATACAATCTAATAATTACTCCCAAGAAGAATCATGGGAAATATACCTTGATATTAAAAATGTAACACCATATGTTGTATCAAAAGAGCAGGTAGTAGAGTTATGTAACCACTATAGTACACATTTTTAGTTTACAGTATAGTGACCAGTAAGCTCATAAAATATTTTTTAGTTTATTTCATTAATTGTTTATTTCATTCAGAAATATTGACCAGTTTTGATAGGAAAATAATTGATTTAATGTCATACTTTTTGCATGCTTATTTACTAGAAAACAAGAAAAGCACAGAATCCTGTTATAGGAAGTTTATTTATTTATTTTTTAATTATTCAATTCTATTTGTAAATTTTTGTTTCGAGAAATTAGATGCTTAGAATGACAAAATCTGGTTCAGTATGAAATTCTAATGCATATAAAATGTATTATAAATGTCATCTTTTAGTTCTATTCATTTTCAGAACATGCTTTGTAGTTGCGCTGTGTTTAACTCTTTTAATCATTAAAAAAATATTCTTGAGCATTCAAATTAGTGAAATTAAGAAGCGAAAACTTCTGAATGGTCTAATTTCTAGTAATTAATGGTTTTAAATATGATATAATTAATTTATTTTTAGAATAAATTTAAGTTTAATCAAGTGATTTCATTTTTAAAATGTATCAGTCAGTTAAAATTGGAACAATTTGGCGTTATTATTCATATATATATATATATATATATATATATATATATATATATATATATATTATAAAATTATAAATAACCATTAAAGAATCAATAACTATTACTGAATCAGAAAAACATGCAACAATTAATTATTAAATAATATACAAAATTTTAAATTTTTTTATAAATCGTTCCTAATTTCTGTATAAATTTTTGGTATTTTCGTTTTCTAATTCCGATTCCAAAAGATTGCATTGTCCAAATGATTAAATATCAACTTCAGAATCAAAAGACTATGAGGTAAGGGCACAATTCCGTCGAAAAAATTAGCCATTTGGTGGGCTAGAACGTGCACCTTAATTTTGTCATAGCCCTTAAGTTAATGTAATGTGAAATCTTGGAAAGCGAGGTACCGACTCAAGTATCATTCTTCTCGTCTGATCCACGGTCAGAATTACGAGGTCCAATTAACTAAAAAATAGGACATTAACAACACTGAAATAAGTTTAAGCAATTTATTCTGAGGAAAATTTTATGTTCCATGTTGAATGCATGTATTTGAAAATTATTTCTTATTTTCATTTCAAATTCCCATCCTTTGGATATCAAATGAACCAAAAGAGATAATATTTCATGTAAAGTTAAAGCTATGACTTTGCTTTTTTATTCAAGTAATATTTCTGGCTCCTATTTAACAAAGTAGAAAATACGAATAAAAAATAAAGTAATTCTCTCCTACTCCGAAAATCTTGATATTTTCTATTTACAATTTTAACTAACGTTCTGAGTAGATCGTTCAAAGTCATATCTTGTTCAAATATAAGTTGTTAAAGATAATAATTAAAAAAAAAAGAACATTTCCAACATTTCTACTGAAAAAAAATAAAGAAAAGAAAAAAAAGAAACTTCATCTTAAATATGATCTCTTTTTTTATTCCACACTTTACTCTATCTAGTTTCCTGATCTGAGCCTCAAATTCCCTTGGTTAAATCTGAGCAACTTTCAGCACTCCTGTTCTTTTCCGAATTGATTTGTGGTCGCAATCTCAACAACTCTTGGGACATAACCGTGACGACCGGTGGGAGAAGCACGTTTCTACCATCCAAATACACATAACTTTTTGGCGGCATTTTTATCGCTTGGCACTTCTCTGCATATCTTCCCTTATATCATCTATCACCCTGTAATAAGTTTCCCCCCTCACACACAAGTCAAAACAGACGATACCTCCATTCGCCCCTCCTCGGGGGCTACTGAATATCACAATATTTGGCCTCTGTGCTGACCGGGGCTTCCACAATGGAAGCAGATCTGGCAGTCTTGGTGGGGCCCCCACTGTATATTTATACGTATATAGATAGATTGAATGAATAAAAGGGGGTAAGACACAGTTCGTGCGGGGAGTGCCCAAATAATGAGATGCCAATTGCTTCCTGTAGGCAGCATTCACTTCAGTTCTCAGCCCCAGAGGGGTGGGGGGACGGATGTGTTGCGAAGGGTTTGGTGAAAAAGTGGAGTGTGCGTGTGAGTTGGGGATGCAGAAGAGTGGGAAATGCTTGTTGACTTTTGGGCCACTGGACTGAGAAATTAATTTATTTTTGGAGAGCAGTGGTTGATGTATTGTTTTAATCTGACGTCTTGTTCAGCGAGGCATGTTCGTGCTGGCATCCAGAATGAGGGGAAATCTTCCTTCGGTGGATCTTGAGGGGATGGAAAATGGTCCCTTTCTTGTTCAGTAGTAAAAGAATAACACTGCTTGTCATAATTGGATTTTTTTTTTTTTTTACTTCCTTTTTGAGCCACGTGTCATGCATGGAGCTTTGAATAGATTGATCGTATTTCTTTCCGTTTTGTTGTTTCGTATGTATATGCTTAGGTTCCCATGTGTTACTTCCGCCGTAAAAGGATCTACTGCAAATAATTTTTTTTTCAAATAAATTGTTCACGACAGTGTCTTGTTAAAAAAAGATTATCAAAATAAACTCATGGTATATACATGAAAGGCCCGCTTATACTAGAAAATAACAAACAGCAAACCAGTTTTCATACTATTATAACATGCCAGTTTATGCACTTTATGGATATGTTTTATTTAGAAATAGGTTCCAGTAATCATGCTTAACTCATGTTATTATTGAAGCTATTCATACAAAATTTACATTTCCAGCAATTAGATGTAAAAACATTCTTCTTGCATGTCTCATAATTTCGAATCGAATGCTGAAAACCTTTTATGAGATTGATTCTTCTCGACTTTTGTATTGTATTCATGTTTTGCAATACAGTGAAGTAGTATTATTTATCTTTCTTTTTGCTGATAAACTGAGCATATGGAAAACTTCCAATCGATTCTGAAAATTCAGAATTATAAACAAATTTCTTCTGAATATGGTTGTCTTATTATTATAGGTATTGTTTGTTACGAGTTTTTGATTTTACATAAAATTAGGTTGCCCTGTATTATAATATCTTGAAATGAATATTAAAACAGGTGTCCATAAATCATTTGTTCCTAGAGAAAATTAAATGAATGCTTTTATATGATTTCGATAGTCTGTAAATCAGCTATTTGTGAAAAATTTAAATGATTTCTCAGGAACCAGTCATTTATGAGATTTAAGTTCAAAATATTCCTTAATAAATTATCATATTGCAGTAAATTATTAAATTAGTTTAATAGTGTTTTTTTCATCGCTTATGCATATTTCGCTTCATTGTGATTATTTAGTTGTAATATGCAACCATTATTCATTGTATATATCGTCACTCAAAGTGCAAAAGGTTGTTTGTCTAAGCCTAATGTAAGACTATTTTCACTTACAGCAATCAACTACAGAACCATAGAGCATTTCGACATATGATTGTATTTTTCATTGGATTAGGTGATGATATGAGGCATTTTGCCACCAAGTGAAAATCACAAAAGGCCACGCTTACAAATAATATAAGGGGGAGGTTAAAAAGATAATTTTGGTTGACGAACTTTTGCGCTTTCCGATTGCGATATCCTATCAAAAGTATAACCTTAATAAGCTTTTTTTAAAAATCTACTTAAATTAACGGAAGGATTTTATTGTCTATTTATCAGGGATTGCTAACTTTTAGAAATAAGAATGAAATCATGAGTAAAGTTTTTTCTAATTTACAGAAAATGAATAAAACATATTTATTGATATAATTGCCAAATATCATGCATTTTCTAAGGTTCATTTAGAATTTCGCAACATATTGCTCCTTTTGTTTTTTAAGTGTCCCTAGTGACGGTTGCAACTTTTCGATTGAGTCTGCACGACACCAGAAGACACGTTTCTTTAAAAATCTAATAATACCATTTACCTCTAGTGCGATAAATAATACCTTTCGGAATGAAAATAGCTGCCAACCTGACAGGCTTTGAGCATATTTTTACAAACCATTTCATTCCTGGCGACCACTCAATTATTTACCGAACGCCAAAGCTTGGAGCTATGCAAAATACTTAAACTCACGCAAATTCCTAAATGAAGTCATTCCAGTAATTGAGCTTTCCTAATAGAAGAATTATTCACTCCCGTTCGAAATAAATGTTTTAATAGAAGTCAAGGAAATTAAATGGTCTAAGTCATTAGAGATGTTTTTCGAAGAGAAAGTGATAAACTATTTCTGTCTCAATAATTCACAAACTGCCAATAAATGCGCGGTGGGTTAGTTTAATAAATGATCCAGCTTACACATATTATTGGAGGGATTTTATAGTTGAAAATATTTAAATATTTACTGTTAAATTCTCACTAAACCTTCAACTCAATCACTTCTATTTGCATTGATTTTAAAATTTCTGTGAAAAATCTTAGCGCATTGGAGTTAAATCTGTAAGCTGATAGTTTGATTTATTCATAAACAAATTCATTAAATTATTATAAATGTTTTTTATTAATAATCATCATCTTTTGAAATTATGCATTGTATACATATTTAATGATATGTACATAAAATTAGTCGTTCGCATGAATGAATTTTAAATGTTGCTACGAAAAGAAAAATATACTATATAAAAGCATGCAGTTTGTTTTGAAATGAAGATTCGATGTGGTTATGAAATTCCTTGTAAAATTGTTGGTGCGTTTGAGATAATTTTCATAGTGATGTTCTTCTCTCACTTTAATTGTCGATCCACCTTAAAAAAACTGACATAATTTGAAGTGAAAATAATTGAAAGGAATAAAATGAATTAAAAAGTGATTGTTGTGTTTTTGCTTTTTGATTCTCTTCATCTAAAAGAAAACTCTAACAGGAGTGACTGTGTTTCGGAATTATCCGGAATTCTGAGCTTTTTATCTTTCAAAATTCTAAATTTCCAGGTTCTTTTAACTGAGATTCTCTAACTTTTTTGAATTTTGACTGAGTATTCGTAAAAGTTCATTATGATCGACAAATTTGAATTTGTTTCAAGTGATAAGTTGCCAAAGTGAAAAATTTGTATCTCAGCCCTAAAAAAGCGAAAATTATTATTTTTTTTCAGCAAATTTCAGTTCATTTTTTTCTATCAAAGTTGGCGGGCGTTTGGCAAATGTTTCACGAACCATGAGCAACAATTCTATAAACAAATAGTTATTCTTCCTGATAATCTTACATTTCAGCATGTAATCAGTTCATTTAACATTAACATTTAATTAAAAATGAACATTACTCATTTAGCAATAAATGAACTGATTACATGCTGTATTTAATTTAATTTTGAAGATTTATGTTCGAATTTCAAGAATCGCCTTTCACATAATTTACTTATTTATCAAATTTATTAGGATAAATATATTTAGGATGAATATTTTTAATAAATTTATAAGGAATTTTGGGAAGATCATTTTATTAGGGAAAAAAATCATTGCCCAAAAAAGCATGTATTAAATACACTTATTGCATGCTGAAAAAGTTATATCCGAAGAAATATCATCGTTAATAATTTGAATCTTGCTGTATATGATGAAGCAATAATGCAGTTGAAGTATTCAAACTAAAACAAAAAGCAAAATTGAATAACCTATTCTTGACCATACTAGGTTAAATTCGTTTTACTTTTTTTCATGGACCCATTTTTGCAAGCCCATTTAATTATTTGAGTAATATTATGATAACTGTTGAGCACTTTTGTAAGTGTATGCTGCGCAGACTATAAAATATTATTTAATTACTTTGAACAAAAATATCAGTGAAGTTTGGGGGTCAGAAAAATCTATAAAACTTCACTGATCAAGATTTTGTCGAAAATTTCTTGAATCTTTCATTCATGATATTTTATCAAAATTCTTTACCTACCATGAATTTTTATCTACCTGTTTTCAGCTCCTGTCCAATGCCTGTTGAGACTATATATTAAGATTCAAACAGAATGCTGGAAGAGTTAAGTGAAAAGCCATTGTCTTTATTAAACTGAAATTTTATTAGTTAAGAAAAATTTCGTCCCTCAGCCGTCGTCGTCCCCAGAATTGCTGGCACCCCTACACCTCCTAAAACGTAGTCTAAATTAAGCAATTATTTTTTTTTAAAAATCGAGCAAATAAAATGCTGAGTAATAATATTATGAAATGATATAGTGAATAATTATTTTCAAAACCGCACTCTTTATATTTATTTGTTGCTGAGTGAAATTGTTTGAAAATATGATCATCACAAATAATTAAAAATTTGCTCATTAATAAAGTATTTGTTAGCATTTCATTTTTTTTTTGTCGTATTAATGATTTTTTTTAAATGTCCATGCATATATGCGCGCATTTCTGAATTATTCGACAATATGTCGGATATTTATTTTCAGAAATTTTGGATATGGAATCGCAATAATTATTATTGCTTAATTATTGCAAATCAGAAACTAGTCAGTGTTACATTTTCCAGAGTTACTTTCACTTTAATTGTTTTCATTTCCGAATCGAAATAAAAAAAAAACTGTTTAAAAAAAATTGACAAAGAGGTATCAAAAATGTCAGAGATGTATTATTAAATACTCATTTCGATGATTAAAACTGATTACAAGGGATTCCAAATACCGCAGCTTTTTATTTCCTCTAAACCGTTAATTAAAAAATAAAAGATACTGAAATAAAGCAAAGAAATAAGAACTACTTTGAAGTTACCCGAATATTACTTCGATTAAATCTCCATTTTCTATTCAGAACAAAAGCAAAACCCTCAGCTCTGTTCCTTTTGTCTTAACCAAACATGCTTCAAACTCTTCGTCCTCCGAACAAATAGTAAAGGTAAGTTAATCGGAAAAATTCCTCCAGTTTAGCAGGTGGGAAGGTAGAGGGACGGTAACTTTCCGAGACAGTTTACACCATCCCCCTCATTTATGCACACCCCTTCCCTATATCCCCTTTCTACGATAAGTTTAAATCTGATTTGCATTTTCTGAACAATTAAGCCTCACCAATGTCAGCGATAACGAACTTTAACATCCCCCCCTCTCTCAGCCCCTGACGCTTGAAAATGAAAACTGGAATCCCTTCCCAGCGTCAGGGAATCGTCATTACACGCACTCGTAATTGTGCCGATTGTAATTTGCGACTCCCGAATCAAGCGGAGGTTTTAGTTTTATTGTCGCGAGATTTGCGTTTGGGCAGGTGGCAATCGATATATTGGAAGTCGGGTCCTGGTGTTTATCTTGGTCGGGCATCTAATCTTTATGAGACGAGGGAGTTGTTTTCTAGACGCATTTGCCTTGTTTTGTGCATGCTTAGGGGGCCGATGTAGGAGGGTAATAGCTTTTAAGTGAAATAATGCTAGGTACGGTAGGAGGTCATAAAAATTGGGTACCTCTGTTGTATGAGTCATGATCTCTCTTGTACTAGTCTGATATCCCGCGGCGATGCTCAGAGATTCATCCAGCATGAGATTTTAGTTTGCTGCGAAATTTTTCTCTGAAGAGCTCATAAGGAACATAGCTTTCTAAAGAACATCAGATCTGCCCAGAATACTTCTGATTTTGAGTTCTTGTCTGTGTTCTTTCAAGCATGTTTTAGCGCAAAAGTAACAATCAGATCTGGTTTGGTGTGACTGTTTTTTTTTATCAACATCCTGTGTCCCAACACGGCGGCTGCTTGGAGGCGAATCTTTTCATTTTAAACCTTGTTCAGATGATAAGGACGATACTTGGATCCAGTATTCCCTTCTGCAAATTGCCATCCCGCTCCAGGAGAAAGACATTTGATCATTGATGTCATATTACACCAGACTCCCATATACGATGAATTTTTGATGGAATTGCATTTAGAACCTGACTTTCCCGATGCCAGGTCGAAGCCCAGGTCAAAACTTAACGGATCCATTATACATCAGTAGACTCCAAACGGTGACCAATATACGTTGTTATTGCATTTTTTCACGTATTTCCTTTCATATAATTTTCTTCTACGTGTCCACTCATCTTCATCTTTACCTTCTTCACCATTATCTTTCTTCTTTTCTTATGTATGCTCAATTATTTCAATGTCATTAAGAGGAGAGAAGAAACAGGAACAGAGTTTTCTGCATTTACGCAAGGCTGTGCCTTCTATCTAAATAACAAATTGCACATTTTTTTCTTCATATACCTAAATTTTAGATTTAATTTTATACCTTTAAAAGTATCACTATTTTTAAATTGTCGATTGATTGGATGCTGGATATGAAATATTTAGCTGTACTTTCCTCACGTCGTTTTTAAAAAAATTGCAATTTTGTTATCCCGCCACGGTTTGATTACGTTTTCTTAAAATCGTGGCTTTGTTGATTGAAACTACTACACTTTCCGTTATTTTTATTTTATTGTTATTATTACAAAATATATAACAGCCCGAATAGTTTTTATTTTTGGAATTCTTTGAAGTTGTTTATTACAAGTAATTTAAATTTCTACCAGCATAATAAATAAAGGTTTAAATAAATGTTTATCCAAATAAAGTTTACTTTCCTTAATTATAGATTCATTGCACCATTTCGGTTTGGTGAGTGGGGGGAAGGAGGGGGGGATTTTTTCTCCGATTTTCCAAACGCAAAAATATTTTCTAAACAGAATTGTTTCTCACATTTTAAATGTTTTTAAAGTACTCGGAACCTTTAAATTCGATGCTTTAATATACAATTTTATATCAAAAATAAATAACAGATGCTAAGTTTATGGGAGTTTTTAAATACTGAGACAAGGTGCAAAAAAGTTTCCCCAATTTTGAATCCTGAATGTTATTGCATGCTTTCATATGCAATTATTCCAACAACTTAAACATAATTCCCATTATAAAAATCCAGTTTTTCAAAACCACAGCTATTAAAGCCTTTGCGTTTGAAATGTGGTAGACAAAACATCATTGTAATTTTCCCGTTGAACTCCGTCTGAATATTAATTGGAAGTGAGAGAGTAGCATATTTCGCATCTACTAAAATAAGCAAAACACCTTTATTCAATATACGAGACTGCAATCGATTAAATTTTAAATTAAACGTCATAAATAAACCGTAGTTTTTAGGCACAAAATTTTCTTTTCATTACAGATACAAAATTATTCGACTGGAAAAAGATTAGATTTTTCATTACCTAAGTGATTTTGTTAATTTCAAAACAGCAATCTACAACTTTCTTTAAAGAAAATTTATATTATAAAAACACTCCGAAATCAAATTTATAAAATGGATTTTAAAATATCATTTATTTCAAGGACTTCGATTTTAAAGAATATAAACTTAATTCTAATAAACGATCAACATGTTTTGATTCAATTTTGCTTGAAACAAATAAAATGCTCATTATAAATATAATTTAAATCGTATACTCTTAAGTTGAATTTTGACCGTAACTAGAATCCTGGTGAAGAGTTTTGGTCAGTTTGGTGGAACAATATTTAAATCTTCATTTCAGATTTTGTATATATTTTTTAAATATTTATAAACAGTGAAAAAAATCAGCATTATTAAAAAATAATTTGAAGTTTAATTTTATTTGGCATTGATTTTCATGAATTTCTTTACCTTGAATATTTTCAAATTTGAGACGATTGTAAAGACTTTCGGAAATAAAAATAAATCACGAAAAATTAACAGTGTTAAAAGTAATTATCAGTGAAAAAGTTTTAAAAAAGTTTTGTTTAAAAAAAAAATTTAAAATATATATCGCTTTAACCTCCATTTATGATGAATAAAATTTAAAATTTATATAAATGTCGGCAAAACTCGAATTTGCATGTTTTGATATTTAGTAGCATTGTATTGATAAAATAACATCGATGTAATTTTATACTTAAATTGAACTTTTTATATAGCCTATTATGTTTTTGATTTAGTGTGTTCATACGAACAAGCATGACCCATCGGGGGCCACCTAAGATATGAGTATGAGAAGCTTCAGGTTGGGGGGTTGGTTTGCGGATGGGTACAGAAATGGTGTGGGATTGATTACCTCCTACCAGTGACAGAACACATTTCCTACGGGGGGGGGATTGTATCGTGGCCGATGATGTCCCTTAAGTTTTAACCTCAGTTCCCGCCAATGCTGTCTCGGCGGGTTGGTCATTCACAGTTATCCTTGTGCCTCAGGATGGGTCGAAGTAATCATGATATATACAAGAAGGTATAATCAGACAGACTTCTCATTGACAGATTTTGTTCGACATTTTTTTTTTCTGCATAATACCCGTATTTCACATCAAAATGTGTTTTCCTTTTTTAACTTATTGCGTTCGCAAGCAGAGAGCTGGTTCATATGTCTATTTCTGTAATCATTACAATTAGACAAAGGAACAAATTTAAGATAATTTTTTTCTTCCCTAACTTAAGGAATCCCCGGGGGCACCTCGAAATGAGGATGAGATGGGGATGGGTACAGAAATGGTGTGGGATTGATTACCTCCTACCAGTGACAGAACACATTTCCTACGGGGGGGGATTGTATCGTGGCCGATGATGTCCCTTAAGTTTTAACCTCAGTTCCCGCCAATGCTGTCTCGGCGGGTTGGTCATTCACAGTTATCCGTGTGCCTCAGGATGGGTCGAAGTAATCATGATATATACAAGAAGATATAATCAGACAGACTTCTCATTGACAGATTTTGTTCGACATTTTTTTTTTCTGCATAATACCCGTATTTCACATCAAAATGTGTTTTCCTTTTTTAACTTATTGCGTTCGCAAGCAGAGAGCTGGTTCATATGTCTATTTCTGTAATCATTACAATTAGACAAAGGAACAAATTTAAGATAATTTTTTTCTTCCCTAACTTAAGGAATCCCCGGGGGCACCTCGAAATGAGGATGAGATGCTTCCGGCATGGTGGTTGGATCTCTCCACCCTGGAGGGTGCACAAATAGGTGGTGGATCTGACTCCTCCCATCGATGACGGGACGCACTTCCTCCGGGGAGGGTTGTACCGTATCGGTTAGAACTCAACCACAGTTTCCGCCAGTGTTGCTGTTGCGACGGTCCGGTCATTCAGTTTTATGGTTTAAATCCGTGTGCCTTCGTGGCGGGTCGGAGAGTCAGATGGATGACTTCCCTAACTTAAAGAGGAATAAAACGGAGCGATTCCATCAAATTATCGTGGGGGGATAGAATATTTTTGATTATTAGGGCTCTTCCTCTTTGAATTCTCTGTTTACAAAGAAAGTAAAAATGTAAATTCTCATAATGCAAAGTAATTATAATTAAAGAATTTTCAATTTAAAAATTAATAAATCTAATAATAAATAAATGCAACATTTTGAATAATGAAAAGAAAAAGTTATTCGAATCACTGGCCAATATATCGTACCATGATATAATTTTTGGCTTGGTTCGTGTGCTAATATTATTTTTAAAAATTTACTTTTAATCAGTGCACATATATTGTTCTTATAAGAAAATATACTAAATAACGCGTGCTTATAAATGCAATATTTAAACAATGTAAAGTGTCTTTGTAAAATATACTTTTTTCTTTTTTACTAAGTAGAGAGAAATCTGAAAGAAATAAAACTTTAATCAATAAAAAGCTAATATTTTAAAATTTAAAGTAGTCTTAAAATGTTTTGTGTGATTATATGTTCTGAAATTATTCCGGAAAACTTTAATATTTCAGTTAATTTTTAATTAATCAAAAATCTAAACAAAATTTAGAAAACCCTTTCTAAGTGAGCGCATACTATCTGAAAGTAAATATTGCTGACTTTGGTAATTTTAGGTATCATAATCTGCTCTGTAAAGCAGATTGCGCGATTTTTTTTTTTTTTCATTACACATTATGCAATTTAAAAAATACTATCCTCCTTTGGTGATCATCTTATTGACTGACTTTTTCAACGATTAATATGGAATATTAATCTAAATTCTGATTACCCGTTTAATGACTGTTACGCTTATTTTAGTGCTTGTTAAATTTCCTTATTACCTATTTCTTTAATATTTTGATTTCTCTTGATTTAATGGAAGACCAGCTTTCTCCTAAGTATTTCTAGTTCTATTTTGCAGCTCCATTAGCAAAATATTGAACCAAAATCAAATATAAAAACATTCAATGAAATTATCTGAAACATTCAATTAGTGAATTATTCATATTTCACTATTACCATTTAGCAATAAGTAATAAGAGCGCTTTCTGTGCCACGTACATTAGCATTTTATATATCTAGATTATAGCAGTTTAAAAACATGATCATATTAATAAAATCCTAGAATTTAAAATACATGGATACATATTAGTAACGCAGCACTGCACTCAGTTTGATATTATTTAAAATACCAAAACTCATTGAAATGGAGACACGGTTGCGGTTGACGTGTAATGGTGAAGTCCTAAATGCTAAAAGGCTGAATGCCGCTGATTTATGCTTTCATTTCGGCCTCATTTCAAATAAACCATCCTGAAAAATCATTGCGAGTGAAGCATAAGTGATCCAACTATCCCATCCATCACTCATATCAAATAAAATGAATTGATCCTGACATGTGTCCACGTCTGCCTCCCTCTACAATACTACCCCGAAAAAGAACTCTCGGTTATTAACCATCTGTCACTCCGTTGCGTAGTCTAACAACCCAGGCCTGCTGGATTTGTTTACGAATTCTGCCCTCGTGTTATGCGAAAAAGAGAAGAAAACAAAATAAAAAATTTTTTATTGAATGTTATCGCAGATTTTTAGGAGCCACAGTTATCAAAAGTTGCCTATCGTTGTTGGAGTTAACGAGACACGCGCAAGATGAAACATTTAAGATCTGTTGAGAGACAATGGGTTGAAATGTCGAATAATCTTTGCATAAGGCTGTCTGCGAAAGTTTGAGATTCAGTACATGGCATGATGTAATTTGGTGAAGGGTTTATCTGACATTTTTAATCAGTATTTACATTAGTTTTTGTTGCCTTGAGGAAAATGAAGAGCAAGAAATTGTTTCATTGAGAATAGCAAAGAAAATGAATATTGTAAGGAATAGCGGAGTATCTAGTTATTTTGCGGCCCTAGGCAGTGCATATCATAAGGCCCCTCTTTTAAGAAGGTAATCAATTTAGCTTCTTTTCCCAAGCATTTTCAATTTGTTAATGATATATTTTAGGTTGATTTTTTTTAGTTTATTGATTGTGAAAATATATTTGTTTCTATCTGTCTATTATGATTCCAAATTGCTTCCATATTCATACACAATATTGTTAAAGTAGAAGTTCGTTATTTATAATTATTTTAATAAATACGTGAATACAATGAAAACATAACGGAATCTGGTCATTTATACTTGATAAAGAGTTAATATAATCCTAATATTTTATCATTCCTAAAATTTGCATTTCTTTACAAACTTGCTCATTTAGCAGCAAGAAAAATAAAGTTTTTTATCGTCTGCTTGCGGTCCGCTATCAAACTAGCGCCCCTAAGTAGCTTGCAGCCTTGTTGGAAATCCTCATCTATTAATTGGGGGGGAGGAGAGAAACATGCATTAGAATCCTTGGAAGGAAGTTATATCGAATGTAAACATGGACAAAAAGTACTATGATATCATTAATATTTTTAGGTTAGGCTTGCTTTTATTTTTTTATCGTGTTATTTGCTTAGAAAATCAAGGAGAGTGCTCTTTCCTCTATATAACTCGAATATGCCTTCTTTTTGTTTTTAGTTCTTTACCATATTGAAGACGATTAAATGTGCAGTATGGAATTACCACTTTCCTTAGTCTAATTAGGTTCAAAATTAAGTATATATTCAGAATTCTGGAATCAATCCATCCTAAATTTTACTGATCTCGTTTGTTTTTTTTTTTTATTTTTTTTTAATTTATAATGTTCATATGAACATGCAGTCACTTCGACCGATCAAAATTTGTCAATTTGGGGTCAAAGTGCACATATAGTCACTCCAATTGTGATTAAAGCGACGCACCAAATTTTCCCCATTGATTCGATGCATTGTGGAGCTATCGCATTCACAAACACCTTGAGAGACAGTCAGTGCTGGCGGCTTTAGAAATTTTGCGGCACGTGTTCATAGTGTCTGGAGTACATTTAATCCGCCGAGAGTCGAAGATCTTCCTGCTGGTGTGGCATGAAAGTTTTGTAAGGGTAGTTAGTTTGGATGTCGTCTTTCATTGTCATCAACTACAATTCAGAATTCTGAGGTTTGTCCGGGCTCTAGTGTTGCTTCAAAATGAGACCTTATTACAACTAAACCAAATTTCATTAAAATTACTTGCCGTCTTTGGCAACCAGCTAGATAGACCAACTTATAAGTCATAATGATTTATCGATATCAATCCTAATCACTTAACTCACTAGCTAGTTCACCGAGAATATTCATTGCATTTCATTTCATATAAACTTCTCCATGCATAACTTGACGTTCATGATTACCACAACAACATATTTTTAATTTTTAAGTACTAAATTGGGATAATCATTAAAGCCATGTGATTTTGATAAACTTACTGTGTATTGTGTACATGAACATTCTTATTGGAGTCGATTCCCTTAGTACTACCGTGCCAATGATAATATAATTGTCCCGTAAGTCTATCTTTAAACACACATTTTATTTGGAGGCACTGAAACTTCACTTTCCTATTTTTCTCATATAAACAACGCAGATGATAAACTGGGCCTTTCTCTTCCAGTTTTCAGCAATGATGCAAAATCACATTGTTAAATATTTGATAAAATAATGAAATTCGTTTGAAATTGTCAAGTTTGAGGGGGGGGGGAGAAAAGTACGCAACGAAATTACATCAATAAAAAAATATTTTTAAAATTTTAAAATGGTGTAAAAATTATTTTTGTGCTATTATGTTTTTTTAAACCATAATGTGAAAAGCACAAAAAAATCTTTTTAATTTATTCATATTTTAAAAGTCTCCCACCAAGGTGCCCATTGCTATCTTCCAATATAAATTTGTACTCAAAATTGTTGCTGTTAGTCAAACAGTTGTGCCTTGTACACAATTTTACTAATCATCTATCATTTATATTCTATGAATTCATCTTTAATATCGCATTTCTGATAAATCTTACAAACAATAACAAAGTATGAATAACATTCTCTTAAATGTATACATTTTTGTCATTTACACCGTCATACATTTTCATCCATCATTGAAATAAATATCATGCCGGCTGACAAATAGCCAACATATTTATCCAGATTTGTTTAGTCACGCTAAAAATACACACACGGAATATTTTTTATAGCACATCTATCTCTCGTGCGGAGTTACATTGCGGAAAGATGTTTACATTCGCGTCTTTTATTAGTTTACATTAAAGAGAATCTTATCTAGACGATGTGATGAGAACTAAGTATACCTATTACAGCGTATCTGTTACCACAGTTTTATTTCTTCCTGTCCAAATATCTTCTGATAAGAGTTTTCCCAAATAAACATGGAACCGAGATGACAGCGTGCATAATTCCTTCATATATAATACGGCTGGCTCTGTTTGTTTGTCGTGATGTATTCCAAACTTTCTACACCAAAGCTGAAATTGTTAATGTAACTCATACTCTTATGAGGGCGCTACTCCGTAGAGCTGTGCGCGAGGGGGGGGGGAATTATTTCAACATTTGCTTAGGAATTCCCCCGAATGCAATTCATTCAAAATGCTTGCAGTGCTTTTTTTTTTTTTAATTTTTTTTTTTTTTTTTTTTTTTTGTGAAGAAATTTATTTGCTTTGCACAAAGATTCTCTCTTTCTCTCTTTTTTTTATACATATATTTTTTCGCTTTTTTTTTATATTAACAGTGTTTATACGCTTGCACCCCAGTACGAGAAAGAAATTAGACGTCATTTAAAAATATTTAATCATATCTTTTTTTTTTCTTTCTCGGTCTCTTATCTCCCTCTCTCTTCCCACTAGCAAAAAGTGCTTTTCTTACCCCGTTTCCGTTTCGACGAATTTAATGAATAAGAAGTTTGTCTTAGTTTTTTTTTTCTGTCTCTCTCTCTCTCACTCTTTATTTCATCCTTTTTGAGTCCCTTCACGATTTTTAATATTGACGGAAGTGAGGGAAAAAGGTTTTGATGAGGAAAAATATCTTCTAAAAATAGACACATTTTAATCGAGATGAATCAAAATGAGATGTTATTGGAAAGTTAATGTTATGATTTGTCCAACGTGCGGCTGTAAAATTATTGAAAAAATATTGGTTATACAGAAAATGAAATATGATGTTTTTTTTAATTTTAAAATTGTAAAATGGATTATAATGGAGGTTTTAATTCTGGAATGAATCAACAATTATCAAAAATAATCTAAATCATTAAGATTATAAATCTTAATTATGTTATTTATTATATCCATTCAATTTATGAAGAGAAGCATAACTACATACTACAATTTTTTGTTAATTGTACATTTTACTGAATGAGATATCGACTATAAAAATGTTCTTTTAATTTAATTATTTGTTGCTTTTTATTGAAGTGGAATTATGTTTATAACGCATTTACCGTTATGATAAAAAAAAAAATAACTGATATTTTTTTCCTTATAAAAAATTTCTTCCAAAAATTGTTATTCTTATTCCGATTTTCTGCTATCGTTAAAAAAAATTCTTTGCTGATATTTTTTGAAAAATCGAAATTGCTAATTTATATAAATGTTTTTATAAGTTTATATAAAATACATATATTGTGCGTATATTCCATATATGTGCGACATGTTTATTATAAAGGAATTCTTTTTTAACTCATTGCTTTTTAATGAAGTAAAATTATATTTATAATATATTTAATGTTGAATATGATGAAGATTATTTAACTATTCCTATTTTCTTCTTTAAAATTTTGGCACAATGTTTTCCTTATTTTGATTTTCTGTAGTTATTGAAAAATTAATTGCTGTCAGTTATTGAAATATCAAACTAGTCAATCAACCACCTTTATCTTTCATTTATTGAAAATCAAAGGTGCATATAATAAATAGCACATTTTAAACTTCATGTAAAAATTTAAAATGTGCATTTTTTTTTATTTCAGTTATCAATGTTATTGCAATAGAATTTTATAACTGGCAGCTAAAGGCTTTATCAATTGTCCATGTATATAATAAAACAGCGCTCACCAACAAAATACTTGTTGAAAAAACTGAACTCGTCTATTCATAGTATTTTTTGTTTACTGTATAATTTAAAAATACAAATTACATATCTCTTCAGCCGAACACAGATTCTCACAACTCAACAAACTAAAAACTATACCTCTATGGCAAACCACAAGATATATCACATTCCCTTTGCACAAAGAACACCATTCCGTACCTTGCAGAAAAGGCTAGCAATGACTCCCCCTTCATCCTCCTGCAGTTTCTCACACAAACATCTGCCAACATTGCTCATTTGTGCGCAAGAAGACATTGCGTTGTATGGACGGTTGGTTATGCGATTTTCGAAAGAATGAAAAAAAAAGGGGGGCATGAAAGGGGGTTGGATCCTCGAGTCGCAGGTGGGTGCGTCCTACCACACCACCCTACAGAGTGTGAATCGTCTTCACCTCACCTTCCTATTGTCCCAAGAGCAAAAGGGGTTTTCCGGCTTCTATTACCTGTGTGACTGGGGAAGGAAGGCATACACAAATAGAATAAAAAAAAGAAAGCACCGTAATAAAAAGAGAAGAGGATCTTATCTCCAGCTTCGGACAGATGTTCCCAGAGCCTTTATCTCTTACTTTTATCTTTCAGGCAGCGTCTTTCTCTCTTTTGGCCATCCTCGACTTCAGGTGAAAATACAAATAAAAAGTATAGTAAGGCCTTTAAGCTTGTCTCAGTCTAATAGTCCCGTCTTCCCTTTGTGAGCTCCCAGGTCCTCCTATGAAATCTTCAGAATATGGCATCACCTTTGAACTCCACTTCCCCTCCCCAAGAAGGAAACTATGCACTTTTTTTTAGGCACTGTGCCTTACCTTCTAACTAAAAGTAGCGACACTTGATCTAATTTATATGAAACTTTTTTCACAGTATCTAGTATCCTATTTACATGCATGTGTCCCACGATATATATATGGCATATTTGACAGTATGGAAGGTTTGGAAGTAAGTGAAATTGCTTTTTTATGATAATCGCCAGAGTACTTGCGTGACACGGTGCGATAAAAAAGTGCCTAATGGAAGAGACAAAATTTGCTTGAAGTTGATTTTGGTAATTAACAGTTGTTTGTTGTATCGCAGGAACGGAAATGAAATATGATGATTCAGAAATTTTAAGCAATTGAGTAGATGTTGTCATAGCCGACACAATGGTGATTCTTTCTGTACATTTATCATATTCTTGGAATTATCGCATTTTATCGAAATAGCAGCTATTCTATTCCGGGATCAATAGTTACTAGTCAATAAATTACATCACTCATTTTGAATACTTTTTGTTTTGCATTGATGATTTTCGAAGAAATTTTTTCTCTAATAACTGAGTCTCTGTGAATTTTTAAATCTAAAATTTAGCATATTGCTGAAATTTTGCTTTTGTATTTGTGTATTCTTTGTATACTATTTTTATGCATGCTGGTTTTGTCATTTATTTTTCAGGATTACTTCCTAAAAATTTTGAGTGCATATGGTGTTACCTTGGCAAATGTTTGAGCAAAATCCTCATAGAGAAGTTAAAGCAACAATAAAATTAAATTTTAAAATTGGTCATTTGAATACCTTATCAGTGATTAAGATAATTCATTGATTTGGAGCAAACATAGCATAATATTTGTATAATGGTAAAATAACGATCAAAAATAAAAAATAAAAAGCTTCATAAATGCAGAAAAACAATGCAAGTTATTTGCTTCAAGGTAAAAAAGGCACAAAATCGATTAAGTTACTGAAAAATTTGTTGTTAGTTGTTGTTACTCATTTTTCGCAACTAGGAATTGCAGGTATGGATCTATTACATCACAAAGAACCGCACTCAATTATGAGATACTTTCTTACCAGTCGCAGTAAAACAGAAGCTGGCGAATTAGTACCTGCATTACTTCAAATTCTGGATGTATGTATTTATCAGATAAGCGCAATCACCAAACACTTGTCTACTCAGTAAGCTATTAACTATGGTATTGATATTTTTCTTGTCATTATAGTTACGTCTTAGAACCGACATTACGCATCCGTTTGGGGAGGGACATTTCCTCAACCCCCCTCCTCTTTTTGTTGAGGAATTTTTTCTCTCTCTCTCTTTTTTTTTTTTTTTTTTTCCTTATCTGTTTTGAAGGATCTGTCCCAAAGGCACGTTTAAGGCTTTTCTCGAATTACCTGGAGGCAGTCATTATGCCTCCGATCACCAGCCCCTATCTGTTTCGCGGTGTCTACCTGAGGGGCTTTCTGCCCCCCTCTTGGATTTTGCCCCTTCTCCCCCCCCCCCCGTCGGATGCCTAATCTCTTTTCTCAGTCGAGAAGAAAGGGAAGAAAAGAAACGGAACTCTCTGAAAAATATTCAACCCCCACTTTCTTTTACCTGATAGACATTGAAAAGAAGGAATAGCTGAGTGATGTGTAAGACGGAAAAAAGAACAGGTTTCTTCTTCCATCAGGGAGAGAGAGAAAAAAAATATGTTACTTTATTTTTTGTGCAAGGCATTTAAAATGCGCTCGCACTTGTTCAAGCTCATCGTGGACTGGCATTACAGTGATCCAAGACAGTCAGTCATCTCGGAAAGAACCAAGGATCAAGCAGTCTCGCTATTGTGGCTTTGGGTCGTGCACCCCTGCAATGACTGGTGGTAAAAATTCGTAGAATTCTTATACTTCAAGTGTTGGTTTACATTTACGATTTCTTGAGATTCGTCGAGTGATGATGTCATCCTAGGATTCTGATGATCATACGTAAGAAACGCGTTGGTACATATATCCATTTGTTAAGCATTTTTAGCGCTTCAGAAGAGGTGAATTTTTTATTTCGATTATCACTGTTCCAGATGAGAATATAGTGAAGAATAGTGAGATTATTTATATTTTGGGGTTTTGTCGTCTGAAAAACAAAAATATTTATTGAAAATATCATATCAAAACAGTTAATTATTGCTATAATTCTGTTAATTTAAGAAATTAATTGATAAATTTGCATTTTCATCTACATTCTTATTTTTTCCTTAAACTGTCTTCATAGTTCACTCCCTTTTCGCGCAACTATTCTTTCCATTCCTATACCAGTTTTATAATGAAGGCTGATGCGCATTTGTAAAGCGCGTTTCTAATTAAAATTTTTGAATTTGTTTTTTTTTTTACTTATAGATATTAAAAATTCATATATTTTAAGTTTTTATTACATGTTTGTACCTCACATGCTCTTTGTTTGGATTAAATCTTCGTCCTGTACCGTTGATTGGATCATTTCGCAGTCTATAAGTGGATTATCATCTAAATATTTTAGAAAAGATGTTAGATTTCATCATTATCAAATTTATTAGAAAGATATGAAAAGAGCTCAGTTTGAGTTTTATTCTCTAAAACCCGGCTAAGAAGCTTTTTAATGTTTTGGTCATTATTGGAACTAATTAAACTTTTAATTGACAATTGGTTTAAAATTATAGTAAATATTTTTGAGTATATATACTAAGTAGATATGTATAATATATTCACATTTTCTTAGAAATTCTTTAATCATTTCTTAAAAATCTATATCAATTAATTTATTTCAATTTTACCCAGAAATCTGTGTATGACAGCATGTTTACAATTCCCATATTAAACATGTAAATCTTCCGTACGAACCAACGGATATCTCCTGAATAACCGTTTACGGTTATTCAGAAATTAATATTCTGACATTAATTAAAAGTTAATGGCAGAATATTAACATGAATTAAAAAAAAATTTCATGTTATTCGGAAAGTGTCTGAATGTAAGAACAATTTTAAAAAGACAAAATTTTCTATTCATAATTGCAATTTATACATTTTTTTTTTTTTTTTCATTACTTCTATGTACTGAGACAAGCAATACAAATCTGACCCGAATTAGTGTTACTTTTTCCTTCTAGTCCAAGCCTCAGAAATTGATCTTGTCAGATTTTATATTAAAAAAATTTGTTTATTAATTCCATGATATATACGCAATTTTTTACAAATTCTCTCGTGAATATACAAGAAATTGAAATAATAAAAAAGCAATACTGAGAAGATACAATTTGAAAATTAATTATATTGCAAAAAGGATAATTTCAAAAGTGCTTCAATTACATTAGCATCGCGATTATCCAATCTGTTTGGGAACATAATCATGACGGATAATCGAAAATACAGTTAACGAGTCTGTATCGAAAAACGTAATTTCTTTTCCGTTGATTAGATTTTCCCAAATTTGTTTCTTTGAAATTATTAAAATAAGTTCACAAATTCTCTCATGCATTAAAATTTTTGCAAATTCCGAAGTCATGTTAGGTTTCTATTTTTTCTTATTTCTTCTACATTTTCCCAGGTGTTCTTTAAGAATATTCCCCCTCTCGAAAGTTAATAAAATTTTCGACAAAATTAAGGTGCTATTTGTGTGTGTGTGTGAAATTGAATGTCATTTGCTCGCTTTATTACTGAAATGCTAAGAATTTAACTGTTTTTTTTTTCTAAGAAACTTCTGAAGTTATAAAAGACCATCTCTCAATAACGACCTAGAAGCCAAGCCAACTTTGAGACCCTTTTTGGAAAATTAGCCGATTTAATTAAAAAACGATAAAACTTTGCTCTAGTCTTTATATTTAGATAATAGAGATCTTGTTTAATAAAAACTTGGATAATAAGTTTTACTGTTCGAATCTATGTTGTATATCTTGCTCCATCAGTTCGAATATTACTAGCTTCTTTGCTGTTTTTATTGTCATTATTATAAATATAACTGCAAAAAAGTGTCTCAAAACCGCCCTCATATCTCTATTCTACCTTTAATGAACTAAAGAATAAAAGGTGTATATTGCTGAAGTCCAACCAAGGAGACTATTCCAATGGGGCCTGCGAACTTCCTTTGTCCCTGATAATTCGATAAATACTTCTTTATCTGCGCTTAGTGCATCCAAATGGATGAGTTCAATTTGTTTCACTGGCACCACAGCTCTCCAAGAAAAGAACAAAACCTAATCAAAAGCGATTCAGTTTCTTTACTTATTTAGAGCCGCTACAAACTATGAGATAAGCAGACGCCTGTTTGATTTCCCACGGTATGCTTTTGTTTCAGAAGGTTAGGATAAAAAGAAAATCCAACTACGAAAAAAAAAAAAAAAAAAAAAAGAATGTATTCCAGCCGTTTTATGGAAATCTGCCGAAAAGATCACGAAAGAATGAAGCTTACGTAATCTGACAATTGGAAACCTTTTAAGAGATTGGGAAAAAAATCTGCCTTCGATAAACACGAAAGAACGAAACGCATTCAGCTGTGATTGAAAAAAAAGGAAGATTTCTCTAAAACCTATCCGAAGCTCGCTTCATCTGCTGCGACGTCGAGCGTTGTACCATATCAAAAGCTTGGCCATCTTTTATTACGACGTTTATTGATACTCTGAAAATGGCAACGCGATGTGCAAGCTGGGTCGTTTTCACGTGACTCTGGCCTTTTAAGTGCCCGTGATTTTTCTTGACCCCTCCCTACCCCCCTCTTCGGGTCACGACCTTCTAATGTGCAGCGGGGCTCCTATGGTTTGGTAAAAACTACATTTAGTCAGCTGGGGTTTTATTTTATTTTTCCACTTTTTCTTCTGCACATCTTACGGCAAGGTTCGGTGTATTATCGTAATTTCCGCCTGGCCTTTCAACTTGTTTTCCGAAGAGACTCGAGTCTGGGGAATTTGAAATGAGACGGGAAAGGGGGGGGGGGATTGAAGGAGGGGGAGAGGAAATATCAAATCGGAAATGTTGGTGACGCGTAGTTTGTTATTTACGAGAGTCGTGATTTTTTGGGACTTTAATGTAGAATTTGGCGTTTTTTGAAGTTTTTCCTTCATTCCACTTACTTCTATTGCGGAAGTAAATAATTTAAAATGCCGCGCTTAAACGATTTCAGACAAGTAATCGTTTTCTGGCAATGAGCAGGTGAAATTTCATCTGCTGACTCAGCCTCCGCCACCACTGTAACCTTACAAAAGTTAATGAATTTACTTAATGAAAGAAAATTGGTTTTGAAATCGTTTGCGCTTATTATTCATTGATTTGATTTCATTTACTTGCCACAGTTTCATTAAATGAAGCTCATCAATTTCGCGAATTTAATAGAAAAGAAAATGCATAATATAAATTTTAATCTAAAAATTTCCGACATTATACTTATTTACGCTTTTCTTTTGCATTCGGCTTTTTTTTTATTACTTCCATATTTATATAATTTAAAATTCTGCATGGTATTTTAATGAGAAAAGTATTATGAGATATTTAAATAAACTCCATCATAATCGCAATGATTTGATGCTAAAAATATATTATTAAAGGGTGTCCTAAAATTAACGCTAGATTTGAATTTGCCACCATTCGTGCAGTGAAGTGTTGCCAACCTTATTCTAAAAAAAACCATTTGACAGCTGATGTGTTGTAGGCTTAGTAAAAATGGAGATTACACGATAGAACAACGTGTTAACACAAGATGTGAATTAAAATTTAAAAAAAAACAACATTTTCTTTAAATTGTTATATTTTTATTGAATCGTAAGGTACACAGAATAAGATTATGTATAGAATAAAACATGGGGCAAATGGCCTCCACGGCTGGCATATACGCACTCTTTTTATCGAAATTTTCCTTCAACATTATACATAATTTGGCTGAATTTCGTTGCTGCAGCGTTAAATTTCCTCCTTCAATGCACACGTGCCTTTGGGCTTGTTGACATAGACTTTTGACTTCAAATAACCCCATAAAAAGAAATCCAATGGTGCTACATCATACGATCTAGGAGGCCAATTCTCAAATTTTTGGACAATGATTGTCAGACTTTCATTATTTTTGAAATATTGTTCAACTGGAAAAGCATGTTGTTCTATCGTGTACCTCTCCATTTTTACTAACCTTAAACTATCAGCTGTGAAATATTTTTTAATAGGGTTGCTAACACTTTACTGCATGAATGGTGACCAAGTCTTGAGTTAATTTTAGGACACACTTTATTATATATTAATAGCAGTAGTAGTATTTGCGTGCGAAATATACACATCGATTGGTCCTTTTGTTTGTTTAAATCGTTTGTTAAAATAACATTTATTTCAATCTAACTGAAGAATTCACATGCCTATTTTAAGAAAGAAGAAAATGTACTTTTCGAAGCATATATTTAAAAAGATATATATTCTTTAAATTTATAAATCAGAAAAAGTTTTTTTTTCTCAGAAAGTTTCATTATACTTGCGTATATTAAATTCTTTAATATTATATTACAACACAGAATGCCAAAATGATTTTATTGTAAATTAATTCATTAAAATGGGGCAAGATTACTTGTTAATTGTTATTAATCAAATATTTCTAAATACACTAAATATTTAGGCGATTGACTTGATTACAATACAAATCCAGAAAGCAATCTTAATTATAACAATAATGCAGAGTTAGAAGTATAATTCCATCTAATTAAATGCATCTCGATGCTCTGAACATTAGTACTTTTGTAGAATCAGAGGGAGAATATCAAACCTAATGCTATCAGCAAAGGCCTGTAAGACATTTCTGACTGTCGCCGTCTTTCTACAAAAGCGTTAATAATTTTTATCACCTTGTCCCATTCCCAACACATCCTTGGTTTCTTTTTATTTGTGAAAAGTATAAATTCTTGAACGAAAAGACTGTCGCCTTAAGTTAACCTATTCAGTTGCAACTGTGGTTCATTTTCATAGAAAGCGTTCCCTACCTGATCATGCTTGCAAAGATTGACCATTATAGCAGTTTTTGGGCATCATTGCTTCATATGGCTATTTGTAACTTTATAAAATACATAGAATCACTGTAAACAGATAACAAAGCAGCGGATACAGTCCCCCCGAAATTTTCTCGCATACTTTGTAATAATTTCTTCCTCCGCATAAAATTAGGAATCTTGGGTAAGGTAGTAAGCACCATTTTTTTTAAAGTTTTTTTTTTTTTGCACACGCAAGAGTTGTGTTCTTCATAGTACACTGAAGAAAGCCCGTATTTGTTTATTAATTGCATGCCCTTGGCGAGCAATAACTATAAAAAAATCGATCTTTGACGATATCCAATGTTTTTGCTGAATCTTACATGATATCTTTAGCGATTAATCGTTGACAAAGATGCCAGATAATCGAATACTTATTCGATGACTTTTTCCAAATGACTGGAATAAAAATTTGACATAGATCTATAAACCACATACCAAATTTGATTTATCTAAGTCACTGCATTTTTAAGTTATCACATTTACATGCATGTAAAAAATACAGAGTGACAGACGGTCAATCCCATGACGGATTTGTTTCCAAATTTAACGCCGATCTATAATTTTGATTATAATCTTTCGATAAAATTTTATTCATCTGGCTCTTTTTCGTTGTGTAATTATTGTATTCATTCGTATTCGGTAGTCGCAGGAACAAACTTCGTCAGAATTCAAGCAAGATTTGATAGAAATATATCTAATAAGCAATTTAGCTCAAAGCGTTGCTCATAGACAGGCATCATTTTGAAAATGTGTTTTTCAGACTCTGGAAAATCTGCAACGTAGAGATTTGTTAAAATTTTTAATTTTTTTAAAATTTACTTTGCAATACTTTCTCTTTGTACATTTCGTATACGAGAAAATAATATATATATATATATATTTAATCCCCATAAATACTTTTCTTGGGCAGTTCTTTTTGATACCTTTTATCAGTTACGAAAAGTGAAATAAAGGTTAAGCAGCGCTGGTAAATGTCAGTGTTATTTGCTTTATTGAATATCAAATTTATAATTGTGATTTAATTTTATAGCATCATTATTTAATGTTTTTTTTTTGTTTCATAGATATTATCATGTGCGATTAAAATTTGGTCTTTATAAATATTTTCCCACACAAATTTGGACTAATAGAGATAGAGAGAGAGAGAAAAAAGAAGCGTAGAAAAGAGAAAAAAATTGATAAGAACCGTCACTGGTTCGTATCAAATTCTAGCCATCTTTTATTACGACATTTATGGACATTCTGAAAATATCTACTCGCCAAAGTTGCTTTCGGTTATTTCGACCTATCATATCTTCAGGTTAGTAGAAATGAACTAATAATTATATTTGCAAGTTATTTTTACTTTTAAAAAAAGCGAATTAATTCTATATGCAGCATGAAGAAACAATAACTTATTAATAACTTTAATTTCTATTTATTTAAAGAAAATTTATGAAAAGATAATGGGCATGGTTCCAACGCTTTCTCGCATACTTTCTAATAAACTTGTCATGCCAGACAGCGCCTTGCATGGCATTGGCTGACAATAGTTACGAAATATTAACCTTTGAGATGGATATAGTATTTTTACTGAATCTATCTGTCATCGTTGGCGAGTTTTTTGACAATTTGACTATCGTGTAATCCCTAGCATGCGGTTATTAGAATCCGAAAATCGAACCCGTTTTAGACGTCTTCTTCCCAACCGATTGAAACAAAATTTTGACACAAAACTATACATAATATAAAATGACAATTGCTGTCACAAAATCCCATACCAAATTCGATATATTTTAAGTCAGAGCGTCTTTGAAATATCACGTTTACATATTTCTGAAATGACACATTTACATGCTTTCTAACAGACGGTCAATCCTTTGTTGGATTCGGCACAAAATTTGAAAGGTCTACACTATAGATGTTAATTCTATGTATCGAATTTTATCTATATAGCTCCCTCAGTTTTGAAGTTATAGTGTTAACTTATATTCGAACAACCGGACAGACATACTATCTCTGCTCGGAATTTGCTCAAAATGTGATAGAAATCTACTAATTTAATATTAAGGCTGTATAGTAAATTTCAATCACCTATATCAAAGCGTTTTTAAGTTATCTTTGTCACAGCCATGCAGATAGACGGACATTTTCCAAAAATATGTTTTCTAAAATGTGGAAGAAGAGGTCTAAAATGTGGAGATTCGTCAAAATCACGAGTTCGAAATTTTTGACGGTTATTATACTTTCTCTACAATATGAAAAAGTAGTAAAAAGGTGGATGTTCAAATAAAGTGATTACGAAATAAAGATGTGAGTGTATAAGTGTGATTGATTCACTAATCATAAGTAAATAATGCTTAATGTTAGTAATATAAGAATGTAAACCAAATAATCATTTGAAAGGGTTAGTTGCCAAACTACGTTATTTAAAAGACATTAGCGAAGGAACAAATAATTTACGGATACACGCACAATTAGTAACGTTAATTTGTGGATGCTGATTCAATATTGTACTTTCTTAAATAAGCATACAGTTTAAACAATTCAGTCGAAAGAATAAACAGTCCCATAGTCAGTGAAGCTTCAAATCCAATTAGTTTGGGACTCTCTGGCTGAGCATTCTTGTTGTGGATGCAAGACATGGTCCATTGCTACAAGTTTTACACAATCAATACCAGTTCCAAACATAGATCTGAAACATCCGCCATCCATCAATGCCAGTAAGTTACCTGGGAACGTTTCAATTGATGGAATTCCGGGGCTCACTTTCTTGGGAATCCATCAGGATTGAAACCACCTAATGATCTCCCTTTTGTCACCAAAACAAGAACTTCGGTCTCACGGTCAGAACTGCAGAAGCAAAACAAAGCAGAAAAAAAAACCTTCCCTGCAACGAAAACTCCATTACGGAATCATCCACCATTCACTTTGGATGGGGCACATCCATCACCTCACCTCCTGCCTTTGGGAAAAAGAGCGTCTTCTGAAAGGATGGACATCAGGACAAGAGTGTTTAGGTAAGAAAACTTAAATAAATGGATATGCATCAATTCAATTTTCTTGAACCAAAGCCGGCCCACACAAGCAGAAGTCACCAGACACAATGTCCACAGATGTTTTTCGACTTTTATAATCATGATTCTCCCCTCCCCCTTTTTGTAAGAATTATCGACTTTTTCAAACGATTGGATTTTCTGTGGTTTCCAGTTTATCCGCTATAAAATCACTTAAAGACTGAGTGCATTGAAAAGTATTACTGACAGGTTTTCTTTACTCTACCAATAGAAACATCCATCCTTATGTGTTTGAAATATTCATACGGATCTTAACCTTAAATCGAAAAGTTTTGAAAAAAACTTGCTTTCTTCTGCTAGATTTGGACGCAAGCAGTATGAATCGAAATTTGAAGAGGCTTAATTCAAAATATTTCTCATGAAACAGGATATTAATCAGCAGAAGTTTTTCTTTTTTTCTGTTTTGTAAGGATTATCGACTTTTTCAAACAATTGGATTTTCTGTGATTTTCAGTTTACTCGCTATAAAGTCATTTCAAGAGTGAGCCCATTGAAAAATTTTGTTGTCAGATTTTCTTTATACTACCAAATAAAATGTCCATCCTTATGTATTTGAAATATTCCTTAAGAACTTAACATTAATTCAAACATTTTTGGAAAAAACTTCCTTCCTTGTGCTAGATTTGGACACAAGCAACATGAATCAAAATTTGAAGAGGCATAATTCAAAATATTTCTCATGGAACAGGATATTAACTAGCAGAATTGTTTTTCCTCGAATGTCTCATAAATTATAATGTGTTTTAAAGGCGTGTTTTAAGTTTAGTTTCAACGTACCTACTATTCGTTCAGTATCCCGAGACTATCACTTTTCGAAGATTTTGTCTCGTTAAGGGGTGAGAGTTAAAAAATGCGCATATTTCATTTTTTTTTTTTTTTTTGTCATTCTTTGATCTCTATTCTGCCCCATTAGATACTTTTTTGTTCAGCTTTTTTTTCCCACGTATATGTGAATATTATGTTGTTTTTGATCGTACTATTTTATTTTAGATCAAACTTGCATATTGATAAATTGTTCCAAATTTTTTATTATAAATTATAATTTTTTTCCCGACAATATTACGAGCTATACGCAGTTTTTATGCTTTTTTCGTGTATAATCCGATTTCATCTTATTGGTCTTGATCTGCTCCACAACGACCCGCCTACCCGAAAAGGGTTGATGTTTTTGTTAAATGTAAACATCTCCTCCTTTCATCTTTCCTCTCACCCCTATTTTGATTAAATAAACGCACTTTGAGGCACACGCAAAAGCGCGAAGGTTTTCGAATCCGAGAACGCCAGTATAGCGAGTGATACAAACACGCATTTTGAAACAATACCTCTCCTCCCTTCTACCGATTTCCCTGTTAATCAGTTTTAATTTAAAGATCTCATATTAAAATTCATGCATCAAGCTTTTTGTAATTTTGAGTCATTATGCTCACGTACACAATAATACATTCCGGCAGACTCTCAGTCCGATTATAAATTTATGCCAAAATGTGATCTATATCAATAATTCTAGTGATTAAATCGGTATAAAATAATAAGTCCGAATTATAATAACAGATAATTCCAAAAAATATTTCTTTTATTAAAATGTTTGGGAAATGGATATCCTAGAAGATTCATGAAAATTTCGATGTCGAATTTTGGTACAATTACTATATTTTCTGAATTTGTAGTACCCAAATGGGAAAGTAAGAGAAAGAAAAGAAAAGAAAGATATGATTAACAAAATGGGAATTGACTTTCTATTCCCCAACTTAAATATATAGAAAAAATATTAAGAGTAAAATTAATCATTTCACTTCTCGCAAAGTATGAGGATAAAAATAAGAACCTTATTCTTTCATTTTTTTAGATCAGGATTTTTTAATAAAATGGTCCTGAATATCAAAATATATTGCAAGTTCATAAAATATAAACAAGCAAATCAACTTATTGCCAATGGCAATTCAAATTGACACTTCGAAAAAAAAACTACATGTAGTCGAATAACTGATGTGCTCCTACGCGTCTTAAAGCAGGAATTCTAGGAAATTAAATAACCTAGATTTTTATTTTCTCGTAAACATAGTATAGAGAAAGTAGAGTAATCGTCAAAAAATTCGAAATCGGAATTTTGACGAATTTCCGTGTTTTAGACTTACATGAGCTCGGAAAACACATTTTTGGAAAATGTCCGTCTGTTTGTCTGCTACAAAGATTACTAAAAAACGCTTTGAGCTTAAACGGTTGAAGATTTCGAGATTTTTATCAAATTTTGAGTGAAATATGTTCAGAAGAAGTTCGTCTGTCCAGCTGTTCTAATATAATTCAACACGATAACTACAAAACGAAGAGAGCTAGATGGATAAAAATCTGTAGATATCTATCAAATGTTTCGCCAAATCTAATTACGGGTTGATTGTCTGTCGGTCTTTACTTTCAGAAATACTTAAAGACCATAATTCAAAAACAGAATGACTTAAATATATCAAATTCGCCATGAGATTTTGTGACTACCTAATGCAATTCTGTGTCAAATCTTTCATTCTAATTGATTTAGAAAACCGTGTCTAAAGCATAAATTCGATTTTTGGATACGATTGGCTGCATGTCAGGTATTAATCGCCAAAAAAAAAAAAAAAAAAACTGCTAAGGATGACATGATAAATTCAGTAAAAATGCTAAATTCGTGCCAAAAGTTCCTATTTCGTAACTATTGTACGCCAATGCCATGCTAGACGTTCTCTGGATGACAAAATTATTAGAAGAGTATGCGAGAAAGTTTTGGGGGTGTCTACATCTGCTGGTTTATTTATGATAGAATGATTCTCCCACATTTTTCAAGACACGTCTAGAAGAAATAATAGCTTTAACTAGGGAAAATGTAAACAATGAGATGTAATTAGAATAATTGCCACTTAAACTTAACCTATGTGGATCCCAAAAAAATGTAAACGACGGGAATTTGAAAGCGGGATAATACTCTGTGGCGTAATGGGGAGTACAGATGTGCAATGAAGAAAAAACTTTAATTTTAGTTAATTTTTAAAATCAAACATTTAGGGGGAAGGGTGAAAAAAACAGCACCATATTCTGAGCGGGGTTACTTGCTACGTCATTACTGTTATTAAAGTTTCATTTCGCAGAATTTTTTATATGAAAACCCGAATGGCATCACGTAACTTTTTCGATACTGTGAACTTAACTCAATCAAAGTCTATAATTATGAATGCTATATTGATTTAATGTGTAATATTATTTTCACATTATGTACAGTGAACTTGTGAGAACAGACTTTACGATTTTGGTTTTTAGAATTAAATGTGAAATTAGCTTTCTGTCATTGATTTTCCATACCAAACCATCAAAACTGGCTTCAGATATGTCCAAATCTAATTTATTTAATCGTTTTTTGACGTTGGACTTTTTAGGATGCAAAATCAGATTTTTCATGCATGGGCCACTAAATTTTGAATTCTGCCATCAAGCAATCAAAACTTCAAATTCCTGATACATTATGCTGTCCTTTTTGCTTAATTATGTATACATTAAACTATCACAAACTTTCCATTTTTTCTTTCTGTAATTTTAGTTAAAGCGAAACAGGTATCATGAAATGGAACGCATAATTAAAGCCCTGCATTAATAAATAATTCATGTACAAAAATTTTAGAATCCATAGTTAACTGAAAGGCATAGTCAGTTGGTGATTAAGTTCACAATATCAAGATCTGGTGTTAGAGATAGATTCGTTGTGTCTGTCGATATTTTGAAACTGTTGGTGGCATGGAAATTTGGAATTTTTTTACTCGGTTGTCATATTTGCCATCTGAAATTACAGGATTCATTCCTATGGGATAAGATAAATTGATAAAACTCAACAAGTCCAAATGAAAATTTCAGTAAAAAGCCAGATAGGAAATTTTAATTTCTAAAGATTCTTCAATATTAAAAAAAATAAATCGATTCCAAAAAATTGTTTCACGGTAAATTAAACAGTATTGAAAAAAACTGTACGGTAAATTAAACTGAATGTAAAATTAATGAATGATACTGTATCCATAAAAGTTGAAACTACCAATATTTCTTCTGAAGAAAATGTTTCAAACGTATCTAAGTTAACCAATTAACTGTTTTTGACGAGTATACTCGTCATGGAAAAAGTACAACATTTTGCGTTATGACGAGTTTATTCTATGGCAATTATTAAATTTATATAACAATTGTTTAATTATTTTATTTATAATTAATTAATTATTATATTTATATGATATATATTTATACATGACATGATATACATAACAATTTAGATACGTATTTTCCGAAGAGATAGAAATAATTAACTGGTTAAAAATGAATATCAGTATAATGGATTGCTATACGATCATTTCTTTTGTCAATGTTTATCATGACAATAATAATGCACTATTTCATTTTTTCTAATCGAAGGATGTGTTTTAATTTATAATCCATTCATTTACTTTTTACTGTAAAACAAAAAACTTTATTTTGCGCAGTTTATATAAAGGATGTTCATTTTATTCTATCAATTTTTTTTTTTAAATCTTGATTGCTTTGAAAGTATTGCTTGACCTCGTTGTTAAGTTCACAGAATCTCTATACATAAGCAAGATCCGTTATTTGAATCAATAAACAAAGGCACCATCGCTGAATAAATAATTGAAGTATTTCGGTGAGTAATCTGCGGTTAATAAGCTTACAAACGTCGTTTTGTCCCACGTGATCAAGTGCATCACCTCATGGTCTTATCGGTAATTCCATATTTGACAAACGCATCCGTTTCCGAAAGAAAAACGAGGATTAGTCATTTGAAAGTAAACTTTGACATTAATTGAGGAAAATTTTACCAAGATTTTTTTTCTTCTTTTTCTCCCATTCATATTCACATCTGTCGCAATTAGAAATGAAATGCACCATTTTTTTGGTTGTGTGTCCTTGTACCCCTTATTAATTAAGGGATTAAACGGGAATCGTCAAAAATCTCCATCAAGGGGGATTATTCCGCGAAAATAAGAAGGTATCCGAGGTAAGCTTTCCACCCCTCTAACTGTCAATCAGCACCAAACATCCCATTTAATACCGAATGGGAAAACGTGGCCGCAAACTCGAAAGCTTGCTTAATTCCCCTCCTATGTTCCTGTCACTTCACAACGCTTGATGTGCTGCTCTTCTTAAGCAACAAGTGACACAGAACCCGTCATTCTCCAACATAATTGACGCCACAGTACGGATGGAATACATAGAGAGAATAAAAATAAGCACTGAAGCAGCAGTTAGATTCTCTTTTCATTACACCTCCTTGTCTCCTCATTCCCATTTTTCGCAGTAGAAATGTTCTTTATATTCGGTTTGTAAACGGTGATTAATCAGTGCTGTCAATCTGTCTTAATCGCTGGCACTCTGCGCCTTAACCACTTTCTGGTCGAAGCTGCTGCGATTAAAAAAATAAAAAATAAAATAGGGCCGCCACTTAAATAGCTTTTAACATCTAAATCCCTTCACATATACGGACGTAAGGCGAAAGAATAAAAAAAAGTAGCAATAAAGAAATGCCGAGCAAGGCGAAAAAAAATAAGGAGGGCGGGTGGGTAGTCCCGAGAGGTTCTTCCCCTCATTTGCACCAGGCTCTCTGATGCATTTAGTTAAGAAATCTTTTGCACCCCTCCTACCCCCGCTCTGTTCGTACATTCTGTTAAAATCGTTTACAATGCGACTTCAGTCACTCTTCAAATTCAGTAACGAAAACAAAATAGGAATAGAAAGAAATCGGAGAAGAAAGTCACACATAAAAAAATTAAAGAATAATAAATAAAAAAAAGAATCCATTAGCTTCACTTCCAAGGCTTGGTAGCAAAGAATATAAAAGGTTTGTTGGAAATTGGGGAGGGGGAATATGTTGGCTGCCCTCTCTTGCTATTCACAATTCTATAATAATTACCTTTCCTAAAAACTTGTTTGATTGTGTCCGAGCCAGCTACAGACGTAGAAATATTTCTACAACAGAAAAGGAACTCTTCTTCCGCTCTTGTTTATTTATTTCATTTCTTCAGTTTCGTCCCGCACCTCTCTTCCTCTTTTTTTTTTTTTTTTCATTCATTTTGGTTTTGTTTATTATTATTATCATTTCAGCAAGTTGATCGCTTGAGCCATTATGATTGGCCCGTCCCATTGTTCGCGAATACGTCACATGGATGAAGGTTTTTCAACCATTCAGAAACAAGAGACTCGTGGGGGGGGGTAGTAGACGACGGAGAATAGAGAGGCGAGTGGAAAAGTAAGCAGCCAGCACACAAGAAGAGGGGGGAGAAAAGCGAGTGGAACTTCTTTTGATGGGGTGTCTAGTGTGGGGGGCGAAGAGGTGGCGCAAATGCACTGGCGGGGTGGGGGGTGCAAATTACCCTTCCCCCTCGCGCAAAGTCGGAAAGAAGCCGCAGGGTCGGGGATATCACCAGTTGTTGCTTGGTTCGCGAACGTGTGTGGATGCCCGAATGAAAACTTGTGCCTTGGAATTTGTTCTTTCGTTCTCTCTGTTTGTAGTGTTTTTGATGGATGCGTTCTCTGCTTTTACGATCGCGCTCACGGCTCCTCTGCAATAATTAAATATTCTTATTTATAAAAATCAAAACGGCGTGATTTCATGTTGTGGATTTAAAGCGTGTTTATATTTATCTCGTGTGCCAAATCGTTTCTCCCATCGTATTGGTTCCGTCCTTATATTTCGGTTCGCGGACCGGCAAACCTGTGGGTGAGTAAACTTCACTATTTGTTTTTGTTTGCTCTGCGATGTGTTCGCTCTTTTTTGTTGTTATTGTTGCTGCTTATCGGAAACGCTGCTCATATTTTTATGGTTAATAATTTCTGAAGATTATTATAAAGAATTTGTAAAATAAGTTTTAGTTGATATGAGGTCAAATTTTAATTATTGTTTATCGAAATTTTTATAAATTCTTCGAAATTTGTATCTACTACAATTTTATTATTATTATTTTTTTTTTTTTAATTTCTGTTTTAGACGAATCTGACATAAAAATTAACCACCAATTTATTTGTTTCCGTTGAAAATGTTCCGCCTGTTTTTGATTGTATCTTCTATTACTAAGTGCCATTGTAATAAAATTTACAAAAATAATTATAAAAAAATACACTAGCGACTTATAAACATAGTATATAATACCGTGGAATTTAATTTTAACAATTTTCAGTGAGAATTAGGGATAAGTTCGTCATTATAAAATACAAGCTCATGATCTTCCCATATTTTCTGGTATAACGAAAGATTTATATCTTGTGAAAAGTTCACTTTTTGTCATTGTATCATAATTTGAAAAATTGACAGAAACGATGTATCAAAATTTACAATTGTCTCTGTAGTCATTATAAATATTTTGCGTATAAACAACATAATACAATTTACGAAAAACTTGTAAACTGTCGTGTTAACAGATTCAATCTATATTTAGTAATATTCTATAACATTTCATGTCAAAACTATCATTTAATTTACATAGTTTTTAACAGTACTTAATTATGTTAGCATATTAAAAATTAGTCATGTAGTTAATTCATTGTAATCTTAATGCACAAGTTTTTTTTGTAATAAATATTTTATACAATGGAAACATTCTTTGACATTATTTTTTTTCATACTATTTAGTAAGAGCTTTTGCTGAACATTTATTACTTATGTTTGGATACATATTCACAGTAAATGTTCTGAAAAGAATGTTTTTTATATGTCGAATTGCAGTCTATGAGTATAAATTATTCACAGCTAAAAGTTTAGACAAACTATTGAATCAGCAGTATTTATTTTTTAAAATTGCGATTTAAAGTGGATGTTTATTATTAAATTTTTAAAATTTTATTAAAATGTTTGAGATTATGTATAATATAATTTTCACATCTAATGACATATTTCTTTGCATTTTTCTTTACTGAATTAGTTAAGAACATGAAGAAATCTCATAATTTTGTACATTTTGTTGACACGTGACAAATGAGTAGTTGAGTTTCCCCCTGCATTTAAATATGCGTTATTTTTATTTCCACCTAAACAAATATTGTTTTAATAAGTGATTAATACAGACAGGAAAATATAACAATTTCTCTATTTTCCCTTTTTGATGTTATAAAATGTGACCTTTTCGCTGTTTTGTATATCTGGCTGTAGTGTTAATGCTTTTGAAAATTATCATCAATATATTCTATTAAATAAATAGATGAAATTTCAAATTACAAACTTGAAATATTTTTTTGTTTTGTTATAATAATAAAGGATATTTAGCTTGATTTAGCTTGAACTGAAACTGTAAACAAGATTTCAGAAAAATTACACGAACTGTCATCATTGAATATAATTCGTACATAAAAGCATGTATTATAAACGACGAAAATAATTGGAAGACATTCTTCCGGTTATCTAAATAATCTAAATTAACTGCTATTATAAATGTTTGAAAATAAAATAAATTCTGACTTTCTAAAAGCAGATGTTGATAAACAAGTTTGCTGACGGTCTTATCTAAAATTCAATGATGCGTGTACGTGGAATAACTATTTTAGAAAGCATCAATAATTGGAATTCAAAATAGTTGTTTTGTAATTAAATATTAGTCTATTGTATAAATTTACTTAGTTCTTGAAAAAGAATTACATGTAATAAAGATACAAAGAAATCCACTTGTCGAATGGTTAGATAAATTGTTCCAATTGCATTGTTTCTTAAACATTGTATCGCTATTTTCTGCTCACATTTTCAACAGTGAGTTAACTAATAATTTACTGATTTGCTTTGTTCTGGAATGGAGTTTCGCTTGCTTCAGGGGAAAAAAATGAAACCATGCATCTACTATTGAGTCACGACGAGCAGCGAAGATTTAATGCATGTGCATAAAACACCACTGATGTAAACGAACGTTTAATAATATACTGGTCGAGAGACAAATTATAGTTACTCGCATTAGCATACGAGATGGAAACGAAATGGAACTCATTATGGAAAACGGGAGAGGTTCACTATTATTTAATTATATGATGCTAAAATTCTTCGTCACTGTTTAGAAAAGAGAAACACCAGCATGTTGGCCTTAGATGGAGACACATCGTATAGTTAACAGATCAATAAAGCTTGTAATTTTCGGAATCACAATTCTCTCCTTTCTAAACACGTGTCGCAGATGTTAAGTATTTTGTTTTGCTTTTACATTAAATATTATATTACTGAGCTATCTCTTAAGATAGTAAGGTTTTTTTTATATATATATAATTCTAAGGTGCAATGGGTAACGCTGTTGAGTGTTGAGAATTTTTTTTAAAAAAATATATAACATTATAAAACTGTAAATATTTATCCAAAAGGTACATTAAATGATTATTGTTCTTTTAATACTAAAATTTGCATTGTTGACCGAACATTTTCTACTTTTAAATCTATTTCTTAAATTCAGTTTATAAACTAGTAAATTATTTCCAGTAAAGATATCTCTCATAACTAGCTATACAGAATCACTAAATATATAGAAACTATCATTTATTATTTTTATTACATGTCTTTAATTATTGGAAATAATCAGTGAATTTATTGTTTATATATTATTTATGAAAGATATATATATATATTTAAATTGAGTTTTCTATTATATAAAATTAATCAAAGAAATGATGTACACATATGTTAAGCTTTCAAAAATTCAGGGCGTTTCTCTTCCAAATCATAGTATTAACAATTTGACAGTTTTAAAATTCATCACTACGTCCGATTATTAATTTTCATTAATCATTCAGTTATCTCAGTTTGCTAGATTTGAATTTCAGTTTATTTTTGTGATTTCCGGTTTTATATGTCGCTTCAATATATTTTGGAGAATAAGTTTTCGAGATTTGAGATTTCTATTATAATTTTTTTGGTCTATTTTTCATCGTTTTTCTTCTGCCTTTTTTAAGTAGTAGGTTATTTTAAAATGTCAATAAGGAAAAAAAAAATCTATTTCCATCTAAAAAATAGGACTAAGCGGCGGATTGTTTTTTGGTGAGCCTTTGATTTTTCAATAAACTACCGCTTGATATTTTTACTCGTCAATAGAATATTGGGTGATAAGTTGATATAAATCAAACAAAATACTGACGCATAGTTACATAGAAAATTAAAATAAGAATTACAAAATTCTTAATCCAACAGAATGATCATGTTTAATTTGAACTTTTATAGAAAAGTCCCATAACTAGGGTATTGCCCGAAGTACGTAATTTTATTTCTATGATTCTAAGCAACAAATTATTTTTTCACGTCAAGAAAGGGAAGATTATGTTATTATCTGATATAAACTATGATATTCTTAAAGTAAAAACTAAGAAGGCGACTTGAGATGCGGCGATTGCGAACAGGAACCACAGTAGAATTAGAGGAAAGCATGACTGGTTACTATGCCCCGGCAGGATGGATTGTAAGGGGTCAAAGAACAAACGTGGGTTCCATTAACTTAATTTCAGTAAATTGCTGTAAGAATTTTGGAACTGCAGATGTGTGAAGATAGGAATCCTGGAGTTGTAGTGAGTGATTCAGATATTGCCAAAAACTTGAATATCGAGTAGCGATACATTTATATTTTTTTTATTAAGAAATAAAATTACGAATTATAGAAAATAATTTTTAAAAATATTCAAAATGAAAAAGAGAGAAAAAAAATAAGGTTATTATTATTAGGTTGATATACACCGTAAATTCCTTGTAAATCTATTTAAAATGCAATTACAGAAACCGTAATTGTCGTTTGCTTTTGGAATAATTAGTGAAGAAGGAAGTGATATATAAAACATTTTACAAATTAATTAATTCATAACATATGTACTTTTACGTGATATGTTGTGTATGTTCTAAATTTTTTTTAAAAAAGAATCTTTATACTCAGTAATAATTGTATTATCTCTGTTTCATTGCTGTGCAACGGAAGTTAAGACATATCAATTTCGAAACCAAAATTTTTCGACATCAAATTCTTTCTGTTTTAGACATAAAAAAAATAACATATGTAAATACATACATACATTGTTTGTACATATGTAAATTCTTTGTGTCTAACGTATGAATTGCGATGTGATTGGAGCTCAACTATATTTATAGATGGACTATAGATGGACTATCTTCCACGTCTGAAATTTATTTCTCTGTGCGTATTAATAATAGCGTGGCATCGTGCGCAATAATACTGCTGAAAAAGTGATAACTTAATCATTGTTTAAATTAAATTTTACTGTCTGTAAGAATTATAAAAGAGGAGAGATGGCCACGAAGATAGAAAAGCCCATCTCTAATTAAAAGTAATAAATTTCTTATAAAATAATTAATACATCTGAACATTCGATTTATTTTAAATTCACTAAGCAAATTCTGCAACAACAGAATAAATGATTGAAGTAATGGTTTTCAATTAAAAATTCTGTATTATTAGTTATTGAAAGGGAATTAAAATCAACTTCTTGTTTGGAAGATCAACGACATATTCTGAAGAAGAAAAAAGTAATATATAACATGAATTATAATATTATAGTATGCATTTTACATTTTTCAATGATTTTTATAATTGTCTGTGGTCTACTGAGATTTCATAGTACAATTCATTGGTACAATTGTTTTTCTGCAGCCATGCTCATTTAATTTTAAGTAGTTATATGCAGTGGCGGATTTTTAATTAATCAATCTAAGCACCTATTTATGTCGAAGATGTTGAAGATTTCCAGAGACGGGTCGATTAAAATATTATTAATAAGCTTTATTAGATCAATATGTAAAAATGACATTCTAGGAATTATGAAGTAATATAATGATTAACATGTTATTAAGTATAATTGGTCATTTGTTTTATTAGGTTGACTTTGGTGTTTGGTACATTGGGCCACTGTTTAAATAATATTATACAAACTTGGCTGTTGGTCAGTAATGATAAATAAAAATATTTCACATTTTCACAAAGCTACTAGAATAAAAGAATGACATAAAATACATCTTATTGATTAATTTAAAAATGCGTTGAAATGTGAAACTGAATGGGATCAGTTTATTAGAAGAGGGACCTTATAATTCGCACTTCTTCAGACCACAAAATGCCTAAATCTACTTCTGGTTATTCGTAAGTATACACTTTATTGGAATGCAGAGGATACTTCTTCATGATATTGTGTGGATATGAATTATGTCATTGTATTAGTTAATGTTTTTTTTTTCCGATTATCTTATTTGATTTTTCGCAAATATGCAGCTGGGAAATCTTACTAAATTTGCATTATCAATATTCTGCAATTTTCATTAGCAGGCAGTCGATGTATTGCTGATGTAAGCAATATTTTATTTATATCTTGGCAATAACGTATACAATGTATTTGACAAAGCAGAAATTTGTTTTTCCACTGTAAATGTCTAGCATATCGTTACGATCTCATACCTATAAATGGCACCAAAGGAGGTTTAACAAATACTAATCTTTTCATATTGATATTCATTTTCGTTTTCTTGCTAGTTACCAGTCAAGTCAGCGGCTTGAAGTCCCGCTTTTGCACTTGTTTCTCTTTTCTACGATAAAACATTCCGAATGAGATGGATTAACCTTCTTCCTCTTAAGTTCTGATTCTGCCGGTACGATTGTGCTTCTCAGCCAGGGGCATCTTAGAATTCAGGTGTTATGACTCATTGAAAGAACTGTGTAGCAAGATCTTTTTAGCAGGTTCAGGACTTATGATCTCTAGTATTCGCTTGATTTATTTTCAAACTGAATATTTTTAGTGCAGGAAAACCATTGTTAATACCGCTATTTTATCGGAAGATTGATTTGTGTGTATGGCGAACCTGCAGTTTGCTGATATAGTTATTTCTTTAGACATTTAATCATGAATCAAAGTAGTTTGAGTTAGATAGTTCTTGTGTAACAGTCTCTTCTTGCTTCATATCATAACATTAATTAAACGAAACTAAGCTAAAATAGAGAGGCCACTACGGATCTGGACAATAATTTCCCCTTATAATCATGTATTTATATGAAGTGTTTCACCATGCAGAAATAAAAAGGTGCTTTTGTTTCACATTTGCAGTGAATAATGTAGTTAGTAGATACCGATAGATAATGAAATGGTGGGCATCCACTTGTGAAAGTCATCCATCGTTAGACCTTGATGTAAGATTATTCTTCTTAGATTTTTTTTTTTTTTGTCTCTCTTTTTCTCTATGTGTGTGTGTGTGAAAAATTCTTCGTGACCTAAAGCTGGTTAATAAATAACAAAGTAAAGTATTATATAATGATATTAAATTTAATTTCAATTATTTATTGAATTTTGGGGAAATGTATTATATCTATATGATTTTTAAAAACTGTTTTTGTTTACCAAAGAAACTTAATGAAGAACGGGGTATGAAAGTTTTCAAGATCTCACCTGGAATCACGATCCATCCTTTGAAGAAAGCGTTATGTGAATAAATTTGTATCCATTCCTCATTATAAATAATAATAATAAAACTGTTATTAACAGAGGAACTCCTTAGAAATATGATGTTTTCAACATTTTTGATTGTCAGACCATTTTAATAATTGTATATTCAGTTAAATATAATATTTGCATATTATATATACATTAGAAACATTTCTAACTTTTTATTAACATTGGCAAATTGAGGTATTTTCAGATCCTAGGCATTGTTAATTGAACAATGCGTTAATAATTAATTTAAATTTATTATTAAATTGATTTTTTTGATGCTATATAAAGGCATGCGTTTAATATTTTTAATGAATAGAAATTTGGATTTTACCAATTTATTTATCAACGAAGCCAATAATGTCGAGATGCCTTTAGTCCAGTAATTCTGGACAGTTACCTGATCGAAAATAAGACTGTTCATGTATGATTAGTTATCAATTAGAAAGTTCTGTAAATAGTATCATTTAGTTTCGTCTTTCTTGTACACTTACTTGAATATTAAATTTAATATGTTTTAAAAAGAAGAGGGATAAATGGTGAGGGCTTTGGAATATAATAACATAAAAAATATGCTGTATTATTATTGTTTATCATGAACGATTCAATAATAAAAATGATACGTAAGTTTGTAAAAAAAATAATAATAATCTTCCTATAAAATGGAAATTAAATTCGCATTTCCTTTCGTATATTCTGAATAATCCAATGTTTTGTTTCTTTTTTATTTATAAAATTCAAGGTTTATTCAGTTTATTTTAAAATCGCATTATAGACTAAACATGCCTTTGTTTTTCTTAGCATTTGAGTCAGGTATCCTATCCCCCCCCTGAACCTAAACCGGATACACGGTTATAAATATTATTTTTATTTTTCCCTCACTTCTGGACATGATTCGTGATGTTTGAAACGTAGTATCGGAAGCTTATGTTTATTGTCTTAGCAGAGGGGACAACGGATTTTCACGGCGAGTTAAGCAGCTTACCAGTTATAAAATAGCCGAAGCGCATCACGTGTGCAAGTTCCTCGGTATTCCTATCCTGCGAAATCCGTCTGGTTCTACTTTCACTAACAAATAAAACAGTTTCTGTCCTTGTCTAGTAGTGTCGCGACTATTGTAAAATGTCGCGAATTGTAATGTCGAGTATTGCTTATTTTTCTAACCATTCGATATAATTTGTAAAGAAATGCAAGGTGTGAGAAAAATTTTATACTCGATTCTCTAGACAAAATATATTTTGTTATATAAAAATCATAATTGCATTTCAGAGAAAAATATAGTTGAATTTTTTTTTTTTGTCTTAAAAAGAATATATTATTTTGTTTAGATATTATTTTTAGATTTATGAAAAAGGGACATGGATTGTCTTATAGAGAAAGAGAGGAACAGTAATATTTCGTGCATTAAATTCTTCGATACTTAGAAGCAAAAATAATTGAAAAATGGATTTTTATTTGAATATTTTATTAAAAATTTTAGTTAACGTGGTTGATTTTTTTTTAAAATTTAGCATTCCATTTATGCTAACTTTTTAAATTTGTTTTTTAACATGTGATCACAGATATTTTTTTTATTCGAAGTGAGACGCTGGAAAGTGAAAAATAAACTTTGATTTCAGAAAAAAACGACTTTAATATAGAAAAAAATATTTTGCTAAACGAGATTTTATTAAAAAATTTATTTCAGAAATAGTCACCGAATATTCAAATCTAGTTGCATTAAATTTGTACGGCTGCGTTTGTTGATGGAAGTTTGGAAATTTTTTTCGTCCTGAATGTGTGACTAAAACTCAAAATTATGAATATCATTCCAAAATAGGGTAGTGTTTCAAAAGGAAAAGATATTGGATTTAAACAAAGTTTACAAAATTAACATTAACTCCTATCATTATTATTGCTAAAAAGAAAGTCGGTGCTAAGTTAAGAGTTTGATTTTTAATATGTTTTTGTTGATTTAGATTAGTTAAAATAATGATATAATGACAAAATATAAAATAAAAATATAATGACAAAATTTCATTGTTTGATAGAAAAAAGTTTGGATACTATCATACTGAAACATAAAAGAGACATAAACAGTATATTGAAAATTATAACATATATTGTTTAACTAGTAGAATGACAGTTGTAAAATTTGACTGTTTTATCAAGAGAGTGAAGATAGAACGACAGTGATTAAAATATGCATTTACAATATTATAGGTAATCATATTGCAATAATTTCCTGTAAACCTAATTATCTTGAACGGAAATAATCTGTGTATCCTTTCTTTATTTAGACAAAAAAACTAAAATAACAACTCTGCCGGTTAACAGTTGAAACTAGATATAACGCATCATATTCCCACAATCAACAGCTGACAGTAAATTACTGACCAAGTTTGAAACCATCGGAAAATTTACACTCCCTTCTCATGTTATTTCATTATCTGTCCTAAACCACTCCTGTCATTGTCATTGACCATCACCACCGAAATATGGGCAGTAAAAATGCTCATTTACCACTAAGTGGTATATTTCATGTCCATTCAGGAGCCTCGGGGTCTAAGTGTCTAGCCCCTTCCCCTTTCTTTTTACCTTATTAACCGAGGGTCACGCCGTTTAGTCGTCTGCGAGCATCTGGAATTCTTTGTCAGGACTACCCCTAGTATCCCCCGTGGGTCTAGGGGAGCGGCCCACACACTGAGAAAGGTCATCCATAACCGTCATGTCACGATCTTGGGGCTCTAATCAGTGGCATCCCCCACTCTTTCCTTTTATCTTGTGCTGTGCTAATGGCAGGGAGCTTCACTGGAACAACAGGAAGGCCGTTTTTTTTAGTTCCTGCATCTGCTTAGGGTGATAAGTGTTATATGGTCCCTCCCATTCTGCAGGTCTATCATAATTTTTAGCATGTCGTGGTCTTACCAGTGCAATTTCTATAGAGCTTAAAAAATACCCCAAGAATTTTGAACACAATTATCTTTTTGAAAAAGGGCTTGTATCTGTTTTCGTTTGAGTATTATTCTTTTTATTGAACACTTGTAAGGATTGTAATACCGTGGTCTATCTATGGTGTGTATAGTGAATGGTTTGTCTAAGATGCTTCCGAATGTGTTTTATATAATCCCGGTAAGTAAATTTATTTTGTCCCCGAAATTCCTTTGGCGAAAATAAACCACCTAGGTGTAATCTGGGAGTGAAAATTCTAAATTTGTTTATCATCGAGTTCGGATATTTACCGACTAACATCAAAACTATTTTTCCGGCAAAAAGTGGCGGGGGGGGGGGAAACCGCAGCAATTTAAAAACAAAACAAAAAAAACAATGCATATAACTAGCTAACAATGTTTTCTCAATAAACTTATTATGTCTTAGTAGATGCTTCATCTTCATACTCTTATATAGCGAATTTGGGCATTTTGCAGCAGTGCACATAATGCTTTCTCTTATTAAATTGGTCAATTTAGTTTCTCGTTTCAGCATATTTTTAGCTTAATACACATTCCAATGATTTTAGTTCAATTTTTATTTTCGTAACTTTCTGAAAATGTATAGATTTTTATTTATTTATAATGTTGATTGGGGCATTTTGCTTTTGTACATAATATTATTTAAACTGACTTTTAGCGTTTACGAATACTGCAATAGCTAAATCAGCGCTGTAAAACTGCTGACAACAGAATCACCTGTTATACTTGAAGCGTTTATAGCATCCAAATGTTTTATAATTCGTATAATCTTTTTTTTTTTTTAGAAATTATTTATTTGGCAACTAGGCTAATTAATACCTTTTCGTGATTGACGTAACTGTGGACCTTTTCGATCCTGGTATCTTAGGTCACTGCCTCCTCGGAATGTTGCCATTAATATTTTTAAGCATTTTTCTTTCCAGTTTTTATCTGAAAACATTTTTGTATTAATTCTCATGGTATAATCTAAAGTATATATCTAAAGAGGTGTTATATAATTTATTATTTATATTTATATATTATTTATTTAAATACGATAGTTCATAGCGTAAATTTCATTGCGATAAAAACGGATGAAAATAGTATTTTTCTTTTATCTAAACAATTTATGCATTTTAAATTTAATTAAAGAGAGCTCTTATTTTGATACAACAAATTCACGATGAATTGGACGTAACTAATATATTTTTAATGTTAAAAAAGTTATATTCTATTTTGTTCAATTGTAAAATATTTTTAATGTATTCTGAAAGAAATACAAAAAAGTATTATGATTAGTTTTATGATATATTTTATATTTCAGTTTTGAAATTTGGTTATTAAAACTTTTTGCAAAACTTAAATAGTTTTAGGTCGCGGAAACCTTTTTAATACTTTCTAAATTTAAAAAACACTATTCTTGCGTTTCTTTTCTATCTTAAATTTTGTTTTAAAAATTTAAAAATTCCTAAATTGTTAATCCCATCCGAATCACTGGATATCTAGAATTTAATCTTTCAATACAAATCTCGTCTTTACAGCTCAATCAATTGATTGCAAATTTGTCAATATTTGTTTTTTTTTTTTTTAAAGAATTGCGTGAGATTCGCCGACAATGACACGAGCAAAAAATATCCCTGTATTTCAAATGGACGAAATGTTAATGAAAATGAACTAGAAGAAGGGCCATACAAAATACTCAAAGCCTGGATGAAATTTTCCGTATCAAAATTAGAACTGGAAATATTTTTAATGAAATTCGCAGCATGTACACCTTTTATTATTATTATTATTATTGTACTGACTTTATTGCAATAACAGCGTTGAAAAAATAATGTATATAATGCTTGATTTATACATTTATATATATCTATACCGTTATGTGTTGGACTGATTGTTTGATTTGAGTTCGCCTCCTTGTACTGCTAATATTAAAAGAAAAGGGCGTATCAAATACAGTATTATATTAAAATAAAATAAAAATGTATTTAAAGGGTCTTTGTTTGAAATTATAGTCTTGTATGCATTTATTAAAATTAGAGTATTTTCTGGTATCATTTGAGACCCGAAGAATTAGTTTACTGATCTGATCGAAACCCATAGTAATGACGTTGAGGTCGTGAAAGCAATGGAGTTTCCATCACTTCTGCTTACATTTGTATCAAAATCTCTAATAAGTTCTTGTATTTTAAAATAATTGACGATCTAAATCTGGGGAACTTTCTCGGGTGAGACGCTGCCGATATATGTTATTCTATACCAACGTCAAAGTAATCGAGCTCTGTTTTGTATATATTTCCTTATCTGTGCATGGATTATCATATTTATTTACTCATTGTTGCTAGCCGACATGTTTAAACGTAATTTGCAATGTAACCCTATCAACTCTGATATATTTTTCATTGCTAACGGTGAAACAATATCATCCGTGGGACCCATTAGAGGCCTATAGGTCCCAGCTGCTATAAGGGAAACCTAATCAATGAAGCCTCCAAAGCTTCAACCGGCATAAATCTATAGGCTTCTTTTCTCATTGTGAAGCGGCGCTGTCCTGTCACGGGTCGGCACAAAGGAGCTTGAAAGCGTTTTACACACAATGAAAGGATGAATGGGTCGGAGGCTGAGATTTAAGGGACTAACATAACCCCCCTTTTCCTAATGTGGAAGCTGCCTTGTCGAGTGCATAGTGTGAAGCACCGTTTAGAATCCATTTAAAGGGACGGGGGGTGGAGGGAGACGAAAATTTAAAGTGTAGTTTGTAAATAAATGATGAAAGGTGAAGACGTACATAAAGAAATACTCCTAGTTCGATGGACGGGGTTCACTTGTCGTGAATAATGCCCTAATTTCGTCAGAACGCTTTTAAAGAGAATTCTATAATAGGATAATTTGGTTGGAGTGCACTATGTTCGAGATCTAAGAAGCTGATTCGGTTATTGTAATGTAGTGTCAAAGGACCTATCGGGATGAGTGCAGGTCTTTTAAAATTCCTAGTAGGCTGTCTTGAGGGTATTGTGAATTTTCAGACTGTTTTGTGGTAATGTCTAGGATTATTTATCAGGTATTTCCGTTATCATTCATCTAAAAGAGTTTGAGGTAGCTTTGCTTTTCCCTTGACCATTTGCTTTAAAAAAATAAAGAAATGTGTGCATTTATAATATGTTTTACTTTGAAAAGAACATAAAGAACATGTTCTTAAACTTTGGAATATTTTGTAATAACTATCCGCACTTTAAGACGATTGACAAGTATAAAATAAATAACGGATCTATGGAGATTTTTCATAAATTTAGTTCTTAAAAAAGATAAAACATGCTTTTTTTTATTGCTGGTGTGAAGAACCTCAACAGCAGCTGAGTTCAAAGAACTTTCACCATCCCCAGTGTCAGACTTTTTAGTGTAGAACAAGGGGTGAAGGAATGTGGGGAGTGGACGAAAGGAAACGGGTTGAAGGAGAACGGCAGACCCCTAGCCGCTACCGAGGAAGAAGGGTGTCGAGAATTATAATGATAATTTATTTAACCAATTAACTGTTTGAACGAATATACTCGTCATGGAAAAAGTACAACATTTTACGTTATGACGATTTTATTCGTCAGGAAAATTAAATAGTGACAATTTGCAGTTTGAATTACAATTATAGTAAAAACTCAAACATGTTCGTAAATTTCAAGATATTTAAAATATTTTATCGAAAGTCGAAATCAAAAGAACAAATAAAAGATTATTAATAACTATTATAAAAAATTTCCTCATATAATATGAATGGTTTTCTTAAATGTATCGCTGTGTTGTATTAGTCATCCAGTTTTTTTTAATGTTTCTTTTCTTTCATATGCAAAAATATGTATTTTAGTTTAAATAAATAAATAAATGTGATTACTGAAATAAAAAAAAATAAAAGTCATTTCATTACAATATAATTTCATATTACACATACTCTTGTGTTTGACGACTATACTCGTCATCGCTAGATTTTTGCGACACATTTTAGATATGCATTTTTCGAAGAGCTCGAAATAGTTGACTGGTTAATATCCTTAGTCAATAACTAAGTGTATATAAAATGCATTATCAAAATATTACAAATAACCGATGTACATAAACCCCATTTAGTCATTGACTGGGGTAACTTTAAGCATCTATATTTCCAAGATGTTGCACTGGATATAAGTGTGATTATAAACGTTGTAACAAAATAGCTAGAACATAAGTATATAATAATTATTCAATTAGAATGAGAATATTCATAAATATAAATTATTCCTGATAAAAGAAGGAGAGTTATTCATAATTAATTTTTTCAGAAATTTGTCCTAAAATTATATCATGGTATTTAGTATTATTTTAAATTTATGGAACGACATAAAATTTCAACATATATTTTTTTCCTTACATTGCAGTAATCCCAGGGAAAACAAAGACAAAAAAGTAACTAAGAGAAGAATTCTTCTAAGCGATGAGAGCTCTGCGTAGCAATGTAGTTAAAACTAGGATAATTTAATTTATAGCATCACGATAAATAATTTATTCGATTTTGAAACAGTATATGTCTAGAGTCTCCTTACCAGTGCAACACCGTTGGTTCATCAATAATTTAAATCGGGAAAAAACTCTTTGCACTTTGCATTGAAAGCAACTTTCCTTTCCTTTTGAATGATCAATAAAAGGCAGCCTTCTCGGAAGACGCTAACTTACCGCCTTTTCTTGAAGAGCTATTTTCCCCCTTGCTTGACTAGTTTCGTTTGCATAGAAAGAAGAGTTAAATATTCTAATCAAATCTTTATCATTATCGTGTTACATCTTTAATGCGAGTTCATGATATCCTGCATTTAATGTATTCTTTTATCAACGGTTTTTGGAACTTTTTCTTGCGTTGAGCAGGCGCCCTCTTTACATATTCACTTAACCAAATCGCTTTATCAAGATCTTCTGAAGTTAAAAGAGAAAAACGGAATAAAATTTTGGGGAAAGAAATTATTTTAAAAAAAATTATTTGGGTCCAGCTGTAATCAATCAATCAGTCCGTCCTGCGCCGTTTTCTGCAAGCTTTATATTTTAATCTGATGACAATTTTTTTTTAAGAGAAAGGGAGAGAGAGAGAGAAAATTTCAGTCTTCTAAAAACTTTTATTTTCAACTCTACCTCCATTCCCCATACTACTGCTCAGAGATTCCTCCGAATTCTTTTTTTTTTTTTTTTCTCCATGCATTTCAAAGCAGATGGTAATTCGGTTATCTTCCTTTTGAAGCCAAAATAAAAATAATAAAAAAAGTAATACAACTTTTAAAGTTTTTTTATTTTATTTTATTTTTCCTTCGGCGTTTTCTACCTCTGATAGGTGGATGTTGGCTGAAACTTCGCCAAATGATGGATTCGAATGTCCATGCATGCACACATGCGCGCTCTCTTTTTCTCTCTCTTGGGTATGGAAAACAAAACAAAAGAAAGAAAAGATAGGAAAAAAAAATAAGGGGATCAAATTTATTTTGCTTTTATTCTATTTTTTTGTTAAAATCACAGCCGACCGAAAAAGTTAAAACTGGAGTCGAAGATCATTGCTGCAACAGAATGGAATGGGGCGTGCGAAGTTAACTGACGGTTTCTTATGACATTGTTTCATTTTGTGAAGAAAACAAACATTATGGTGAACTGAGCTTTTTCCATAGCCTGAAACTTTTCCGTATTATTTGCAGCGAGAAATGTAAATAAAATTCTTCTGGGGAATTAAATACGATCGCTTCTTCATCCCTTTTCTGTTTTTTTATATTTATATTTTATTTTTTATTAGAAATTGTTCGAAGAGAATTTTCGCCACATCGGCAAGAAATTTCTTCTAACTTATGTTAGCTTAATGTCTTCTCTTTTCTTGTCTTTCGTGAATTTCTATGCGATTGGTGCATCAGCGTGGAAATAAAATTCTTGTGTTACAAAATGCTTATAGGTATTTTTCCTTAAATGTATATATTTTATTATTTTCCTTTCTGTTTTTTTTCCCACAGTGTTTTGAATGAAATATTCCTTTGAGAATTGTTTATCTCGTGTGTTAAAATCAATACAGAATTTTGTTCGGAAACGGCAGGAGTGTAACGCATTGCAAAAATAGCGAAAATTTTTGTTTTCTTGAAATTTTAATTTAATATGACAATTTTTGTTAATATTAATATTAACTGCTTGAAATCACATTTTGTAATAAAATTTTCATTGTCGTCACTGTAAATTATGGTTTGAAATACAGTTCATATAATTTTTTATTGTACCTTTTTAATTTATAAGAATAGATTTAATTTAACAAATATAGAATTGTTTTTTTTACAAATTTAGATGACAAAATCCATCGGCTCCATTGAGCTAAAAACAATCAATTGCAGCGAGGGGAAGGTTATGTGGTGTGCCTTTATGCCTATTGAAATGGGCACAAAGGCTTAAAACCACCTTCTTTACACATACACAACTTCTTTGCTCCACATAATTCTCGCATAGGCATAAAACCACAATTTATTGAAATAGGCATAAAGGAATAGGAATCTAGCATATTTTAATGTAAGTATTATACAGTATAATCCTGTATTTAAGTTTACAGTACATTAAATTTATTGTACTTTTTGTCGGCCTCCTCGTATTAAATTTAAGTGATTTTCAATGGTCCACGATTTACAACTACTATTCGTTGCTTCCTTCAAAAAATTAAAAGTGAAGTAATACTGCATTTCAACGAAGTTTTGTATTAAAATCAATTATAGGCTTTCTATGTAATCTGCATCCTCATTCTGTATTTCTATTAACAAAAACGAATTTGTGTGTTTGTATTGACACACTATATGCCAGATCATTTGATCTACAGCTACCAAATTATTATATATATACTTTGAGGATGGAAATGTGCATCGCAGAGCGATTTTTAAAAATTTTTATTAATTAAAAATTAAGCTGAATTTTAGTGTTTTTCCACTATACCTTCCAAAAATATGATTATACAAAATGAATTTTACGTCGTTTAAAAATACAAAAATCGTCTTTGTCATGATACCAATTTAATAGCCGTGCAAATTTTTCCTAACTTTTGGCAATTTTTAAAAAAAATATTTTTTGCCCAATTTTGAACAATGAATTACATTTTTTTGTCTTGACATTTTATCCGTTTTCATTGTTTGTTCAAATCGCGTGACTCTCTTCCGTTGTTGAAAGCTAAAGAAGAAAGATTCTGTTTAATATATCTGCAGTTTATTGCACGAATAAAAAGACTGGAGTAACAATATCAAGAAATTCAGAAGGTAAATGAATCGGATTTTACATTTTCAATAGCACTATGATGTTATGGACAGTTCTCCACTGGATAGGTCCATACACACAATAAAAAACAAAAAAGTAAAACAATAAAAATAACATGACTTTAAAATCTGATGATTTGGCAGATTCATGGACATGAAGTTATATCTAAAATATATATTTGATGCTAAATATTTTCAATATTGCCTGCGAGCTTGTTGGTCAGCCGAGGCGACTAGTTCAAAATAAATCACAAGACACGTAGAAACATATTCACGAGCGATTTGGTCACTATTAATTTGGAATTGTTTCTGACTGCATTGGCCTATAGGGATAAGATTCAGGAAAAGAATTTGATTCTTTCGGGAAGAAATATTTTCAAATTTTTGATAAAATATGCATTAAATTAAAAGTATCTATAAAATTGATATTGATGGACAGAGTATTCACCTTAGAAAAAAAAAAAAAAAATTCTGCAATCCGAAGGAATTCACTATTTAAAAATTATTCTCCTGTTTTAGCAATAGTTTCTCTTGAAAAATATTTTGGAAGACATAATTAGTTAATTTTACGTAGTTTACCTACTACGTTAATTTCATTTAGTAATTACAACTTCTTAAATTTTTGTTTCGAAATAATCATTATTATTGCGATTTCTGTTTACATAATCGACCGACGTCATCCGATACCTAGATAAAATTTAAAAACGCTTTAACTGATACCAAATTTAAAAACGCTTTAACTGATACCAAATTTAAAAACGCTTTAACTGATACCAAATTTAAAAACGCTTTAACTGAAAAAACAGTTTTTATAATTTTCTAGAATTTTTAATATTGTAGTCCTACTTTGTCAGTTGAGTGATTTTCTGCTAGGAAAATTCGACGGCCATCTTGCGCCATTAGACCGAAAAAGGACCGTTAGCAGGTTGATTCAAAAGCTTTTATTTTCCGAGTTGACAAATAGGGCAGTAAAAAAAATACAGATTCTATGAGTGGTAGAAATATTAGAATAATTTTAATATTCTATGAAGTATAAGTAAACAGGCTTTTACATATTTCATCAAATTCATGTAGTTATTAGAATATTTATAAAACCACGTATTTGCTTCGATAATATTGTGTACAAAATATGGGTGCGTGGATATCTGGTGTCATATAAGATAAATAAAGGCTAATACGTATCCATATAGTTAATAAAATAAAATATATATTAACCTAAAATAATTCATTAGCATGTAAAAATTATGCTAAAACGGGAAACGAAACTAACCATCTTATTAAAAAAGGAGTGCACGCGTTGTCTAGTACCGCAAAATTCTCAAATCAACCATTGTGTTTCATGCGTTTTTATGTGTGTGTGTGTGTGGAGGAATCAGATTTTTTTATTTTTTATTTGTGTGGATGCCTATTTGGATCTAATAAACTAGTAGCGTCCGCACGGAGTTGTTCTTACGATGATTCCTAGAGCATTAATTCTCATTTGGTTCTTAACCATATAAAAATTATAAAGGCAGTAGATAAGTTAATTCAGTTAAAGTCCAGCGAACTTCCGCTACTTTATTTATTTATTTATTGTTACTGTAGACCTGTAAAGAAAATCTTAGATCTTATCAGGAAAATAATAAAGTAAAAAATGTACATTTTCACCGTTCATAGTTTAAATTAAGCAAAAATACTTCAGTTATTAACTAAAAAAAATAAATAAAAGAAAACCGAAATCAAAATTTCAGATAGAGGATTTTTAGTTTTAATTCTTTAAAATTTTTCAAGTAATTAATTTAATTTTAAAGTTTTTCAAAAACTACTTATATGTTGATAATTTCTCAAAATTCAATAAATTACATTAGATATTAAAAGAGCCGGCGACTTGGTCTAGGGGTCGCTTCTTTCCCGTGATCTGGGCGTCCTGTGTTCGAGTCCTGGTTGGAGTATGGTTGTTCTCTTCCCTGTGTTCTATCTGTGAAGTATGTGAAAGAACCCCCCTGTAAAAAGGGGTTGTACAAGCGAACGTGTGTGTGTGAGTAACTAAGACGTACTCTTGGCCCTAGATAGCGCTACTGAAACAAGAGACGCTCTCTCGGCTTAAAATCGCTGACTTCGTCATCAGGCTTCTCTATAGCAAGTGCCATAAGAAACAACAACAGATATTAAAAGAAATTTTATTTGAACGACAGTTGTTTGTTCTGCGCAGCGATACATTAAATCCCCCCCCCCATCAAAAAAGTAAAAATCAATTTTGCAAATAAATACGAAAATTCTTACAAAATAACGGAGACAGAAATTTTTCTGTTTTATTTTAAAATTTGAATTTCGAGGGACATTCATTCACCATTGTGATCACTTGTGGGCCAAATTTCTTAATTATTAGTGAAGTATATTCGTCTGAACGCGGCAGATACATAGACACTTCTTTTTATAAATATGGATTGGGAAAGTACATGATATTTGATTTCAAGTCGCCCCCTCCCCCGCCTGTCTTTTCTACTTTTGAATTCCATTTTAGATTCTGTCTTTTGCCGTACTTTCTAATCATAAATTTTACCGTATGCTTTCATGCTACCCTTATTTTTCTGTTACAAATTCAATTAATGACTTTACTTCCAGACTTTGTAAATTAAATTTGTTTAGAAACTGCTAAACACTTTTATGGTATTCATATTTTAGAGCACAAACTGAAATGAATTTATTGCGTGAAGCAATTTCGCTTAGAACCGAAATAAATTGCGTGGTTTACGACAATTTTCAAGTCGCTTAAAATGAAATGGAATGGATTTTGTAACAGATTACGTGAACCAAACTTTCAATTTTTTTAAAAAAAACTTTTAAATTTTTCATTATAGAAATTGAAATCCTTACAATTTGAATTGAAGACTGAAATCGGAGTAAAATAGTCAATACGTTTGAAATAGATTTCAAAAAAAGTTTAATTCTATTTAAATACTTGTTTGCTTAAAAATGGATTTAGTGTTTGAGAAAGAGTAATTTGTATTTCCCATGATTTAGCTTAATTACGACATTAAAAATTTCTAAATTTTTTAATCCGACATTTTATATTAGGAATGAAGTTTTGTCATATCGCGATCATTGTTCTTTCTTTTTAAAATCTTTTTTATTAATTGATTTGATATTGCCATGAAAGATATAAAAATCTTTATGTCAAAAACAATTAAGAATCGAATTACAAAATATTGTAAAGATTATTTTTTTAAATTTAGGAATGACGAGTGCCCATAATAAATATAAAAATCGTTCCTTTTTTTTCTTCTTTTTTTTTTTAATAAACAGAGTTAAATTTTTGTTTTCAAGAATGAAAAAGAAAACAGTTTTAGATAAAATATATTATTAAATATTAAATGCATTTATATTTGTATATTTAATGGAGTTATTATAAAATATTATTATAAACATAAACGTTATGGAATCATTTTTCTCCAATTCTGCCACCAAGTACATTGAATTTCATTTGCATGCATTCAATTTTTAATATTTCTTTTTGGAATATTTTAAGTTATGGTTTATTTGATAAGCATTTCCTGCGTGATATTTATCTTACTCCTGCCGCTACTTCAAACCCCAAATAGAATCCTTTGATGTCTTTCAAAACAAATTCTAATTCGCTATAGCAAAATATTTTTTTTTTTTTCGCACCACATTTCAACCTAATCTTTCCATTTTATAAGTGAAAGAAAAATGAAAAATCCATTTACATTTTCCAATTGGTTGGAATAACTAGCTTTTCTTTACATCTCTTTTCAAACTACATTTTTTCATTCAGATGATTTTTTTATAACTATTTTTTTGTTTATCTTATCCGCGCGCGAGTTCAGAGGAAAAACATGTGCCTCGAAGTGAATAATAATAAATAATAGGCTTAAAGAGGGAAGAAGACCCTCACTTAGATTCGAAGCGTGAAATATAAGCCCACAAAGCTTCTTCAGAATTCTCGAATCTCTTTGACAGAATCTCTTAAAACGCCTTAAAAGTGTCGCTTTTGAATGTTGGACTGTTAAGCCGCGCGGAGGGGAAAAAATAAATACGATCTATGGAATGGAAGAGGAAAAAAATATCTGTGAACCTTTTATAAACCAGCACTGGATGGCTAGCCGTATTAACAACAATGGGAGCCTTGGAAAAAAAAGAAAACACAGGGGAAGATTTTTGCACCACACCTAACATGCATCCAGCAAGCGATGGGAAAAAGCAGTATTATTCGAATGTTTTGAAAAATTGTCAATATGGTTTGTGTTGTTGAAAATCTTGGAAAATATTCACATGTGTACGCCCAGTCTTGAAGATGGACCTATTGATAGAAAAGATCTGGGTAAGCAGATGGGAACGTTGTCATAGAATTAAATGCGGGTGCGGTGTATATTTTAGAATACCATTAACTGTCCCAACAATGGAATATATTCCTTGCTATCTTTCTTTGTGCCTCTTTAGAACTATGTAAAAATTAATAAAGAAAAATCAATTACTAGTTATTGTTTTATTTTCTCAGAGTTTTTCCATAACTGAAAAAGTGCGCTGGAATTGAATATCTACTTTTTAATTACAGTACACTCCCGAATATTTGGCCTAATGTGGCGGAAGGGTAAGCCGGATAAAAAAAAAAGCCGGATAGGCCGGAGTTTTATGAGCTCATTTCTTTGCCCACCAATACCAGAAGACAGAATTTTTATACCAAAACTCACTGTTACAATACAGCTTATAAGTACTGGCTTCTTAATGAGTGCTAAGTCCTCCATTTACTCAAGCCAAGTAGAATGTGAACGCGGCTCGGTGAATCGTAGAAGCAGTTGCGGTTTTTGCTGTTACACCAGAGTTTAGTCGCTTTATAACGCGTAATTTTTCCTCCATAGTCTTTGTTATAGTGAGGAACAGCGGCAACAATTGTGGCCCATTACACACTGACGAAATAATGAACAACGAGCAAGACACTGCTCTGTTCCTGTCACAATTTGTATTTTGCACACGACATGTAGGAGGATCGTAGCAGACGCTCACTTCCAATGAATTGCCAATGTTGCCAATGCAACGCCTGCCTTCCTGCCAGTACGGAATCCGGATAAACGTGACCCGGATACTTGAGAATGTAATGTATCTGATGTATATTTTTATATATTAAGTTCCTCAACATTTTGTATTAGCTGCCTTTTTTAACATAAAATGTAAAAGTTCTGTTAGTTGAAACAAAAAGTAAATTATTATTCTTATTTTTTAATTTTACTCATTTTTTTTAAAACTTATTACGCTATGTATACACAAGAACTGAAAAAAAGAAATAGCATTTAGCTTTCAAAATCCGCAAATTTCTTCATCCGAAATGCCTATTTAAAAATTACTCATTAGGCATTTTTTTAGATTCGTGAAAGCATACATGAAGAAGATCCGAAGAATTTATTTAATTACTTTGTAGATCATTTAAAACGAGATTAATTTTAATTGTGGTATGTATTCCTCCTTACAGCTTTTCTACACTCTGCGTGACAGAGAGGGAAAAAAAAGCCATTTATCTGGATTAAATTGCGTTATAACTGCTTGAGATATATTATCTGCCATTTTCTCTGTGTCAAACTTTTTGCAATAGTTTTCTTGCATTAACTGCTGCTCAGTTAACAAATTTGATAGCAGGGGTTCAAAATCAGCAATCTGTCTCTGAACGCGGATGAAGTATTTAAACGGGATATGCGACAGAAGTGGGAATGTGGGAAGGGGAATGAGAATTGAAACACTGAAATGTCAAGATCAGATTTCTATCTTACGAAAAATAAGCGCAGCAAAAAAGAAACCCATTTGTTCCATTTCAGTTTTTTTTCATAAGAGGTTCTTCTCTGATGTCCACACAAACTGCATTCTTTTGCTCCGGAACGAAAGCTTTTTCTTTCTCACCACGACGCTCACAGCCGAACTCTTTGTTTATAAACGACCTTAATGCAACACAACGATTATTGAAATACTTAAATACTCACGCATCACGATTTTTTCTCTTCTTATTTACTCTCCCCCCTCCCCTTTATTTTATTATTTTCTCCGGCTGGCCAGACGGGGATGAAAGATTCAGTCGCACAATTCTTTCCATACATCTTCTGCAGCAGTTCATCCATCATGACAGCATGCGCAGCCCGAGCATTCGAAGGTCTTGCGTTTGCCTCTCGTCTTTATTTCCCGTTCACGAGTGCATATATTTCCTCTCGGCAGCCAGCATTCCATAATCTTGCTCGGATCAATAATTTTTGATTAATGGACTCGGCGCTCGAAACATGTTTATTTCTGTTTCGCGAAGCGTATTCATTTAGGGCAAGACTCCCGCAAGTAAAGCAGTTGGTTATTAATATCCCTGGAAGAAAAGTGCTGCTCCGACAGGTACTTAATGACAGGACACCCATAAGCGTGACAGTGCCCGACCCTCCCCCCTCAAGATTGGGATGTATATGAAGTGACTGCCACTCTATTCTGACTTGCAATATACATCATTCCATCAGAAATGCGCGTTCCCTTCAAAATGCCAAAGCAATGGATCCATGTTGTCTACTATGGAATGATAATCGCTTTCCGTTAAACACATTCCTGGGAAGGCGGGGGAAGAAATATCGAGCTTTCAGTTCCTAACAGCGCAATACGATATTATTTTAGGATTGATTGGATCAGTCGTTGCATTTTATGGTAACGGTTGTTACGCATCAAATGTTAACTTCGTTAACAGAAAGAATGCTACTCAGAAAATGTTATCATGTTGAAAAAAAAATTGATATTTTGAAATTTAAAATATTAGTAAAAAATTAAAAATCTATTATTTTGTGTGGCTTGATCGCACGAAAGATATTAAAATATTTATTTGGATTATTCAGAACTTGCAATTTTGTTGCAGGTGGTTGTATAAAGAAAAAGGTATTCTACAAAATTTCGATTAAAACAAATATTTAAAAAAAAACTATTCACATTTTAAAGAAAATATATGCGGAATTAAAATTGGTATAATTGAAAAAAAAAATCTTTTTAAATTTCAGAATGGTATAAAATTATTTTTTTGTGCAATAATATTTTTATTTGCGGAATTCCAAATAGGCAAATGCCTAAAACAGCTGCACTTAAAGGGATTTGCAAAACTGATTTAAAAAGAAGTTATCAGCTTATTGCTAATAAATTAATTTGCAATCGATTCAAATTCTATGAATTAGGAAATATTAAGATGATACTGGCATTTTGTGAAGCGTAATTAATCAGGTTCCCCTAATCAAGCATAATTAATCAGCTAATTCTGTTTCGCTACGTTTATTTTGCTATTACTGAACCTATATATTGAACTTCTGCTTAAAACTGATTTCAGACAAATGTAGATTCCTCATATTCGTGAATTGTAATAAATACATACATAAATAAACAATAACGTATACATTTTTACAAAGTTAAATTAGTAAAATAAAAGATTATCCAAAAATAAATTACATTGGTTTTTAAAAAAATGGTTTCATGATGCGCATTGTCACGAACCTTAGAATACTGAAATCCGCCGCTGAATATATTCCGAAGTTCCTGAAAAAAAAATGTTAATATTTCTTAATTAATTAAATATATAGTTAAAATTTTAAAATTCTTTTTATAAAATTATTTTTAATAAGTAACTATTGTCCATTAAAATAACTCTAGATCAAACAATCTATCCGTAGAGTGTTTTGAATGATTTTCGAGAAACACATGTCATAAGATGCAGATAGTATGCTTTTCCATGAACATAATTATGTTAAAATACCATCTTCAATTGGAAAAGAAATCACAAATCTTTCTTAAGACTAGTCTTTCGAACGTTTTCGAATCTAGTTATCCTTGATACGTTCGGCTTCTACAGTAGCTACTTGCAGAATGTGCGTTTTTAATTCAATTAAGGCAATTAGACTGCCCAGATTTTTTCCCTCTTATCCTTGAAGAAAAAAGTGTTCCAAATTTGGATTACATGTTCCCGATTGTTCCGCTCTCTTGCATCAATGTATGATTAATATTAAAAAAGAAGGTTGATTAGATACAATTTAAAAATGAATTGATCTTTGAAAGAGTTATCCTTTCCAAATGTAATATTGATGGTCACTTTATTATGACCAATGAATCAGTATGAAAATGAAACATCAAAAGTAATGGTAAAATATATTATTTTGCCTTTTTTTATATTTTGCTTCTGATTTTCATTCTATTAACCAGTTGAACTATTTCGACCTCTTCGGAAAATGCGCATTTAAATTTTCATAAACATATATATATATATATATATATATATATATATATATATATATATATATATATATATTTTATAAATATAATAGTTGTCATTGAATAAACTCGTCATAACGCAGAATGCTTTTTTTTCCATGACGAATATACTCGTCAAAAACAGTTAACTGGTTAATTTATTGTAAATTTAAAAAATTAATTTTTTTTCAATGTTTGACAAAAGCAATTACATGTCAAAATGGTACTTGGGAAATGGCCCCTACATCTGAATAAAACGCAAAATTGATTCACTTTTTTAAAGCAATGAAATCCAAATTCCTTTACGTATAAATTTAAACTTAGAATTGTGATATCTCTCTCTGCCAGCTATCATCCAGTATTCTCTGCTTATGATTATTGAAACTTATGGGGAATTCCCATATATCCTTCTATCTCCATTTTTGATTGTTCTCAAAGTCAACGAAAGAAAAACAAAGCCTTCTTTGTCTGCAGATAATTTCCTTTGATTCATTTTTGAGGTGAGTTTTGGAAAGAGAAACCGAAAAAAGAATTTTTGTGGTGGAACCACAGAATTCCGTTTGACACCCCACAAGAGACCCTAATGGTCCCTTTCTTTCACTCTCAACCTATGATTATATCAGAATAGCTTCTTTTGTTCGTTATTGTTCGGAAACTTAGAGCGACCATTAATCCGCCCTCTGGTAGGCCCACAACTTCTGTCTCTGTTCACTGTGCTCTGATTTCCAAGTTTACCTAGAAAAAGCAATCATTATGATAGACCTAAAAATGAAAGAAGAAAAAACGAATTGTAGACAAAAAAAAATGGAAGAACTGCCAGGAATAGGGCGTGTAGCTGAAGATAGTGAACGAATGCCAGTTCTGTGCAATTACATCTTGATATGCAAGAAGCTGTGACTTTCAAAAAGTGCGTCTGTGTTTTTATTTTATTTTATTTGAATGAAGTTTTAATTTTGGAGGTGTTAAAGCAAAAAAAAAAAAAAAAAAAATATCGTGTCATTTAAGATGGCATTATTTGGGAATGAATATATTCATTATGCGAGTCACAGTTTTTTTCTTTCAGTTTGTTTTCTTAAGTCATTTTCCAGGTAGCACAGTCTGTTGTGCAATATTGTACAATATTGTGCGATATTATATGATATTAATCAATATTCCACAACATTATACAATATTGCGAATATTGATTAATGTCATACAATGTTGTGCAGCATTTGTGTGCTATTAGGGATCCTACCGCACTTTTAATCTGTGTACAAAACTGCGCCATAAGTTGATTCCGCAGTTTATTAATAATACATAAAATGAATAAAAATCCATTTTTTAGAAATTTGTATAAACAAATCCTAGCTTATCAAGTGTTATCTTGAATATTGAATATTTTTGGGAAATTGAGTTTGGGTATGAATTCGATAGCCATATTTTGAAATGTTGTGATCATTTTAAAAATTCATTCAATGTTGTGATCATTTAATGAAAGGAAAAGGAAATCTACCACTGAATGCAGGTCACCGAACCGAAATTAGTCTCCCCAAGATATCTTTTATAACCATTATCAAATTTTTTTTTAACTATTCAGTATTTTCAAGTGTGAAAAATGTATCTAAATGTGATTAACCACTTATAATTAAAAGAATCTGTCAAAATGAAATCATTATTATTATTTTTATATTTATGGACATTGATTCATTTGAAACTATCAACTCGAATGAAGAAAAACTGAGTAAAAAAATGAAACGAAGCAATAGAAAGCTAGAAGGTTTATGCTGAAAAATGGCAGGAAGGGGGAATGTTCTGAATGGGGAAGAAAAAATTTAGTTTACAGAATAATTTCAACATATAGGTTGATAAATTTAATGAAGAGTATGAATACAAGTGTCTGGTAGAACTTCAAAATATAAACCACTTTACATTTATTATATGCGAAGATTTTAAAAAGTGATACATTTTTATTGCTTTTTTATTAAATGCATTTCTCATCAATGAAGTTCTCAAATGAATTAACTTTCTAAGTAAAAGGTATTCACTAAACAAATTTTTTCAATATTTAATTTTTATTTTATCAAAAATTAATAGAAATATTTAGCATTTACCTCTGTAGCTTCAGGACAAATTATCGCTCAGATTTTTTAATACATTTTAAAATCTAAAGAAAATAAACTTTCCAATGGTATTAATTTTAATTGCAGGCACTTTTCTCTTTAATTTTAAGAAATTTTTCAATATTAACATGAATATGATATTGTCATGTAATATGATATGCCTTTGCACCACTGCGTGCAACAAATTAACAAGATTGTCAGTAACCTATGTGAATTTTTAAAAGCTCAAGTGCGATTAATTGAAAATAAATTTCCGATTCTTCATTTTATTACTGCATGTATTTCTATAATTTATAAAAATATTTAAAATTATAGAAAGCTTTTTTTTTCTATTTCTTTTTTTCCATGTGATGATGTTTTAAGGCAGGTAGTTAGAAGAAATATATGATAGTTCTTTATTTGTTACTCACACAATTTTGTTGATGCCACCGGTTCTACTCAAAACGAAAGATATATATACCCTATCTAAAATGGAATATCGGGTATATTGTAAATGCATAAACTAAAACACTTCGTACTGATCAGTAGGATGTTTCTAAATTATTAATTACTAAAATTCTTATTCCTCAGTGTACATAAGAATTTAATTTTAATAATAATAGGGCCTAAAAGATCTGCGCTTGTGTTTTATTAAAAAATGATATTTAAGATAAATTTTTGTACACATTTTTATTTAATTTGACTTATATTTGAATTATGTAATATATATTCCATTTATTCCTGTTATGCTAAAATTTTAAAATTTTGCCCCCTTTTTGATTTTGATGACAATACATTACAACTTAGTTATCTGTTAATTGATTAATTTCATTAAATTTTAATTCCGTACGAGTGACGCCATCTGATGAAGAATTTGTGAAAAAAAATATTTTCATTTATTTGTGAAAATTTTAATTAAGTATTTATCATATGAATTCTAAATTACAATCTAGAGAATAGAATATAGTTAAAATAAAAGAATCCTTTTTTTAATTTACACTAAAAGTGTGTTTTTATTGATTATAAAGTTTGACATTCCAATACTTGATCATTTTTTATCCGGTTAATTCAAGATCAGTATCATTATAATGAAACCCTTCAGACGCTTTTTTGAAATCACATGAAACATTTGACATCTTTAAAAAAAAGTTTCCAAACTTTCTTTTAGAACTTTCTCTGTTGCAACCACCATTATGCATTCGAATGGAACAGCACATTTGTGCTAGGCTAACACCAGGTCTTGCAAGGATCGCCTACTCAAGTGCTTTCATTCCATATGTGTTCACTGTACTCATTTACGCTTAAAATGACCATCCTATTCGGAAAAAAAAAGAGTCGAAAGAAGAAAAAAAAAGAGAAAGAAAGAGAGAGCCTGGAGTCATATCTATCCATTCATCCATTTTGATTATTCCATTATGAAGTCTGGTGAATTGGATAGAGCTGACAAAAGACGAATGCTAAAGAAAAAAAATGTAGAATGCTGTGAAAGCGCTCGTTGTTATGTGATTTTATTTAGTTGTTTATTATTATTTTTTTATTCTTACCGACAAATGATTCCTAAAGATTTCTTGGAAAGTACTTAGTTTTGTCGTATACTTCGTGCTTTTGGAACCTATGCTCATAAACACAAAATAAAGCGCTTGTCACCAAGGGTTTTATACATTTTTTTTAATTGAGAAATTTTTTTGAAATTTCGTATTTGGAAACGCTACAGAATTGCATACTCTCCATTTGTTATATCAAAACCTTGATCACATCTCTAGTATTGTATTTTAGTAAAATTATTTCTTATTGAAATTAAATCAGTTTTAATTCGAATAAGTATAGACTATTTGTCTATTAATGTTATTAATCTTAATATTATTAATTTGTTAATTACTTGCAAAATTTAAAGTTTCATTGGAAATCGATAATAATTTGCCTAATTGAGTAATCTCTGTCTCTCTTCTTTTTTTAAATAAAGAAACAGCTTTAAATCTGTCGGTGCAAGAATAATGAGTTTCATATTATTCTGAAATTTGTTAATCATCGTAAAGATTTTCTCTCAAGTACACGTATTTGCATTACTTTCTTCATACCAAATTTCGATATGATTACAATGAATGAAGTATTTTTTATAACTTTTTAGGGAATAAATAAATATGAATACAATATTTCGGCAATAAAAATAAATAGCCAATCTCTGCTAAACAAATGAAAGAAGCACTTATAAAGTTCAAAAAATATTTTTCTAAATTCATTTTACAAGAACTCAAAAGACAATTCTTCTTTGATTTTCTTTTGATAACTTTATTACGTTACCTTCACTTATAAAATTAGTTACACTCTGTTCGATACAAAGAACAGTTATTCTGTCCTATTTTCTGAATTAATTCATACATTTGTCCGAGACAATAATATCTATGTTAATATTGGTTAAAGTACTGTTTGTATTAACATGCTAACACATGTATGAATCACTGTTCTTCTTTTATAGTAAGCCACTTTTTCTTTCATGCATTCTAATTTAGACTCATAAAAATGAATCCATTCAACAAAAGTCGTAAATTTCTTTTTTTACTCTTTGGCCTTCACGTTTACCTTGATCTTCTTTTGGGGCTCGTGCTTCAAACCTATATTGATTGTATCAACTTCGTGCTATGGTTGGCCGGAGATAAAAGTAAGTTGTGCGTCACGAAAAGTTGATCTCGCTTGAGACATTAAATAAATATAATACTCTGAAATATGAATGAATTATTATTCTTTTTTGTAATTTTATTTCTTACTTTCTTTGTATATTGAGAGAAAGTATTGCAATCGCCATAGAAAAAAAAAAGATGACTCGAGATTTTGACAAATTTCTAAATCTTACCAAGTCCGAAAAACACATTTTTAAAAAAAAAAAATGATGTCAGTTTTCTATGATAGCGATACTTCAAAAATGATTTGAACTTAATGGATGAAATTTGGTATGTGGCCTTGTCTGTCAGGCCGAGGACAGGTGAACAAGATAATTCCGAAACGTAAAGAGCTAGATGAATAAAATTTAGTTCTCTGATTTAAAGATCCTTATCAAATTTTGAATTAAGTTTGTTAAAGAATTGACCGTCTTCGGACTGTACTTTCGTATACATATAAAAATCGATAACTAAAAAACGAAATGATTTAAATGAATGAAAAAAAAAAAAAAAAAAAAAAAGATGCGACCTTGTGATTGAAATTGTGGTTCTATGTCAAATTTTCATTTCAATCGACCGAAGAAAAAAAAATGAATTCAAAATTACATTCGGTTTTCTTTTCTATGAAGCTCGAAACTCTCATGCATCATACTCTGAAACTGAAAATTTGAGCACTCATGGTGTTAAGGGCTATGTTCAAAATCCATATTTTTATGCGGGTGTGGGGAGCGAATACAGCACCTTTCATTAAAGAGCATGGAAGAAAGCTTAGGAAAGGCCATTAAAAAAAAAAGAATGTGGTTTTTGCCTGTTTAATATGATGCTACAGCTATGAGCAGTTGTAAAATCGCCAAACTGTCTTAATCATTTGAAATTGATCTTTACAAAGCATTTTACTGCGATCAGTATACAAAACACTGTAACGGTAAAATTGCTTCTCAGCAAATAAATATATTAGAAATAGCTTAAAAATTCTGACACTCTTTTAACAAAGTGAGATTGATAGTACATCAACAATCAATACCGGAACAATTACCGGTTCAGGGAACGAAAGAAGTTAATGAATATGACCATCATTTTTACCATGTTCCGTAACCATCACCGCCGTTTTATTACTTCTTGTGATTATTATTTTTCTCACATGTCTCTGGGTCCTTTTTTTTTTCACCGCTTCTAATGCCAACCACAGCATCCTGTTCGAACAAGAATTTTAATCGCCATTTTCCACAGCTGTCACGACTTTTAGCTTGCACCTTTTGTGCAGGGATCTTGTCTTCGCTTTGTTCATGGGCAGTCATTAAGGGACAACAGCACCTCGGCAATTCCTTTCGCCACCGTCTTCTTCAAATGGTACTTGCTGTGGGCTCGGTCGGCAACGTATCTTTAAAAGTAAAGAAAAAAAAGAAAAAAGTGGAAGAAAATAAAAGGATCTTCCGTCCTTTTTCCTGACTTAGCCTGCAGTTCGTTAACTTCGCCATTTTGCTCTCTTCTCATCCAGCTGCAATGATTCCAACAGCCATTCACATTTGGCCGAAAAGAACTGGTATCTGTTTCATTATATTCCTTACCATCACTTTTCAGCTCTCGCATTATTTATTTTTTGCTCTCCCCCCGCAACACGTGAAAAGAGCGGTGCCTTCATTCGACGTCTCCGAAACAAAAACACGAGGATCACAAAGCGATTATTATATTGTGTGACTGCGCAGCCTACCATTTCGGTTTGACTTTAATAGTTTGAAGGATGCACTACGCTTGGGTCATCCCTAACAACAGCTGCATATTTTGCTATCCCCCTCTCTTCCTTTTTTTTGCACAAGGTGGTTTTCTTTTCCCCTCTCGTCCTGTTTTATTTATTATTAGTATTATCGTTTGCTGCCCCTATGCCCGTGAATGGGGTGTCCATCTGTCAAAAGGTTCACTTCTATTCCCTTATTTCTTTCATAAGGTCTGTCTGGAGCTATCTATTGTATCATTTTCTAACTGACTTATTGTCGCGATTCGGAAGACAAAAACTATCGCTGTCACACCGTCTAGTTGCTGGTCTGAACAGACGAAGTAATTCATATTATTATTTTTATTATGTGTGCGTGTGTTTTCATTTCGCGCGACATCGAACATTCGCGCCTTGTTATCAGTCACGCATGCTGTAACATTTGATCGAACAATAATTTCTATTTGTCGACATGAGTTGTTCATGCCTCACATTCCCCTTTCTTTTATTAGAATCGTATGAATGGCGGTATACTCCATTTTTTTAAAACAGTGAAGTTTTTTTAAAAAAATATTTCAGCACATTTTTCTAAAAAATGTTAGTGATTCTTTAAATTTTTTTATTATATTAATTTTGTGAATATATTTTTTTTTTTTTTTTATAATTTCGGAATGTTTGGCATCTGCATTTGCACCTTATATTATTAGAGCAAATGTTCGGTTTTATGAATATTCCAATATCTAAGTGAACATAATGAAACACATTGGAATTGGACCTGTTTGTAGCCCTAACGAGCTACACAGTCTGCCTCATTGGGAATTTGCCATTAACAAATGGAGATCTATATTTTAATCATTAATATGCATTTCTGTTATGTATTATTCCATTATAGTGCTTTTTATAAGTGCTTATTATAGTAATTTTTTTAATAATTATCTATTGTTTATTGTAAAACTAGATTATATTCGATTTAGAGTCTTTTAGTCGACATTTTACTATGATTCTTTAAGGCAAAAATTTTACTCGTCGTTTTAGTGAAATATCTGTAATTTTAATCAATTCTTTATGCACCAGCAGTTTAAACTTTTATTATATTTCTTACACTGAGTTCTAACTTCGACAATCTTTCGCAATCAATTTTCAACTCTCTGAGCTATTAAATTTTCTATTCGTTTTTTTTTCTGGCATTATTTAAGAATCTTTTAGTTTCAAAATATGTAATATGTAAATATAGCATGGCAGTACAATACAAATGTACTGCCATACATTTATTAAACTACATACATATACATTTATTAAAATGTACATTTATGAAACGATATCTAGAAATAAAATTCGAGTCAGAGTTACTTCAAGTGTTTGGTAAGCATATTTGTTCTTGCATTTCATGAAGTCTCGTAAGATAGTCAAATGTTGATAACATCAAGTTTTCATTCATGTTTGTTTTTGCAAAAAACGTTTGTTAAAAAAATTATTTTCTTATGTAAAATTTCTTTAAGCCTTGATATACTGTTCCCATCGCCTTTAATTTTTCACTGAGTAGTAATTATTAATACATTTAAATAATTCTTTCGTTATGATTAAAAACAATATTTCCTTCAATATAATTGTTTGTTCAATATGAATTTCTAAGGAAAAAATAGTTAGGTATACATTTATCATGTACTATTAAAAACTCAATGAAAAATATTATAAACCCTTAGCCCGTATGGAAACATAAGGCCGAAATAGCTTAGACCTAACGATGAAATACAAAACTTTTTGGAGTTTATTATATTAGCATGTATGTTTTTGTGGAGATGGGAAGGACCACGAGTACGTGGATGAGAAGTTAAGCGGTTAAGTTAGCAGTTTTTCGGTTCCCCGGAAGTTATAAACACTGATGATGTAGGAGTATTGAACTACATATCATTAATAGGCGATAACCTTCGACAGGAAGAATTGGTGCTTAGGCCAATGGTGACTATTTTGTAACTTACATTTATATTCCATTTACTATTCTCGGTTATTTGTCATTCAAATGCACCAATGGCCTAGAGCTAGGCAGAGTTGATATGTTATGAAAATTAATGATATGTTATGAAATTGTAGCAGCATTGGAGATATTCTGGAACGGTAGCTCGGTGATTTGATTTTTAGTGATTTTTTTTACATATTACTAGTTTTACCGTATACTGATATGAATATATTTCAAATCTACTCGGTGCATTTTTTTAATTTTAATAAATATTAGAATTTTTTTTTTTGCTCTTTAATTAGTTTAAAATTAACATGTAATATATATTTATATGTAAACATATTTTAGCAGCTGAGTAGCTGAATAGTAGAAACTTTTGAAATTTTAAAACTTCGATTTATTTCAACACAGGATGTATATTATGTTTAAGAAGAGATGATAAAACTGATGTCCGTTTACATCGCTATACAAGTGCAAAATTTTCAGTGGTTTTACTATGAAATTTTGATTGGGATTTCTTAGGAAAGGGAAATTTAAGTATCTTTAAAAATTGGCCTCCTCTTGCCAATGTTTTAAGTATTAGGGATTTTTATCCCTTCACTCGGAGAGTGAGAAAATCCTGAGACCATCAGTTTTCTAGAGCGCGTGTAGAATTAATTAAATAAAAAGGTGGAATTGCTCAGGAAATAAGAAAAATTTTAGAATGAAGTTAATATGAACTAAATTAAGATTAAAAAATTTGGAAATTAATTAAGATTTAAATTATATATATATATATATATATATATATATATATATATATATATATATATATATATATATATATATATATATATATATATATATATATATATATATATATATATATATATAATATGAAAATTTTCTGAATGTGATGCTCCGAATGCCCTGTATATTTCTACTTTTTATACATGACTTCACTTATTTGTTTTGTTGCGAGAAAAGGTCGTGTCTTACTCTCCCAGACTTCGAAATGAATTCAACGTAACCCTTTTGTAACTTTTTCCATTTAGAACCATGTTTGCTCTGAACAGATGTTATGACAAAAGCACAACAGATCTGTTGAGGTGTGAAAACTTTCAAGTTCGTTTAATTACTTCTGAGTGATTAATTGATAGAGAAGGCATTCTAGATATGCAAGCGGATGCGTTTTCAAACCATGTCTACTACGCGTAATCCGTCACTACCCTCATTATCTGCATAATGGAGCTTTTAGCAAGCGCGCATCGCAATTAACTTTTGTGTTTACATCCGTTTAATTAAAAGCGCAGAACGGGTTGTTCGGGTCAATTTAAAAACCCTCGCAATGTAGGCTGACGGAGGCTCCTGTTATGCAGCCACAATAATCGCTTCACTTCTTGATGTTATTAATGCAACAACAGACGAGAAACTTAATTCCAGAGAAACCGTGTATTACAACTGGTTTGCAGACGATAATGGAGAAATTGAACTGATGCCAAAACGCTTTATCTTAATCGTGAAAATGCAATTATTTATCTTTGTGGTATTAACAAACGATCTCGGATACACTACGACTAAATGCGCTTTCTAATGAGATTATGCATGTAATTAGAGAGTATTGTCCTTCTGTTGTCAAATCAATTCTGCGTGGAATGTATTGGGTTGATTATTAGATTTTTCTAATTTTCACACAGGGAATATATTTAATAAAGTCAAGTAAGATTTTTCACTGGGATATATATACATATGAACTAAAAATTTTCTTTTGCTTTGTGTATTTAGTATCACATTCTTAGAAAAAAAAATATTAAGTGAATAAAAGTTTCGTCTCGCATTAACAGCGAGTTCTTTTATCTTCCATTTCATAGAACATTATTATTCTTTTTCTGTCCGTTTATTTTTTAAGATTCATTTATTCAGTATTGTTTTGTTGATGGAATGTTAATAATGGTGATTTTGTTTTTAAAACTAATATTATGAAGAGCGCTAAATTATTTTCTATAATATCCATCTTCTCTAATTAAAACAAAATACGTTTGATGTTTTAATGTAAAAATTAGACAGAGATCAAAAGACATTTCACTTATTACATTTTTGCCACTTTAAAATAGCCGAAAATGTTGTTTCAAAAATGTTGCTCATCTTTCAGACGCGACACTTCAAAAGACCGAGCATTTTAAAGTAATAATTGTGTGAATAATTTCGTGTCTATCATAAAACTTCATAAGCTTAAAGTAACTTAAATAATTTTGTTTATGTGACATGTAATTAAAATTTCGTTCTGAGTATAAATTTTTTGAAACACGCGTTAATGGTTTCATTTCATTACGTTAATAAATAAATATATATATATATATATTTATTAATAAATATATAGATATATTAATAAATATATATTTTTCTGTATTTTATACTGAAACTACGAAAGAATTTATTCTAATTTGTATACAAATATACCGCTTCCATTTTTAATAGACTGATAGTTAAAAAACTTGGGGGGGGGGAAGGGGTATTCTCAGTATCGAATGCAGTAAATTATTTACTTTTGTGTGTGTGTGTGTATGTGACAAATATAAATCAAATTATTCTTTAGTAGTTGTTCAGTTTCTCCAAATTTTTAATCACTATGCGAAGTATGAAATAAAAATTGTAATTCTTTTAACTGATGAGTGTAACTACATACATGTTTTCTTTTGAAGTAATGATAACATATGATGTTCAAATATCTGTACAATTTCACATGAAAAGACATTTATCTAAAAACACAAACAAGTGGTATTTTATACAAATAAATTATCTATCGTTATTTTCATTTTCACAATAATGATTTATGTTATTAACCTTCAGATTTTATTCTTTCAGGTATGAGCTAAATATGTGGTGCAATTCAGGAAATGGGAAGAGATCTTAAACATTGGAGGAAACTGAGATCCTAAGAGGATCCAGTCTGAGATGTCTTCGATTACTTACTTCCCGTCCGAGGAGGAGGACGACGGACTGGTGCAGGAATGCCCCTGCTCTTCAGATGAGAGGAAGAAAAGAAAGAGGAGAACAGTCAAAACCAGTGGTCAACCTTTCTTCATCAATGTCTTTCACACCGTGCTGCTGGCAGCATGGGCAACTAGCATCTGCCATGCCCAACATGAAGGATCTGTCGTGGCATCCTATCGGACCTATAATGACTCTATCAACTTTACCCATGTTGTTGTGGACTATCAAACTGGACGAGTGTATGTAGGGGCCACAAATTGGCTCTACCAGTTTAATTCTAGCCTAGACGTTGAATCCAACGTCAGAACTGGACCCGTTGAGGACAGCATTCAATGCTTTCCCACCGGTTGCTCTGACCAGCAGCTGTCCACTGCAAATAATGTCAATAAAGTGCTAGTCATAGACCATGAAGCTGGCATGCTCATTGCATGCGGGAGCGTGCACCAAGGAGCATGCAGGAGGCACTCTCTTCAAGACATTGGCAACTACGAGCAATTACTTCCTGTTCCCGTAGCAGCCAACGATGAAAACTCTTCAACTTATGCCTTCATCGGTCCCGCGCGGTACTCGGGATTGTTGCCCTCCCGGGTTTTGTACGTGGCTACTACAAACAGTCGGCTGGGGCCTTACAGAGATGTCGTTCCGGCAATATGCAGTCGGAGTCTTGAACCCAACAAGCTATTTACCATCATCGAACGCTCCTTCTCGTCCATTGCGCGCGTTGATGTCAGCTTCCACTTACGGGACTACTATCTGGTGAACTATATTTACGGATTCCATTCTGGAGATTACGTGTACTATGCAACTGTGCAGCGTAAATCTCATCTTCGAGCTCTGGAAGAGTGGGGCTACATAACAAGACTCTCCCGGGTATGTGTATCCGATGTGGGATACGACACTTACACGGAAGTGACGTTGCAGTGCTTGGGTGAAGATGGTACGGATTTCAATCTTTTACAGGATGCCAGTGTGATAAGGGCGGGGGGAGATTTGGCAGCCGATTTACACATTGACCCAGGATCTGACGTCCTGATTGGAGTATTTGCAGCAAGTAAAGATCACACGACCCGACCTTCAGCCCATTCTGCTGTATGTGTTTATTCTCTGGCAGAGATTGAACAAAGATTCACTGAAAATATTCACATGTGCTACAATGGAAGTGTTTTGACCAGAGACATGGATTACATTGCTGGGAGTATTAATCAGTGTCCAGAACCTGGGGTAAGTTAACATGGATTTATTCTTTTCAATACAATTTCTTCCATAAGTTTGTTAATTTAAAATTTTATTTCTTAAAAAACGCGAATATTTGTATTAAATTCTATCAGGTAGTAATTGTAGAACTAATTTGAAAAACTGCAATTTTCTTGTACTGTAAAAATTGTAATTTCTCTTGGAAAACTTCTAATATTAACACTATGAAACCACGTTCATATCTTGCTAAAATTATCGAGCAAATGCCGATGACACCACATTGGTGGTACGCAAATTTTTATTTATTTTCGAGTTTTTTTTTAATTTTTATTTATATCATGAAAATTATTATTATTTTATTTACTTAATTATTTATTCTACGAAATTTCCCGAAAATGACTAAAAACTGCCAGCGGCAGAAATCCTATCGGCGCCAAACAAAACAATTCCGATCAGACATGCGGTCGACATAGTGTTAACTAATAATTGATAAAATGAATTGAATAAATTCAATATAAAATACACATATATGTTGCTTGACTTAATCTGGTGTAATTAATACCTATTAAACATTTCAGGCATAAATACCAATCTGAACATTTAATCATTTTTAAGTCCATCCTTAAAAAGTAGCTGATTTATATGATGAGCCAAGACACTTAACAATTTTAATAACTACTGTGCGATAAAATTGATATCTTGTAAAACTACCAAGTTTCTTCTAATACTCGTTTTAAATAATTGCATGCTAAAAATTGAGACATTTCAAATACTGAAAGATAGTATTATTTTACTAAAGAAACTTAAACAGAAATGCTATTTCTAAGGTAATGCCGTCATTACTGTTGCTTTTAGCAATATTAAAGTTTTTAAATTACTTCTTGCTAAATTTTTCGTTAATTCACTGAATTTCTTTTTCTTGTAGTTGAAAGTTGGCAGTCAAAAATTTTGTTAAAAATATTCTGAAAAAAAAAAAAAAAACTTAAGCTAGTGAAACATTTAAATGATACGATGATTTCTCAGCTAATTCGTTTTAATAAAACTATAATGATTTTTACCATAATTTGTAATGCGCAATACCAGTTCTTAAACTTAAAATAAATTTTTTTTTCTAAAGAGCGTTTAGCAAAATGACTAAAGAAAAGAAATTTGCGGCGCAGTATTCGTTGTGAAGAACGTTTAAAGAAACTTAGTTCCTAAAATGTTTATACACCTGAAACAACAATTGCTTAGAATTTCATTTTAAAAACGCATCTCGGATAAAAACGAAACGGGAGACCTTTTTATTTAATTTAGTCCACATGCATGCCTCCCTCCCCGCCCTTCTAGTATGCATTATTATAACAGGTAAATATAAGATTCCTCCCCCCTTCTTCCGTCAGAATATATCGTTTTTAAGGCAATCTGTTTGGTGGTTCTGCAGTTTAAAACGGATGAAATGCGTAGAGCAGCTGTTACGCGTTTTGTTTTCTCTGCACGTATTATATATACCTCAGATATTTTGAATCTCATTTGAAAAGCTAATGTGATCGGATTTTTACCGTACACACGTTATGTGTGTGTTGAGAAAAGAACGTTTCCTGTGATATTTGTTCTTTTTCTTTCGTTTACTTATTTTTATTTCTACGCATGCGTGCATTTGCACTTCTGGAAAAGATTTGGTTCAAAGATTCTCACCGTTATGGCATGGAGAATGTCTCTCCTCATTTTTAACTTCTTCTTTTCGATTAGACTATTATGATAATGAAGAGGAAAAGGTAGATGCGTTAGTACTTAGCATATACTGACTGCTCTGTCGTTCGTTACTTTACCAGCTGTAAAGCGAGATCATCATGATAAAGCTGATTTTGATGATATATCTGCTTCGTCTTCATTATCTCTACTGAGAAAGTTCTGCAGCCGTTGTTCTTTTTTATTCCCTCATTTTTTTGCCACTCGTTCTTTCCTCCACGCTGGCTGACTGAGAAAAATGCTGTAATCGAAAAACATACTCGAAATTGAATCTGTGACTGCTTCGTGTTTTTATTACTGAACAACAAATCCATTTGCTTGTACTTTTTTCGCTGTTGGAAAGAATCACCCCGCATCAAACATACTTTTTTTAATGTGTAAAAAAGCCATCTCCTTCGCTGTTCCCTTTTTTTTTTTTTTTTTTTTTTTTAAAGAGTATACTCATTTTATTTGATCCGATTATTAGGATTAATGGAGATCTTCGCAAAAATGTAAGTAAGGAGATGTAGAGTGCTTGAGAATTATTGATGATTAATTTACACTTCATACAATTAATTTCTGTTTTATTTTGATATTAGCATTTCTTCAGTTGTTATAATCACCAGAAGAAAGACTGTTTAGCTTAACTGAGTGTGGGATCCGAATTTCAATTTTTTCTCTTCTTAAAGAATTTTAAAAGAAACAAACTTTTAATATTATTCCGAAATCTCCTTTTGAATTGTGTACGTAATGTAATTACGAAGTATCATTATTTGAACTTATTTCTCTGTATATATATATATAAAAAAAAATGTAAGCGCTATCTTGAAATTTTTATGCAAGGTGTGTACATCTATCAGTTGTTTTGTAAATTTTCTAAAAAATGTTCTTTACTTTTATAAGCATTCTCAAAATTATTAGATGTAAAATTTAAAGCGAAGTTTCAAGGAATTATTTGAATTATTAAAAGATGAAGAAAAGTATACTATGTGAATGGATATTGGAATAAAATTCTGTTAGGATATATTGTCCTATTAGGATATATTACCCTATTAGGATATATTATCCTATTAAGATATTTTATCCTATTTAGATATATTATCGTATTAGGATAATTAATGCTTATCTTACGCTTAAACTAAATTTTAAACTTAAAGCTGAAAAATAAATATAAAAATCAAAATGTTGAATTTTCAAGATTTTCTTTTCATACTTATCAAGTTGCTTTAATCCTTTCTAGGGCCGTGGGAAGTATGCTTCCCACCAAATTTATCAATCTTTGTATGAAATTATGTAGGTTGGCATAAGTTCTGACAGATTTTTTTTAGTAAGTCAAAAACTTAGATGCTTCAGTTCTTTATCTCACACAAAATGATGTGTCTTGATTTGTTACTTAATTATTAATTAACCAAATTAATGAATTAATCAAATTAAATTTATCTAATAAGCTAAATGAATCCTTTTTCTTATTCTAATTTCACGCCTAAAAATATTTTAACATTATATGGCGTTTTAAAAGGTTAAAAAACAACAACCTGAATATTGATTTTTGATGAATATTCGCCTCTTCACCGATTATTTCGCTAAGCTGAGAGTCGATCAATTTCTTTCTTTCAATGAGGCAGTTCATTTTTAACAAAAAAGAAAAACAGGAAAATTACAATCAAATGCATGCACGTATCGATACGAAACAATAAAAGAGAATTCGTTAATCAGGAAGAATTATACTTCAAAGCTCAGATTGATTAATTCCATATATCCAGACAGCATACACTTAAATTATTCTTCCATTTAAATAAACATAAGTTGTATTTGTTAAATTGTCTCTATGATTTGTTTCTTCATGCTACTCGTATCTGTTTTAAATCGAAATATGGCAGAATTCATTCTAACTGGTTGCATTTCTGTTCTGTGCCCGAAGCGGAACGTTTCCAGCGCTTTCTACCTCCTCATCTTCCGATCCTTCATCGTTTTCTTAATCATCCATGTAACAATTTCACCATCTCCCAGGAAGTGAATCACCCTCATTCTTCCTCGTTCATTTACGCAGCGTCCCTATCATTAAATGTCATAATCAGTTACGACATTTAGTTAACACTTCAACAATGGCGTCACTCGCGAACCGTTTCTGCTGAAATTGCAAGACAATGATTTTATTTTATGTATTTTCTTTGAGGAAAAAGTTTATTGGAATATCAGGTTAATAATGAAAGTGAATTGCTTATAGAAAATAAATGTAAATGATTTTATTAGAAATATCAATTGATTTAATAGGTGATTCTTGTTGTAAGAAATATAAAGACTATTTTGGAAATGATATGCACCAAATTTAAAGAATACCGTGTGAATTTTAGTTTTATATAATTTATTTCTTTAGATAGGCTTGAGCTCGTGACCAATCTTAGAAGTGGATTGGTATTTTTTATAGACAGAATTGACGAAGAAATATATAAATTATTTAGTTGGATTATTGTCAGTGTAATTAACATATTTTAATTAACAGTTGTTGATCACTTTTCAGTAATTTTATATTTTATTTCAATTTCTTTTGTGAAGAAATTGAAATGTAACTGACCTCTCGATTCTACAGAAAATAGTATTTATTGTGTTCGCCATAAATTTCATTTACTGAATTTTCTGGATTACTTTTCCATTTTAGAATTTATCTTTTGATTTTTTAAAAGAATTCATTTATTACAACTCAGAACAGTATATTGCCAAACAATTTTCATATAATCCTTTTTTTTTTTTTAAATGGTTTATTTCAAACGATTTCTTTTCCCCCTTCTCCCCCCCCATCACCCCCACCCGTATTAATTTAATCCAATATTAATAAATGCCGTAATAAATCGATTTCATAATTTCTTAAAATATATGCAGAATGTTTTATGATGTAGATATATTGTGTTTATGATAGTGATGTTTTAAGAATTCTTTTAAGCTAAAATTGGCTAATCCTAATGATAGCAAATGATCTTATAAATTTGCTGTTTTTCATGATGTTCATGTTTCAAACAAAAATTCTATTTCATTTGTTAGTATTGTAGGATTATTCTCATCATAGAGCTAGCTGATCTCTATGATACTCATTGACTTAATGGAAATTGTCTACTCATTTAACATTAAAAAAAATCTAATTTCATTCCTATTTGATGTTAGATTATTTTTTTTCTAATTGGTAGTATATTGCCAGTTTTTTAATAAATATCAAATTAACGAACTGCTTTACAATCAGCATATGTCTTTCAGATAGAATAGAAACAGCAAATTTCTAATAGTTTTGACTAATAGCTTTCTGCACTTTTTAATATAGATCTTTCTGAATTTTAAGACTTAGTGTATTTTTTGATAGTACTTTATCGATATTTGTTATTTCAAAATGTATACATTCGACATTCAGTATATTTTTTAAAGTCAAAATTAACCGTAACTGCTTGAAGTTACATAATAAATATTGGTAAGATGATTAAATATTAATTTCCATTATTTTGACGGATGAAGTGTCACATTATTTTTTTTCTTCTATTTCTTGCATATGTGCAAGAAGTTTAATAATTTTTATTTAATTATGTTATTATACTTATTTAATTAGGGGGATAATGGATTGTAAATTACATTTCATTTGAGTGAGAAAAAATTCTGTCTTCATTTTTCACAGATTATTATTATTAATAATAACAACAGCAATAGAAGTAGTATTTATCCACAAATATTGTATGATCTGTCATTGATATACTGTTATCTGTCTTATTGACACAAAGCTTAGTATTTTTTTAGTATGAATATTAATTTAAAATTGAGAACTTCTGAGGTAATTATTAATACCTATAAAATATAAAAATATATAAAAATTATTAAAATATAAAAATTTTATATAATCGAAATGATTCCCGTATTATTTTTTATCTGTCTGTAAGACAGATTTTGCAGATGAAATCGCACTAACATAAAGTATACTGAAGGGATTTGAAAATTATAATGCACAAAATACTATTTTCTCCTTTAAACCCTTTATGTATTTTATATAACTTTATCAACAGATATTTATATAAAATAAACAAATATAACGTATAAAATGGACCTACATTTTATTCGGAAGCTTTATATCAAACCCAGAATGACATATGCTGCACCTTGAATTGAATGTAAATAAAGTCCAGTTAGTTTCTATCATTTCATAAGTCTTCCGTAATTAAATATCTTATATTAATAAACACATCTTAGAAATTATTTTTGGAAAATTGATTAATACAAATCGATGTAAGATTTAGCATATAAACTTAACTTATTATTTAAAGATAATATTTATGAACAATCGTGGTTATTATTTAATATTTTTGAAGCTAATTACGTTGAACAAAATTTGTAACTGTCAAAAATTTATGAAAAAAAATTAACATTATAAAAGGAATAGCAAAATATTTAAAATAATAAGTATTGAAATTTGTTCCGATATTTTTATGACTCCTGATTATTAATGTGCCTGATATCAGATGTTTGAAACTAAAAAGAGTAAATAATACTACAACATTTTATTGAATTTCAATAAAATTATTTTAACCAGATTGTTTTTTGTAGCGGAATAAATATTTATTTGTTATTCCCAGCTGCTTTTCGCCTATGAGAATTAAAGCTCTTTTTGTTTTCAAGATTATAGTATTCGTACTCTAAAATATCGATGTTTTAAACTATTGTATGCGGAAAACGAATTTTGAGAATAGGATTAATTTGTAACTGCAGAATAGTAAACAGTATTCCGCTGGCTGTCGTACTAATATCATTTGCTTTATCAATTTCTCTTGAAATTTATGGAGATTTTGTTACATCTCATTGTTTATTTCACATAATAATTCTTTAAAATCCATGTAACAAATTATTGCTTTTGTGAAATAGGAAGTCACAGCATTTTATAATATATTTTATAGTGTATATGCAACATTTCTGTGGATTTCTTCTCTTTTAAATTTATCGTTTTGCAACAGAATAGCACTGTAAGAGCTTTCAGGGAACTGTTACAGAATTATTCTGCGAAGAATAGTCAAAGTAGTTATTAGTTAATAGTCAGAATAATTAAATCGACAAAGCCGAAAAAAAGGATTTCGATTATCTCCTTAATCCTTTTTTGTAATATATCTATTATATGCCAGGTTTTAATGCAAATTTGATTCTGTCAGAAGGAAATCTGAAATATTTATTAATTGTACCAATTTTTAAGAAAATTACCAGATTAATTTTATTTTTTATTTATATTTACTATTTATTTATTTGCTATTATTATTTTAAATGACAGTTGGATGATTTTTATTTTGTAATTTGTAAAATCATGTTTCTGTAAGTAAGCAATTTTTTTTTTTAAAAAATTGATTGATAATCTTTATTTTATCAGTTACTTTGTTTTAAATGAAATGCCATTGAAATCCAAGCGTATTTACATTTCAGTATGTGATTTATTATATGAAATTTTCTCTAACGAAAGACTTAAGTAAAAATTCTGTGTTCGTGTTAGAAATAAAAATTCTTATTTTATTAAAATTTGCAGTCGCTTATATTTTTAAGAGTATTGTAAATCGTTAAGAACGCATTTCCGAAACAACATTCATTTTCAGAATATAGCGTAAATGTATACAAAGACAACTAAAATTACAGTTAAATAATACTTTACATGGCCTGCAGACAGAATGTATGGATCTTTAAATAAGCATTTACCAAAAGCACTGGAGAATTTACACAAAAGGGCATAATTCAAGAAAATAGCTGCATCGAAGTTCAAAATTCCGAAATGAGTTATGGAACAAATTATTCTGCTTAGTTAAACAGGAATGTTTTTTTCCATCCAACTGCCGATGGCTTTGTGACAAAGGAGTAAATTGTTTTCAAAAACAATCGTATCTTGCAAACAAACATCCATTTTTGTTCAACGCGAGTCAACTTTCCATCGTTTATTAAATCGGTCCTTTGTCTTCCACGGAAGTTTGCCTCGTCTCTCTGTCTTTGTTCCTGGACCAAAAGGCCTTTTCTCTTGGAATGGATAAGAACCGGGTTTACTCATCCCTTGTTAGATGCACGAGGAACGACAGAAATATTACGCATAATGTAATAAAGGTATTTATTGTAAAGGTGATTAGGATCGTTGGGGTGGGCAGCGCTGCTGCACCGGAAACTGAATCATAATGACGAGTGCTAGTTTCAATGGTAGAAATTCATCTGCCTATTCTTCGGCAGACGGCGCTCCATGGCAAATGGATGGAAATTGTTTTACTGTGATGGATAACTGTGATAAATCTCGATAAAGCTGACCTGGCTTAAATTGATTATTTTTCTTCTATATTTCCTGAATTGCTATCCCTATTATTGGAGTCTAGGATCTTTATTCTACAATGATGATTGTACTGAAATGGTTAAATTGAACAAAAGATTTTCACAATAGTAATATTGCCAGCGCGACTTATACCTAGAATTTATTATTTAAATAAATAGGTCTCAATTTGGAAATATCGAGATTTGCCTTTTACCATTTTATTGCATCTCAAGTTATATTTATACGTAATTTCGTCTTAATATACGTATATACGTAATTTTATCTTAATATGTTGTTTTATTTGGATCGTATAGTAAAAAAATGCATTAGATATGGGAGACGTCCAATAATCTCCCCCCCCCCCAAATGTTACACGAATAGAGCAAGAAAGTCATCCATCTGAATGTTTTAATAGTCTTATCCTATTTAATGAATTAAATAATGGAACATTAATACAACAGCATTTTATGTAAATAACATTTTATTTAATGATTCGCTTCGTTTAAAGATGCATTTTTAAAGAGAATGTAATTTGTTAAGTAAGAGTAATCTTTTATGTGATACCGCCTTATAAAACAATTTTTATTTCTTGCAAACAATTACTCAATTGATTTCACACGCGTGATAGTTAAAATGGTATTTTATTGCTATAAAATATAAGTTTCAATAGTTACAATTGTTCCCGTATATTTATTAAAATGATGAATGTTTATCCTATAATAACTACATTATTAATGAAAATTTGTTATTTAGCATATTGTGTGTTTCTTAAAATGATGAATCTACGCTTTAAAATGCATTTCGACACACATACCGAAGGAAAAATATATACATATAATCGGATGCAAGTTGCTTAAATTTCCATCATTTAGCATTTCCATTTCTGGCCAATAATATCTTACAAAGTTGTTGGTAGGAAAATAAAGATGTTTGGTGTTTATCTGAAGGAAATTGATCAGAGTTTAATTTATATTAACTATCTAGCGCTAATTACTCATAAGCTACAAAATAGTTTCGTACCGAATGATTACCATTAAGACATTCTAAACATTAATGTTCTAAGCGTATTGCATACCAAAGAAAAATTTCTTTTTAAAAAAGGATATTTAAATATTAGATTTAGACATAATTTATTAGAATAATATAACAGACCTATAGATTTGAGCCATTTTGAAATGCGAAAAAATTTACTTTTTTATAAAAATCTTTGCAATTTATTTTATTTTATCATTTATTCATTCATTTATTTTACTGTTTATTTTTATTTCATCATTTATTTATTGATTTATTTTGAATATTTATTTTATTTTATTATTTATTTATTTATGTTTTTGTTTATTTATTTTTGATTTCATTATTTTATTTTTCTCCCATTCTGATAGGTTTTTTTATTTGTTTCACAGAAAGCCGGAAATATACTGAACTTTTGCAATGAAACCGTCAAGTTGAATGGTTCAGTTCCAATATCTTCTATGGCTGCTATTGTGTATTCTAATACCACTTTGACCGGCGTTGCTCTGGCTGTTACAGGGCAGCATACTGTTGCTTTTTCTGGAACTGGTGATGGTGCATTGAAAAAGGTAAAGTGCTTTTTTTTTAAAAAAAAAAAAAATCTATTTCACTATATCATTTGTAACTATTATTTCTCTTTTTTGCATTAAAGATTTTATATTTATGAATATCTGTATTTAATTGACTAACATTCTAAATAAATCTTTTTTTATATACACAGAATTTCTAATAAGAAAAATCTCTCTATATATCATATCTAATAAATGGAGGTCAATGTTCAGTTCCAAATTATGTAGAATATTTTTTTTATAGTTGCATCGTCTGCGAAGCTTGTGGTTGCCATAATGTGCGTAGTTAAACTGCGATTCCATCTCCTCGATATGCAATTAATTTAATAGTTAAAATTCGATTTTGATATATGTGACATATTTCATTGTTACTTGTTTCAGAACAAAATGTTTATCATGTTCTATCATTTTCCTTAACTTTTACATTAAATTGATCATTAGTTGGCTTAACACATTTGAATTGTCATTCTATTTTGAAGACACAGCTAGGATATCTTAGGATGGTATTTTAATTTTAATCCGTTATTCTCTGAACTGGACTCCTTCCTCAAAGTTATTTATCATACAGTTTGGAGAAGAGGCTTGGTGCAATCCATTATTTCGCCATCCTGAATCAGACTGTGACCATGGGTTTAATTTTTAATCAATAAATAGTATGATTGTATGAAATGCGATAGAAATTTTTAGATATATGAAAATCGTTTGTTTCATGTTCCGTTAACTTTGTTCCCAAAAAAATAAAAACTTTTATTTGCTCTTTTTTTTTTTTTTTTTTTTAAGGATTATGTTTGCGCATATTTGAAAGTTAAAATCATATTGTTTTTTTTTTTTCAACTTTGTTCTTATTTTATTTTAAATCTAAACTTTATTTATTTTCCAAGCGCTATTAAAAAGAATGAGTTTTATTGAGAATTCGTTTCTTTTATTAAATTACGGGGTTATAAGGAAATAATGCCTATATTAAAAAAAAAATCGAATTTAAAATTTAAATAAAGGAAGTGATATATGTATTTCAGTAAAAAATTGTTTTTTACAAAGTGTTTTATATCTGCGCAATTTCGGAAAGAGAGTTGAAAATAAATGCAAATAGCATTCTCTCTCCATGTATCGTTGTCAATGTTTTTGCAAATTATTATCCATTATATAAATGAAATTTTATCAAAAAAATTATGGTATTATTATATAAATATGTTTAAGGATAAAACAATTTCCTCCTTCGCTCTTTTTAACTATTAGAACTATAAAAATCTAAGTTTTAAGGAGAGTTATTTTTATTGTACTTCCTAGAAAATTTCGGATTCTAACGATAGAAACAACTATACATTCGTATTATATTCCTGCATTACGTACTATTTGATTGTTCTTATTGTTGCATTTCGAGGATGGAAAACATATTTATACATCTTTCTCTTTAAAGATTAATTAATATCAAACTATAACATTTCATCAAAAAATATGTAACTATGCATAAATACTTATAATTTTAAAAATATTCAATTTAGACATTTTTTATTAACATTAGTTCCCATATGTTTCGATATATTATATAGCATAAGTTTCTGTACAAATAGATTTGTAAGGCAAATAAATGATAATTGTTTTGACATTGTGGCATAAAGATTCCTTTTGTTCAAATATTTCAAAAATCTCAATTTGCATTCCTTAAATTTTCAGCTACTCATAACAAATAGTATGGAGGCAGAAGAATTTGAAGAAGTGGTGGTGGACTCTGGGAATCCAATAATAGCTGATGTTGCGTTAGATCCCACTCAACAATATGTATATGCTGCTTCGCCATATAAGGTTGGTGAAAATTATTCAGCTATCTCTAAAAAAAAAGTTTATAAAAAAAATTGTATGTTTTTAAATGATATTGATATATTAAGTGTATAGTGCCAAATGCATATAATTTTTTCCTCTTCCTTGTCATAATTAACTTAAAATTTTTTAATCAACACATCACGACCATATTTTGTCGCATTAATGTTTTTTTGAAACTGTTGTTAATTGCCCTAATGTATCTGAACTTTAATTAACTGATGAAATAATATGAGTCTAGAGTTTATAATATTTTATGTTGAATTTACATGTTTTTATATTTCACTTACGTACATATCTAAAAAATAATTGATATTGTAGAGCCTCGATTACCCGGGCTTCTATCAATCGAGGTGATTGGTTGAAAATCGTAATATGTTTTTCATTCCTTTATAAAGTCAACGAATCTTTCAGAAAGAATATCAAAATTGGCATTGGGACAGATTTTGAAGACGGAAAGTCTTTTTAAAGAACATTAAAAATAAATGATCTTTTATAAATCACGAAGTTATTTAAAAAGAATTTTTTAAAAAAGCACATTTCCATTCTTAAATATTTTAACAGTGCTGTGATCCAGTTCTAGGCATTTTCGGGGGGGATAGATCTTTAAGTGTGTCAAAGTTAAACGAAGGAGGGGAGTTTTTTTAGAAAGGGAGCATTCCTTAAAAGTCACCTGAAAAATAATAGTAAATAACACAGCAACATCGCGAATCCTCTTAAACTCTTTTATTAATAATGAATAAAAGAGTTTGTTAAAATGCTAATTTGTGATTGTACTTGTGGATTCCTTTTTATAATTTCAAATAAACCATTTATGAAAACTTTATATAAACAAAAGAACTCTTTGTTTATCATGTTTTCTATTACCCGATGTGATTAAAGTTCCAATCAGTATGGCTAATTGAAATTCTACTATGTAAAATTGAAATATATTAGATTTGCATGATAAATTGAATATTAATTTCCAATATTAATTTCAGATTAGCAAAATACGTATAGAGGCCTGTCAACAATATAATACCTGTGATAAATGTCTTCAAGCAAGAAATCCTTATTGTGGATGGTGCTCTCTAGAAAGAAGGTATGGTGGTTTTATTTAAAATGATTGTTAACTTTTAGCTTATGCATCAATAAATCCCATAATTGCTTTAGACAAGGATTATGAATATTTTCTTCATAAATATAAACTATTCATTCCTCTGTTGTTGCTAGTTTACAATTTTAATTGAATTTCTCATCATAGGTGTACAATCAAAGCTGCCTGCCAGAATGCTACTTGGTCCTTTAGTGATCGTAGTTCCCCACGATGGCTGTCCTTGGAAACTAAACAATGTATAGATTTTCAGGCTGTAAGACCTGATCAGCTGCCTTATAACAGCATGTCTGTAGTAAGTTTGATTTTTTCTCCATATTCTAATCCTATTTTATTTGAATTTCAATTAAAATGTGTTCTGAGTACCACAGTCAAGTAATTGTTTTTAAAAAAATGAGCCAAGTCACAATGTTTTCCATCTGCTGTGCTTGAATTTCACACATATTGATTTATGTAATTACTTCTTTTAATTTTGTGTGTCAATAATAATAGTAGTAACTGACAAAGTGATTAAATTCCAATTCATGTTGGAATCAAAATTTTTCTATCATATTTCAGATTTATTTATGGAACTTATGTTTCATTTTTAATTTTTCAGGTAGAGCTAGTGATTCATCAGTTGCCACAGTTACCTTATGGTGCTCATTACTTATGTGTTTTTGGTGAAAGTGCACCTATTCAAGCTAGAGTAACACATAGTGGGTTAGCTTGTATGACACCTCTTGTAACAGCTCGACCACCTATTTTACCAAATGATGGTAAGAAGCTTCTTTCACTATTTAATTTAAACTGTAATTGTTTCATTTGCTTCTAAAGGATGTATTCTAATAAGTTATTTTAGAACCATTTTTTAATATTTTAATATATTTTTTTTAGATCATGTAATTGTTAACTTAGCAGTTCGATCCAGTGAAACTGAAACAGATTTTATTCATCGGCCATTTGTATTTTACGATTGTGAAGTACATAAAACGTAAGTTTTTTTAATTTCATTATAAGTTTATTATTAGTTTGAATTAATATATATAATATTTATTTGACATATTTATCATTGTTATTTTAATGCAGGTGTAAGGCTTGTGTGACAAGTACTTGGGCTTGCAGTTGGTGTGTACATGAAAATACTTGTACAAGTAATGCAACAACATGTTCTCGAAGAGTTATTGTTGGAGAAAGTGTAAGTTAACAAAATTTGGTACTTTTTACTATAACAAACAAATTTATTACAACTTAGATTTTAAATAGTGCATTTTTCGTATTCTTGTGAAATTATATTTAAAATAAAGGTGTAATTATAGTGACTGAACAACAATTGTTGGACAATACAATTACTGTTTAAAAATGTATTGAATACTTATTATTTTTATATGTAAATGTATTTTATATTTAAATATACGTTTTTGGAGTGAACAATTATAAATTATAACACTAGCTATTTAAAACAGTAGAGTTCATGTATGACAAAGTTAAAACATTGAAAAGAAGTAAATCTTTTGATCATCATTAATAATTTGCGACATTTTGATTTGGATATTATGAGTGGAATTCACATATTTTTTTTATAATACTGGGGGTGGGGAAGGAACCTTGTTACTTTTAGAAAATTATATTTTAAATTTTTTTAAAAATCAAAATTACAAAATTTTTAGATTATATGATACATTTTGTATCAGTTTTGGAATACAAACTTTATTAATTCTATTTTTGTTTTCAGAATCCTCAGAATTCATTAATCAAAGGAAGACAGCATTGTCCCAGTTTCAACATAGATGATGAAATTTTACTACCTAATGGTGTACGCAAAGAAATATCCATAGGTGTCAAGAATTTATTAACACCCTTGGTATGTATTTGTGTATCATTCTACAGTTTATTTGGAATGAAATGTAAATTTGACTTTCTATACTTTATCAAAATATCTCATAATTGTGGATTTAAATTTTGTACGAATGAATTTCAACCCTTCCAATATTCATGTTACAAGTTCTTTTCATTTATATTATAGGAAGGATTTCAATGCGTTGTTGAAATTGAAGGAGCTAAAGAAAGAGTTTTTGCTCGTGTTAGAGACAACACTGTAATATGTGCAGAAAATATGGTATGTTCTAATGCATAATATAATGATAGTACTTTTTTTATACTAAATTTCATTGTTGTTAAATAGTAATTCTTTCTTATAATTGAGATAAAAATAAGGATTTTTTCTTTAATGATTTTTTTTCTTCCATAGTATACTTATGAAGCTGAAATTGGACAAGTGCAAGCATCTTTAACTGTTTTGTGGAATGGGGATACTTTCATTGATAAAACAAATGGTAATATATATATATATATAATATATATTAATCTGTATCAGAAATGCTGAACTGTTTAAATGCTTGATTCTGTTTATTAGTTATAATTCACTGCAAGATTAATTTTCTGTTCAACAAAATTTAGGTTAATGGAAAGTTAGGATATATTTTTGAGAAGCTGTAATAACTGAATTGAAAATATAAGAAAAATTATAATAGTTTCGATACAATTTTGCTTTCTAGTAATATATCATTATTATATTTTATGAAGTAACTTTAAAAAATAGTTTACCAAATGCATTTTATACATTAACATATAATCACTTGAGAACTCTACTATATTCATTTTCTCTATAAAAATAATTTTTATGATATTTAGCTTTTTGCATGTAGCTTCTTGATTCAATATGTTTTTTTATACATGTATTGGGTAATCATTAATTTTATTTATTATTTTTTAGTGACCTTGTATAAATGTCACCTATTGGGAAGCCATGGGGGCAGAGCAGATTGTTCTCTCTGCATGACAAGAGAACGGAAGTATCAGTGTGCTTGGTGTGGCACATCTTGCAGCTACAGTGAGAGTTGTATTGATCCAGTAGCCACATCCTGCCCACCTCCTCATATTGACTGGGTAATTTTTTCAACAATATTAAATACTTCAAACTGTCAAATGTTAATGTGATACTATTTCGTAATTGTTTGATTACTTCATAAGGCCTGCAGGATACAAAAAATCATTCAAAATGCTTTATAGTACTGTTGATTAAATTTTACATTAACAAATTAACATGTAGTTACTTTTTCAGTAATTGTTTTATGAGATTATTTATTGTTTAAAATTTGTAATAGATTATTAATTAAAAATGAATAAATCATAACATTTTTTTTTTCAATAATTTTGGGACACATTACACAGAAACTATTTTTACACTTTAAAGTAAGTTATTCATTCATACCAGTTTTATTACTTTAAACAGCGTGTTCTCTATTTTTATAAAATTTTCAAAATATTTTAAAGTATATTTTGCAATTTTATTTTTCATTATTTTAGTTGCATTCATAATTTTTCTTATTACTTGAATAATTTTATACCTACAAATGTTGCAACAATATTATATACATTTATTTGTTTACATGTTATCATAATTGCTATAACTAAGAACATATTTAAAAAAAAAATAAAAGTAGGCTAATCTTAGCCTGCAGTATTATCATTGTCCCTTTTATTTTCCCCCCTCCCAAATCATCATTCCTAACTTGGTAAATCAAACTTTTGAAATAATTTTGCATTTGGATTTTCAGTGACAAAGAATTTTTGTTCGTTTGATAGCAACTTAGAAACTATCATTTTTGTTTTCAAATTTATTCATAAAAATAATTTTAAAACCATTTTTTAAAATTCTTATGGAATCCAATATTTTTATTCATATGTATTTCAGATACATCCCCTGAGTGGTCCCTTGGAAGGTGGAACTCTTGTAACAATTGAAGGCAGCAACTTGGGGTCTAGTGAAGAAGAGATACAGGATAAGGTTACTATTGGTGGCATTCCATGTATTCCAGTAGAATACAGTATCTCGGTTAGGTAAGCCTATTGAATTTTATTTAAAGTTAGAAAAATTTTCAATTTTTGAAAAATTGTTTCATTAAATGTCGGTGTTTTGTAGTTCACATTAAAATTATTATATGTATAATTTTTTTATGTATGTACTGTTAGAATATATATAAATATATTTTTTTAAAATTTAGAATCGTTTGTCGAACTGGTGTAAACTTGAGTGGCCCTATGCCTGCTGTAGTTGTTGTTGGAAATAGAGCAGGTGTCACACGAGCTCAAGAAAAATTCCATTATAAGGTACTTTTCATTTATTTTTGTTTGCTGTATGAATTATTATCAAGTAAAAGTGTTTTTAAAATGAATCGTCTTTTTAATTTCTATTTTTCTGAATATTTCAGGCTGTGGAATTAACAGGTGTATATCCAAATGTTGGTCCACAATCTGGAGGAACTAGATTGTATCTTAAGGGATCCAATCTGAATATTGGAAGTCACGTTGAAATAATGCTGGATGATTTGCCTTGTAGAGTTGAGAGGTATAATCTTTTTAGATGATAAAAATTTGATTTGATTTGATTTTGAAACTTCATTCCAAATATTTATAGAATAATTGAAGTCGGAAATAAATTAGTAGAATCAGAATAACTGTAAAATATTTCCATAATTTCTGATAAATAAAGGCTGATATTTGTTATATTTTTATAATGTATGTTTGGCTTATCATTTAATCTTTTGTTCCTTATTTAAAGTAAAATTTCACATATTAAAAGTTGTTTAATAAAATATCTTTTAAAAAGCATTTCCTTTTTTAAATATATGATTTATAGCAGCAATTGATATTAAAATTATATCTTATAGTAAATTTTTTTTTTAACAATTTCAGGTCCTTAGCAAGCAGTAGTCAAATTAGTTGTAGAACAACTCGATCTCCAGTGCCTTCTTATGAGGTGTCTCAACTTATTCTAAGAATAGACGGTGCTAACATTACTTATCCCAATCCTTTCACCTACACTGCTGATCCTACATTGCGCTACATCCACCCATTAAAGAGTTTTATGAGGTAATTAAAACTTAAATTCATTAAATTCAAATATTTGATTTTTATTATTTTTTTAATTGTATTCATTATTTTAAGAAAAATTATGTTTCTTAAAAATAATGTAATGTTAATGTGTTTCTATGTAATTTAAAAACTATGAATGGCCGTATTCTAGAATTTTAACCATCATACTTATTGCAATTTTTCTTCGAAATTACATTTGTTATTTCTTATATGCATTTTTTAGCTTAGAAAATCATGTTATCTTTCATATTGTTGTGGCATTGAATATAATTAATAACAGAGCAATTTTACATTCTTTTTAGTGGTGGTCGTTATGTAAAGGTGATGGGCACAAATCTGACATCAGTTCAACAGCCTAGAATGGTCGTTTTCAACGAACATAATGTGGTTAATGAAACGGTATGTTTAAAAAACTGTCATTTGTATTTTCATTTATTGTGTTTCCATTAAAATATTCAAATGAGACAAAAGAAATACAATTCATATTTTATTTCCATCTATAGATATATTATTCTATTTATATATACACATATATTTTACTATTGTTTTTCCAAACACTTTTCCACTTCTTCATTCCGTTCCGAAAACAGTTCTTGACAACACTGCTATAAATTAATAAAAGTATATCATTTACATAGATTTTGCAAGATTTTTTTCAGGCCTCCAAAATATATTATTTTTGATTCACTTCATTCCTTTGAATTTTAAAATATTACTGTTGAATTTTTTTGATATTGGAATAATTGGTTGTAAGAAGGTGAACAAACCTATAAAATGGACAACCATTGAAATAAATACTAGTATCAAGTTAATAAATTGTAAAACCTTATTAGTAGAATCATAAAGCTAGTAATGAATTTTCTCTAACCAATTGAAAATTCATTGTATTTTAGACATATGATGTTTATTCACTCTCTCACATACCAATATTTTCTTGGCCCAATTGTTGAAGGTAATTCACTGTATTCTATTGGAATGTCCAAATTATAATGGCTGGTGTCTGAATTTTTTCCTCCAAAACAACCACCTGTCATTAAGCATATGATTTAGAGAAGCAACTTCATATATATTTTTTTCTCATTTTCAACTTCATGAAATTTTTTCTCTTATTTAAGTATACCCAAATTTTACTGAATTTCATTTTACATGTATTAACACAAAATTGTGCTATTAGCTTTTTAATCCAACACAACTTTAATGTTTTGTTTAATGTAATATAGCAAACATACTTCATGACTTTTTTGCCAAATCAAAAATATACTTTGCACAGTTTTCATAATGTAAATTCTAAATTTGCTTTGCTTAGGTATGCCATGTTACCAATGCATCAACCATGTTGTGCCCTTCTCCTGCTGTGCGTCCTGATTCACTGAAGTTGCGCAGTCAGCATTGGCGAAGCTATGATGAAATGCGTTTGAAGATTGGATTTATCATGGATGATGTTCAGCCTGTCCGAGAAATGCAGAACTACTTTCCCACATTGCCTAATGAAATAATTTACGTTCCTGACCCTAAGTTTTATGTGCTCAGTAAAGATGGAGTAAAATTATATAAAGGAGAATCTTTAGTCATTGAAGTGAGTTTCCATTTATCATTCATTATATCTATTATGTTATTGTTTATACATGCAGAATTATATAGGTATGGTTTTAAAGACTGTCTTACAATTCAATATGTTCTTCTTTTACTGCCTTTTTTCTCATTTCAAAAAGTAAATAGCCAGAATGAAAAATTAAAATCAAGAATTATAATTAGTTTATCAAAATTGATGTCTGTCTTTTTTAAAAATAACATTTGTCATGCCTTTGAATTAGGATTAAAACACAAATTTTTATGCAGAATCTGCCAACAAATGTCAGTGGCATGAATGAAAATGTTAACTTTATGAAGCCAGCTACAATAATTAAAAAAATGTTCAGTGTTCATAAAAAAAACATGATAAATTTTAAATTTGCCAATAAATGTCAATGGCATGAATGAAAATTTTAACTTTATGAAACCAGTTACAATAATTTTTTTTAAAAGTTCATTTTTCATAAAAAAACATGAAACATTTTGTGAAGAAATCTTTCATGAATGTTCATAACAGGAAAGATTTTGAGAGCTGAATTTGGTTTAAAGCTATTTTGCTAAATACTTGGCAAAGAATTTAATTTTTATTAATTGGAAAAATTATTATTCATTATTCTCTTATTATTTTAAAATTGTTTATTAAAATTACATGGTTCTTATTAAAGGGTGAAAACATGAGACTTGCCAGTACTGAAGGAGAAATTAATGTTACCATTGGAACTCGTCCCTGCAATTTAACATCTCTCAGCATGACACAGTTAGTATGTTTGCCTCCTGAAGTTCAACCTCCAGGCACTGATGAAATGGGCCGAAAAACTGAGAACAGTCTACCATTGGTAGTTGTAAGTATTAGAAATATTATTTTATGCGAATATGAATTAATCAACTGCTTTAAAATTTGTAAGCTATTTGTTGCAATATTATTCTTGTTAACTAATTATAAGTGAAACACACATAGTCTATGAACTGTTGCAATATATCAGCTATTAAGCGTATATTTATAAATTCATTATGAGAACTATCATGTTAAAATTGATTATTCTATCAAGATAATTCTGTAATATTTTTCTTTCTGATATTGTGATGTTGACATTAAATTAAAAATTTAATATCAATTCTGTCTTTAATTTAATACTTTGCTAAATTTTTTGATTTTAATAAATTTATACTCCATTTTTTTATATTTTATTTATAAATTATATTCAGAAAATTTAATTCTATCAGAGAAAAGCTGCAATAGAAATATTGCATATTTCTACAATAGAAATATTTTAAATATTTTTCTCTTAAAATGAATCTTTTCTGTGGATTATATAAAATACTAGGAAAAATTCATTCTGTGAATAAATTTGTTAAATTAGTAATTTTTTTTAACATTCTTTTTACTTTATCAAAAATTATGCTCAATATTTAAAGTCATATTACAGAAAACCTATAAATTCAAAATTAGAATTGAACAACAGAATTGGAAATAATGTCATTATTAACTGAATTTTTATTCCCCTAAAACGTATGCATCGTAATCTATAGACCATATATGGATATATTACTTAAAGATAATTTAAACACTTGTCATCCTTATCATATTCTATATGTTATTACATGAAAATATATTTTGATGTAGGTACGTGCTGGAACAAACCTCCGCTACCAGATTGGCTATTTGCGCTATGAAGTGGCTAAAACTTATGAGTTTCCACCTGAAGCTATTGGAGGCATTGCTGCTGCAGCAGCTATTCTAATCGTATTGAGTCTGATAATTTTGGCTGCTCTGAGGCATAAAAGTTCTCAAGCAGAACGAGAATACAAAAGGATACAACTGCAAATGGATACTTTAGAAAACAGTGTACGCTCAGAGTGCAAACAAGGTAAAAGATAATTTGCGATTATACTTAAACTCTAAATAGTAAACAAAATTCTATATTCATATGACTTAAAATTTATATATCTTTAAATCTTTAATTTATTAATCATGATTTTTGTAAACACTTTACTAAAATTCTTATTCCAATAATCCTTTATATGTTGTTTAATACAACAGCTCGTTTCATAATTGTATAAACATTGATTGCATCTTTATATTTTATAGCCTTTGCTGAACTTCAGACAGATATGTCAGATTTAAATAATGATATACAAGCAACAGGAGTACCAACACTAGATCATCGAACTTTCGTAATGAAAGTCTTTTTCCCTGGTGTCACAGATAATCCAGTCATCGAAGAATGCAAAGTAATTATTCAGATTATAATTACATTTTTTTAAATAAAAGTTAAAAATTTAATATTGAACAAGGGAATTTTTTAAATCAATATCAACTATTACTATTATGTAAACTTTTAGTGCTTACACAATTATTGCATGCATTCTAAAAATATGTATGTAGATTAGTATTGAATGAAATATTTAACCAAATTATGACCTATCTAACTATATACTATTATTATCTTGTGCAGTATGTTTTTTTTATATATTAGATTGAATTTATAAAATCTAAAAAAAAACTATTATTAATTGGTGCTTTTTTAAAAAATTCATAGCAAATAAATGGACCACAGAATATGTATGAAATTGCGATGGCTCAATTTGAACAACTTCTGTGTAACAGAAATTTTTTGCTTGTATTCATCGAGACTTTAGAAGAACAAAAGTCATTCAGCATTAGAGATAAGTAAGTACTTCCTTAGCTTAAAAACTATCCATTGTGCATATTTAACTTTATTAAAGCTTCAAAACAAAATTAGCCTGGATTTCTGTTGTACTAAAATAAAGCTTCTGAAAAATTAATGTTCTAGATTGTTCATATTGTTAAGACATAGAAATTTTAAATATCAGAGTATTTAAAAGGAAGTATTTAAGTATTTGTTCAATTTTAAAACTATAAAATAATTAATATAAAATGTAATTTTTAATGGCTTATTTAAAATATCAATGCAATAAATGCAGTTCTAAAATGTTTTTATAATTCTTTTTAGAGTAAACGTTGCATCTTTATTGATGATAATATTCTTGGAAAAAATGGAATATGCCACAAGGTAAGAATTTGATTGAAACGTATTCTTATTATCTCTAAAGTAATTTCAGTTGCATTCTAACAAGGTTTTGAACTTTTATAAATATTAGTTAATTTATTAAAGAATTTTCATCTAATAATTTATTTTTGCTATTAGTAATTGGTAATGTTTATATCTTATTACATATGTTAATTTGTGCAGCTGTGTTTTATTTTGTCGAGCCACTCTTTAAAACTCTTCATAATAAAATATAATTAATAAATTTTCATCGCTGTTGCATGTTCTATAGAAATAATCAATATTACCAAAAATTTGATGCTATCTAATGATGACGATGTTTAAAAAAATTACTTATTAAAAATATCTTTCCTAATTATTTTGTGTTTTGTGCATTTTTAGCATTTTGAAAGAACTACTACTGCGTTTAATCGACAAATATGTGGGTACCAAGCATCCACAACTCATGCTTCGCAGGTCAGTGAATTCTTAGTGTTTAAATTATTAATATGCCTTTAAAAATGTATTTATTTAATTCTTTTTTCACTATTACTTATATATATTCATTTATTTTGCTCAGAACTGAATCAGTAGTTGAAAAAATGCTGACAAACTGGATGGCACTATGCATGTATAATTATATAAAGGTATATATAATAAACTTTATTCTATTTTTAAATAAGAATTGTATAAGTTTTATTCTTTTTTTTTTGTAAGTTATTACAATTAATCATCATTTTTCTTTGTGGATATGAATAAATTAAGTAAGTTATATTTGATTTTATTAATTTTCTGTCCCTCTCTTTGAAGGATCAAGCTGGAGGATCCCTATTTCTTTTATTCAGTGCAATTAAACATCAAGTAGAAAAAGGACCTGTAGATGCTATCACACATGATGCAAGATATTCTTTGTCTGAAGAAAGATTACTTAGGGAGCAAATAGAATATTCTTCAGTGGTAAGAATAAATCAGTACTACATAATCATATTACTTACATTTTAGAACAATAAAATCATTGATTGTATTAATATACAAATTGCTAAGAATTATATATAATAACAAAAAAAAAAACGTTCTTGATTGTCTATAAATATTTGCAGTATTTTAGAATAATCATTACATTATATTTCAGACCATACAAGTAATACATGAAGATCAAGATGAAAAGATACAGTGTAAGGTAAATGACTGTGATACCATAAGCCAAGTTAAAGCAAAAATTCTGGATTACCTTTACAAAAACACTCCATTTTCTCAAAGACCATCCATATATGATGTAGATCTTGGTAAGCATGCTTTTCAAAGTACTGAAATACCTTCATTTGCTGTTTAGAATCATAAGATTAAATTCCTTTTTTTCTTTTTTTAGAATGGAGGCATGGTCGTGGAGGCCACCTTATTTTAGCTGATGAGGATCTCACCACAAAAGTAGTCAATGGCTGGAAGAGAATCAACACATTAGCTCATTATGGAATTCGAGAATCTGCAGTCATGTGCTTAGTAGCAAGAAGAAAAGACATGATGAACTGCCTTCGTAAGTCAATGCTTCTTACTGAATCTTGATTATTGACTACAATGAAATTTTATCATTTCTATAATGCAATAGAACTTTAATAGAGAGTATCAGTTTTCTTCCTATGCCTGTGATTATGAAAAAGTCCCTCTATAAATATGCAAAAAAATTCCTGAATATCCCTTTACATTTCTTTAATCAAAGAAATTCTCATAAAGAAGTATAAATTGTATCATATGACTGAGTGCAACAGATTATTCAAAACAAAATACTGAATGTATGATTGAGTCTTCTTTCATTAGAACTTGGAAATATTAAATAAAGATTTTTGCGTTAAAATTAAATAATTTAATAATTGTTTTTATATTCAATATCTGGAAAACCAAACTTCGCTCCACAATTTTTTGTAAAATAGTGTTTTTTTAGAGAAAATATTTAGATAAGAATCACATACTGATTACATATGAATCTTTTTTAATCTTTCCTACATATGAACTGGTTATTTAAATATTTTTTAACTTACATTCAGTTTTACCATGGTGAAATTGGGTCCGAGATGGCGTTATATCAGCATGAGAGCAAATAAAAAAAAAGGCTCTAATAGTTAGCTATAAAAAAATTATTTTTTGTATGTGTGTGTGTAAAATTGCATCCCCCCCCCCAGGAAAGACACCTATATAGATAAACTTAAAAAGCAAAACCTTATCTAAATATAATACTTGATCCAAATCATTACAGCCATTTCCCAATACACAAAATAAATTTATATTTATATACATACAAGAATTACTTGTTTAAAGTTATAAGATTGTTACATTTAAGCTGCGTTCCCATAATAGAAATCATCATTTATATTATTCTAGGTTCTACATTTAATGGACCTCTCATCTCTGGTTCACCTCATTTAGGGAACTGCATAGAAGATGGACCAAGGCTTCGCTATTGGCATCTAGTCAAGAATATGGATGACCATCATGACTTTCAGAAAGATCACAGTCATAAGGCAATACCTGAGATATTCTTAACTCGGCTACTTTCAACAAAAGTAAGCTATTGTTTTAAAAATTGGTAGTTTCCAGTTTGTTAAATAAATATGTTCTATACATTATGACAACTAAAAAATATGTAAATACATTTATAATTTTATTTCTCAGAACTCTTAAAGAACTTATCATTATAGCTAGAATTATTTTTTTATTTATATGTCAACATTTATTTTGTCAAAACAGTATCATGAAGGTCTTCAAAATACTTGCTTCTGATAAAAATAAAAAAAGAAATATTTAAATAAATTCTTTATATTTTAGTTCTTTACATATGAAATTACTTATGAAAGAAAAAAAGATAATAATTGAATAGAATCATTTTAGACGAAAAAGTGAAAATCAAATAGTGTTCTCAATTTTACTTCTTTATTCTTTAGTTTAAAAAAAATGCCAATTTTTAATTATGTCTCTAAAATTAATGTTCTTTAGTAAAATCTAATTACACTTTGTTTATTTTTTAAAGGGAACAATTCAAAAATTTGTGGATGATTTTCTGACCACGATTTTATCTGCTAAAGAGTCCTTGCCTCCTGCAGTTAAGTGGTTATTTGATCTCTTTGACGAAGCTGCTGCTAGATATGGAATTTCTGACCCAGAAGTAGTACATGCATGGAAAAGTAACAGGTATGTAAAGAAATTTGAATTAATGCATTTCTGTGGATTTAACCAAATTTTTGAAATGTTTATTGTGCTTTGCAATTTATAAGATTACTTACTCATAAATATTTTATTTCCTTTCAGTTTGCCTCTTAGGTTTTGGGTAAATTTAGTAAAGAATCCAGATTTTGTGTTTGACATTGAAAAGACCCCTATAGTGGACTCTTGTTTGTCTGTAATTGCTCAAACTTTTATGGACTCTTGTTCTACTTCTGAACATAGACTGGGAAAGGTTAGTATAGCTATCATCTATTAGAAATCTTTTTGTTTTGTAAAAAAGTTAAATCATTCTATTTCAGAGTCTTTTGCCTATATTCTGTTAGATCTATATAAAAATACTATATTTTATATATTTAATATAGGATTCTCCCTCCAACAAACTTCTTTTTGCAAGAGACATTCCTACCTACAGAAAAATGGTGAACAGGTTTTACCAAGATGTTGCCAACTTACCTGCCGTTACTGAGCAGGAGATGTGCGTGTCACTGCAGATGTTATCAATGGTAAGGAAAAAAGTTTGAGATAATGTGAGTTATAAATCATGAATGCTAGGAAAGTTAAAAAAAAAAAAGGGGAATAGATTCCATATTTTTAAAAAATAGTAATGACTAAACTAATTAACATTATAAGGTGTCCAAAGCTTAATATCTTGGATATCATTTAATTTGTAGTATATTTATTTTGTCAAGTGCAAATTTATTTCATGTTAGTTAGTATAACATATCCATGTCTAATACTTTTGTAACTCAATTTATACATTTTTTTTTAATATTCCATATATATCTTGGGGAATATATTAATTACTAATTCCCAGCACAAATGGATAAAAAGAGTTTTAGTATGTTGTAGAGTATAAAATGAAGCATATATATTAATTAAATAAATTTTATTTGTAACATTTTAAGCTTTACATATTATTTTAAATTTATAAGGGACACAAAAAAATGCCTTATTTATTTTATTATATTTAAATGGAATCAAGGTTTTATTTTATATTGGTAGTTTTAATAAATAGTGCATAAATACAGTGCAGCAATAACTGTTAGTATGGTTTTGTTGATATATCTAATATTCCTTACAATTTAAACTTTACGTTATATCAAAGTGGGTATTACTGCCTTTTAATAAGTTGGTGAAGGAGCAAATAATTATTAGCTTTTATTATATTATAATATTAATAGCATGTAATTATTTTTACTTGCTTAATATTTTGAGATCTCATTTGAAAGTTATCATTTCAGGCTCATGCTGGAGAAGTGGATAGCGTAAATGCCTTAAAAGAATTGTATATATACGTCTCAAGATATGGAAATCAAGTATGTTTTTTAAAAATTTTATTTTAATATTTTTTTTCAATGTATGCAGTTTTTTTTGAGATTTAAGAATTATGCATTGCATTCTCTCTATTCCCAAGTTTCGTCTAGTGAAGAGTAAAAATTCCAGAAACTTTAGTGTACATTTCCTTCAAATTTGTTTTGTGAATATGCAAGATATAACTTTTAGAATTTAGGAAAATATTATATGTATTGAAATAATAAAACTGTTTAATTTATACTTTTGATTATGATGGTGAATATTATCAGGAATTTTCAAAATAGGCATTCAACTGAGCATCTTAAACTTTTTCAACATATGAGCTTTTTTCTATTATACAGAAGTTATGCATTCTAATTTATGTATTAAAAATAATTTTACCAATTTGCAAATATTTAATTAGCAAATGAGGTATTAATTAATTGCAAGAGAAAAACTATTAGATGAACCATAGTTATTTGGTACATTTCAAAATAAAATACAAAAGAAGTGCAATTTTTGGAACTATTGTGCCCATCCAAGGTTGAGAATCTATATTTATTTATCTCTTACAATTTGAAAATCATAAAATAATGTTTTTTAAGTAATTAGAAATGTTTTACAAACATCTTTATCACAACATTTTCATGGCAAAGTGGTAATTATACTCTTTTATTTTTCAGATTTTGGAAGCTTTGGACACAGACCCTGGGTGTCAGTCGCAGCATTTAGCAGGCAAACTAGAGACTGTAGCATATACGATAGGTGGTGGTGAAGCATCATTGTGCTGAAGACATTGAATCTTAAATTAAAAGTGCTTCTCCATTCCATTGCATTTCATTATATGAAGTGCACACTGTGGTACATTTCTGTACAATCATACGTTTGGACTGCAGTAGTGTGAATACTTTTTCAATTTTCCTATGCGAAAATTTTTATGGAGAAAACATTGAGTCATCTCCTGCATTTTGTGATCAAGCCATTTTGTATACTAATTGTGAATCTAAACTTACGTTGATCTATGAAGTGTGTGTGTACATATAAACATAAATAAATATATATATAAATTATATCTCTAGTTTTTTGCTCCTCAGACTGTGTTTTCTAAGTTTGAACTTCTTCATCGTGAGTTCTCTTTTCTGAGGCACTTGTATACTTTGCATGAACAGAATTTGAACACTATCCAGAAACTGTTCTGAGTGACCGACCTACTTATGAACTCATCAAACACTTTCTATTTAAAACTCCGTGCCACCTTTGCCAATAATATGCACATTTCGGCTCCTCTGTACTAGTACAGTGTTTGGGAGTAGGAATTTTTATTCATTTGATATAATCAGATGTTCAAAATTGGCAATCTTCAAACAACAGTTTCTGGCAGAAATGGATCTGTCTCCAAAGACAGGGGACAATGGATCTTAGAAGACATCACAAGAAGAAATTTATGAGATGTATACGTATGTACTTAATTTTGGAAATAATATATTACTTGCTTTTCCTCCCCTGCGAGCTGTAAAGGGGAATCTAAAATTTCATTAATAAGATGATACACAGTTTGCTTGTCATTATTGGGAATATATTTGCATTTTTCTGGTGTATCTTAAAGGTGTGCCATTTTCCTTCTACAATTAAACAGAAAGTATGGAATTGTTACTTTTTAACTGTTGGGGCCAATAGGTTTTTAGTATGTTAAATGATACTTAATGAATGAAGAGGTTGTGTTATTGCATTCACATGTTATTCTTTAGTAGATAAATATGCTATTTATTATCACATGCATACATTTATTATTACACAAATAAGTAAATTTTTTTTCAAATTATTAACATTAAAAAATATTCAATAACATTACATATAATGTTTTAGAAAGATATATATATCTATCTTTCTAAGCTGAAATATTTTGAAGACAAATAGCTTCATATAATCATATTTATATTGTAGTATCATAATTATTTTCTTTTATATTTTTTCCATATTATTTGAAATCTTTAAGAGAATCCAAGATGCTTTTTTTTTTATTCTGTTTAGCAAAACTTTATTAAATCAATGTTTGCATCTAGTTTATGAAAATATATTGGGGAATTAAAATTTCTTATCTACTTTCTAGTCTAAAGATAGTTTACATTTTTTACACAAGTAGAATCCCTTTCTTTTCTTAATTTATGAGATGATTCCTCTCTAGTCTGTTCCATCATTTAAAAAAATTTTTATCAACATTTTCGAATAATTTTGACATTCAAAATACGATTCCTTAACTTTTGCAACGTTTTCCTCATGTAAGGCACTATTTAGTTGGCCATCAAAGAATACACAACTGATTAAACATGGATAAGTACATCATTTAAGTTTATGCATGATTTGTAGAAAAAGTGTAATAAAAATTATGTACTATTTAATAACATTTCATGTCAGTATTATTTATTACTTTCTTTAGTTGAGTATGATAATTTGCAGCTAAATTAAGCAATAAAAATATCAGTTTTATTACAAATATACAAAATAAAGTATCAGCTTTGTAAGAAGAATGGGCAACTTTTATGAGAAGAGTACTGAAATGTATAAATACTTATAAACTGGAAAATTTATTTTATGAATTAATATTATTTTATCGAAATAAACAAAGAATGAATATAAATTGACTAATGAGAGAAAAAAAAAAGTATTTATAGATTTTTGCTATTTTAAAGATTAAACAGCTATATTTAATGCTGAAGAAGGGGATTTTTTTTTTTCAAATATTACAACACATTTCTTTTATGCATTTGATTTCACATTTTATAGACATATAAGACCTGCATGTACTGTTTGAATAAATATATGTGAAACTCATTGTCTTCTATGTCTTACTTAAACTAACACCAGATGTTTCCTGCATTTTGTGAACAAGTTATGCAATAACATGCAACTACTACTTTCAAACAAAACACTATATAAATGGTTTATTTCTTTATAATTGTGAACTTCATCAAATATAAATTGTTGTTCAATAACTACTACCCTACTTCTAACTTAATTTAACAGAAGATGGAAAAATTTATCCATCTCTTAAACAAAGAGAAGGCATTTGTAAAGAAAGAGGTGAATTAAATATGTGTGTGTATATTGTTTACTGTTGAAATAGTGAAGTAATCTATAAAGTTAAAGTGCTCTTTTTGGATACTTTATTGATCTTAGATCTCTAGGAACTCTTTATGTTGTATTTTCCTGCCAAATGCCTTAAATGTAAATGTGAGGCTGTAACATGTGTGAATAATTTCAAATTATGATTTCTCATGAAAGTTTTATTTTGGTCGTATAACAAAATATAGCTTTTCACTTTGATAATTTGATTTGTGCTTCTGTTCATTGTAAATTATTGTACATATAGAATGCAGATTTAAAAATTTAAAAGTGTAAATGTGTCACTTTTTAAAAAAAATTAAATATACGAATATTTTCATCCTGAAGTGAAAATACTGGTACTAAAGATTTATCTAATCCAATAAAATTAGTTATTTAATTTATTCATTATCACATAACTGATTTTAAATTAATATTTTAAACAAAATATTAACTCAAATATCTAATATTAAAATTATTTTTTTTTTTGTTAAATATAGTCAGTGATCACCGTAGTTTAAATTAAATATAAAATCTGCAATAAGTTTACATAATTTCACTGGACAACCTATAAGTTGACATGTCAGAAGGATTATTAATTTTAATTTTGCTTTGAAGTTTGATTTCACTTCACAAATATTTTAAAAATACTTTTAATAGTAACAAACTATCATATTTTTTCCTGTTTAAAATTTTTTTTTAAATTGAAAAATAAATTAGATGTCTGAAGCAAACAAATGTAGTGATATTTACTAATAAACACAAAATTTTAAATTATGAATAGTAATAGAAAAATCAAAAGTAAATATTTAATTTTACCTTTGCAGCAAATAAAATGCAGAAGCAATAGACTTTTTCTGCACTGTAAAATAAAATACAAAGTGTTAGTTAATCATAAAATATTCAACTGGATTTAGTTTTTAAAACATTATACATTTTTCATTATTTCTTTAAACATTTATTTTTGTGTGCAATATTCTGTATTTTCAAATAAAATTTATATCTAAAGAAAATAAACCATGAATTAATCTATCAAAGAAACTTTTTGAAAAGGATCAGATAAAAAAAAATTACATATAATAATGCAGTTGAATTTTAATTTGTAAAGAACAAAGCTAAATTGTATTTCTTTGAATTAATATTTTTATGGCATATTCTTATTATGAAGCTGTCCTCTTCAGTGAATTAAAAAGGGGAAAAAAACTTTTAATTATAACTGATTCCTTTTCAAAAGCTTCTAAATATAATTAAGTTCTTTGATATGTTATACAAATGATTTCTTTTGCTATTGACTTTTGTTATTGTTTTTTAGCAACTTGTGGCATGTATACACTTACTGAAAAGACAAGATGGTTGTTATTATTTCATGGAATGGGTTGTGACTCTGGTTAATCAGCCCATTAGTGAAAAGTATTTTTTTACTCTACCCACTGTTTTTTGTCCTTTGAATTGTGGGATGATGCCAATAAATTTGAACATAATACTTCAACTTGTATTTTGTTTTGACATTTTCAAATAACATTTAAAATATGGCATTTTTTACATAAGTATCTAAAAAAAAAGTCTTATTTAATTAATTTTCTCTTCAATTTTAACACATTCTATAAGGTAATTAGACCTTTCATTCCAGATTTAATCATATAAAAACTCAACCACTTTGCAAAATTTGTCTATTTTGAAAGTATTTTAATATATTAATTACATACTTTTAATAACTAATTTCCTTTCCTTTAACTTTAATTCTGACATTAAAGTTAATTATTAGCACATTAGTTTATTTTTAAATGAAATAATAGATAGTTAACAATGACAATGCATTCACAAAATATTTTATCATAAATGAACTAAAACATTGCCTATTTATGAATACCCCTCTGGGAATAAAATTCTATAAATGTGCTGTAGTTTTCCAAATAAGAAAGGCCATTTTTTTAAGTAAAAAAAATAATCATATTTTTCATTACAAAACTAAAGATAATTTTAGAAAAGTATACAGTATTAAGAAATAGAAAAACATACCTTTTTATATTATATTCTAATACACAAGTACAATATTTTTGATGATAATCTCAATTTTAAAGTCATATTCATGAGGCATCTGTATCAGATATCCTATTTTGTGAATATTTATGATACATTTACGAGATGTATTAAAAATTTCATGCATAGGGAGTTAACAGCAACTTTTTGCTTTCACATATTTAAATTCATTTATACTTGTGTACATATTAAAATAAGTAAATTTGAAGTACTTCTGTTTATTGAAATCTCACAACAGGATTTAAATAACTATGAATTCCATGAAAAAGAACTATATAATATATCCTTATGAGGGAAAAAAAATCAATCATACATATAAGAAGTTTTATAACTTCAAAATAAAGCACATACTAAAAATTCAACAAACTTTATTATAATATATATGTAAAATAGAAATCAACATTTACAAAAGTAAACAAGTAGTATGAACATTATGAAGTATAAAAAAGTGATATTTTCAAAAGACACTGTGCAGTTGTGTAACAATGAAAACTTTCAGTATATACAAATAGACCAAGATAACTGATATTCTTATTAAAAAATCTTAATGGTAGAAATATTATTGTTACTGATTGATATTTAATTTTTCCATATCATATCAAATGAAAATATAACAAAAATTTCAAGATTCAATATAATAAAAAAACTATTATGTACATATTGAAAAATATAAATGAGTTTTTATTTTGTTTTACTATAAATAAATACATCAAAATATTCTGTTTCTTATTATCAATATGCAATTATTATCATTTTTTAAAAAGGTAATTTATGAGTGGGCTAAATATATTGTTCTATTATGAATTTTTATCAAAAATGGATTGAGAATCGAGTGTTTTTCTAAAATTTCACATCAATTGTTAATCATAAGATAAATCAAATGTAAAATTGATACCTTTAGGCAAATTTTTCAGAAAATAAAATTTTACAATCACGTTATTTAGGAAGTATTTTAAAAATGTGGTCTACAACTTATTTTTTTAACTAGCAAAACTCCTTATATAGTATTTCAAATTTCATTGTGAAATCCAACTTTTAAGCTGGTTAATCAAATATTAATAAAAGTAATTGATGGAGTGAATATATTTATTATAAGAAATGAATTTTTATTATTTAGTAAGGATATCTCAATAATAAATCATTGGGTCCTTTATTTTACAGAAATAATTTAATTAATATTTTTTCAGAGTCTTCTTATTTTTTTTTATAAAGTTTGGCAGAAAAATTAAGATATATAAAATAGAGATTAATAAACTCAAAACTGTTACCTCTTATTAAATATAATATTTTTTAGTCTTGATAAGAACCAAACAAAACAATAAGGTATTTCTAATTACACACTTTTTGTAATTAGAACAGAGGTTCTCGAATTTTTACTACATAAATAAAAATATGTGCACTATTATTAAGACATTTTCTCTATAAAAAATCAATGCATTCTAAATGGAATGTTTAAAATTAAATAAATTTATATTATGCAATAATATTCATAAATAAATTTTTTTCACCATATGAAACATATTACATAGTGCTATAAAAATTAGGTAATTAATCTGAATTATAAAGATAAAACAAATTACTGAAACAGACAATATTTTATATTCCATTTAAGTTTTGTTTAAAAACTGTATCATAAAGAATAATGTAATGTACTATTAGTGTTACATGTAGCATGAAAAGAAACTCTGGGTTAGAGGAAAATTATATGTATTTTTACAAGAGAGATGTTGACAAATAAATAGAAAAATACTTTCCCCCTTTTCAAGTATTTGGAAAAAGAAGTCAGTGCTTTCCTTTATTTTTAATAACCAATTTATCTAATACACAGGGAGTTAAAAAAAGAAGAGATTAAACCACCAATAAAGAATTAATTGAGGGATAAATTAGATCATTAAAAAGAATTAAATTCACAATTGTTACTGGCACTGTTGTAATAATATATAATTGTATTCATAATTGTACTGTTAAGAGAATATGCCCATGCAATATATATGTATAAAATTATCAAACAAATTAAAATTAATTCAAACATAAATACTATTGTTTAATTCAAAGACACAAACATCCCTAAAACTCTATGAATTCTTATTTGAATTGAAACAACAACTCATACCCAAATTAAAATGTTCAAAATAAATGAATAATCATCTTAAATGATATAGAGAGAAAAAAAAAGCAAGTTGTTCACAATTCCTAATTGGCATTATATAAAGCAATAATTACTGTAATTTTCAATTATGCATGAGTAAGTATACCTCTTATTAAATAGGAACATCATTTTGTTCAAGGTTATTTATAGAAAAAGAAAATAAAGAGCAATAGGAAGAGGAAGTGTTAATATCACAACAAAACTTTTAAATTTTTTAAAAAAAATAAGTACAATAAAAAAAACCCTAAAAATATTAATCAAGTAATTAATACTATTTTATAACATACTAAACAAAAGGTATTACATAACCATAAACGTTATTACAAAATTGAAAAATATCTCTTGACTTCCAAAAACTTGAATACCAATTCTATATACCATTTTCTGTTATTCTTCAAATGGAAACATTTTACAAAAATAAATTAATATGCACAATTTGGAACAATATCCAGATTGGAAGCAAAGATAATCTATAGTAAAAATAATACTCAAAATTAAAATAAATAGTAAATATGATAAATTATACTCAAGTAAAAGTTGTTATTTAATGTAAATAATATAGATTCAAACTCCATATATGATCACATAACCTAAAGAACTCTTCCTCTTTACAATATTTCAACAGAATACATTTCCATAAGCTGTAATTTGTACCAATCTTGCCATTCTTGCTTCGAGAACATGAGAGGGAATATGATTTCATTTTTGTTTCTAATCATATGCTTTAAAAAGTAACAAATACACTAAAGCTTGATGGCATTCCCTAAGAACTCTCTTGGCTTCAGAGGCAACATCATCAAATTAAATTACAAATAAATTTAATTTTTTAAAAAATCTCTGTAATTTTTTAAATAAAATTTTTACATAATGAAAAAATACTAAAATAAATAAAATAAAAAAAGGAGTTTTTAATATTTTATGAATGTTTTACTAAAGAAAGGAACTAAACCATAAATAATCAGTGAACAGATATTAAAAAAAAGTTTAACATGAAATTTATATAAAACGTTTCTAATCATTTAACTTAAACGAAAAAAAAAAAGTTTTATCATATAAAATGATTATAAAAGACAACAGTAAGTAATAAAGCAAATTCTTGATTAAATAATTATAGGAAGACATATTATCACTGATACAGAAATATTTCACCACACCGAAAAAAATGAAATGTGTGATAATTAACCAGTGTGCATGCTATGCTACTAGAGATTTATTAAGTTTCTGTAAAAAATACAAAATTAACAGTAAAACATCAAAATCTTTGTAAAGAATTGCTAAGATTTTGCTGCAGCACATCGAAATCCTAAATTTCCAGCAGTTGTGTCGGGAGTATTTTCACTTCTAGCTGCACAACGGAATCTGTAACAATAACTCTGAAAGAAAAATAAAATAAATATAAGTTTGATATAAAAAAACATATTTTACATCAAATTAACTGTCATAAAGTAAAAAAATGCAAAGACACAATTTGAATAGAAATAGGAATAATAGTTTGTGAAAAAAAAACACTACTAATGCCTTTATGTCCTTATATTATGGAAAAAATTGATATCAAAACATTTTAATTAAGTAAAAAAATTAAGAAATAAGCAATATCATTTTTAATAGCAAAAACAAAGCACAAAATTAGTCGTTCATTTAGCTTAAAATAATTTGTACGACATTTACACTGTATTGAAGCAACTTTTGAACTCTCATTCTAAAACACTTTTCAGGGTTTTTTTTTAAATATTGGAACTTTTACATCTTGCTATCTAGAAATGCTCAGAAAATATTTATAATGTGAGAGGGCTATATCCAACTGCATAATGGGAATAGAAAGCATTTCTTTCTTCAAAAAATGTAACTTCTCTTGAGTCATTTATGTAATATGTTATCAACCATTATCTTGCTGAAAGATCATACTTTGCTTAGTGATAAATGCAAAATTGACAGTATATAAAAATTTAACAAGTAATCTAATTGAAGATAATCAATACCAGTAATAATAGTTTATTTCACAACTATGCATAACAGAACATACCATTATATAAAAGGATACATTAAGAACAAAATCTTCATTTTGGAATTCTATATTATTATATTATGAGATGAGAATTCATTGGAGACCTATAAATCATCTAAACAAGAATTACTTATTTGCTTCAAATATTCTATTGCCTCAACTCTTTACCTATGTAAATACTCATAAATCTGAATCATAATTCTAAAATCATAATCATAAAGTTGCCCATATCAAGGCTATTCCACAAATCTAAAATTTTATTTCTCAAAATGATTAAAACTAATGCTTAAAACTAACATTCACTGTTAGTATTTGCATGTGTTGAAAAAACAATTTCCAAATGCCTTCAGTAACATTTTATGAAGCCAAAATTCAATTTTGCATAATATGGTAAATATAGTTTGTCAGTAGATAAGAATCTATCTATTAATAAATAAATTTAACTGTATAAAAGAAAAGGGGGAACACTTTCCCCCCTTTCTTCAAGTCAAGGTTACAATATTTATTAACTTCTTTTTAAATAATTAATTTATGAACTTTCATACATTTAATATATAGTAAGACAAAATTTTGAAATATTTGTCACTTAAAATAACAGTTAACTATTTTTTTTTTTAAAAAATAAAGAATAGTACAATATGCAAAACCTCATTGCATAGAATTTAAAAAGATAATTTTCAACATGTTATGTCATAAAAATACACAAAATCCACCACCATATTAATATTTTTAATTCTGATTTTAAAAAAAGGTTAGATAAAATAATATCATTCTTACTTAAATGGTATAAAAAATAACAATTACTTTCATGTATAAAAATATAGGGTATTTCATGCATAAAATATAAAACTTCAGGGTGACAAAATAAATTGAAACTGACTGATTTTTCTTTTTAAGAATTCATTAATACAAGCAAAATTTAAAAACTGAATAGTAAACCATGTAAATTCAATTCATATTTAGTTCTAAAAATAAATAGATAAATCTTTGATACATGTAATAAACATTCTGCATCTGTATTTGTTATTCTCAGTTTTCAAATAACAAATTTTTACAATTGGCATTACTCCTTTAAGTTCTTAATATGGTTCTTTGATATGAACAGGAAAATAATTAGTTTCTATTGGATAATTAAAAAAAAAAAATCAATCTTTTCCTTTATTCTGAATTACAACAAATAAATAATCACTACAAATAATAAAGAAGAATGTATATCTCCTTTATTATTATTTCACAGCTTAAATTTCAAAAAAAAAGCTATGAAAAGCTATGAAATTTAGCAGATATATATGTTGGGGGTGAATGGAAGGGGCTCTTTTGATTCTTTAAAAAAAATTGTTTCGTTAGTACTGTAATTTTTAAAAAATTAAGTGAGTTCTTGGCATTTTTCCATGAAAGTTTCTAAAAATATTACTGCAAAAAAAAATTATTTTATTTAAAAAATTAATTTTTATTGATACCAATTTTAGTTGTTAATTTTTTCTTGAATTTTTCATTTAATTTTTCCTGAATTCTTTGCAAATTTTTAATTACTTTGCAACCAATATCCAACCTTACTTTTCATTGTTGCTTTGAAATTCAAATCATTTTTATTGTTCCATCAAATAAAAAAAAACTCAACATTCTTCCATTGTAGTAAGCTGGGGAAGAATGATTCTATCTAATATGTATGTAATTTTCATCAGGAATAAGTTACAATACCACAGAAGGCAATTTGAAGATAAATTATTCAGGCATTTACATTTGTAATAGCACTATAATAACAAATTTGTTAATAATTTCAGGCATAACAAATTTATAATAATGAAGCATGATTCAATTAAGAAGTTTATGTACACAGTAAACACAGCAGCACAAGGCTATTAAAATAATATGACTTAAATATATATTACCATTTGATGCTTAAAAATATTTTTTTGGAGCGATCATAAATATTTTTTTATGTATGAGATTTAATTAAAATTAAACACAACCAATCATTTGAGTGAACCATATAGACAGTAATAATGTCTAATTAATAAGCAGCACTTACTTTATGACACATGAAGGATCCACCTTTTTTCACTTTATCACTGCCTGACTTAGGACCTTTCTAAAACAAGATAAAGAGAATTCATCATCATTTGACATTACAATTAACATAAAAAAATATATTAATCCAAATATGAAGCATCTTTCTACTAACATTTTCGCAATACATTAGTCTCAATTATTTGAATATTACCAGTTCAAAACTGAACCAAACAACAGAATCTATAAACTTTGTACTCTTGATCAAATTACTATACAGAGATAATGGGTTAATATATTCACAAATCAAATATCTGACTTTTCTGAACAAAACTTACTTTAAAATACTATATATTCATAAAATTAGCACATAAGCCATCAATTATGGCAGAATCAAAATTTGGGAGGGGCTTTGAATTTTCAAGATTATTTCTCTAAAGTGGGTTGTTTATTTTGAAAATAGTGCAAGTCCATTTTTTTCTTATTCAATATTTCATAATTAATTGTTACTCAATTTCTCTTACTGGCCAACTCTAAATTGAATAAAGCATTTAACATTTTTAAGATGTAAAATATTATAAATAGATTTAAATAAAAAGTTTACACTAAATTAATCTAAGATTATGTGATATCTCATTTCTTTTTAAAAAAATGGACTTTCAGATAAAATGGAAATCTATAAATTTTATATACACTGGAAAATCTCAACACATGGATTATTATTTCAATCTTGCAATTATTACAAATACAAATGAATCAATTGTACATAAAACTTTAAACTGAGAACGAAAAAAAAATTATTATTGTTATAATCTAGATAGCATACATATAATTTTGACAATTTGAATTCAATTAATAACTACAGAAAATATTTACTGGATTGTGTTGTTCTTCAATAGAATGTTTAGTAGTCCACCAATCACTAGTCCATTCCCAAACATTTCCAACTATATTTTTCAAGCCAAAACTTGTGGCAGGAAACTCAGTTACCTACCAATGAAATTTAAAAAATCTCATTAAGACTCATTTTTCTTCGAACAATATACTTAAATTATGTATTTAAGAGAAAAGATAAAGTCTTACTGGAGCTGTACTAATGTACCCATCTTCCTTGGTATTGTTCTGAGGAAACGTACCTTGCCAAATATTCATGTAATGCTTACCATGTGGCATCTGCTTATTGCCCCAAGGGAATAAACTGAAAAACAGAAGTAATTAAAACGATTTTGTAAAGTTAATATCAAACTATAAAGATATGGGGTAACTAAAACAATAAGTTAATATGTTAATAATAATAAAAAAAATTTCAAATAATTTTATATTCAATGACTCAGTAATATTATATTTCAAAAAGCTTAAGTATGGTTTATTATTCATTTTTCTAATAATTTTTCAAAATCTCTACAATTTTACTTACTATTTAGATAAAGATGATTAACTTGTTATACATTCATAAATACACAAAACATAAAATTGGGAAATAGTATCATGGGTTAGATTTTGATCACAAAAATTTGAATTTGTTAAAAAATGTAGAGTGGAATATAATCCATTAATTCACAATAATTGAATTGATACAACTTATTAAAGGAATAAGATATTTACAAAATTATATCATACAAAAAAATGTCTATCTTATTTCTGCATATCACATATCACAATATATGTATCACAACCATGCATATCAGATTTCAACATACATGTGTAACATAACCATGTATAACCACATATCATCAAAATCAGTTTTTTTTTTTTTTTTGGTTCAGAAAATTTTGAAATAATATCTAAATATGATATTATTCTACAAGATATTTTCATTAAGTACCAAAAAAAAAAAAAAGTAACACTGGCCAGATTTTTTGTTTAATTAACATTACATTTTAAACCAGTAAAGGTTAATTTTGTATACATTCAATAATTTTAAACCATGACATGAGATGATGAACAGAATACATTCAAGCAAGCAGTCCAATCTGTAGATTTCCATGTACACTAATGTGAAGATGTTCGACTGGTAACAAAAATTTAACATATTAAAAGGGATGTATAATTAAATGCAGGAAAGTCTAGGGAGAAAAAACTTGCCTAATTTCTGCTCATCAAAGCAACTGGTTTATACTAACATAAACATCATCAAAATTCTCCAGACAATGAAATAACTTAATCTAGATTAAACTAATAATTATAATGAAAAATGTTTAACATTCACAGAAATTTTCTTAGATAAATGACTGAAAGATGCATTTTGTGCATCAAGTAGTCAACAATTTCTAACTTATTTAAATCACCTTCTAAAATTTAAGAGCATTTTAGGCCAAATTATTATTAGTATTCAAAATTCCATTTCTTAGATGATAGCTATAAAGCTGCTAATTAAAAAATTAATAACCTTCTTAAATTGTCTTTCTAGAAATTCTATCAGGAAGTAATGCCAAATACAAGCTTAAATTTATAGGGTGGGGGGGGATAATTCATAATCTCTTAGTTAATAAATTTAGTATGTTTAATGCATGCAGAAATGCAAACTCATATTTTGAGAAATCAATTGTTGAATGAATATCATTAAACTTTGTTAATATTAGTATTTAGATATTTTTAAAAAACTGATTCAACAAATGGCAAAACAATGCATTTAAATGAGTTTCTAATGATATATCCTTTAACTTTTAACCCTACAAAAATTAAAATCTTTTCATATATCTTAAGAAATGTAATTGAAACCTACTCCAGCCATGAAAAGAATACTATTATATGTTTTAAAATCTGATCTACTACACAGTTTTGCATAACCAAAAAAATAGTTTTTTATTTACACTAACAAAAGAAACACAATTTATTACATAAACAACACAGAATGCGATAAAAAAAATTCTTGTTAATTTGATTCTAGACCTTCATCTTCTGTTTTTTAAATAAGATTCTTTGACTATCAATGCATTTTATTTTGATGGAAATCTGTTGATGAATATCCAAATATTTAATGAATGAATGGTCAATAAATATTAAACATTTTTAAAAATAATATTTCAATTTAAGTACCTTTTTTGATCAATTCATTAGGAAGCCAAATTATATACCAAAAGTGATAAGTACTGCAACCTCATATCATGGAAATCATTATTGCCAACTTTAAGACATAATTAAGATTGGCGTATATTTTGGTGCAACTTTGCTAATAAACAACCAAATAAAAAAGATAGAATGCAGAAATTTCTTGTGCAATAATATAAGCTAAGCTAGCAAAATAAATTAGTATAAATAAATAGCATTAAATTTTAGAATGTTTCTGTTAACTTAAAAATTTAACTAGCTATTTTCAACAAACTACTAATTTACCGATCTTGGAGACCTGATCTACATGCATATTCCCATTCAGCTTCAGTTGGGAGTCGTTTTCCTTTCCATTTACAGTATGCAACAGCATCATTCCATGAAACATGAATAACTGGATGGTCCATTCTTTAAAAATAAAAATAATGAATTACTTTTACTAAAATAGGATTCATATCATTTTCTAAATTATTCTATTATTATTGTTATTTATTTGGGATTTACAATTATGACTTGCCTCAACTAAAATAAAACACTGATTTGAAATAAGATCAAACAAAAAAAAGTTATTGCTATGAATAAAATATAAAGATTTTTTTTAAACAATAATTCTTGTCTCATTTAATCCAATAAAACATAATCATAATGTTATTAACACATAATTTTCTATTTTCAGGAGCATGCAATAATTTTGTTCCAATAAAGAATTGACAGAACACATCAGATGCTTAAGAATATTTGATATATATTTTTGAATAAGTAATCACTTTAATTATGTTTATAAATAAAAAAGTTTGATAACTCTACATATGTATCTGATAAAAAGATGTCTAAGAGCTATGAATGAAACATTAAATATTGAATTTATCACAAATTCAAAATACAGTTGAATTAGTATAAATAAATGGATGGTATTTCTCTGTAATCCTACAAATAGTTTTACTAAATATTTTAAATATCTATATAGTTTTACTAAAATATTTAGTTTTTTTAATATTTCAAGCAGTTAAATTTCTTAAATAAATAAAATAGAGCAATTTAATATAAAAATATAAAAGATTGCAATGAATAATTTATTTATATTTATTACAATATAACATTTCTATGGAAAACTATAAACTATTTACATTCCATGAAAATAGATTGAAAATAGTTTATATCAGTATTTACATTTTTTTTAATAGCATGTGCAAAACTTAATGACATTATAATTACCGTTCAGTTATACTTGAATCTGGACCCTCTGGATGGCGCCAGTCAGCTCCTTTCACAGGCAACCACCAGGGTGCAGCAGCTACCTGCAAGAAACATTAAAAAAAAAAAAATGTTTAGAAATATCTATTATTAAACTAAGATTTCATGGAATTCACATACACCAACCTACATATTTCTTATCAGTAATCATAAAATAAATGAATCCATATTTCCATAAACATTATCAAGTAATAAAAATCTCAGTAAACTTTTTATGTTCCAAGCCTTATCGTGCTAAAATGATAAAAAGCGAAATATATAGCTAAATAAAGAAAAATTGAGTGTACAAGAATATTAGAAAGCAACAGAAAAAAACCCATTAGAAATTAATGATTTTTAATTATTAAATATGTTGTAAATATAAAAATTTATTAAAATAATAAGTTGTAAAAAATATTCTAAATTTAAAATAAGTTTTGAATTTTAAAGTAAAGAACAAAATTCTATTAAATGGAATCTAAATATATAGCTCAATAATAATTCCTAAAATATAAATTTCTAATTTATTACATTTAGCAGATAATTAATCATAAACTACAAAACATAAATAAGAATTTTGAGACTTACTGCTTGTGTTATTGTTTCTCTGACTTTTTCACTTAGAAGAACATCCAAAACAAATGAATCACCAAATTTTTCAGCCTAAAAAAACTTTTATATTAGAATAATTGAATTTACAAGGAAAGACAAATCACTCATATTAAGTTTATATTCAAGTACTACTTAGAGAATTTATAACTGAAACTCAAAAAAATTCTAATTTAATTTATCAAGTATTATTTAGAAAGAACTGTGTTAAAGATAAAAATATAATTTCTTCATATTCCTATTTATACATAGAAGTTTACAAGACATTACAAATAGATTATAAAAATGCTAAAATTATGTAATAGATATAAATTCTGTTTTAACCAATCATATAATTATATATAGAAGTCTATGAAATATTTTTTCAAAAAAGAAATATAATAAAATAGTCTACAAGTTTATTTCTTTATAGTTTGAAAATTTAAGTTATGATGCAAACAAATTTTTTAGCTTTTGAACATTTTTATGTTTATGCATGTCATCCTCATCAAAAATAAATGAATGAGGCAGATATTTTTTGCAAGGCAACAGGATTGCAATAAATGACTAAGCAAATAAAGTAGCTTTATTTTCTTAAAAAAATCAGGAATCTGTTTTATTTTGAAAAACAAGAATTTCATAAATACAAGGAAAAAAGTCTATTTATTCCACATATTTGCAATTAATAGATTTAAAATAAAAAGCAAATTTGAAATGATTTACTACTTCATGTTAAAGAATAATGCTATTTTTCTGCATTTTTTTTTTTGTTTGTTTGTTCATATAAACTTTTTCTCTTTTATATTTAGATTTTCATTTAAATTAACATTTTTAAATAAAGATTCTATAAAAATACACAATAATAATACTAGATAAAAGACAATCTTCTATAAAAATTAACAGTACTTAAAATAAAAGGAATTACCTCAGTAACATATCCTGTAATCTTCACGAAATCTTCGAAATCTTTGTTGCTTACTTCATGAACATCCAAATAAAAATCATCAACAAACACCTTGCGAGCTGGCCCTTCACCGTCGGCAACAAAAACGGGTTTATCCGTTCCCATTTTAAACTGACCACCTTTGATTAATACACTCTCTGTTCCATGAACTTCCTCCTCATCCCCAAGATTTTGATTCTTTTCTAAATATTTTTCAACAGGGCTACTATCACTATGCTTTTCACCATCAGGTTTATTGGCACAATCTTCTTTATTTGAAAGTTCAGCGTTTCGTGAAGTTGCTCCACAACCACAATCTTGAGTTTCAGAAAGTTTTTCACCGCCTTCTTCAGCACAAAGTATATTACAAACAAAAACGCTTAAAACAATGTGTAAAATTAAGTAGTTTCTCGAAAACATCTTATTTGTACAACGGTCTACCAGCAGCAAAATTTCTTAACGTACTGTAGCAACTCATCAACTACATTGGTTTCAAAATCTCTGCCTACCGAAAAACAGATCAAATCAGAACAGCTGTTTCCATGTTTTGATTATCCCCGCTACGGATGCGGTCAATTGCTTCCAATAAGTGCATTGTTATTGTTGTAATTATAAGACAATTGTAGAACGAAATGCATATTCAGGTTTGATTTCACATTTTCTAACAAAGAATTTTTAGTAGGTTCAGATTCTAAAGAAAATGAAATGAAATATTTCTTTGAAAATAAACAAATTACTCAAGAAATCATGTTATAGTATGATAAAATTTCAAGCAAAATCAGAAATGGTGCTGCCATCTATTATTAAATAGTTAAACAGCAATGATATGGGGGGGGGAAGGGAGAGAAAAAAGAAGTAGAAGAAAAAGAAGAAACCTATTAGACCCAATTTGTTGCTATTATCCTTTTCTACAGGAATAACAAAAATGCGTAATTAGGAAAGGAGAATAAATGTCACAGTAAAACTAAGAGTAGTTTTATGTGACTTTTAAGAAAAAATGCATCAAAAACGAATGCGGAATAAACAATAATCAATAAGAAAAGAATCCATCACAGAAGCTAAAGTTTGTCCTAGCTAAATTGAATTAATTTAACATATATATATGAAATGAATATCATATTAAAAGTGGAGCAAGAATGTTTCAGAAATATTATAATAAAACTGAATTCATTAAATGCAGCTTTGGGTTTTTTTCATTGGAAAAGAGCTAAATTTCTAAACGCAATTGATAATTTGGAAGATAACGTATTCGCAGATAAGCACGAAAATTAAAATAGTTTTACAATGTGTTAACATTTAGTACCATAACTCATTCTTTCCTGTTGCAGTGATGAAAGTTTTCAGAAAGTTTCGGGAGACCATTCTCGTTTACTAAATTGAATGTTTCCATTTTTTTTAAAAATAAATAATAATAATAAAAAAAGATATATTTATTAAGAATATTTTTTAAATTTCTGTTCTTATTTTATATAAAATTCGAGTTCCTGTACATTTATATGTCCATCCGATTAAAGGAAATCACTGTCAATTTATTCTTTTACTTTATTTTTTAAACTGTAGCGTAAAAAATAAAAATGAAGGGCAGTAAAAAATTATATCTTATTTTTATATGTTCGATTATATACATATGTATCCAAGATAAAGAAACGGAGCGAAGATATATAATTTAATAATTTCTTACTCGATCGTGCTCTGATTTCACTGTATTTGTTACGAGCGCCTTTGGCTAAAAAACTAATTTTCACTTTAATCATACTAGAGTTATAACTTGCTTTTACAACTCTAAAATCAGAATTAACTGCGTGCGAAACCAATGTATGTTTTTGTATATGGCAACTAAAAAAGCAAGCATTTTTAAAATTATATATAGCATGTAAATAGAATTGTTTATAGTTAGAGAGATAATAAAATGGAGTCAGATTAATAACGAGTGGATTATTTCACATTATGATCCCATATCTTTGAATCTTATTAGCGGAGAAACGACTGAATGAAATGAAATTCAGGTAGAGTCTCAACATTGTGGTGAACCCGGACGTGATTGCTAAAAATACGGTACGTCTGTTTTTATTTGCAATAAGAATTAAGTAGTGAAATAAAAATGGAGATGTCCGTTAAGAAGCGATCACCTATTAGATCTAACTTTACGAAAACGTATAATGTTTTAATTGAAAGATTAAAGGTCGATGAACCTAAGGAAAAAGAAATTAAATCACTTTTCGGCAATTTGGAACGAATTTATTCGGATTTGGCCAAATTAGATAATGAAATATGTAGTTTTCTTCTGGAAAATTCGGATACCGAAAAGTATGAAGATGAGTATATGAAAATCGAAGAATACAGCACAAAAATGATTGATGCGAAAGTAAATGTGGACATATATTTGACTAAACTCTCTTACGCTGAAAAGGAAAGCGTTGGTTCTGTTTCTCCTAGAATTAAACGAAAACTTAAGTTACCTAAAATAGAACTCGTTAAATTTAACGGTGAAATTAAGAATTGGCTGGCTTTCTGGAGTCAATTTAAGCGAATTCATGATGATGATAAATTAGAAAATGAAGACAAATTTCAATATTTGATCCAATGTGTAAGTGAAGGAACTAGAGCTCGGGAAATTATAGACAGTTATCCTCCAACAAATGCGAATTATTGCAAGGCAATAGAAAGTTTAAAATCGCGTTTCGGAAAGGATGAGTTGCTTATTGAATACTACGTTCGTGAGCTACTAAAATTAGTTATAATAAATGCTTCAGAAGCTAAAAGGAAATTAAGCACGTCGCAAATTTATGATAAATTAGAAACTTACTTAAGAGCTCTAGAATCAATTGGTTTAACATCAGACAAGTATTCAGCAATGCTTTCCCCCCTGGTGGAATCCTGCATACCTGAAGATATTTTCAGGGTATGGCTGCGTAATCCAATTATAATAGCAAATCATGACCCGGAAAGCAATGCTTATTCAGAAAAACTGAAAAACTTATTACTCTTTCTGAAAACAGAAATAGAAGGTGAGGAAAGAATTCGCTTAGCGAAATCAGGATTTGCACCTAAGGTGTGTAAGGAGAGGAATTCTGATTCTGTGGCTACTGCTACAGATTTGTTTTCAGGAGGTACAGAAAAAAGAAAACATACTACCATCTGCGTTTTTTGTGGAAAACCTCATGAAAGCAAAGAATGTTACTATGCCAAAAAATTTGATTTTGAAAAGAAACAAAAGATTTTGAAAAATAAAAAATGCTGCTTCACTTGTTTAAAGCCTGGCCATAGATCAAGAATTTGCAAGTCAAATGTACAGTGCCTGCTTTGTAATAAGAGGCATTGGACGTTGATGTGTCCAGAACTGCCAACAAACAAACCAAAAGTCAAAACACCTGAGGTGGAAGAGAATCTAAATGTCAATTTATCCAATCAGTGTTCTGCTGAAGAAGTTCTCCTTCAAACATTGCAAGTTAATATTAAAGCAGAAGGCAAAACACGCAGAGTACGAGCTCTTATTGACAGTGGTTCGCAGCGATCATATTTATTAAAGAAAACAATTAAAGAAATGAATCTGAGGCCCATTGAAGTTAAAAATATCATACATTCGGTATTTGGTGGATCTACGTTAGAAAAACAAGATCATGGACTATATGAAATAACCCTTCAGAATTTGAATACGGGATTCACTTACGATATGCAAGTCCTCGATCAACCAAATATATGCGGAAAAATACATCGGATCCAAAAAGGAAATTGGCAAAAGGAGTTGAAGAAAAAGAATATAATACTCTCTGATCAAGGCAATGATTGTCCTGACATTGAATTGCTGATAGGGGCTGACTTTTGCGGACAGTTATTCTCAGGAAATATATATGCTCTGAAATGTGGATTAGTAGCATATGAAACAAAATTAGGCTGGCTGATCATGGGTAAAGTTTTTGGAGGAAAAGAGGAAAATACTTCCGCTCAACTGGTGACTTCAATGCTAATACAAAATAGCTCTATCGCTGATCTTTGGAAATTAGAAACTTTAGGTATTATGGATCCAGTTGAAACTAAATCTAAAGAAGAAATGAAAAGAAACGCAATGGATCATTTTATGAAAACAGTGGATAGAGATGAAAATGGCAGATACATAGTTAAGCTACCTTGGATAGAAGCAAAAGAAATTCTACAAGACAATAGATCCACAGCTGAACAACGTTGTATCCGTACTTCACAAAAGTTAAAAGGTGAAAAGAAATATGCAGAATATGAAGCTGTTTTTGAAGAATGGCTTGAGGAAAATATAATAGAGAAAGTGCCCAAAATAGAGGAAGGAAATCCAAGTTATTATTTGCCGCACCGAGGTGTTTTTAAGGAAAACTCATCAACCAAAGTACGTCCAGTGTTTGACGCTTCTTGTCGAGTTAAGAAAGTTCCGTCCTTAAATGACTGTCTGGAAAAGGGACCAAATTTAATAGAGCAAATTCCACCCATTTTAAGAAAATTCAGACAAAATAACATTGGGGTAATTTCTGATATTAAAAAAGCCTTTCTTCAAATCTCAATTGCAAAAGAGGATCAAGATGTTTTGCGATTTCTTTGGTGGAAAGATTACGAAACAAGAAAATTTGAGATACTTCGTCACCGCCGTCTTGTTTTTGGCCTCACTTGTAGTCCTTTCCTCTTGGCAGCGGTTTTGATGAATCATCTAGAGGAAAGTAAAGAGTGCTTTCCTGAAACCTCCGAAATATTGAAGAATTCCTTTTATGTAGATAACTGTGTGAGCATCCGTGCGCAATGAAGATGATCTTACCCGATTCATTCAAGAAGCAAAGCTGTTGCTTTCCAAGGCTTGTTTTGATCTTCGAGGTTGGGAATATACAAGGGACCTAAGTCGGGACGAGCCAACTGTTCCAACCTCAGTACTTGGACTGTTATGGAATACAAATGAAGATTTCCTTTTCTGTGATTTACAAAATACAGAATTTAATTTTGATGTTTGCAGTAAAAGAAATATTCTGTCAACGTCTCAAAAGATATTTGATCCACTTGGATTTTTATGTCCTGTGACAATATGTTTAAAACTCTTAGTGCAAAATATTTGGAAAAGAAACTTAGGGTGGGATGAAATTCTACCAGATGACATTCAGAAAAAATTCAAAACTTTGATTGTTGATTTGAAATTGCTGTCTGAAGTTAAGATCCCTAGGTGTGTAAAGATCAATGGCTGCACAGAAGGACTAAGTCTTCATACCTTTTGTGATGCCAGCAAAGTTGCATACAGTACTGTCGTATTTTTGAGAAATACCTTGGGAGAGGAAGTCAAAATATATTTTATAGAGGCAAAAAGTAGAGTAGCACCTTTAAAGGTTATTACAATACCTCGTCTAGAATTACTAGCATGCTGCATTGGAGCTAGGTTAACTTCAGATATTAAAAATTCTATGTCTTTGAGAGACGTACCTACTTTTTATTGGACAGATTCTTCTGTTGCTCTTTATTGGATTCGAAAAGAAGATCATTGGGGTACGTTCGTGAATAACAGAGCAGAAGAAATAAGAAGTCTTTCTTCAAAGGATGCTTGGAAGCATCTCCCAGGCACTTGCAATCCTGCTGATCTCCCTTCCCGTGGTTGCTCAATCCAAGGATTTTTGAAATCGAGATGGTGGGAGGGTCCACAGTGGTTGAAACTTCCAGAAGAAGAATGGCCAGCGACAGACTCTGAATACAATTTTGAAGAGGTTTTCCGGGAAAGGAAAAAGAGGGTCGTAACTCTGGTCAACTCTACAGATCTGAATAAATCCTGGTATTTGTACAAGTTCTCAAGATATTCCAAAATTGTGCGAATGATAGCATGGATGCTACGATTTGTACAAAATTGCCGAAATCCAATTAACAAGATGAAAGATCTTTTAACTGTTACAGAACTAGATGCCGCCGAAAGAAAGGTGATACAAATCGTGCAACAAGAAACCTTTAATAACGAAGATGCAAGATCAAAACTTAAATCACTCTGTGTGTTTAATGATTCTGATGGACTAATTAGATTGAAAACTAAAATTACTAGACGAGATGATGAAGAAAATTTTAGATACCCTCTAGTATTGCCTTGTAAGCACCCATTAGTGGAGAGATTGATTTTCGAACATCATTTGATCTCTTCCCATGCTGGAGTTCAAGTTGTCCTAACAGATATCCGTCAAACATTTTGGATTCTGCAGGGCCGAAAAACTGTCCAGAAAGTGCTCTCAAGGTGTATAAGATGCAAAAGATATACGAGCAAGAAAATTGAATCAATTCCTGCGCCCCTACCGGAAGATCGTGTACGGGAAGCCTTGATATTCGAAGTCACTGGAGTGGATTTAGCAGGGCCGCTTCATTTAAAGGATGGGAAAAAGGCCTGGATCTTGCTTTTTACTTGCGCTGTATATAGGGCCATTCATTTGGAATTAATACAGAGTCTTTCAACTAATGGATTCCTTCTAGGTTTTAGAAGATTCGTCGCAAGACGAGGGCGACCTAGGACTATATACAGCGATAATGGAACAAATTTTACTGGAACAAATAATTTGATGGGTTCTCTTGATTGGGACAAGATTGTCAATGACGCCTCCGTCTTAAGAATTCAGTGGAAATTTAACCCCCCAACAGCTGCTTGGTGGGGCGGAGTTTTTGAGAGCATGATTAAGATGGTGAAGAAGCTTTTAAGAAGAGTTTTAGGAAAGGCACCGCTTCATTACGAAGAAATGTTCACTATTCTTTGTGACGTAGAAGCCAACATCAATTCTAGACCTCTGAATTATCTATCGGAAGATCCGAATGATTTAATTCCACTGACTCCCTCAATGTTCATTCAAGAGACTACAAAGGTAGGAGTTCCCGATTTGGATACTTTGGATAAAGTAAATATCTCCAAACGATATCAGTATCAACAAAAATTACGAGAGGACTTGAGGAAAAGATTTCGAAAAGAATATCTAAGCTTGTTAATCCAGAAGAAGCCAAAAGGAAAGGAATCTAGACAAGTGCAAGTGGGGGATATTGTTATAATTGAAAGTGATATCAAAAAGCGACTAGACTGGCCTTTGGGATTGGTAATCGAAGTGTTTCCTGGGAAAGATGGCTGCATCCGAGTAGTGAAGCTAAAAACAGCGAGTGGGGAACTTGTGCGTCCAGTGCAACGTTTATACCCCTTGGAATTAGACCATGACGATCCTGTGGGTGCGAGAAAAAACGAACCGGTTGCTTCGTATGAAGAAATCGAAATCCCGAGCTCGGAAAATAACGACTATGAAACAAAAACTAGAAGTGGAAGAATAGTGGTTAAACCTTCACGTTTTAACTAACTTTTGAACTTTATTATGTACTTTTCAAATATGTGCATTTCATGTTTTGATTTCTAAATATTTTGAATGCAATATTTTGTTAATTTTGATTTTGTAACCTCCTAATTTAAAAATCAAAAGGTGGGAGGATGTTACGAGCGCCTTTGGCTAAAAAACTAATTTTAACTTTAATCATACTAGAGTTATAACTTGCTTTTACAACTCTAAAATCAGAATTAACTGCGCGCGAAACCAATGTATGTTTTTGTATATGGCAACTAAAAAAGCAAGCATTTTTAAAATTATATATAGCATGTAAATAGAATTGTTTATAGTTAGAGAGATAATAAAATGGAGTCAGATTAATAACGAGTGGATTATTTCACATTATGATCCCATATCTTTGAATCTTATTAGCGGAGAAACGACTGAATGAAATGAAATTCAGGTAGAGTCTCAACAGTATTTGTAATTTCACAGCTGTACAAATTCTTATTTTTCTTGCGGAACTCTTATTTTCTGCCTTCAAATTCGAATGCTACAACGTGCTCACCAGGGTTTGGACAAATAATCTTGACATAAAAATTGAACTATTTATTTTAAATGATGAAGAATAAAAGCTATTAAAGAACTCCTTGACTGTTGCTTTTAAGTATATACATATATATATATATATTCAAAATTCGTTGGTGTAGAAATATTTAAAAAATGACATAGTATATAAATTGTCCTGTTAAAAGGCACATTCTCTGTACAAATTAGAAATAAAAGGTATAAATGCACTAGGAACTAATTATCAATTATATAATGATATCATAAAACAAGGATGAAGATAAGGTTGAATAGGTTTAATGAGTTTATCCATGCTACTTTCTTGTCATCAAAAGAATTCACTGAGGTGGGGCTCATATTTTAGAGCCTGTGGCCTCATATTATCAAAATCCGCCACTGAACAGATAATCATCCGCCAAACAAGCAATATTGTATACGTTTGACCCTTGTAAAAAAACTGATCATTTAGTTAAAGATATGGATACTGGAATAATCAGAGAATCGTCAAAACCTTGGGGTTCCTATATTGCACTTGATAAGAAAAAAGATGGATCGATTCGATTCTGTGTTGACTACAGGAAATTAAATAACATTAAAAAAAAAGAGCAATTACTCTCTACTTTGAAAAGTGATATCAGTGATTCTTGATATTGAATTTGAGGCTTTGAAAACTTCTCCTATTTGGATCCATCCTGGACTGGCAAAGACTTCATCTCAGAGATGGATGTCAGTAATGAAGGAATAGTTTAATATGTAATAATCGAAAATAAAACCGTGCTATGTCTTACATGTCGAAAGTTATTAGCCATTGTTAAGTCTACAGTGTATTTCCATTTTCATCCATTACTTTTATGGACGACAATTTTCTCTCCGAGCTGAACATGCTATCTTGAGATGACTTGAATTTTAAAAAGTCTGAAGGCCAGATAACTGCTTGTACCTCAAAATTTCAAGAATATTATTTCGAGACCCAGAACACAGGGACCTTGTACAAGAAATGCAGGTGCCTTCTCTCAAAAATCTTGTAAACATTACTCGAATGATGAGAAAAGGTTTGGAACAGAAAAGAATATTTCCGTATAAATTTCAACAATGACAGCTGCGGATCCTTGATCTTCAAGTCAAATCCAAAAAGAACAGTTGGAAAATTCAGTTATTAGACCTCTTCTGGAAAAGGAACTAAATTCTACTAATCGACCATTTTGGAAAAAATCGTCCTGCTACAAAACGATATTGGGCTTTTCATATCTTAAGATGTTTCATATTGTAAATAGAAGAGTGATGATGGAAGCTCCAGTTGATGGTAACTAATTCTCTTGAAAGGTAGAATTCCAGAAGTTCTGCGATATATTAATTTGCAATATATTTAGCGACAAAAACGAAAGTATTCGAAACTAGTAGAATTTTGACGATATCTCGATTAGCAAAGATACTACATCCTTTTAGAAGCATTTTGCCTTATCATGAAGAGTATAAAAATCCGAGAAATAGGAGCTCAGTCAAAATAGCAGTTTTGCGAATTCATTTTGGAAAGCTGATCTCCACAATGTGCCCTTCTTGTAATTTTTTGGTTCTTTATTAGATTGCTTAATAATGTGCTGATGATTTCTGCAATTAGTTTTTGTTTACATTCTGACTGTGTTATCTTGTAAAACATAGCGTTGTTGTTGAGCCTATTGGATTTTTCACTATATACTCACTGGATGGATTTCCAATAACAACATTTAGGATTGGTTTATCTTTTAGAAAAGTTAATTTGATATTAATAAGGTACAGCAGTCATGTTTGAACATATTACGCCAAGCCATGACAAATTAAAACATTTCTTTCAAATAAGTTTCCAAATAAAATATAGAAAAGCACAACCAGCCTATTGATTGGAAGGTCCAAATCCTCCCCTCCCTCAAATAGTTTTTTAAATCCTATATAAGTTTAATTAGTAGTGTTACTCTTTGGAGTTAATAAAGGAGTAAAAAGATCGAATTAGGGATTTTGAGCTTTGTCGATCAGATTAACAGTTTTTTCTGGTTATTAAAAACTGTAAAATAAGTGCTTTATGCTTATTTGGAAAATTAATTTTATTCTTAATTAGATTTAATTTATATCGTAAGAAGTTTCAGCTTGGGATACCTTAGATATGGCCATAAAAAGCTTGTTTTGGTTGACACTCGCTTCCCCAGTGGGTACAAAAATTTTGGGTCCCTCTGGGCCCTTTACCGATGACTGGTTAGTACATATGCTATTATAAATATATTATTATACATATTATATATACTATATTATACATATGCTATTATGCGTTGATCACATAGAGCGATGCTATTTATCACGGTGGCGCGACCATTCAGTAAGGTAGAGTCAGAGCATCTCTTTAGGTTGGGACTGAATTAAGCTCTCTATGGGTTTTCAGTTAAAGCAAGGTTCGGAGGTCCCCTTTATTCTCTCTATAATATTCAACACAAAATATGTCTCCAAGATTTATTTCTTTATAAAAGTAGTTTTATGTAGCAAATTGATAAAATATTTAATAATGGATCCCATTGGTTAGAGTTGGTTTCAGTATTTCGAATTAAAAAAAATCAAGATTAAAAGAAATTTTAAATGAAATGAAAAAAAACTTTTGAACACAAACGAGGTATTATTAACTAAGAAATCGAGCATTTTTTTTTCCATTATAAAACATCTGAATTTTCCACATTGTTTTAAATATAATATAAAGTTTGTAAAATATTATTAACTAAGAACAATAGAATAATGCCCAAACATTTAAATGACACTTGGTTTTAATTTGGTTCAGTTTCAGTATATGACCCCTGCAAATTAAACGGAAGCTTAAAATTAATATACTTAAAATTATATACATATATGTGGAAAAAGGCCACGACCAGCATTATGTGAAATATATTTATTAAGATTAAAGGACAAAACATTACTAACATAGAACATAAAAAGATATATGAGATTGAGCTGCACGTCTTACAGACGCACTGTCCAACTCTCGTCTGAAATAATGGCGGGAAAGCATCATATGATTAATGACGCAACATGACGTCATACAGGATATAAGATCTGTTAGCAGCTCTCCCATATATATTGAAATTTCAGATGGGCAGATGCTCTCTTTGCCTATTTCATAATTCGATTCTGTGGTTTTGCTCTAGAAAATTTCAAATATGTCAGCCCCTCTGCCTAAAAGATAGTAAAAAAGCGAAGAATTTTAAATTTGTTAATCAATTTGTTTTATACAATATAAACCTTATATAATTTGAGAACATGAACCTGTTAGTAAATATCAACATCGCTTACACTATCAGTAATTGCGTTTCCCATCGCAACATTTAACAACACACACACACACACAGACACAGACACACACACACACACACACACACACACACACACACACACACACACACACACACACACACACACACACACACACACACACACACACACACACACACACACACACACACACACACACACACACACATGTTATTTAGTGAATGACTAACAGGTAAAGTTTGGGTACGATATTTTAAGCTACACTGTATATTATAGAGGATAAAATTTTTGTGATTTTCACATCTGGTGAACTGCTCCGTTGAATTGTTCTTCCTGAATTAAAGTGTGTTATTTTAAAATCGGAACTTTTATATTTTATATTTCTTGCAAGTCCCATCACAGAAACATGCATTATATAAAAGAAACATTCTAAATTAAATCAGAAATAAAAATTTTCTAGGGTAAACTAATAAATTTATTTTGATTACTATTTCAATGAGTTTCTGACAAAAAAAGATTGGGATAATGATTTAAAGAAAGCACCATTGTTTAACAAAAATACATTTCTAAATTCATATTTTTAAAAACTTAGTATTTTTATATTTTCTGTGTTTTTGATAGTAAAGTTTTAAAACTGAAAACAGTACAGATTTTGATAACACAGCATTATTTCTTTTCACAAGTTTTATATAAGAAAAGTTGTTTTTTTTTGGAATTTAATTAATATTTTAAAAACAGATTTTAACATAATACATCAAAATTCAATAAGGAGACTCTATATATGGCCAGCTTGCCATAGATACTTTCAAATTTACACTTCTTTATAAAAAAAAAATCTTCAATATCCAACACAGCTTATGACTACAAGATTCTTTTGACAAATTCCAATAAAACATTGAATCATAAGAATTTCAGATAGACGAATTAACTATCTGATTATATGATTAAAAATTCCACAAATTGAAGCCCAGGTTACAGATATAGAAACTTTAAAAGTCACAAATTCAATGGAAAGCAATTTGAATGATCTGAATTTGGATAAGTAAATTAATTATTTCATAATATAATCTAGAAGAATTGCAGGTGTGAGATCTCCCCAAACCTAAATAGAATGATTGAACAATTGTTAAACTATATATTAAATATTTAAATTTTTTATGCTAAATAAATCATGTTTAATGCAGGAAAAAGTTCTAATCTGAAGTTTATTTGTAGCTTCAACATTAAGCAAATTTAAAAAGAGCATATTATAGAAAAACTAAAAGATGTCGATTCTTTTTTTTTCTTTCCAAAAATACATTTTATTACATAAAACTCTGTACAATGAGGTGATGTGAGTTAAATAACAAATGACACATCAATAAAAAATGAGTAACAATTTAATGATGATTTCTGGAACCAAAACAGTCAAAGATTTTCATTTTCCTCTATAATAAAGAAAAAAAATCATTAAATAATAAGCAAATATGATTGCAATTGTTTTTATGAATGACACAGCCATGCAACACAAAATCTTAGTTTAATGTCATCTTACCAACAAATTCTATTTCAAGATGAGATCAACCATCACCATTCCTGTGATACAAGAAAATAGTGAGAGAAAGAAAGAAAGAGAAACTATTTTAGAGATTGACAGAGATGCAAAATAAATGAAGTAAGAACTAATGATCATTAAAATCAGATACTAATTAACCCTTTGTAGTCATATTAAGTTTATATATAAGTGCCATGCTGGATAGATTTATTGATTTTCACAATTCACATTTTCACTTATTTCACTATCATTAAGAATTTCTAATTTCATCACATATAACTTCATTAAAGATATATCACTATCAGAATTACTAGCATAAAAATTTTATCACATTTACATTATCACAAACATTATCACATTTTATATCAAAATCAGAGTTTTATATCTTATGACAAATTCCTCATTGCTACTTTCAACTTTACATTGTACTTCATTTGGTAACTTTGTTTTTGTCATTTATGAATATTATTTTAATAAAATATTTTAAGAATTGAAAATGTACAATTACACAAACAATTTTATAATATTATTTTGCATTTTAAGTAACTCCAAAGCTTAGTGACTTATTGTATTGTAATAACAATATAATTCTTAGCTGTGGTGTTTGAGACAAAATTTATAACTGGAATAGTAAAAAAGTTTTGGGAGTTATGAGTAAACATATGACTATAAAGGGTTAAATTTTCTGCACTTTCATGGGAGAGCACATTTTAATCTTTGAAAAACAGAAGGAAACAAAATCAAAGTGCATGAAAGAAAAAAATCTAAGGCTTTATTTAAAAGGAAGCCTTACAAGATAATAATAATAATAAAAAACTGTATTACACTAAAAAAAAAAGAAAGGAAGGAAGAAAAAGAGGATAAATGAAACTGTTAATAGATAAATAAAATGTGCACCTTCCACCAATAATTTACTACATTCACAGAAATCTAAACAGCATATTTAACAAAGCCAGTATTTTATATCTTGTTTGTGCAGAGCCAAATTACTAAATTCTTGGTATACTAAATTCTTAGATGTAGGCACTTATTTCCAATTGGAAAAAAAAAAAAAAAAAAAGCTTCACATGAAGTAAAGAATTGTATTTTATATTGTTTGAGTCAATAAATGCATCTTTTAAAATCCATAAAGATGGACTAAAATCAGGAAAGGAAGTAAAAAAAAGTATAAGAGAATAAAATGAAATATCATGTATGTTGATATGTGCTTTTTGACAAATTAGGTATGGCAGATCACAAATATCCAAGTTAAAATGCTTAAAATATTACAAAATCCCACCTGAACATTCTATTAAAACATGTCATATAGTTAAAATGTCTCTACAATGACTGCATGTTTGGTGGAGGCTCTCCGAAAAGGAAATATTTGCGGATTAGTCTTGAATTACCAATCTTAAAGAAGGTTAGGATGACAGCATATCCGAGATTAAAAAAGTCCATGCAGTTACTGTAGGTTTCACATTTAGAAAAATATTCTTGACAAACTAATATTATAAACCAAAAATATTTCATACTTTTGTGAATAAAACTGACCTAGAAATGAAACTTTGAATATCACTATTTTATATGATTTTAGATCACTTCAAAAGCAGCTTCATAGAAAGTTTAATTTAATGTATCATACTTCTCTCCAGACAGTCAATGATTGGTCTACAATATTGAAGTCCAAAGCTTCATAATTCAGTCAGTTTTGATGCTAAAGATGAAATGTTTTGTTTAAGATGCTAGTACTTCAAGAGTAATTTATTAAATACAATTAACAGAACCAGTAGACTGCGTAAAAATTTAATTTCCATAATTTCTTCATTAAGTAACCTATTGACTCAAACATTATACAATATAATTATTTAAACTATTTAGAGCATTTTTTCAAAGTGGAAATATACGGCTACTTCTAACAGTTTAGAAATTTGCTATTAACATGATTAGAATTTATATTTTGTATGTGTGTGATTTTTTTGTTTTGATTTTCTATAAAAAATGATAATCTTCTTTATTTCCATAAACTATTTATAAATAAAAGTTTTGGGATAAAGTATAAAATCTCATACATCTAACAATCAATTAATAACCTTAAAATGGAAAAATTTAAAAATTTTCTTTTTATTCAACTTTAAAACAAAAACTTGTGATAGAACTAATTGCTTGCATAATATTGGAATTCCAAGGCTTAAAGAAATATGAATGATTTCAAAAAGAGCTTTTACAAGGGAAAAATTCAAATTAGCAAAGATCTTAGAATTCACTAACTTATATATATATTTCAGAAATGAATGCTTTAAAACAAGCAGTAAAAGTTAAGAAATTCAAATCAAGAAATCGATCATCCGAATTTTTATCAAAAATTTAGAGTATTAAAAAAAAAAAAATGAAGATTTTAACTTCACATTTAGAGAGGAAAAGGAAGCATTAAAATAATCTAGACAACTTACACTTATATATATTATTTTACTTACGCTTCAGATTTCAAATTTGGATATAATTTTGCAGGTCCATTTCCATTAACTCTACCAGTAAATTCTACAAATCGTTTTTCATGTTCAGAAGTTATTCTGTCAGTCCACAGAGATAAAAGCGATTTGTTTCCAGATGATTTAATAGCATCTGCACTCAGTTTCAACTTTTTGGCAGGACGGAATTTATTAAATGAGTCACCAGAATCATCAAAGCTTCTCTTCCTAATAAAATGGTATAAATATTAAAAATATATATATACATAAAAAATAGATGTAATATAATGTACATTAAATACTTAAACTACACTCATGTCCATAAATTAAGGATAATTCAGAGTCACACAGAAATCGAACTCTAAAATACATATATTACCCGTAAAATGACTACACACATCTTCAAAAATCATATGCAAATTGCAGGAAGCTACCAGATGACACCAATAGCATGTCACAATGACGAGAGTGATGTATAAGGAATACAGGCAAAGAAGTCACATTGTTCGCAAGCATTTAATAAGCCTTTCAGTGCAATAATCGCATATTTATGACACAAAGGAACGCATTTGGATGATTTTTTTACGCGGTAGAATTATCAGTTGCCTGGAATGTGGGCGTACCCAGGTGGAAGTATCCTAGGAACTTGGAATCGCCCAGAGTGTCATCTCCAGGCTTTGGCAAATATTCCAGGATGATAGTAATGTGAGTAGACGTTACAGCACAGGTCACCCCCTGAGCTACAAAGCCGAATGAGGACCAGTATTTACTGTCAAAAGAAACAGACGGAGCACAGCACCAGACCTGTCTCATCAACTCTTTTCAGCCACTAGTACGACAGTTTCAAGGCAGACTGTGTACAGACGCTTAGGGCAGATTGGTCTATATGCTCATAGGCCTGTCAGATGTGTTCCACTTACTGCAACTCACTGTCGCCTGTGGTTAGCTTGGAGTAGAGAGCATGCATTGTGGGCACTGCAACAGTGGGCTTGTGTGATGTTTTCCGATGAGTCTAGGTTTAGCTTGGAGTTTGATTCATATGGAGAGCGCCAGGTACTCGTTACCACCAAGAGAACATTATTGAATGACACCGTTAAAGTGGTGCAGGATTGCTCGTTTCAGGAGGAATTATTCTGGGTTGCAGAACTGATCTGCATGTTCAAATTGGAACCATGACAGGCCAAATCCATCGGGACGCCATTCTGGAACAACATGTACATTTGTTTCAGGTCGTCATGGGCGAAGAATTCGTGTTTATGGATGACAATGCCCGTCCTTACTGTGCAAACATCGTAAACAATGCCTTTGATCGAAGGATATCACCTGTATGAACTGGCCAGCATTTTCATCAGACTTGAATCCAGTAGAGCATGTGTGGGACATGCTTGGCCGATGAGTTGCAGCCCGGAGAGCATTGCTTGATGAGTTGTGTAATATTCTTCAAGATCAGATCGATAATTTGATAGTCTGCATGTCTAGGCATCGTACGGACTGTATTTCATCCTCTAGAAGACATACTATGTATTAACCAACATACCAAGCATTTAACATTGATTTTTGTAAATAGGTATTTTTTTTTTTTTTTTTTTTTTTTTTTTTTGTAATTTGCTCCAGGGAGCAAAAAAATCGCAATTTTTATTAATGATATCAAACATATAACATATTTTTTGCTCTTTATCTTTTGTTTAAAAATAGGCTTTACAAATAAGTCACATTTGTTTTGCTTTTGACTCTTTCTTTTCCTGAACTTGCTTTATCCTTAATTTATGAATATGAATGTATAATAAGAAATGCTTGCATGGCTGCAATGTTCAGATAAATCAATCCCATCTACAGTCATGAGATTTGGCATTAAGTAATCCACAATGCACCTCAAAGCCTGAAATTCAAAATTTAATGGAGACAATTTTTTATTTTGTAACTTCTGGGTGTTTTATCATGTTATTCACCATAGCATTATTTCTAATTATAATAGAAAAAGTTCAGTGCACTATTGAACAGGACAAACTATTGTTATTTTAATGAGAATTGATGTCACTCATTGAATTCACATAATTTATTAAGTTTTGAAGGAAAAAAAATGTTTTTCCAAAAAATTTTAAGAATGAAAACTAAAATTTCTGCATTTCATATTTCAGTTTAATCTTTTTTTCTAATTTTTTTTGAGCAACAAAATGGAAATTTTTTCCTAATCCAAAATAGGTACACCAAAGCAATTCTTTTTGTTTAATTTTAATCAACTCTTTTTTTAATGAGTCAAATAATTAATTTTTGTCAATTTAAGTCAATAATAATAGTTTTTTAATGAGTCATACTGCAATATCCAATATGTACAAATCATATTTCTCTTAAGTACTTTACTTAAGTGTACTTTAAGTACCAAAATGCAACTGTTAATAATTTACAAGACCATAGACTTTACCTATCAGAATCTTTTCCATCATCAGAATCAAATGATTTAGAAAATTCCTTATCATCTTTCCCATTTCTTTTACTAGGAGAATGAGAAGGACTCTGAGCACCAAGTTGAACTTTGACACTGGCAATGGAAGTACTTCCTTCGCCATCTGTATTAGGTTTTCGACACTCAAGTAAACATTCAAGGACACTCTGATGTTCAGCAGTAGTACAATGGCAGCGAACAAAAGCTTCCAATTCATTCCATGCTAATCTATAATGCTCTTCTCTAGGAAAATAAAAATAAAGTTGACAAAAATATTTTTGAAGAATGCAGTTATAATGGAACTTAACTAATTATTTATTATAAAATATACAGTAAGATCAATAGTGCAGTATAATTTATATAAATAAATATTATGATATCTCTTTAATTTAATTTAATTCTGAAATAAATTCCTATTTTATTTATTTTAAATTAATCAATACTAATTTATTCTAAAATTTTATTTCCTAATCCAAAACCCATTTTTTAACTTAATTACTGCTAACACATACTCTAAAAAAATTTCTCCCCCCCCACATGCAAAGGAATAAGAATCCCTGGAGCCTATGCAGGTGTTTCGAAGATACTTCAGATTTTCCTTCCTATGTCAACACGTCAACAAAATCCTTATCGGAATCTCATAATAAAGTTACACTTTGTTCTTGTTGTGCAACGTGAATAGATGTCTTTTTAATATCATTTCTAACTTTACAAATTATACGTTTTGCGATGAAATAAATCAAAATTAAATATCAAAAGTATATATATAAGTGTATATATTATGTATATATATATAGTTTTATACATATATAAAATTTGGATTGAAGAAACAGTAGTTTTTTTAAAGCTTTCCCCTCCCCTTTATAATATCATTATATAGTTCAATTTTAAGTCTTCATCAAGTTTTCTTTATCTAAGCCACAGTAAGAACAGCAAATTGAAAAGGTAAGCAGAAATGATGAAAGACAGAGCATGAAAAAGAACTTCGATCTTATATAGTTTTAGAAGGAATTTACAAGCATTTTGATTCTGTGAGGAAACTAAAAACTTGCGCAGTTCTGAAGTAAAGACAGAGTTCAAATTATTAGGACACACACACTACACAAATATACATGTATATCTTTGTGTGAGTGTGTATATGTATATTCTTCGTCATCTTGTTGACGTCAAATATATATATATATATATATATATATATATATATATATATAATATTTTTTTTTCTTGCAATACTATATATATGACTGATGCTCAGGGTATTAACATCTTGCTTGGTAATGGGTTTTCAGATAAGTAAATATTTCAACATCCATTTCCTGGTCCCAGTTTTTCTTCAACCATAATTTTTTGCCTAGTATATTTGCAGCAGGTCTCTTAAAATTCTTTCTGTTAAGTAAAATAGTCTACAACAGAAGAGTTTCTAAATTTTAGCTATAAAGAATATTATATGTGATAAGACCATTTTTAAAAATTCTTAGTTGGCATCTTTTCCATCTGAACATAAATTTTAGTTATAATACTTTTCGTCATAACATTAGGGTCATTTTTTTATCTCCCTTACTTGATTCATTGATGCCAATATTTTCATTTGAGAACAATTTAAATTTCATTTCCATGGTCAAATCAATAGAAACTTACTATTCTGGTTTTGTCTAATAAAGACCATCGATAAATATTTAAAAAATGTGGAGAGATCAAAATAGGAGTTGTAACATAACTAAAGAACAGAATAATATTAGTAAATTTATTTAAATTTGCATTAAAGTGGACAGCATATAGAAGAATATGCAGCGAAACTAAATGACAAAAATTTTTAAAATAAAAAGAGCCATTTATTCCAAACAGAACGTGCATTACCTTGTTTGGCAAATAACTTGAACAAAGGTAAGGTCATGTTATGCACAATTACAAACCATATAACCCTAATTTGAGAGCTTGCTAATTTGCTATGTTGTGTAACATGTCAATATGAAGGATCTAATTTCTAAAATGGTTTCAGTTGGTATATACCAATAGCCAACCAGCCAATAACCAAATTCTGTAGCAAAAGCATTATCATTTTGAAATATTTAATTTTATCTTTTTGATTTATTTTTGAGAAATAACAAGAAATTGAAAGCAATCTTTATTTTCTCAATATTTTATTATATTTAAAAATGGTTTTTAAATCGATTTTACGCCTATTTTTTAAAAAAATAATTTTTTAAGGAATAAAGATTTACTTTACTTTCATATTAGTTGTAACATGATTTAAAAGAGATTTCATTAAAATTCATATTTTAAATTGATTTAGGTTTTAGCAAGCTAAATATTTTAAATATATTCTTCATCATTTTTTAAAAATTATTATTATAGTTACCTCAGCATTTTCTTTTTTTAATTATAACTCCTTTGTATAAGGAAAAGTACATACATAAATTCGCTAAAGTTTCTGTAATAATACAGGAATTTTTTAAGGCCTTCATATGACATATTCTTAAGGCCTCATAAGATAAAAATAACTTCAAATCATCTACTTATTTAAAGAGTGATGACTTTAATTCTTCACAAAATAAATTAGAATATATACAGCCAGGCAGAGATAATATAATATATTTAAAATATTAAACTTGTGAAAGAATTTACAAAAATTAGCATTAATAAGTTTTAATATTTTTATTTTACCAACAAGTGAAAAAAATCAGTTTTAAAATTACATAATTATTCATTTCTTCCATGAAAAATAATTTATTAACTAAACATAGATATAGAAAAATATGAAGTAAATAAATAAATAAAATAAAAATAAATAAATAAAAAATAACCTTAAACTTACAACTAACTCATATTAGTTTCATTTCAAAGTTGATTTCTTAATAGAAAGAAAAACGAACCCTGTTCGGTAATGATAAAATATAGACAAATTACCAAAATAACTATCTAAATTAATTTTAAAGATTTATTACCTCTTTGGACCTTTCCCTCTTGTACTTGTTGTTGGAACATTTAGAGGCAAACCTTTATTCTCAGAACTCACTAAATTATAAATTGATTTCTTGCACTCTGTAACATCATTTGTATCTAAAGTTTCTTTAGTTATCAATTGTAGTAATGGCCCTATTTGCTAAATGAAAAAAAATAATTTGAATTATAAGATAATACATAAAGCAAAAGACACCATATATTTATAAAAAAAATGTTTAAGATAAGCTAAACAAACAAAAAAACCTGTAAGCCTTCATTTTATACATTGATTTTATTTGAAGTCAATAGTCACCAACATAGAATATCACGGTTATCAAACAAATAGGGAATTTTTCAACTAAATGTTATTGTATTAGTTGGTTTGCATCATAATAAATTATAATATTAAGTATGCTTAGATATGAAAGTGCCAATACATTGTATCACAGCAATATTTTACTTTATTTATCAATAGTGTTAAATAATACATTTTATAAAATAGAACAATTCAGTTAAAATTATATTATAGATATAACATAATTATTATGCATGAGGCAAAACACTGAAAAAATTTATATAAGTATGATAAACTTACTGATGCATTATTAAAGATAGTAGTATGACTGAAAACCAAAGGCCAGTATTGGGTTAATCTAGTTAATTTCTTCTTGGCTGAAAATAGTATAAGAAAGAAATAAAGGCTTAATTATGACATATGTGACTGAAATAGAAACTAAATTATTTTATATTATAAAATTATATTTACCTGCTTCTATAGGTATTTCAATTCTTTCTTTTTTGGGATAATGTGGAACTAATCTGTTCTGTTTCATGAAATCACCAAAATCCTACAACAGAAATTATATGCATATTTTGCCTTCATAGAAAGAGAAAATAAAATTTATTTCTGTGAAATAATAATAATAAAAAAAACTACAGATGATACTATAGCAAATTATACTAAACTTCCTACTATAATATATATATGTAATGATATTTTAAACTCTTAATTTCAATTTAATTAATTTCCAAGATTTTATCTTAATTTAGCCCATAGTAACTTCATTCTAAAATATTCTTTTATTTCATGATCCAATTCCACTTTCTCTACTTAATTAATTCAAGAGAAGCTTCATAAAATTGCTTAGTCAGCTAAATGCCGATACTTTCACACGCTCGGCGTGAAGGGGTAAAAATGTTCAGTAAGCACATTCTTTCTTAAAAGATCCCTGTGTTTCCCTTACATGTGATTGACATGTGTCAGAAATCCCTATAAGAATCTTATTAATATATTAATACTATGAAGAAATATTTTCCCTTTCAAAATCTAAGGTTATATAAGGCGAGGGATAATTTATTTCGGCCTTTTTCCCCACTTCGGCTATTGTACTGCTCTGTGGCGGACGTCTTGTCCGCGTCTCTGCTTGTAAATAATTATGCTTTCCCGATGGATTAAAAAGAAATTTAAAAAGATAAAAAGTCTCTTCACTGCTGGTCATAACTGCATCATGCTTAACAACAAATAATATTACATATTAAAAAGCCGACAGGATTCGAATTTGTTACATATATATATATATATATATATATATATATATATATATATATATATAACCGTTTTAGTTTTGAAACAACCAGAAGAAAACAGAATGTCAATAGAATACAAATAATCAAGTAAGAAAATTAAAAATAATATTTTTGAAATGTAATTTTTAAATAAGTAAATCACTAAGCAGCATGCAGTCATGTGAAATAGATGATTCTAATCAAAGCAAAGTTGACTGAACTCAACACCAGACTTTAATTTGAAGATTAAGTACAATATATTAATTTATATTTTGATTTTAAAGAATAACATTGATATCAGTTAATAATATTACAGAACAATAACTGGGTTAAAATACCTACAAAGAATTCCATAAATTTTATCTTACTACAACTATTAATGTTTGAGTAAAGTTTTGATAATTTAGAAGTAATAAGGTTTTTTTAAAATGCTTAATAATTCTGGCATTATACTGTAATAAATTAGTGGAAAAGCAACACCAATTTGTAGAATAGCTTTACAAAGCAAAATAGATGAAAAGTTAGCTGTGATCTTTAAAAAAAAAAAAATCATTAATGCTGACATTTAGGAACATTTTGAAAAATGTAGAATTTCAAAGGAAAGAAGTAAGTTTTTATAATAAAGGATTTAAACAAAGATAAATAGAAGAATTTTGACAATTCAATAAATAACTAAATATGATTGATAAAAATTGCCTGCAGTTAAAAAATATGCAAAACTTACATTAATTCGGTAATCAGTTACTCTGCCTCCACAACCTTCACTAATAGAAGGTGGATCTTCTAAAATAGACCTTCCAGTGCCTAAAGTATGTATAAAAATTTCTCCCCCATGACTGGCCAACATATGAGATAGTACCTTGGAACCAGATTTTCTTGGCATTTCCAACATCACAGCTCGACCTAAATGAATGCATTATATGAAAGAACATGTTAAAGACACAAATGTGAGAATATATCAGTTAAAAATTAATCATTCATAATAAGAAAGAATTTTTTTTTATTATTATTTGTTAACCTTTATAAAATGAATAATATATGAGAAACAACTATAATGATTAAAAAATTCTTTTAAAAAATAACCATTTATAATAAATGCATTTTAATAAGTCAAAAAGTTTACAAAGCAAAAACAGAATTTGATATAAAATAATCTGTATGCTTCTTTCTTTTTTCAAACCAAGATAATTTTATTCCCACGGAAAATCAAAAAAATTTTCATTTTGAGATCATATATTTGATCAATTTTAAGCCATAATTTGAATTTATATATAAAAAAGTGAGATTTAAGATCAAGATTTGGTTTTCAGTGCTTCTATAACAAATTTATAACTATACACAAAGAAAATATTATTCACTTGTCTAAGTTAGATCATTAAAATAAGCTCTTGATACAAAACATGCCTCAAATAAATTTTAGTAAATCCAAAAATACAACAATATTTAGAAAATCCGTACAGCAATTATCCTGAAAGATTTTAATACTTAACATTTTTCTTCTACTTAATTAATTAAGGCACTACTATAATGACCTTTTAAAGATTCACTTTTTATTATTTCTAACTAAATGGTATTAACAAATCTAAAATAAAACTCTTATGAGAACATTTGCAAGTGTACCTAAGAATACTGAAACATCAAATATTCTCAAATAGAAAATTTATAAAATAATTTTATCTTTAGCAATAATAATTTATTATTTAATTTTTTTATGAACACTGGATTAATTCGGTACACTATATCAAAATAATATGATTTAATTATAAAAAACTTACATATTATAAAGTGCAAATAGAATATAAAATAAACTATTCAAAATATATATTCTCAAAATATAACATACTCAAATATTTCAAGGTAACAAATACTAATATGATAAAGAAATATAATACATGTTTTTTTTATAAAAGTAAAGAGTGTGATTGTAAGCTCATACATATAATGATAACGATGAATTATGCAATAAACCTGCTAATAAAATTATCACAAGCTTCATTAGATTTTTCAGTTTGTAACTCTTTTGGTTTCAAAAAGTTTCTGTGAATGAAAATCAAAAAATATACATGCATATGAATATTTCTCCAGTGATATTCCACTTCTATAATGAATGATCCAGCTGTGTCTGACAGCTGTCAGACACAGCTGGATCATTCATTATAGAGTTGAAAATATTTATGCTTATTTGTTTTGCATCATTATCAGATATGAACATCCCAATTTCTATTTCAGTGTCAAAAAACTCAAATAATTTTTTTAATGTTTAAATTGGCTGATTCGTCAGTTTGCAAATAAAGCTAAGTACAGATCAAAATTAGTTATGGAATCAAAAACTTCAGATTTAATTATCATTTATTAATGATAGATTGTAACAAAAGTGCATGAGCTGAGGTCTGCAATTTTTTAAAAAAAATATTTATATCAATTCATTACATTCTGACTTCACAGACTAACTAGAGGTTATATATTAATATTTTTTTCTTATTTGGCATTGCATTTTTTTCTATTAGTGGTCCTATTTGTTAAATTCAATTTTAGAGAATAGTTTTGATTTAAGTGAGTGGGCATTATGGATAGAGAAGTAGAATGTTGCTTATAATGAAATTTTTTAGTTCATAGAATATGGGTCTTTATTGCTTACCTTTAATGTTACTATAAATTTACATCTAAATATATTACAAGTAATATATATATATATATATATTTACTTCTTACAACAATTATTAATTTGTATGAAATTTTCTATTGCAAATTTTGTTAGTTAATGCGTGATAATCAGATCTGAGATATTGTTAACAAGATGAGACTCGACAAGATGGATCTAACTTCTAGTAATGAAAAAAAAAAAAAAAAAAAAATAGATACAATGAAGTTTTAGATAAATTTTAATTAAACAGCCTTCATTAAGGATGCTTCCACTAACTCTTTTTTTCTTCTTCATTAATATAGCAGAACTGACAAAAAAATGTGCAAGTTACAGTTTATGTTTCAAACAATTTATGCTATTTGATCCCAACTGGACAGATACATAGTATGAAATTTCTTTTCTATCAGAATGATCAAGAAAGGTCCCTAACCTTTATTTTGAGAAATTCTTACCATTCAAAAGGAAATTTGTCAAACACGATGATGGTCTGTTATTCACATCCACAGGGGTTATGCGAAAAGAAGAAGTGCAATACTGTAGTTCTGTTAACAGAAAGAAAATAATATTTTAAATAAAAGTTACACAATCAGAAGTAAAGTTATCAATATATATAAAAAAAATTCTAGCAAAGAAATATAGTTAATTGTGTAAAATAACTTACCAACAGAACTAGAACGAGGAGTACACCACTTTAATGTAACGGTTTCATATAATTGTCCTTCTTTTACAGTAGTGATATGGACTCCTTCAGCATTAACAACACCTATGAAAGTAAAAGTCGCATATTGAATTCGTAAGATACTTTCGAATATTTTCATTGATTGTTTATATAACTTTACAAAGATCATTACAATCAAATTTTGAATCGAAGGACATTCGAAAATCTACAAAGACAAAGGCAGCAGTGTATGGATAAAATATTTTATGTAATGCATGGATAAGATATTTTAGATTATCATACATAAAATTCTTCATTTAGTAACAAAATATATAAATTTAAAAGGAAAATTATTAAAAACTAAATTTAACACCATTAGATTCGAAAAAAATGCTCACTATTTTTATAAAAATAATCAAATTTTTTAATTCGAAGAAAACTAAAATAATATAAACACATATAATTTTATTAATATTATTTTGAAGTACACAGGAAGATTTTGGGTTACATAATTTTGAATTGCTGTTGGACGACAATTACACTGATATTCCTCTCTATAAACTTTCATATAAGACTAATGGAAAGAATACATATAAAGATTATTGTATGCATATAGCATATTGTGTTAATGCCTTAAATAATAAATTGACTATCTCTTTTTAATGATTTTCTTTCTCATATACAAACAATTACATTATTGTATTAGTATCTTAGAACATTTAAAAAATTAAATGCAGATAGAAGTTAGCATGAAAATCATGTCTTAAAAAAGAAAAGAAAATATGTTTTGCGTTCAAACAATAAAATAGTGAGATAAGCACAAAATTTGCTTTGAAAACTTGGGAGATATGGTAAACTGTAATCACAAATACTAAAAAATTTACAAGAAGTTAGTGGAATCTATAAAATAATTATATAAATGTGATTTAAAATTGATTAAGAATATATTTTTTTCATCAGCTCTTAAAAACTTTTGATAAATTGTATACCTGTCTTAAAAACTTCTGCATGAGCAGCAACAGGATGCAGTAGTTCTACATCATAATTTGCAGATGAGCTGGCGTTTTGTTCTTCCTTTAATAAAAATAAAGATGGTTAGAATAAAAAAAAAAAAATCATATAAATATAAGTGACAAAATCATAATAACAGACAATACCTTCATTGGTATGCCGGTAACTGTTGTTGATGCTAAGTTGTAGTGCTGTTGAACTAAAATTCCAAGCTTTGCTGCTAAATTACGACCAGATTTGACATTATGAATTTCTATACTCAGAATAGGAGATATCTAAAATGAATATAAAGAAAATGACATCATCAGTAAATCATTGAAAAAATCTTAAATGCATATATATATATATATATAATCTGAAGCTTGAACATATATTCTAATAAATGTTTATGCCCAATGTTTTTATTTTTTTAAAGCATTTGTATCAACTGAACACAATTTGTCTCATCATCTTATAATTTGAAATGTCAGTCTCTTTGCAATTAAAATTCTTTTTCAAATATTTATTTCTATTCAATTTAGTAAGTAATCTGTTCAATCCATTGGATAGACTTCATAATCTTGAAATATGATGAAATAACAAGAAAAATATCAGTACTTGCATTCTTTAAAACTTTACAGAAAACAAATTTAATTTTTCAAACTGATAAAGCAAATGGAAATTTCTAAATGAATGAATATCTTTGGCTGCACAAGCAGATACATATCAACAAATTCTGCCATTTAAATTCTGTAGATACATTCACATTATGAACTTTAAAAACGAATATTAAAACATTTAACTATAATTATAATTGCATTAATCCTTGAAAATTATCATGGACTCTTCATAAGGTGAGTCTTTCAAATATATAGATTAATGGAATTTTTGGTATGTTGGAATTATGGATTACAAAGAAAAAGATAACAACAATAATTTAATTAAATCAAGAAAATTTTAAATTATTTAAATAGATATTACCATATTTCATAGCAAATATTTTTAAAAAACTGAACTTTTGATTACATAATTTCAAATTTAAATATCTGAATCATTGAATAGATTTAAAATAAATAAAATTTTAAGTGTGTTTAAATGCATCAATACAATTCCAAAGAAAATTTCAAACATATTCAGCAGCAAAATTAACTATGATAAAAATAATCCAGGTATATTTAAAAATAATCAAGAAATACAGATGAAATTCTCAGCTTTAGGTATATCAATTTTCAAGCTCATCAACACATTAAATTAAATTAATTCTAATGTCAGAATAATAATAACAAAAAAACATTTTGCTAAAATCAAAATACAGTTACTTGTAATCTCTTTGCAAATATCACACCATCTTTTTACTTTATTGTAGTAAGAATCTAAAATAAATTTTATTTCTAAGCAAAATTTTGTATATCAGAGGTAAACTATCCTAAGAAACAATTTTAATATTTTACAGGAAAGGCAACTGAATTTTTAAAGCATATGTATTGCTTGCTAAATTCCGTTTATTTTTCTTCCTCTCCTTCAATTTAGACGCAAAATTTAACTCAAAAGAAAATGTTCCTGAGATAGCACAAACATAATAAAAACATCAAAACCAGCAAAATTGGATTTAAAAAAGTTTATCTCTGAGATACAGAGAGAAACTATTATTAACAATTTGAAAAAAATTATAAATTAAGATCCATGCCTTAAAAAAATGATAACTTATATATTAGAGATGAATTTAAAAAACAATCATGTATACAGGGTGTCACAAAAACCTTGAACGTGGCTTTTATTCCTTAAATATTGATTGTACTATCAATATAAGATGTTACATATACATTAAATTACATTATTTTTACAATAACTCAAATTTTTGAAATTCAACACCACGCTATTATATTTATATTGACAGACCTATGAAAGTGCATTGCATCAAAATATCATATTATAATTTCTTTTTTATATTCTTTATTAACTAAATCAGCAGAATAACAACCCAATCATTCTATGAACAAATGAAAACCCAAATATCTTTATTAAATTTATGTGTGGCAAACAATTCAGTAATAATTGTATTAATAATTAAGTAATAATAAATTAACTTTTTAATGTACTTACCACCTTTTTGTTTTGAGAAGCTATACAACTTTCTTTATTCACAGGATAGACATGCATCAAAATTAATTCACAATGTTGAACAGCCATTAAACTATAAAAGAAAAGCATTCATGTTATTTTTAATATATTAACTTATCAAATCTTATTTACACACATTCAATGAACTATTTTTTTTTATCCAATTATTTGGCCTACTCTATTCACAAGGAAAATATAAACTCCTTAAACTCAAAAACTGAACCTATTCAATAGTCCATACAGTCTTTATTATTCCATCATTATACTAAAATGTATTATCAACCCACATCAATAAAAAACTTTCCAATCCTATTGATACTAGTACACTAGCAAATAAGAGAAAGCGAAACTTAAATAATTAATAATAATAATAATGTTTAGTTTTGAAATGGCCCCCTGTAATATGAAAGTTCCTTACATGATGTGTGTCTAAATGAGATCTATTTTGCTATAAAAACAGAGCCCAAATCTGACAATGAATGGCAACATTCAGTTTGAAAACACTATATGAACCACTAGGAAGCAGAGAAGGTTTTTTTTTTTTTCACAAATTGATATGTATATCATAGTTTAAATATTTTAAACTCTGAAACAAATAACATGTCTTTATTTATAGTTTCGAAAAAATTGAGATCTACTGTTGCAAATAACTGAAAGTTTAAATCATTGCTCCTTCCACGAAATGCATTAATAAATTAAAGCATCAAAATCTTTTTGAGGGAAAAAAAAAAAAAAAAAAAAAAAAGAGAAAAGAAAAAAAAAGAAAAAAAAAAAAAAAAAAACTTTACACCATGATCATTTTGCAAAGATATTTTTAATAAAGCTAATATATTCAGAAACTAATCTGAAATATTCGAGATTTGAAATATTTTCTTATATTTATGGTCTTTGATAAGAAAAAAAAATTCCTACAATTTATGAATTACAACAAATTATACTCTTTATTTTTCAGCCTATGCATTTTGAAGCTTCAAAAACCCTATACCAAAGCAATATCATGTTCTCATATGATAATATAAATGTAAAAGAAATGCTTTAACTTATAATAAGAGATTTGCAATTATATATTTAAAAAATATCCATAATTCTTAAATTTTGGCTTAATTATTTTGTATCATTTTTTGTTTACATTAATATCAATCATGTTTGTTAGTAAGTCCATGTATTAGAATTAGTTTGCCATGTATTAGAATAAATTTAATCTAAATTATACTGGTGATTAATAATTTATAAGTTTATTGATAAATACATACAAAATTCTTCATGTTTAAAAGAACACAGTATGAAACAGACTAAAAAAAATTTCCCTCAAAATTTCCATTCTTCTAACAATTTAAGGTTGTAAAATAAAATTTTGAAACATATTTTCCTACAGTAATCATCTTTCTCTGCTGCATTAAAGCAACTAAATGCTAAAAAAATGATACAATGTTTCTATTCATAAAGTTTGTATAAAATATAATACAGAGCATAGAATGTGAGATGGAAGGCACATGTATAATGCAATATTTAACTATATATTTAAATGACATAAGTTTCGTCATGTGACTGAGATGTCACATGAATTTATTTTATTTTGGAAAATTATTCTAATTTTTAAACAGAGTGGATAGTGAAAGAATGCTTCAAAAATTAAGCACTTTTATGTACTTTTTAAGCACCTTACCCAAAAAAAATTAAGCACCCTTTACATTCATGCATATGTGAGCCAGCTTATTTTCTAAGTATAGGATGTTTTCTGTTTTATAAAGTTTTATTTTTATTGAATTTTTTAAATTAATTTTAAATGTGTATTTTTGAAATTTTAAGTTATTTCTGCAATAACATAATAATTTTAATATTTATTTCTGCAACACTGCAGAAGCATCTATTGTTAAACTTATTTGGTTTTGACAAAAACAAAAATTATCATAGTTTTATCTTTAGCAAAAAATTAAATCAAGATTGAATCAATCAGTTAAATTTTTTTACTCTTTTATAAGGCTAACAATAAAAATCTGGCTTCTTTTTCAACATTTTTTTAATTAAAAAATTACCAATTAATTTGGATGCATACATCATTTGTGAATTTACATTGGCATTGATTAAAATGCACAGCATGACCAAAAATTTTGTATTTGATTTTTATATATTCTGCAACAAATGAAATTCGACATGGCTGGGATCTAAATTAAAATTTCCTCCTGCTCTAACTCACTATATTTGGCAGTTTAGCTAAGCTGCTATAAAGCTAAGAGCTAAAATACACCAGGACGGCTTCCATCATAAGATTGGCAAAACTGCCAGAAATTGATGATAGAACAATGTAATGTTCTAACTAAGTTTTTCAGATCTAGTTTTTAAATACAAAATAATAATAAAAAATTGTTTTATCACTTCTTATTTCTAATGTTTCGCATTTCGAAAATTTAAGAAAAACCTACTTTTAACCTCCATGCAAAAATAGATAAAATTTTATTATTTTAATTTTAAAAAGGTAAGAAAAATGGTCTTATATATTTTAGGAAGAAATGAAAATGATTTCACAATTCCTATTTTTCATAAATAATGGAAACAAATTCGCGAAGACAAAAAACAGCTCTGTAGTTATAAATAAAATGAAAATTTAAAAAAAAAAAAAAAAAAAAAAAAGGAGTTGATGCATTTTTTTAAATAGTAATTTTTTAGCTAGTGTGAGACTAAATACTGCATTGCCTTAAAATTTCACAACACTTATCAAGTAAAGAATCTTATTCAAAGAATTGCTTTAAAGTTTTTAATTTTGTTTCAAAATTATGAATTGAATTTGAAAAGCAAGAAAAGAAAGTCTTAAAAAAAATTATAACATTAATATGCTTAAAGTGACTAAAAAAATTCAATGAAGAAATAACATTATTTTGAATTTTATTTTAAAAGAATCATTGTTATAAATTGAGTTCAAGATTAATTTTCTCCAAAAATTATTGAAATTAAAAAAAAGGAAGGAAGAAAAAGCATTCACTCATTCGAACTTGGTATTCAAACAACCTTTGTAAACCTTTAAAACAGTGTAAAAATATTTTTTATTCAATAATATACTTTGATGATAAGGCGGAAATAAATCCTGCTTTTTAATTAAACTTCTAATTAAAATTTCAAAAATACATCTTTTGAAAATATGTTAGTCAGATTTTAATATTCCAGAAACAACTTCCTGACACATTTCAAGTTCCTAACTTCAATGATTTATCAATTAGGACAAAACTCTAAGAGGAGAGATTTCAATTGAAAACAATATATGTAAACTTCTGTAACAGTTACAAAAAGAGAAAAAGCAAAAATCGTTAAATATAATAGAATCTGAGCCTTAAAGAATAAAAGTTTTGAAAATCTACACATGTAGTTAGATTTTTGTATACATACTAAAACTAAAATTTGTCAAGAATGGTCCAACAAATAACAATTTTTAAATAGATGAGGACATTAAAAAAAAAAAAAAAAAAAAAAAAAACACCATGAAAGAAATCATGATCATTGAAAATCTATGGTTTCAAGTTAAGATACTATCATATTCGAATTTTACGCAGCGACTAACACAATGAGTAAGAATTCAATATACATTGTATAGTATATTCTTTAATAAGTTGTACAGTACATTGCTCCAAAACAAAATATTAATGAGAACAATGATCAAATATGTAACGGACTAAAGAAGCTTCATTGCAAGTGTTTTCAGATTTCTTTGGGGCACCAAATTCATCTCGCTGTATTCATATCTTTAGTCTAATGGGCAAATCTGCGTATTTTTCTTTAATAATACATAAAAAAGTTAAGCATACGTTTATCAGACTTAACTAAAGCAATACTTTACCGTCTTTGAATTCTACTGAAGGTCGAACATTTTTTAAAGTCGCAACAAGTATGACACAGTACACATTTTCTATTGTCTCTTCAGATAACCTTCCCAATATTTCAATAAACAACAATCAACATTGTTGAAGAAAGAGGGGGTGGGAAGAAAACGATACTCAATTTTATTTTAATATGTGTTGGCACTCCTCAAAAAGTTTTCTTTGCACTTTTCAAGAAAATTAAGCATTTTCTAAGGACCTTTGTTAAAATTTCAGCACTTTTAAAATGATTCTCAAATTTAAACACTTTTTATGATGCTACGCACCCTGCTAAAAGAATCTGAAAGGTATAAATATTTACTTCTTCATTTTGTTATTTGTTAAAATTAAATAAAAACTTTCACCTTTGTTTCTGAGATGTGCATGTGACAGAAAAAAAAAATGTAGAAATATGAAATATAAATAAAATTAAACTCACAATACCTATCTGAACTTGATGCAAGTTTATTGTGTTCCACTAAAGCACTTTGAAAACATTCTACAAGAGAATTTACTTCCAGATCACTGCAATAGAGAAAATAATTTTCTTTTAATAATTGTGACAGTTTTTCTTTCTATTTTATATAGCATCCATTGACTACAATACTACCGTTAAGTTGCAGAATTTTTAAATGCATAAGAAAATATTATGATAAAAATATTTTTTCTTTTCTTCAGAATTTAATCAAACATATAACCTGTTTTTTTATACCCTATATAAAAATGCAATTCTACATTTGATTGAAATAAATTAAATTATATATTTATTATATACCTACTGTGGATATATAGTTTTCTATAGAAAGAATTATTTGATATACAAAAAAAAAAAAAAAAAAAAGCATGGTACTAAAATTTGAAAATAATAAATATATACACACATATATTTAGATGCAAGAAAAAATTAGAATAGGATGATTATTATATCATACAAATTTAAAGAATGTTTGAAGTAAAGTAATATTTAAGTGTTTTAAACTAATTTATCATAGAAAATTTTAAATAATTAGTAGTATTACGACACAACTCTATTGCTTTGATTTACAGAAACTCAGCATTTGAGAAGGGAAGGGCAAGGGAAAGATAGATTCAATTATCTAAGTAGAGTATATTTATCATAACTCATACCTCATGTTAAGTAATTCCAAAAAGTTTAAATTGGTATATTTTTTAAAAATTTTGAATGAATTTTTCATTAAAATTATAATTGAAAGAAAATGGCATGAAAATTTAACCAATATATTAAAGCAACTTTTTCATAAAGTTAAATCATTTTTTCATAAGTTAAAATCTATAAAAAACTTATACAATCATTTTGAAGAGTAATATTTATGAAACCATGATAATGACATTTTCTCATATGGGGAAAAAAAAAAAAAAAAAAAAAAAAAAAGAGAAGAACAAGGATATAGAAATACAAGAAATTAACTTGCAACATAAGAGTTTACCCAGAATGGAGTTATTCCAATAATAATTTTGAATTATTCAGAATTGAAGCATAATGTACAAACATATTTTAGTAAACACCCTTGCATATGTACAAAACTTTTTAAAGCTTCTTAAAAATTAATTTTCCTAAAATAATTTAGCAATAGAGCAAATAATAAATACTCAATTTTATTGTAAGAAAAATAAATATTCTATGTCAAAAGAAATTCTATTTCTTTCTCTCGCCTTTGAAAAATGAGGGAGAGAGAAATCCCCAAACCATAATTTGTCAATTTAAGCAAAATTTTCAATAATTATAGCTTTTTTTAAAAGAAATAAACTATTTCTGAAACATAATTTTGAAAGTATTTTTAAAAACAAACAATTAACAAGGGTTATTTCTAAGAAATAAAAAGTTATATATTATACCTCTTAACATTAGTAAAGCAAATAACTCGTCCTCTGTTAACAACTTTTCCAGCACTTTCAGTCATTGATGTTCGCTTTTCATGCTGAATTTCACTGCACTCACATAAAGCTTCTATAGCAGCATTTAAACCATGCATCACATTACAATCTTTATTTCCTGCATTTTCAGGTGGTCCAACTTGAGCTAAAGCACCCATTAACTGTAAAAATATTAGAAACACAAAATTTGAAAAAGTATGCTAATAATAAATTACATATTATTAATTATTATAATCTGCTCTAAATATGGTATTGCAAAAAATATTTCTTAGCAGCAGGAAAAATTGTAAATGATTAAAACCAGATATCAGAAGTTTTCAACTTACACAATTTTGAGTTACATCTATTTAAATAAATATCATATTACAACAAAACTTTAGATATACAATTAAAATTTTTTAATAACCAAATAAAAACTAATACTTACATGACTCAAATTTTGTTGATCTTGTGCCCAAGTGTTTAAAGTTAGCGATTCAGAATCACTAACTATAAAACGAATCTGCAATAAATGAATAAAAAATTAACTATATTATATTATAATTGATAGAATGTCATTTTTTTACTGAGTTTCAGATCATGAGGTCATTTCTGAAAATGAAACAGTAGACATAGCTTCAAAATTTGCACTGTCTTTTGTTATCTATGAATTTCTAAATATTCGTTTTAAAATATTTTTTATTTATTCCTTAATTCTACTTACTAAGAAATATGGGATCTGTAAAATAAGAAAAAATTTGCATCTGTTAAATCTACAATTGGTTTAGATTCAGTCATTTACACATGAGATAACACTTTTTATGAGACTGATGCCAAAACTTATATACCTCTATATAAGAAATACTAGCTTCATTCAAAGGCATAACAAGAAAGAACTGATTTTACTACTAATCACATTTTGCTTGAATATCTTTTTTTTAAAAATTATCTATATGGTCATTATTTTCATTTATCACTTCAACCTAATAAGACTTGGTGAATGAGAAATACCAAAATAATTTTTTAAGGTTATTTGCTTTTTTATTTGCATTTGACATTTCCAATTTGAATTCAATGTTTTCTTCTGTTCATACTGACCAATTTTATTTTTATTTCTTTTTTTACATATATCAATTCTTTAGGAGTCTAACTATTTTTTCTTTTTAACACATACTATTTGAATTTAACCATATGCATGGAGCAGTTTAGTCAAAGTGTTTGCACCAAAAAATTAAAACCAAATTATAGATAGTACATCAATATTATATACATTACATTTGTTTTAGATAATTAGAATTATACATTTACCAGCTTTTCAGTTGGAAATATATCCCATACAATTCTACAATATTCAATAGCAGCTTCGACCGAGCATGTCCAGAGTGATTTTGATAATGGAGCAAGAGGTATAATACCGGGTTGTCTTGTTTTGGTGAATATATCAAATTCCATATTTTGGTAACATGATCCAAGAAAATTTGGACCATGATCCAAAACAAATATGGTTTTGTGGCTAACAGGAAAAGTCATTATCAAAAATATTTATTCAAATTAAGTAAACTCTTAAATTATTCGATGCAGAAATTCTTAATGTCAAATTATTTAGGTCGAATTATTCTTATTTGTAAGTCATAGTTTCGAAGTCGTAAATACCAATTTGTATTGAAAATTCTATGACTGGATAATGCAGCAATACATATTTTTAATAGAATTCCTATGCAAATCCACAAACAAAATATTTTCTTAGATCTAATTCACTTATTTCAGAATGCCGAAAAGGTAAACAAACACGTTTTATACAGTTACGGCTAAAGTTATAACTATAGAGAAGTAATAATTCAGAATTAAGTTTGTGCTAAATGTACTCCAAATAATCATAAATAGCGATATAATCGACTTTTCTATTATAGTTGAATTTTATCATTACAAAGAAGTAATTACTCGATATATGAAAGTGAATTTAAGATCTTTATGAGAGTAACACTGAAAACTTGTTAATAGCTTTTTGTAAAAATAATGGCAATAGCAACATTTGGCGGCGCGCTTATTTGGGTTTCTTCTGCATTTTATTGTAGCAGACGGAGGCAAGATCCTATAGATTAATATCTTTTCATACGGTAAAAATGAATATTTATAAATTTTATTTCTGGAATAAATGTTAAATAAAGCCGTGAAAATCTCCGATGTAATTTATTAAAAAGCGCTATATTTCGTTTGCTTCATCTGTGTTTAATTCAATATATATTTTTTCCCCTGATATATATAAAGTATGCAATAAAAAAATAAAACTTTAAAATACTTTTGTGATGATTCTAAATGTTTTTAAACATTTGCTTAAACAGCACATTATATTATTGTCTTCAAAAATTGTGTATTATATTATTTTTGAAAATAAAGCCACGAGATTATAAATTTTTAAAGTCTAATCGGTAATGTATAATTTTTAATGAATTTTTCCATATTTGAATCTTTTTCTTTGTTTCTTATTGACGTAAGCTAAATTGTAAAGAATTATTTTCTTCCTTTATTCTAGGAGATTCTATTTATTCCGTATTATTTCTAGGCTCCTTGAACATTTTATATAAAATATTTTTGAAATGGACAATTCAGAAGGTATGATATTTCTTACATGAATTTTATATATGTATATAAGCATCATCAAGGCATTTTACTTTGATTTGATTAATAAGAAAATAGCATATACTTCTTAAAACATTACTTAGTTCTATTTTCTCTATTTATGGATAAGTTTGCTGGTATGTTCCTAGATATTTTTAAAAAATAAAATTGTACATTGTAAAAAAAAAAAAAAATTCTAAAAGAAATTTGGAAACTCTATTAATATAACCATTATCCTACAACAAAGGAATGAAACATTTTCTAGGATGTGAAAGCATTTGTTTTTATTTCTGATACTGAATAACATGAATGTTGTAACATTTAAATTTTTAAACCATATTATAATTTATTTAATTATATAATTAAATACATGGTAATGTTTTAATTTTTAAAAACATGCTGTTTACTTTAAATAATGGCCTACAAGTTTATTCTGTTTTTCTTTCTTTGTTTGTTTTTTATCTGCTGTCCACAAATGTGTAAATATCAACGCAATATATTTTATATCTAATCTGAAAATGATTTTTAATTGGTGAATTTTCAAATTCAATTATACTATGATTGAACGATTCCACTAAAGTTTTGTAGTATATACATAAAGTTCTGCTGCAAAAAATATTTTGATTGGATATAACCTATATTAATATTTTTCTTATTTATGAAGGCATTTCAGTGTTGAAAAGATGCATAATTTTATTCTTACATTTAAAGAATGTTTTCAAAACCCTTATTGTATTGGCGAACAGAATAGCAAAAGACATTTTAATGAAATATAAATAGTTTTTAATTTAATGTATTTGTACCTCTGATTATTTATTGGTTGCAAATGTTGAAGAATCTGATTCAGTCAAATTGTATTGAAAATATACATCAAAATTATTGTATTTCAATCTTTAGTTTAAAAAGTTGTTATTCTAAAATATTATTTGATAATGATAATAGGTTCAAATTGCAAATTTTAAACCTATTTACTGCTTGGTTCTAATCATTTTTCCTTTTTAATATACTTTTTTCATGATTAAATTTGAACTTTTATATAAATTTAGAAATAAAATTTCACATTGCATGTTTTTTAAAAAGTGTATTTTTTATACTTTTAGAAATGGACCTTGATTCCCTTATGGAATTACTGGATGATGATGAAACATTTGAGGAAGGAACTTCTGTTCCACAAGTAACTGCCAATACAACCGAAAATAATTCAGCAGTTACTAAACACATTGGCATTCAACCGCCTCAACTAAAATTGAAGGATATGTTTCAGGAAGACTTTCTTACTCCAAAAATAATTGAAAATCCTAAAAAGGATACAAGTTTCAATAAGCCTTCATTGAAAATGTTTCCTTTAAAAGATAGTGTTGTTCATACTGGTGAAACTGATAGTTCCGATGAAGAAAGTAAAGAATATTTGACAAAAACTGGACAAAACATAAAGAAAACAATTGAAAAAAAATTAAGTCTATCAGATCTGCATTCTAAACCTACAACATTTTCAGTTTCAACATGTATGTTGTGCTTTGAGAATTATGTTAAATGCATATTTATGAATTAACTATAATATTTTTATAATTATTCTGATGTTCAGTGGAATCTATTATAATGTAATATTTTTGGTGTTTTTCTTTATCTCAATTTTCCTTCTCTTTTTTTCTCTCCTCCCCCCCCTCAATATTTAAACGTAAGCTATTATTTGCATGAACAAATCTATTGTCATATGTTTTTGTTATAATTTTTTTTAAATTTGCAGATTTTAATTTGCAGTCTACTTAGAGGTAGTAAATAATGCAATCTATTTACTTGTTAATATGTATTTTTTATACATTTTGTATTGAAACTTTAAATTTCAATGCAAAAATTATTCCAAGAAAAAAATTACACTTGTTTGGCTGCAGCTTAAAAAAAAAAATACCTTTACTGCAAATCATATTTTTTCTTGTATATCTGCTAATTATATATTAAAAACGGTTACTGAGTAATTTTTTAACAATATTACTTTTGGGGAGTAATTTCACTGTATAATCCAAGAATTTTTGAACTCGAATTTTATCATTTTCTGTTTAAATTGCAGAAATTCAATCTTTAAATGCAAAAATTTATATTTTAATTTTGTTTATACACAAACTGATAGAAATAAAGTATATATTGACAAAAGTGATGATATTCTTTCTTTTACAGAACTTGAGGAATCAGTATACTTTTTAAAGCTTGCTTTTCAATTTTGATGATTGTATTTTTCTTTTAAAAAATCTCAGAAATGTTCTAAAATATAAAGTTATATACTTTTTCACTCTAAATTCATTCTAATATCATTAAAAAAATGATAATAAATAATGAAGATATTGCAAGATAGATTTAAATCTATGGCCACAGTTTTATATTATAGCATATCTCAAAGTTTATGAATATGTAATGAAATATGCCATATTAATAAAATAAAAATACATTTCATTAGAAATTTATATCTAATTTACTTTTTCTTTTGTTTAACTTTACCTTAGCATTTGAATTGAATTAAAAAAATCATTCGCAAAATTGTTTACTTTATTATGAAATTTTGTATAAGTAATCTGAAAAATTTGTTTAAAACATTTATGGATTTTGAATGTAGTATATGAATTTACTTCTTTATAGTAGTTTCAAGCACATTAAGCCTTTCTAATAAATCACTATTTTAAAAAATAAGCTTAAAAATTAATGTGTTTCTTGATCCTCTTTCTTTATATATATGAAGTTCAATTACTAAAATATATTAACTAAATTCAAGATGTCTAATTGCATGATGACAATTTTGTTCAGTAAGTTATGACTTTAATTCACTTCTCTTTGTTTCCATTGTATTAAGTTCCATTAAAATATCAAAGTTATGTACATTTATCCAAAGACAATTTTGTGATATATTTGTATATTTAGTGAGCCTATTTCTTCTGTCTTTAGAAATTCTCCAAACTCATATGAAACAAAATTATTTTGGAGATGGCTACAAGCCCATTTTTATTTTGCCTTTTGTATTAATTTATTCATAAAAGTAGGATGTTAAAATCAATATTTTTGTATTTAAACAGTGTAACAGTGTTAGGCTGATTACTTTAATTTTTTCTTCTCCTTTTAAAGAATTTTATTCATTTTAAGTTTTCCATCCCCAAACTGCATCCCCCTTTCTTTTGTCTTAAAGAAAATGTACATAATTTTCTGGCTCATAAATACAAACTTGAAGCTTCTTAAAAATTTATCTTCTAAAACTAAAATCAATAAATAATTTTTAATGCAAAATTATTTAAAAAAAAATTTTGCTCTTATATGTTTCTGTATTTTCAGGGACTGATAAAAATAAATCTAAAAATAATGCTAATAGCATAGCAAAGGATAACTCATTTATTGTAGACAGCTACTCTGGCATCAGAGTCATGTAAGTATATGTATATATATGTAATGATATTTTAAACTCTAATTTCAATTCTAATTAATTTGGAAAGTTTTATTTTTAATTAGCCTATATTAACTTCATTCTAAAATATTCTTTTATTTTCTGATCCCATTCCACTTTTTCTACTTAATTAATTCAACTGAAGCTTTGTAAAAATGCTTAGGTCAGCAGTTCCCACATTCTGAGTAAAGAGATAAAAAACTGTCCACCAACACATTCTTTTTTAAAGATACCTCAATTCCCCTAACGAAATCAACAGGTGTAAAGAAATCCCTATCAAAATCTCACAGTATATAAGCACTGGAAAAATTATTTTCCCTCTCTTTTATGCTAATCTGCTCTTGTATTGCTCTGTGAACGGGTGTGTTTTGTCCGTGCTGCTTGTACATAAATCATGCCTCCTGGGATGGAATAAAACGAAGTTAAAAATTCAAAGTGTCATTTCTATCTAGTCCATCTGCTTTACAAATATTTTTTTTGTTGGTTTTCTCTTTGATGATTGAATAAAATATTATTTTATATTAGTCTAAATATAATAAATCTTTTTACCTTCTTTTATCTATCTCCCTTAAAAGTTAAAACCAGACAACATATATTTCTAAAAACATGTAGCTATTGTAGTGAAAGCTTATAAGCCAGTTAACAGCTATGCTGTACAAGCAATTGCTTTTGTATTGTGGTCATGTTACTTGGCTGCAAACCACAAGGTCCCAGGTTCTATCCTTTTTCATCCCAATTCGCCACACTATACTTAGTATTTAAAAATACCGCACATTTTGCATTTAACTATATAACTGTGGTACTCATTCAAATTCCTTTAAAACTCTTAAAATGCTTTTATAAATATAATATTAAATAGAATTATTTTTTATATCATTAATCAAAACATAATTGTTTAGTTTACGTATCTAACATATGGTCCTATAAAACTATTTTTTTTTTTTCTGTCTTTCTTTGGTTAAGTGAAATATGAAATCAAAGAGCAAATATTTTTGAACTTTTTCTTTCATATGAAAATGTCAATTATCTTTACAAAGGTATGCCAAAAGACAATTTTGGAGGCTTTTCTCTTTCTTTTTCCTCTGTGCTTGAAAGCATTTGTAATCACATTTGTTTAAAATTTTCTGAAATTCAGGAAAATTTTTCATGATTTTAAATTAATATCATTAAAAAAACAATGTTTTAAAATGATGCGTATATCAGTTGTGTGCAGTAATATTTTCAGAAATTATGAGGCAAAAAGGGTAAACTCTTGCTAATGTTTAATTAAGATTCTAATTAAAAATTTTAAAAAAATCACTAAGATGAGCATTCATACTTATAGTTTATATCTGTGCCAAAATTGATTGTTCTAGTTTAAAAAGTCTGTCCTCTACAGTGTAAAAAAAAAAAAAAAAAATTAATTTTTCTTAGTGGAAATGGTTTCAGAAATATGCACCTTTTCTTAATTCTTTAAATTTGCATTTATTTTCAGTTTATATATATATATATATATATATAATATGTATATAAAATGTTAACATGTAAAAGGAATCTTTATTTTTAGAAATCCTCTTGTATCTTTTACTACTTTGCAACAAAGAATGGATGGTAGAAGGATGATTAAAATGTCTTTCATCCATAATTTCATAAAAAATGGTGATATTGAAGGAGATTGGGTGACAATGGGTGTTATTATCCAAAAAATTCCTCCTAAAACATCAGCTAATGTAAGCAACAAATTTCATTCTAAATCATTTTTAAAAACTCAATTTTTAATAAAATGTTTAATGAAAGTCTGTCTTAAATTGAAGTATAATTATTTCATTGGTTTCATTTCATATTAGATTTTAGAAAGATTTTCAACTCAATTTGGACAAACTAGAATCATTTTCTTTTCATGCTCAATGTAGTAGAAATTAACTTATTTATTTGCATTTCATTTTAAAATGGATAGTATTTCCAAATAATAGAAAAATATGCAGACTTGTTCACTATAGACTAAACACATAAATTATATTCTTTTATTTTGTAATTAGATAATTATATATTAGTAATTATTATATATTAATTCATGCACTTTATTATTTTATTAATAGACTAAATAATAAAAAAAAATGCATAGATTGATAAAACATAGACTTGTTTATTTCGAAAAAGCATTATTCAAATTCGAGATTTAAATTATCAGAATGATTAGTTTTGGAATTATAGGTTAAAGAAATTATAAAATTATCTTTTTGCTTGATAAATTATAATTTTGAATCTGATTAACTTTATTATTAAAACTTTTTAAAACTTTTAATATTTTTTTTAAGTATATTTTGATGCAATTTTTTTGTAATACTTTTGCATACAATCATTAAAAAATTATTCTTTATTGGCTCCAATGGAAACTTCAAATTTGATTTTATTCATTTATTTCAGTAACATTATTCTATGCTGTAATAATGTTTGTATTTTCAGAAGATTTCTAAATGCTGAATAATAGTTTTAAAAAAAAATAGGTGTATTAATATATGTCTTTTTACATTTATTATTATTTTAACCATTTTTGATACGTAGCTATTTAATCTATTCTTATAATTACAGAGTCAATAAAACTTTGTTTCAGGGTAAAACATATTCTATATGGAAAATGTCAGATTTACATGATGTTGAAAAACCTGTCAGTGTCTTCCTTTTTAAAACAGCACATACAGAACTCTGGAAAACAACTGTTGGAACTGTTATTGGAATTCTCAACCCATCTATAATGCCAAAGAAAGATGTAAGCTTGAATTGCACTTTTAATTTAATCATTTATTGATATTGTGTATCCATGGAATGTGTGCTTTCTTCTATGTCACTACCTTTTAATTATGAAAGCATTTTCCAGATACTTAAGAATTTATTGTGAAAGCATTTATAACTTTAAGAATGATAATGAAAAAAAAAAAAAAACATTTCTGACAGGTTTACAACAATAAATCTTTTATAAACAATATATATATATATAATGAATATATTGTTGTCATCATTAGCAAACTTTATCCATGTATGTAAATTCTATCTATTCTCATTCTGTATGTTAGTTGTTTCGCTTTAAATGTGGATAGAAGTTTATTTCATTTTTTAAAAAAATCTTTAGTTTGAAACTGTAAAACATAATATTGTTATAAAAATTATTTTTCCTACTGTTTGAAGAAAGACTTTGAGAATTATTTTAAATTTCAGAACCATAATGAATTATGTCTTGCTGTCGATCAACCAGGTAAATGTATGATGATGGGAAAATCTAAGGATCTAGGATTTTGTAAAAGCAAAAGAAAAGATGGAACCCCTTGCAATGTAGCAGTAAATATGTAAGTGTTCACTGTTTATTTGTTTTTCATTATTATTTTGTATATTATCAATTAAAAATTTATTGCATGATATATGTAAAAAAAATTAAATCTATTTTACCAACACATATTCAATACATTTTGCCAATTTTATAAAATATATTTTAATGAAATATAATATCATTTCCTCTAATTTTTTTATACAGCAAAATTACTTATGATTTGAGTATTACTTTCTAAATACTTATTTTTAATTTTAAAAAAATGTTTATGACTAGTTTTTTAATGGTATTCTTAATTTAAAATCATTCTCTCTTTTCTTTCTCCTTGAAAGTTTTTATGTTTTAATACATTAACCATGAAGCATTAGTTTGTGAAGTTCTAATTTGGTCATCTTGAAACCATTATTCTTTCTTTTTCTGATAATTTTCAAAGCATTGTGGGCTACTTTTTTTTTTTTTTTTAAATATTGTATTGTGAAATACTAAACATCTCTTTGGGACATTTTTACTTAAAAAAAAAAAAAATTATCAATCTTGAATATGCTTTTACAATTGAAGAAGGCATGCTAAAATGGATGAAATATTTCATATAGTTTACAAAGATACTGTTTGTTTTTGTTCATTCACTTATAATTAGCTGGTAATAAACTAATATATATCATTAATATTTTTATTTTTCTTGTACATAAATAAAATATTGATTAGCATCAAAAACTGTGTGCTGATACAGGTATTTCTATTTTAAAGAAAAAAATTTAAATGGTCCTATTTTTTTATTTTTTCAGGTTTCAGTGCGAGTACTGCACATTTCATATCAAGAAAGAATACAGGAAATTCAGTAGCAAACGTAGTGAGCTGCAATCTTCGTAAGCATTTAATAACATTAAAAATTTTAATAATCCATTTCTTGCCAAAAATTTTTTTATTGCCTTTATTATTTCTATGGTATAAGGTAATGGATATTCCAAATAATAAAGATAAAGTCATGTCAATAACTGTTATATATTTTTATTTAAATATACTCATTTTTGCATTTTTATTTTGTTGAAGAGTTTAACACATTAATTCATTGTACGAAAATTTTATTTTAATAAATTTCAAGTATAAAATCATAAACTTATATATATAATAAATGTAACAAGGTTGATAATCATCTGAAAGATAACTCTCAAAATAGCCCTTTTATTTATTCAAAATTAGAATGCTAAACTAAATACATTTGCTAAGAAAAAAAAAAAGGAGTATTTAACTAAACAAGAGCTCTGAAAGATAAAACAGAAAATTTTGATTATTTTTTCAGAATTAGTAACCACAAAATTAGATTTTATTTTAATTAATTAATAAATCATTTATCTACTTATAATTTGTAATATAGTATTATATGAATTTATCTATATATTATGAAAAATATTTAAGATTTTCAGATTTTAAAGCAAGCATTTAGTCTCAGAATTTTTATATCATGTTACATTTTAAAATTTCACATAAAAATGGTATAGAATATTTAGTTTTCACTGTAAACAAAGAGAAAAGAGCTAACAACATCTTGAGTCAGTTAACAAAAAGAGAAATTTGATTTTTATTTTAAAACCATATTGTTCAATTAGTTTAAAATAAGCATATTAATAATAATAATTTAAAAAAAAAACTAAAATTTTATTTCTTTATTGTTACAATCATATTTTATTTTACACTCTTTTTTTTTTTTCTTCTTTTCAAAGCTTCTCTGGCAGAGAGCCCAGTTTAAAAAACAAAGTTTTGAAAGGGCAGAATGTATTTTATGGAGGGCAGTCATTTACTGCTGCTGTTGAAAAGTAAGTCGTAATTTTTATTTATTTTTATGCTTTTAATTTATGCATAGAAATAAACTTTTCCATTTTTATCAAATTTTTTTGAAATCTCATTTATAGAAGTGTCTACGTTTTTTTTTTTTCAATTATTACATTTAATAATAATTTTTCTCTTGAATTTTCTCAGTGTATTAGTATTACAAATTGATTAAAATAGATTTGGTATATGGAACTTTTAAACTTGTGGTAATTGAAATTGCATATGATAATTGCAATATGAGACTACTTTAAATTAAAAAAAATTTTTTTTTTAATTTAATGGATAAGATAAATGCAAGATATTTTCCAAACGATTCTGTTTGGTGTATTATCAAGGTTTAAATTTTCTATCAACTTTTTTGGAAGAAAATATGATAATAGTTCCTTGACTGTTCCATTTTAAAATATATGTTGGATTATCTAAAAATAATTTTAAAATCTTTTTATTCTTTAATATGATATATAATTAAAATCTTATATATACATAAAAATTTCAGCAAATTTAAAGATCTTAAAAGTTAAATAAATGTAGAAATAATTCAATTCTAATGTAAACTCTGCTCTTTTTTAGAAAGTCATCAAACAAGCTGAAGACTAAAGACAAGCTGACATTGTCAAGCCTTAATCTTAAAAGAAAAGCAGAAGCTCTTGAATCTGTTGAAAAGGAAAAATCTGCAAAAAAACTTTCAGATATATATGGCCCTGATATTTTAAAAGTTGCTGAAAAAAATTCTGAGTTTATGTAGGTTTCATTTTTATTAATTCTTTTTTCTTTTTTTTTAATTAAAAACTATTTATTTTAAAACTATTTTTTAAAGCTATTCAAGCATTGTTATGTAATTTCCCATTTTTTTTAGAAATGAAAAACTCACCATACCAACAGCAGGATCACGTAATCTTCTGCACCATCTGATGAAAGAAAAACCCAAGAAAGGTCTGTGCTTTTTAAAACTCTATTTCGCACATCGGTCCATAATCTTTACCTTTCTTTTACAATGTTAAAATTCACATAACATCCAAATAAAATTTATATTTTGCTATATAGTTAAATTGTGGAATTTGAAATATTTTGATTTTGTTACATTTATATATAAGAGGATTCTAATGGGTTCTAACAAATTGTAAGACAAGAATTGAAATATCAAAATAAGTCAGTTTTGTATATGAGATATCATTTGAATGTTAATAATAAAAGTATAAATTAATCTGATATGGTTTACAAAGCAGGTTTAATAAGCAATTTGCATATAGCAATAAAAAAGGAATATTTGACATGATGATAAAATAATAATACTGAAAAACATATACATTTTAGGAAAGGTATTTGACTTCAAGTTAGTAAGAGAATCATGGTGCAATTATTAAGATCAAAGATGTAATAGAAAATGGATGGAATTGTTTAGAAATTCTGAAATAGTCAAACATGCCAGTACCAGTGTTTGTATCATGAAATACTTCTAAATGAATGCATGCTTCACTCTGTATTGTTTGTACTTAAGATTTATGAAACTGAATCTTATAACTGTTGTTAAGCACTTACTTGTCTAGTTTAAACATAAGTGACATTATGCACACATTGTTTAATCAATCATTATTAATGTTTTATGAACTACTAGCTTCTCAGAAAACCAGCTAGTTCACTGGGAATATTAGTTATATTTAATTTCATATAAATCATTTAGATATAATTTCTTGTCCATAATTCTTCCAATCTGAATAGACATTAAAGCCATTCTATTTTAATTGTCTTATTTAAGTTCTGATTAATGTATACATGAAACTTTTTAATGGAGACTAGTTTTATAACGTCATAGTGCTCTTAAAAATGAAATATTCCATTCAGCAATCTTCTAAATTTTACAGTATTGTAGCTTCACTTTTTCATCTTATAAGCTACACAAATATTAAATTGAATCTTTAGCTTTTGACAAGGGAAGAAAATCATGCAATCAAACATTTTATTTTATACAATGAAAACAATTTGAATTTCAGAATAGAAATGTAATCTATTGTTGGAAGTGAGGTAAAAAATTATTTTAAAAAAATTGCCGCAATTCAGGAGAAATGTAAACATTTTAAAATTGTTATAATTAAAAAGACAATTTTTTAAATTTTGGAATGGTGTAAAATGTATTATTGTGCAATAATATTTTCAGAAGTTTCTGATTGCTTATTATTATCCTCCAAAATATGCATGCACCAAATTTCGTATATATGAATCAAATACAGTAGACTCCCGATTATCCGTGCCTGCCGCACGAAGTTTTTTTTTTGATTGATTTCTTTAAAAAGGTGCAGTTTTACAGTAATGCTTTTGTAATTACATAATACATCACAGTATTAAAACAGTACATATGTATTAATTTTTCTGTGTATCCTTGACGCCTCTCGTAAGTACAAAGCACTTTTCTGTTTTCATTAACAAAATGCATTTTAGGTTAGTTTTGAGTGATATACTAAAATATTAAGCATTAGTTAAACATTTACTGCTCTTTATTTTACGTTTTATTGTACATAAAACGATTTTTCAAAGTTGGAATGACTTTTTTCTCTTTTGCTATACCCATTTTTTTTTTTTTTTCTTTTTTCGGATTTTCCGCGATTTTTGATATCCGCGGCGGCCGCGTCACCCAATTCCGCGGATAATCGGGCGTGTACTGTAATCTGGCCTGTAGAGACATACATACACATGCATGCATGCACGCGCACACACACTATTTATTACAGATATCTATCTTCATTTTTTATTCTTCTTGATATTTATTTTAGTATTCTTAACCTACCTTGAAAATTGCCTGATTAGTATTAGCAAATTAGTATGAGCCTGATTTTTAAACTATGATTAGTCGAAATGGAAACTTCTTTCCACCTTAAACATTGCCTATAATACTAATATATTCTTAAAAATATATTAATAACTATTTTGTTTAATTTTTTTTATTTCAATTTTCATCTTAAATTCTGGTGTAAAATTTACATCAGCCTTGTTCAGTTCTCTACATTGTAAGGTTATTCTTTCCTTTAAAATGATATACCCCCACCCCCCTCTTGTCTAAATCTTTTTTTATTTAAAAGGAGAGACGGTTCTGAAATGTTTTGATTTAAAAATACATTTTTTAAGATAATTTAACTGCAGATTTTTGTCAATATTTTTATTTGTTGCAGACTTTATTAGAGTATGAATGTAATGAAAGTAGACACACTAATCAGTGACTTAATAATCAAGAAAACTTAAACAAATGGTGGAATTAATCAATTATTCTATATTTTTTCTGTCTTGTTTGAGAAATTTTTCTTCATGTGTTTCATTTTGATCATTTACTGTATCATATATAATTGATTTTGATATTCTGCTTTTTTATGTAAACTAATTAAACTTGCTTCTTATTTTAAAAATCGACCTTATTTGAAATTGAATAAACTTACTATCTTTAGTTTCCAAGACTTATCTTCTTATTATGTAATAATTGAATAAATAAAAAGTGATTATGGCATTAATTTGGGAGTTTTATATTTTTCCTCCAAAGTAATTTAGCATCTGTGCATGTGTTTTGTTTTAAAATGCATAACAAAATTTTTTCTTTTGCCTTTAGAAGAACAAGTTGTGAAAGTAATAACTCCTAAAGAGCAACTGAAATTATATCAAAGTCGAATGAATGTGAATGGTCCAAATAAACAGAAAGATCAATTAATTCTTAAAAATTTGATGCCCCAGATTGGAAGAGGTTTGCATCCTGGTCAAGAAGTAACTTTAGATTTTATATCGCCAAAACGCAGCAGTCCTTCAGATATTGCTAAAGTAAGAGTGAATTTATTAAAAATTATATTTAGTACAAAGTGCCTCCGTGATTGAACGACTTATTGCTAATGATCAATATTTTTATTTCTAATAGACTTATAAATCTGAAATTTTGGCTGAGTTGTTTATAAATTATATTAGAAAAAAAAGTTTCAACATTTTGATAAAATATCTCCTAAAAAGAATTGTTAATTAACGTAGTTTCAGAGAATTTCTAAAATTTTTATTGCCCATTTAAAATGATATTGTTGTCAAGTATTATGAATGTTATTCTAAAATAATTTGACAACATAAAGAGTGAGATAAATTGTTTAGATACATTCAATTTTCTTTCAGGATAAATATGATTATTTTTAAATGAAATTTATTTAGTATTATATTGATATACTGAATTTATTCTGTTATTAGATGAAACAGCTCTTGAAATTTTCAAAATTCAAATCAAACTCTTTAAACATTATTTAAAATTGTAATTATCATTCTTTTTTTTTTTCTTTTTTTTTTTTTTTTTTTCAAAATTGGTTTTCAGTATTAAATAATATATTTTTAACACTCCTTTAAGAACTTAATTATTATGATCTAATAGTTTTAAAATCCGAAAAATAAGTTTTTAAAGTGAATACAGCAAACCTTTTTTACTTATGATTCAGATTAGAAGCTGTTTAAAAATATACACTGGCTATATTATGGAATAGAAATTATTAGAACACTGGATATAGAATAAAATAGAAATGAAAACATTATATGACTATAATTAGAAATGAAAACATTATATGACTATAATTAGAAATGAAAACATTATATGACTATAATTAGAAATGAAAAATTTATTTTAACACAATTTTTACTATTTCTTTAGTTGAAAGCTATTCAGTTAATTAAAAAAAAAGGACCTTTAAAAAATAAGGATCCCAATTCTACGAAAGTCTCTGAAGAATCTGCAGATAAAGTTAAGGTTGTTCTTGATCGTTGCCTTGAAGAAAAGAAAGGTGAATATTTTTCAATATATATATATATATAATATTTAGTTGTGACAGTTGTGCAATATAATGTTAGTATCATTAGATTCAGATGATATTATACGATTGATTTGTTAATAAACATTTGTTATTTTAGAAGAGAAAAAATAACGAAAGCATGATAAATTTTGCAAGAAAAATTTGGTATAGTAAATTAATGTTATATTTGAATTTATTTAACTTTCTTTTTAAGCATTGATACAGTTGATTATTAATCAACTGCTATAAATATTCTTTACTCATAAAAGTTGTGTTTATATATAGCACACTTGTCATGAATATGTAATATTGTTCTCCTGCCAAACTAATGTCATGATTGGAAAGATATTTATAGTGATTCTTAATGGATGCCAGGTCATGACCTCTGACTTTGGCAAATAAATCACAGACTGTACATTGAAGAAATGCACTTTTGATATCAGTGTTACGAAAATTATTTGTGGATGACAGAAATCCAGCTTATTGGATAGTAGAGAACGATGCTTTATTCCACTAGAAAAATAAGGTTCATGTAATGAAATATAGCTGAGATAAATACAAAGAACACCTGTAGAAATAACCACACAAACAGTGAGTAAATTGCTGCATGAATAACAACTGTCTCACGGTGTGATTGATCATTACTCAAAACAGAGAATTAACTGAATTGTTTCAGCATCTTGAGTTTAAATAGGTTTTCTTGCAAGCCTACAATTTTTGTTTTGTCACTAAACATCTTCAAAATTAGAGGTCATTGACCTGGCATGCCTTTGAAATCTTTTCTAACCTTGACGCTAACTTGGAAGAGAAAACAGTATTACAGATTCATAACAGTATGTTTAGCAACTTTCTATCGGTTGGATTGAAAATCTCAAAATAAAAGGGGGATGGACCCTATTGATAAAGGTTGTTGTGATGGTGTCATATTTGTAAATTTCAATGGCAGCTTTGTATAAAATTCATATGGAGTTTAACCATGTTGCTGTTGTGATTTAATGAACTGCATATTTTTCTATTGTCAAAGTTAGAGTGACAAATTACAATCAGATACTATGTTTCTCCAAAAATTTAGCTTAATGTTGATTTTGTTAAATATTTTACTGAAAATATATATTAATCTCCTTTACGTGCATATTTATTCATGTATAGTTTATATTAATACTGAAAACTAGATTTACATAAAAGAATTACAGTTCATATCACTGAAGAAGGCATTGTTTAGTGTCATGATGTGAATTCTTCTGGTGATATGTCTGACAGTGGTGCTATTACAAGGACAAATTATTAAATATTAACCATGCAAACAACTGAACATTTTGTTCTGCTTATAGATGATGTCTTCCAACTAATGAAATAATGATTATTGATCTAATATGCATTTATATTTAGTAGCATTTTACCCATCTAATATGTCATCTGACATTATAATTAATTGATGGCCATTTTCAAATCTTTTGAAGATTCAATTTATTCTCTCTTTATAGAAAAAAATTCTTACTTTGCAAGTTGTGCAAATCCTTTCTTGTACTCAGTGTAATCGCTTGATTCACTTTGCACTCACCTGTTCTGAGAATTAGAATATTATTTCTTTGAATCTATTTAATATAAAAACTATAGTCATGTTCATTATGCATCAAATTTGCATAGTATTGTATTTGCTTTGATTGACCATCCTGTAAAAATTTTGTTGTTGAATATAACTGATGATCTTAACTAGGATTTTTATCGATAATTTCCTGAAAAGTCATGCTAAGGCTTATTTATAATTTCTTGTATACTTTGTAGACTAGGACAAAGTATTATGATTATCGAAAATTCAAACTCAAAATTATGCTCGAGTCTGTACAACAAATTTTTGAAATTATATCTATCTCTCTGTAAATATGATAACTTAAAAAAAAAAAAAATGCTTTAAATGATTTTTGAAATTTGGCATGTGGCTTTTAAAATAAATTTATAAAATTCTATCAAATGTTGAATAAAATCTATTTATAGGAAATTTGTGTAAGTATCTGAATACAGATAGATAGGATAATTACCAAATATAGACAGCTTGGTGGATGAAATTTTATACATAGTTTTAACATTCAGAGAGTAGATTCCTATCAGATTTTAAGCAAATTCTGCTGAAAGGTCAAGCGTCTGTTAGTCTGAGTTTTCATATACATAAAAGCATGATAAATAAAATACAGAATGTAAATGGATGAAATTTGATATGTGATCTTGTCAGTAAATTATAATTCTGTATAAAATTTCGGTTTCAGTTAATCAAAAAAAAAAAAAAAATGAAAATGGATTTTTTTTTTTTTATTATTATTATTATTTCTATATTATGAAACAAAAATCTTTTATGGGGAGAAATGTGCAAATAAAATCTGAATACTCACGGTATTCACAACTCTAAACAACCTTTATTAGAGAGTATGCAAGAAAGTTTCAGCAAGATCACTCCTGCTGACTTAATTATGCCCGATTTTTGGAGAAACACTGTACAATTGTTATATCCATATTTATTTTCTCTAAATTTCGCCTTGCATGTAATTTTTCGACAGAAGGATATAAATTACTTTTGTTAAAAAGGATAAAAATAACTGAAGATTGATTGCATTAAAAGAATGGTTTGTAATGATCGATAACTGGATTAAATAGAAGGACACTTTTACTTTGAATATTTTAAGTTCAATTATCTCCATTTCAAAATCCTTGGCATTTTCAGGTATTTCATTATAGTTCTATATTATTCATTATGTAATTATTTCTGCTATATCTACAAGTAGTAAAAGCCATGATCCATTTTCTTTTTTCTTTCTTTCTTTCTTTTTATCATCAAAATTCTCAAAAACGTTAGACAATATGTTGTTAAATTTGTAAATTCTCCAACCTTCTAAAATTACTTGATATAAGCCAAACCTAAAATATACTACTAAACTTCAAAAATCAGATCTCACCTTAATAATATGATATTCAATGTTATTTTTTATTTCTGAGTCTGATATGTAATTGAATTTGCTCTTTACAGCTTTATTGTCAAATTTAATGCTTAATCAATGGTCAAATACATACAATATATTACATTAAATATATTTTATTATTGTTTAACTCTGAACTGAAGTTTTCGACATATTATTATTGTTTCCAATTTTGATTACAGTTACTTTAAATGTTTCTTTCTTGTTTACTGTTTAAAGTGCTAAATTATTAATAATTTTACATTTAATTTTACATTTATAGATGGTAATCAATCCAAAACTGAAAAATCATCTGTTGTAACAACCCAACTTGGAACTTTAGATATGAATTCAGAAAAAGTGAAAGAAATTTTAAATCGTAAATCAAGCCACATGTATGAAGTAGAAATGGTAAGTGCTATAGAAGATTATTAGGTTTACAATGAAAAAAAAACATTTTTTTAATGGATTTTTAAATGAATTTTATATTGATCAGTAATATTTCAATATAAAACTTGAAATCATAATTCATTATATTAGAATGCACAGCAGTTTTGAAAATATTTGTTAATATATTAATCTATATAAACAAATATTTTCAAACAGTGGAATTAAAGATTTATACAGGGTATCCACTCTTATTGTGTCCCAATAGCTAATTACAATTCACTAGAGATAGTCATATAATTCCAATGGAAAGCAGCTTTAAATATCAGGAAGACTTATGTTTTATGTTATTGAATCAATAAATGTATTCCTTAAAAAATATATATATATTTATTGATTCTAACTTTCCTATGGCAAAAGGGGGGGAAAAAGTTCATTGAACGGCAAATGAATAAGAGAATTATTGGTCAAGTAGTGGATTACTCAGAAATTTTTTTTTATTTTTGTCAACTGTTACTAGGATGTAGTTCTTTCTGCAGATATGGGACTACAATGTTTTAGAAAACACCTTATTATCCTATGGGGCTTTAGTCTGCTTTGGAGTCTGTAAACTGATTATGATAAAATCAGTACAGTGACAGATAGATTGGCTCAAATGAACAATTAAAGAAAATGATAAATGTTGCAAATCTTCAATAAATTTATTTTTGCAACATTTACGGAATGTAAAAAATACAGGCCAATCTATTCAAAATTTAAATATTGTTCAAAAGTCTTCATTCAGGAAAGCCTAATGTCAATGAAAATTTTATGCCAAATTTATTCTGAACATGGATATTTAGATGCATTATTTTGTTTCCCAAGTATAATTTATGGTAGAGATCGTATATGGACTGTTGACGAGCGAGTGATTTGTCATCATTTAGAAAATTAAAAAGCTCAGAATTTCTGACAAACATTTGAGGAATGTAATAGATATAGCGATGCTTGGTAATAATAAAATTTATGTCCATTTTGAATTTGAAAATTTAGGTTACTTATAATAAAGTATAATTTCTTGATAAATATTTTTGCAGCACCGTTAATTTCTGAGATGACAAACTGCCACTTGTCAAATGTTCATATTCTGTTGGAAGAGAATAAATCAATAAAACTGAAATGCTTCAATTTTAAATAAATATTTTCTAGTAACCTATGGGATTGCAAAACATAAGAAGTTTTGCACATACTAATTAAAAGATTAATAATTAGTTTTTATATAATTAACTTAGCATAAATAATCACTGTTGTCATATTTTTTTGAGTAATTCCTTTATATTTCAGGCTGAGATGGAAAAAGAAGCTGCTTATTTTAATGCATTAGAGAAAAAGGAACGAATGGAAGAAAAAATGGCATCGACTTTAGAAATTGTTTGTGATGTTGTGTCGTGTAGGAAAGTAAGTCTTGTTATTTCATATTTAAATAGTGCACTAGTAACATTAAAAAAAGTATCTTCATTTACTTTATTATTTTGTCATAGCTTTAATACTCAAAAGGAAATTACCTTTTCAAACCTCCCCTTACCTCCTCAAAGGAAACTAGCTATTATCTAAAGTATTAAAAGAATCTCTTTTAAGTTAAAAAAAATTACCACACTGCTATAAGTTGTTAAGATAGAAAGCATTTCTATGCTAAATCAAATTTTCTTTCTTATTAATAATCAAATGCTTAATAAATGTTTTTAGTAAGGAAAGAAAAAAAAAAACAAATAAGAGATGACAGATAATTTTAATAACTTTTGCTTTTTCAGTATATTGATTTTTTTTTCGAAATTTCCTTTATGAAATTTGGTGCATTGATCAAATGAAATTATAATTTTTTGTAAAAGGTAAGTTTAACTAAGCATGAGGAGACAAAGGGTATGAATTTAATTTAAATGTATTGGCAATTACTTCCCTGAATTAATTTTTCAAACTATACTTATCTTTGTAATATTATTTTAGATTATAGAATATATTAGGACATTGATAATCAGATGTGCAGATTATAAAATATAATTTATTTTCATTAATGCTGATTAAGTTTTCAAGTTAATGAATTGCCGATGATCATGAATTATTTATTGAGAGCTTAACAAGAAAAAAAAAAAATATGATCCATTAAGTATTCCACAAAATATTCATCATCAATTAATATGTTGTAATGTCATAATCAAGTTGGTCATGATTTGTGACAGTAATTTTCAATGAGCTTGGACGAAATTTTGTTCTTTTTGAATATTTATTTACAGCTAATCATATGTAAATAAAAATAAAAAAATAAGAATAATTTAAATCTTGAATAGTAATGACTTATTTACAAAATGTACAATGAAAAAAATCATCTCCACAGAATACTACAGATTTGTAGAGTTAAAATACTATTTTTTGTCATAGGACTGGATGATGACTTTCAAAACTTTACCAAAATTCTTTTTAACTATCTACATCAAAGATTATTTTCCAAAGTTCGACGGTGATTGACCGAGTTTTCTTCCTATGCTGAGAATAATTCAGTCTTCACAAATCTCAAAATAAAAATTAAAAAAAAAAGCTTTAAAGACAATTGGTTTCTCTTACTTCTCTGACAAGAATTCAAACTGAAGAACCCTTTCAATTCTTACTTGCAAGAATTTGTTTCAAAAACATTTGGTTGATTTTCCTTCTTATGCGAAATAAGAAGAAGGAAATAAAGCAAGTTAACTACTTTCATGCAAGAATGATGATTGAGTGTTTTAAAACATATATGTTTCTTCTAGTGTAAATTTATAAAAACACACTCATTATCTGTTCGGCCAAACTGTCGTCTTCTCTCCCCACCCCGAAAGTTCATGGAATTCTGCCTTGCTGCTAAACTTATAAAAGACATCAAAATTGTTATATTGATATGAATGAGTGGCAAGAACATTTCACCTGACTATAGTCCTTTTGAGGGAAATAAAAATGGGACCTCATAAAAAAGCTGCAGTATAAATTTTAAAAAATTTATTTTCATATTTTTTTGTTCTATTTTTAAGTAATGGTTTCATCACAATGTATATATATCACATTGTAATCTAATATTTGAGGATGTAAGTAAAAATCTAGGATTCTACATCAAAATGCCTTTTTGATAGTTTAAAATTTTCAGTTGTCGGCATAATAATATATAAAGCACATATGGAGTAATTTTGAGAATTTAATTCCCACCACCCTAAGCAAACAAAACTTAATTAAAAAAGGGTTTTGATAAAAGAAAGAAATCAGTGAGTGAAAATAGTGAAATATGCTAAAAAATACATTTTAATTTTACTGAAATTATGTAAATTTATATAAAACAATTTTTCAAGTTTTGAAATGAGTTTGCGATCATCTCTTAAATGTATATAATTTTAAAAGAACCTTGATGGCATACTTATTTTTTATTTGTTAATTGAAAATTCATAAATTAATTGTTAACTTTTAGTGCAAATATACTGCTCATTCTGCAACTGAGAAATGTAAAAGTGAACAACATCCTTTAAAATGCCACAAAGCTGTGAAACGTTTCTTTGCTTGTAAAGATTGCAAACATCGAACGTTCGCTTTCACAAAGCTGCCTACCCATGTCTGCAGGTAAATAAATCACTCTTATATTAATTATTAGAAATATTTATCCTAAATAAATGAAACATAGAGATACAAGTTTATATACATTTCTTTTTCCAGAGTATGCAAAGGATCCAGTTTTGAACGTACTTCTATGATGAAGGTAAGTATTGTTTACTTTTATTTCCCTCCACTTTATTTATATTAAACCTTTCTAATTAAATTGCTAATTTTTTTTTTATTTTTCTACTTTGTTTGTATTCAGGCAAGAAAGGGCCCAAAATTAGATGCTGAGATTTTGAACATTCGTGGAGAAGAAGAAAAGTTTTTAGATAGCCAATGTTCTATAAAATTTTAATATATTTTAGATGTATAAATTTTATATAATTTGTATATATTTTTAATAATAAAATTATTTATTTTAATGTCTTGATTTGAAAATAATGTTTCCCTTAATGAATTGAAAGAAATTATTCTGAATATTTTCCCAAATATAATATCACATTTGGGAAGATGGATAAAATAAATAACATTACAACTTTCTGGGAAGAAATCTTTGATACTTAATTTAAAATACTATAGAATTCCTAATGAGACTGCTAGTTACATACTTTACATAACAGTAACTAGACTATTAACTAATTTTTACTATTTAATTCTATGAATTGATATATTTTGAAACTATATATATAAAGCTGATTAGAAACGAACCTTTATATATTTAAGAAATTACTCTAGTTTAGATTTTAACAACAAAATGCTTATCTTATCCTACTAAAACATTTATATAATCTGAAATCAAAATTCACAATTTTTATTCAATAAAAAAATCAAAACGAATTTTATACTTTATTCAGTTGAATAATAATTTGTAAATGCAGTAATGCCTTAATAAAGCAAAAAATAACATAAGTTTGTATTACTATTTTAATAATAATATCAAAATACTAATGCAGCTATTCAAAGATTAAATTGTGTTCAGTTACTTTTTATATTCCTGCATTGTCATTTAGTATAAATTACATATTATATATACAGGGTGTCTATTCGAATTTTAAGCTGTTAAACATATAGTAATGGCCAAAATTGTGTATTTTTGAGATTTGATGGCTCATAAGAACGATTTTATTAATTTATGTGTATATATAAAATTATATCTGATTTACAAAATAATTTAACCAACACTGGTATAAGGAAGAACATAGAAATAATGAACATAGAAATTCTCACCTATGGCAGTTAATACTTAGTCGAGTAACCTTTAACATCAATTACACCTAGAAATACCATTCCATGAAGTTCACCAATGTCTAATTCCTTATCTGTTATTGTGTGATATCCTGATTAGATTATTGCTTCAGTTGAATTGCTCTTGTGTATTGGATTGGGTTCTGTGCTCTCCATCCTGTTGTTTCTTTAGCCTGCTCTATAGATTTTCAGTTAAAGTGAAATCTGCCCTGTTCCCAGACCAATCCAGTAGTGGAATATGATTCTTTGTAATCCGATGACAAAATGATATAGAGCAGAATACTATCAACGTAATTTTTTTTTTTTCATTATCTGGGAAAGGATAAAGTAAAGGCAGTTTCGTAATGATGTATTTTTTTAAATATATTTCTGGCCATTTATAATTTTATTAATCCACAAATGCTGCCCACACCTATTGTTGCCATAAATTTCCAGATCATAATATTAATTTTAACAGCAAGTATAATGCATTCAAGATAGAAATCTTCTTATGTATTTCATGCCATCACTACCATTTTGGTTTCATCATTCCAAATCAGTCGCATCATTTTGAGACTACATATGCAAACTGGGTTTTTAGCTCAGCTTAATCTTTTTTACACTTGCTTTGGGATTAAAAATGGCTTTTTTCATGAAATTTTTGCATTTAGACCAAATTTTCAAAATTTAAGTTGAATGGTCCATGCACTCAACTTTACATTGCACTGCACCATTTCATTTTGTATGCTTGTATATAATTTTCTTTTACAACCTAGATATGCCTTAATTATTCTATCAACATTTACTATTGTGATTTTTAAATGAATGAGTTTCCTTACACTCTTTTAAAAATATCACCTTCAGTTAAATTTCTATCAATTTCTTTTATTATAATTGATGATTTGTTCATCCAATAGTAAAATTATACTATTTTTTTGTTGATAAGTCAATTTTCTGTGCCATTTTTATTTACATTTTGATAACTCATAGAATAAAAGAATTAAAAAAAAATCCCTCCTTTATGCTTTAAAATACAATACTGAATTCTACTAATAAAATACTATTTATTGCCTGTCTAATCATGCTTTGCCTACACTCAAATAAAGAAAAGCTATCTTTTATCAATTAAAACAGGGTACACTTCTTTCTTCTGATTATTTTGCTTTAACTTTAAAAAATATTACTAAGCAAATATAAATTTATGAATCACATTCTTGGTTAAATTAAAATATAACTTTACAGTATTACTGGAATTACTACTGCTGTAATAAGCCATTACATTTACAAAATTTTGGCCACTATTGTAGATTTATATTTTCTGATGGTATAATGCTTTAATAATTGTATTTCTGAAATATATATATATATATATATATATATAATTTTTTCTAGTCTTTTAATGATATTTAGTAAATATTTTTTGCACTCTAATAATGTTATCTCTTTGTAGTCACTTAAGTTAATACATAGGTGTTATGTTGATTGATTTTATAGATTTCCATTTTTTTTTATTCACTTTTGCTGAAAATTTCTAATTATTGCTATTAGAATTAAAAGTATCAATATTTTAAAACATTTTATCACTTTCTCTATATCAAAGTAAATGTTCAAAAAGTAAATGCTGCTTTCAATTTTACGTTAACTCCTTTTCATAACTTTCATATTGGAACGTTATTCAACAAATATTTTAAGAAGCTTACTACACTTAAATATTATTACAAATTCTTTGTATTCATCAACTTAATAGCAAATAACTATACAAAGAATTTATATCATAGCCAAGAGTAGACATATGATTTTAAAGGCTTAAACTAAAAAGTTCTTTTCTCTTGCAATCAAAGCTGACTGGGCTTAAGTTTAAAATTTCATTATTTGAAACCAATCAACAGTCTCTTTGAGGAAATGGAATCCATTAGATGATCTTACTTGAAGAACCATTAAAGTCATTTAAAATTACAATATTCAGAGCTTTGTAATTTGGTAGGTTTTGACTACTAAAGAGTAGTTTTTTTTTTTTTTTTTTTTTTTTTTTTTTAATATTAGTATGCCAAATATTTTATTAAATATGACTAATAGGACTGAATAAAAACCTAGATTTCATATTCCATTGATTAAGGCAACATACAATGTAACTCTAAAGCATTTTTCTAATTGTAACTATATGCTTATCTAAAAATTTGGAAATTAGCTATTGGGTCGCAATTAGGGAGTTAGACATGTTAATTAAAACTCATTTAATTAAAAATTTAATCTCATAAAACAAGTTCCCCTTCCCTTTAAAAAATTAAATTTCTTTTCTTCTCAACATCTTCTATGCTTTTATTAAAAAAGAACTGCAAAGATTTGTAATAAAACTCGGGTCTGAACAGTTAAGATTTTGGAAAGTAGTTTCAATTATCAAATTAATAGTTTGCCTTTTTGATAAATATTAAATCTGACAAAGTTGACATTCTCATACTGTGAAAAATTCAGAAATTTAAATGATTGAATTCTTCAATATTCTTTTATTCAAACCAATAAACCATTCAATTAAAAAACAAACACAGCTTAAAGGGACACAAATTTATTTACTGATATATTTACAAAAAAAAATTTGCAATATAAAGAGAAAATATGATTTAAATCAAAAATCACTTTTATTGAAATTACCAGAAGCATTTAATAAATATTTTAATATGCATGAATCATGAAAATCAACAGAACAAAGAACTTTTATTTTTTTTTATTTGCCAATTTAAGTTTGAAAATTCTAAAATCATGATTCTTTCATAAAAATAAAAACAACTGCATTTATATAAACAAAATGACCAAATTTAAAGAAATACAATGTAATATAGATAATGCAAAATCTATGTACTATGTAACTCGTCAAAAGGAGAAAAAAGTTGTGATGACATAAATGGATACATTAAGATGTGTCCTGTCAAAATGATATAACATTAACAACTACACATTAAGATTGAGTGCCAACTTTGTAGGACAAAATTCATATGCATACTACTAAGAATATTACTCAGCATTCAGAATTGAAATCTTCAAATCATGCAGCTTACTTTATTAGCAGCTCATCAAGATACTTTATACTAAAATACTATAAAAAATTAAAAAATTGTCAGTTTTTTTGGACTATAAAAATTTAAATTTCCAATTTCTGAAAATGGCTGAGAACTTATAGGTAAAAAAATATTTAAGCTTCAAGATTTATCCAGAAAGTAAATTGTATTCCTGAATATTTCCAATGCATTAATGCTCATTGCAGCAATTCTTTGGCAACCTACTGCCTTAATATATGAACACTCATTAGAATGGTTCATAGCAAATTTGAGATTCATATCGATTTGCTTAGTATAAATTTAATGGTTAATTTTATATGAATACACATATATCTCCTTTAATATATTTATAACTACATTTAGTATAAACCACTGGAATTTGAATCGTCACTTGTGATCCATCCCAGTGTAAATGTATAAAGTAAATTATGCTTGAAATACACTCCATGACACATTTACATATTAGAATGTAATACACAAGTTTTGAAGGATTTATTTCCTTCTGAATATACAACAAGCAACGTTTATTAATAACTTAGCAAATACAGATTTCCACAATAACACTAGGATATAACGCATAAAACGATCATTGCTAAGAAACCTTGATTCATCTTTTTCAGTCCTGAATCAAAAGTTTGCTGCAATACATGGGATTTTTGCTTAAAAGCAGTTTGATAAAGTTTCTGGATAATAGATATGCAAGATGCACTGTATGCAGCAACTTGTACAATGAAGATATTGTCAATAAATGGTTGCTATAGTGATTTACTACTGCAAAAATCTTAGCAATGAGAGAGGAACTGGTGTACTGTCAGTACCCTCTTCTATATTAAAAACTTAATCAAATTAAGAGATGTATTAAAAAAATAATTTATATAACTTATTTTAAAATGCTGGAATGTCAATTCTCCAAAAGATTTAAAATCTAATAATTTCTTTCATCTCTTCTTATTTTTTTAAAAAGATCTTTAGTGAATTTTTCAAACTTTTCAATAAATGAAGGGGGAGGACTAAGATATCAAATAATTCACACTTCTTAATAAGCTTTCTCTCTGATATATTGGTTGGAATTTTATAGTCCATCTCTTCATATTACAGGCTAGAAAACCTATATCCAACAAGGGGCTGATATCAAGGAAAGAGAATTGGCCTTTCACAAATAAGTCAGTAAATTATCGAAAAAAAAAAAATGCATGCAATACAGCTTTCGCTCTCTCTTTGATATTTATTTAGTACTTAATTATTTTTAAAATTTAAACTGCTTTGGTAATAAATTTTCATTTATAAAATATATAATTGTTTTTGTTAAAACTATTAAAGATTCAAAAGTAATTTATGAGAAGAGAATTTTACTATTATTATAGATAATCATCATTTAAAGAAATCTTCAAGGAAGTAATTTAAAAAAAAAAAAATTAAAAAAAAATCAAAATATGAAGATTAAACTTTTTGAAGAAAAGAGAAGGAAAAAAAAAAATCAACCCCTTTAAATACTAAAAAGAATCAAGATTGTTACTGTGATATTGCATGTTCATATATAGCAATATCAGATTTCAATAGATAGCAGACACTTTTCAAATCTGTGCTACTAAAGGAAATATGCTAGAAATGGCACTGAACATTTCTTTTTTTGACTAATTTAAGAACTTTCAGAGACAGGCCAGTCTGCCCATTCAATGTTAATTTCAGCCTTATCAATACATAAGTTCGGAATTCCAATATTCTTCTACATTCAAAATTATCAAATGTTGTTCTTTATATGGAGTATTAAATTAACTGCATGAATTAAGAACATTATTTTTTTTTCAAAATCTATATTTCAAATTTAAAAAAAATGAAATTTAAATTTTACATTTGTTTAAAAAATTGAAAATGAACTTCAACCAAACTACCAGCAAATTAATTCTGAATTATAGCTCCATTACTTGGAACTGAACTAAAAACTTCAACCCAACAATTCAAATATATTTTCTTATCATACTGTGATGACTATAACATTATATCTCCTTTCAACATGAATTGTGCAATAATTGCAGACCCTTACTTTGCTTTCTTCATCTCTTTAGATTTGTAACGGAGATTTAGGCAAATCACAGATGTCAAGTATTATCTCTCAAGCAGCAATTCATATGATATCAAAATGTTTTACAATTTTTAGAGAAACATTCTTCTGAACATTGTTTTATCTAATTTTTCAAATAAATAAAAACCAGAAATATTAATGCTAAATAAAAATAAAATTACAATAAACATAGCTTTTCATGTAACAAAACCGATTTTAATACAATTATATATAATTAGCTTTGAGTCTGGATAAAATTTTTCATTTGCATTCCTATAATATAAATAAATCACAGTTGATTAGTAGACATAAAAGACTGTCTTTCTTGTTTAAAGTTCTACCCAAAGTTCATCACACTTTGTCATCTATTCAGAAAAATTCAATAAATTGTCACTCAGTAGAATTTTTAGACATGTTTAAACATGGAAAATAGCCAATTTTCATTTCATTATCACTGGCAAGTGCCAACATTATTCAACCAACATTTGCAGGTTTAAAATTCAAATATTCTAAAAAAGTTTAATTTTTTTCCCCATTTAAATATAAACTTTTTTCATAAACAGTTTTAATAGAAATGAGGTACAAAGATCAAGAGCAGCTCAGATGGATAAGCCACCATTATTTATCTTCATGATTAAACTAAAATATTTAAAAACCAAATCTGACGTGATAAAACAATTTTTAATAATTTTTTTTTACAAATGATATATATATTAATTGAATTAAACACAGTTACACAATCTTCACTGAATGTCAAAATATGCATATTTACAAGCTAAATGATAAAAAAAAAAAAAAAAAAAAAAACCCTAGCAGTAACTTTTTAATTTTTGTAAGAGAAAAAGTACTAGAGGCTACTTGTATTAAAAAATCCAATTAAGCATTCAAATTATTCATTGGTGAGTTTACAAGCAGGAAGAAAACATGAAAACTATATAAAAGGGTGCATATATATGTGTACATACACATACATGTAATATATAGCCTTCACAATACACACACACATATATATATATTTATATAACATCACATATATAAAGCAGGATTATAAGAAGTCACATTAATGCATATACGAATAAAATAATGATTTTGCTTTCAGTCAGCACGAGCCAGTGTTATACATAACTGGATCACTGAATCTTACCATTTCAATTGCTAACACCACATTATTATTATTTTATTAAGCATACAAAAAAAAAAAAAAAAAAAAAAAAAAACATATAAAAATAGCCTCAATCAGAAAAATTTAAAAATAAAAACACCACATTGCATCTATCTACGAATATATATATATTATCAACATAAAGTGGCTAAATGATTACTTAAAATTTTCACACACAAAATGTGAATCTTATGTACCAAAGAAAGAAAAAATTAAAATATACAACTATCCCTACAAAGTAAATTTGCAATCTAAATAATCTACATGGTTCCTGAAAAGGATATCCAAATAATGAGATTAATCGTCGACACAAATATAAATGAACAGCTGCCATTTTGCTTATCTTTCAAGGAACTTCCAAGTAAGAAAGATCATCAAAGGACAACAAACTGTTCTTTTTGAAGCACATTTAAAAAGTGCTTTCTTGCAACTAATCTCCTTGAGAAATTGCAATATGTGTGCACAAACCCAGATGCACAGAATTCTCAGTTAAAAACCACAACACAAACTATTTAGAGCAATCAACTCTCATTCCTCTTAGGTTTTAACACATAGAAAAGAAGATATTAAGACATTTTTCCCACTGTCAATAAGTAGGACCTTACACATAGTTATATGAATTAACCCAAATGCAGTTTAATTAAACCATTTGAACATTGGAGTGTTTTCATCACGTTGGTTAAATATGTATAGTCATGATTAATATAAATTATGTAACAAAGAAAATCACACAATTCACAAACAATATCACAACAGCAAATATCACTAATAAATAGAGCAATAAAGAAATTCTACACCTGATAAATAAGAGGAGTGTTTTGCATCTCATAAAGAGATCTAATTTTGTAAATAAAACATTAATTTCAGAATTTTTTTTAACCAAACATTTGTCAACATATAAAAGAAGCCAATATTTTTAATGCAAATCTTATTGCCTTTTATATCTCTTCAACAAAATCCACATGGGAATGGTCATTTTTGCTCAAGAAATGTCTTCATTCATTGTTTGTTGAAATATTTCATCGCTATCATCTTCTTCCTATAAAATAAATATTCAGTTTAATAACCATACATTTTTTTATCACTGAAAATAAAAATTGAGCAATCAGTTTCAAGAGAAAAAAAATCACAAAAAGGGAAAAAAAACTTTAAAAAATATTCTGAGTATTATTTTAATTGACTTATGCAAAGCCATTCCCATACATAATAATCAATTATTTAAGAAACAATTTTAAAAAGTCAGACTAATATTCGGCTGCTAGAGGAACCTCTAAATGCAGCATTAATATATCATATATCTTGATATTTGGGAACAAATTACTTTTCAGTGAATGCCAACGGAAGTCAGTAATAATCAATTTAAAATGAAAAGTTTATTTTTTCTAGTACAAGGAAATGCATAAGATTAATAGCTAGTAGATTAAAGCACAGAATATCAAAACTTTTCATATATTTTGCTAAAAATCCTTTCTTTCTTATCTTTCAGGATCAATTTCAACACTTCAATTGTAATAAATTCATAATACTACATAGGTCTATAAAAATAAAAGCATCATTTTACAAAATATTTTTAAAATTTTACATATCTCAAAATATTTTTATTTATACAAAAAATAATTACAAATATTTACAAAAGATTATTTTGCAGCAGATCATTTCTAAATAAGAAAACTTAAATAAATTTTAAAAGACATGCTTAACATTAAATGAACAAATGATTGATAACTAAATAGTCTTGAAGATGTAAAATAAAAAGTCATTAATTTGAGAAGTAAATTAAAAATTTTAGTTTTCTGGATTTAAAAAAAAAATAATCAGGAATAATGAACTCAGTATATTTTCAGTCAATTGTCTTTCTAAGAAAAAATCCACACAAATTAAAATTTCTTGGAAAATATCAAATTCTTAATCCCAGATCTTTAGAAACAAGGTTTATCTACTACTACTCTTATACAAATAATTTGAAATAACTTACTTCAAAAGCACTATAAAAACAACAAAATATATAAAAAAGTTTTTTTAAAAAATATAATTAAATAATGACTAATTTTTTGAAAATTTTCATAAAAAACTGCAAATTATAACAGTTACACTTTCATAAAAAAAACTATGTAAAGGTAAAAGGTATTGTTAGAGTTTTGATTCCCTCCGGTGGAGAAAAGGGGAAATTCTGTTCCCCTAACCAGATGTATTCGAGACCCCGACACGGCGGCATGTACACTCTTTCTCTCTCTCTCGTCTTTGTGTTGTGACATGTACACTCTTTCTCTCTCTCTCGTCTTTGTGTTGTGACATGTACACTCTTTCTCTCTCTCTCATCTTTGTGTTGTGATGTGTTTGTGTGGTAGCTTAGAAATGTTCGTGTCCATACATGTGTGAAAATAAAACCTATGGAAGTTTCAACTCCTCCTTCGTCATTAATGGAATTGTCATGCACTGACTGAATGTGGTGTACCCTGGACGTGATATGTTAAAATTTGGAATTGTTTTGGAAAGCACGACAATTTGGAGGAAGCGCAGTGAGGAGCTGAAACCAGAGGTGGGCACATTTATTATTTGTTCTAAGCTTTTTGAATTATTTAGTTTAAAATGGATATTAATAGATTAAAGGAAAAAACGAAAGGACTACGTACTATCTTCACAAAAATAAAAAATTCCTTAAGCAAAGAAATTAGTTATGAATATATGAAAGAAACAAAACTTAATGAGTTTGTGAGTTTAAATGCTCAGCTCACGGAAAAATTGAAGGATTTAATTAGCTTGGATGACAGTATTCAATTAATTATAGATTTAAGCGAAATGGAAGGAGAAATTGAACGATGCGAAGATTACAAAGACAGAGCAATCGAAGTAACATCTAAGTTAGAAAGAGAAATAGAAAATTTGAGGGATATTCCACAAGTAAGGAGAACAGTCCAGTAACAAATAATGCGGAAAATGTAGTTACCCTTAAGAAATCAAAGTGTTAATTTACCGAAATTAAATATACAAACTTTTGAGGGCGATTGCAGTCAATTTATAGATTTTTGGAATTCCTTTGAAGTCGCAATTCATAAAAATGATTCATTAACAAAAATTGAGAAAATTACTTATTAAACCTTAAATGCTGTATCGGGATTTTCATTAACTGAGCAAAATTATGATGCGTCGATACAGTTATTAAAAGAAAGATTTGGTCGAACAGGTATAATCATAACTTCTCACATACATAAACTTTTATTGATTGATCCAGTAAAAACTTGCTCAAATGTAACAGGCTTAAGAAAAATGTATGATGCAACAAAAACTCAAATAAGATCGTTGCAATCATTAAATGTAGCTACAGGTACTTACAGTAACCTATTGTGCCCTGTAATATTACAAAAGCTACCTGAAGAATTAAATTTAAACTATAATCGTCACCGTAGGGCAGGTGAATTATTTGATATCACTAATTTAGTAGGATTCTTAAGAACAGAAGTAGAGTGCAGGGAAGCTTCTTTATTATTAGAAAACCCTAAAATTTCTAATTTAAAGGTGTATTCATTTAGAAGCAAACCTGATCAAGGTTACAAAAATAGATATTCTTCCCATACGAATGCCTTAACAACACACGCTGATTCATTTCACCATAAATCTGAATCGAATCGTAAATTTAATCCAAAAAGAAACTATTATCCTTCTTCCGATGACAGAATGAGTAATCAAAAATGTATCTTTTGTACTGAAAAAACACATGAGCTATGATTGCTCAGTTGATATTAATAAAAAGAAAAAATCGTTAATGGCTAAGGCAAAATGCTTTATATGTTTTCAGAATTACATAAGAAAATTCTGTAATAGTAACTATCAATGTAAGCTCTGTGGTTCTTTTTCGCATAATTCCTTAATTTGCGAAACACCGTACCCCGATACCGAACCTAAGAATATCTCCCCTCCAGTCGGAAAAGGGACTTTTATCCCCAAAGAAAATAATACCGCTTCTACCATGATATCTTTCAACAGCGAACAAAATAAAAGTAAAAATAGGGTCCCTGGATCGGTTTTATTACAAACATTCTCAGCTGTGGTGAACGGACGCAGGGGGAGTAGGAGGCACCTGCGTTGCATGTTGGATTGCGGGGCCAATAAATCCTTCATCTTGAGAGGGGTGGTCGAGGAATTGGGATTGAAAACAGTGGGCAGGGAAGTTCTAACTATTCACACTTTCGGAAGTGAAACCGCTGAGCGTCGTGTTTACGATATAGTGGAGATTACGTTAAGGAATGTACAACACCCGACTCGGTGTGTTGAAATACAAGCGGTTGTTTTCGAGTCGATTACCTCGGCGAAAATTCATACTTCATCGCAGTTTGTTAGAAACATAGCGTTGGAAAAGGGAATTGAGTTAGCAGATGTTAGTACTTCTGAGGATTGATGTCTTGATTGGTTCAGATTATATTTCAGAGATTTTAGGGGAAAGGAATATAAGGATTAGTAAAAGATTGATTGCAGCTGATAGTATTTTCGGATATTTACTACTGGGAAAGGAGATGGGAATTGACTGTAAGGAGATATCTGCAAACCATTTGATCGTCAAGGGAAGGGAATCGAGCTTTGATAGGGTAAAAGATTTGTGGTTATTGGAAACGATTGGGATAAATGCGGATAAAGAAGTGTCTCTTTCAGATAAAGAAACTTTAAAATCGTTTCAACAAAATACGAAGTATAAAGACAAAAGATACGAAACTCATTTGTTATGGAAGGAGGATAATAAGGCATTATGCTGTAATTATGAAATTGCAAAACGTCGTTTATTCGGTTTAAATGAAACATTAGATAAAAGCAAAGAATTATTTGTTAAATACGATGGCATCAATAAGGAACACCTAAGAGAAGATATTATAGAACGAGTAGATTTGAATTTAGACCAAAATATAAACACAGGTTATTTTCTTCCACATCATGCTGTAGTGCGAGAACGGAAGGATAGTACAAAGGTTAGGATTGTCTTTGACGCATCATCAAAGGGAAAAGGCACGTTATCATTAAACGATTGTTTAGAGAGCGGGCCGAACTTAAATCCCGATTTACTTGAAATCTTGTTACAGTTTAGGTTACACAAAATTGCATTTAGTGCAGATATTCAGCGCGCTTTTTTAGAAGTAGGGATCGCCGAGGAAGACAGGCAGTTTATAAAATTCTTATGGATGAAAGGGGATTTAACTAATCTCGGTTTCAGCCCTCACAATATTGAAACATTCCAATATAAAAGAGTCACCTTTAGAGTGAAATGCAGCCCATTCTTACTTGCCGCAGTTATTAAACTGCATTTAGAAAAATTCGGAAGTGAATATGAAGCATGTAAAATGTTGAGCTATTTGCACGTAGATGACCTAGCAGCTGGCACGTCAAGCGTTTCCGAAGCTATAAAATTGAGCAAAGAAATGATTTACATTCTAAGTCAGGCCAGCATGAATCTTCGAAGATGGGCTACGAACTCCCCACTTCTAAATGAAGCTAGGAAACAAGCTAATGTTGACCGTCGTGAAACATCCGAAGAATTAGGTGTGCCATTAAAAATTATTGGACTCATTTGGAACAATATCAACGATAAATTTACCATAGACATTCATCAAATTTCTAAGATGAAGGACAGTAATCTTTCAAAGCGATTGGTTCTGAGCATCTGTGGGATGCTGTTTGATCCATTGGGGATGATAACCCCTTTTACTGTTAGAATGAAGTTGTTACTACAGAACGCCTGGGAACGGGAGCTGAAATGGGATGAACCACTACCCCCGGACATTCAAGAGGCATTTCTGTCCTGGCTGGATGAGGTACAAACTATTCCTCAGATTTCTTTGCCTCATCTTTATTTCCTTGATGCAGAGACTCCAATGACTGAACAGGTATTGTTCATCCAATTGAAACAATACTTTTTTCCATATCTGTTTACTACACTATATTACTTTTATGCTTAAACTTGCAAATAAAATTATTAGAACAGAATGTTAGTTTTATTGTTAATTACATTCATATAAAGTACTGTAATATTGCATAATTATCAATATTTTTTTTAATTTAGAATAAATTTTACTAATTTAGAATATTTAATAAAAACACACACAAAAAACAGAATAGTATGAATATTTTAATAGCCTTTAAACTTTTGTAGACAAGAATTTGTTCACTATCAAGATAAGAATTTTTTTTCCCAAAATGGTTGCAAGAGATTATTTTTGTGTTTTATATATATTTTTTAAATAATTCAAATATAAATAAAATGCATTTTTACTAAAATCTAAGATTATTAGAATATTAATTATTAATAATGTAACTTGAGACATCTGTAGTTTTAATTTGGGAAAATTCCAGTGTTATATATGTGTGTAATGAAACATCTTAATTTAAATCCTAATTATTTTTTCCAATTTTTATCTTAAATTAACCCATATCATTTTATATTAGAATTTTTCTTTTACTGTCAGAGTCAAATCCTACTTTAATTATTTCTAACATGCATTTAAAAAAAATTAGTGGCATTTTTCTCATGCTTTATAATTTCCCATGCTTTCTCATAATTAATTGAAATTAAATTCCAAACTTTTCTTTTATACCAAGCATCTGCAAAATTATATTACAAACACACAGAGAGAGAAGGAAAAAACAAAACAGATTTGTTGCCAAACCTGAGTACATTATAAGAAATCATATTACCTGTTGTTGATAATTTAGATAGTTATTTTGAATATCCGAAATCAATTTTTCAGTAATTGGAACTGAAGGTTCTTCAATATCTGTTGGATTTGTTATCATCTCAGGATATAATTCATATAATTCTGTCTGCCTAGAATATGCTGCATACTGACTTTCCACTTCATAAAGAGCCTCTTGGGGAAGATGATTCCTGAAATATTTTTTTTTTAAAATATTAACAAACATATTCTTGAATTATAGTAATTTTTTTAATGAATTGTTTAAAATCTCTGAAGAGGGGAAAATTTGTCAAAAACATCCTAAAATAATAAAATATAGATTTAAATGGTAGAAATTCAATGTAGAAATAGTAGTAATTCAATGATTAACGGCAATTAAGCATAAGCAAAATTAAAATTTTACAATAAACAAACTAGGATAATTTAATTTCTTAATTTTAAAAGGAATAATTTAAATGAGTAAAATAAGAATATTGTATTTACCACAAAAGAGTCAGTAATCAAATTTTATCTTAAAAAATAAGCATTTTTAAGAGCAAATCTAAAATTATTTTATTAGACAACATATAACTCTATTATGAGGGGACGGGGAAACATAGACCTTTCATCAACATATCAATTTTTTTGAAAAAGAAGGAAAAAAAAAAAAAAAAAAAGGGAAAAAAAAATCTAGAATTTAAAAATTGTGCTAATTTTATTCTCAGATAAGATTTTTACAGCTTCATTTACAGAAGTTATAATAGAAATCTCTCATATATTAATAGAAAGCTTAAGAACTTTTTTTAAATTTTTTTTTACCTGTAGTACATTTTAGGTGTGAATATATAACATTAGAAATTTTGTTTCCTTGTAATTGCATCTTATCTAATAAATTACTAAAATTGAACTAAAACAACTAGTGATCCCCTAACAGAAAAAATTGTTATACCAAACATAAAGCTGAAAAGAAATATGAACAATAATCTTTAATTTAGTTTTAAAAGAAGAATATAATGAAGGAAAATAATATAAAACAATAATAATTACAGATCTCAGCACATTGGTCTTTGCTATTTGTTAACGCTTAGGTTTATTCAAGTACTGATAAGTAAATTTAAACATTAAAAAAAAATCTATACATGTTTATAGACATTAAAACCAAATTAGGATTTTGTTACTGATAATTGCATAGACCAAAAGCGAGATATACCTTTAACTGCACACAACATTACAGATAGTAGTTGATGATTACATATATTGATAGCTTTCTATAACCTTCAAAAAGAAAAACAAGCACCTCGCCAAAACATTTTTAAGGCCATTATATAAAAATTATTAAAAATAAGCAATTTTTATAATGCTCTTCACCAATAAATACACAATTAAGAACAGAATACCATACCATCGTCCCCCCTGTTTTTGACTAAAAAATAATATAACTAAATTTTAAAAAAATCTAAATATAACTACAGACTATTTCAAATCGTCAGATTCAAATAAGTATTAATTATACATAGATATATGATAAAACATACACAGAAAGTTAAACGTGTAAAAGCAAAAACCTGAATAAAAAAAGAGTTTTTTGTTTTTTTCCTTTTATTATAGATACAGTTATTTTCAAATTTATATTTGAAAATAACTGTATGATATAAATATATATATGATCTCAAATGGTTGATGGATCTTGAAACATAGATAAATTAAAAACTGACAATTCTAAATAAACATAAAGCGTGAAGAGATTGAATGCTCATTTTATTTAAATGTGAGTATAAAATAATAACTTGAGAAAACAAGCCTTATTTTTTTAAGTTTGTATCCAAATATATATATAAAAAAAACTCATATTTACTCCAATAGCTTATTGTGCACATGCAAATTCTTATTTTGTGCCTTAATTAATCTGAATTTTTCCTGCATTTCAGCAAAAAGTAAAGCAAATTTTTGAAGTTTCTGAAAAAGAAAAATGAAAATATATTAGATAATTTATTTTCAAAATTTAATCACCTTAATTAACAGTTAATAACTAATAGTAAATCAATTCAGTATTTTTATGGGTCTTGCAATATTCAATGAAATAACTAATAAAGTTGGAATAGTGAAAGTTGAAGTAATTTTATTTTCAAAGACATGGATTAAAAAAAAAAAGAAAGATAAAACATTATTTTCTATTTACAATAGATATCAATGAAAATTTGTTGCTGATATTGGATTTTGAATCTACACTATTAGATTTCTTTAGATGTGATATTATTTCAAAAATGCCATTTGCATTTTAACTTTTTTAATTACATTTACTTTTAGAGTATTTAGATATTATATATATTTTTTTAGTGTAAAGTGTATGAATAGCATACAAAATGAATTAATTGTATATAGAAGCAAACAAAAACACTTTTCTTTCTTTTGGAAAATATTTAAATGAATTCAATTTAAGGGAAGGTAGTTTTAATCAAATATAATAATTTATATTATTATATTTGATTTATATTTAAATTTCTCCTCAATAAATTCTTCTTATTCATATCTACATTTTTAAAATAGATATTCTCATACTTGAGAAAAAATATTTGAGAAATAATAACATATTCTCGATTTAATAAAATATTCAATTACTGTACAAGATTTTTAAAAAAAATAGTTTATCCTTTAAAAATATTTTTTTTTACGATAAAAATTTTCAATATTTTTCTCATGCATGTTTTTTTTTTCTTTTTCACAATATGATAATTAGTGCAGATTTGAACAGATGAACAATAATGATGGATCATTAATGATTATCAAATAAAAGTATTTATTGCTAAGTAAAAAGAAAAAAAAGCATTAGATATATATCAATTTATGGTTAAGTTACCATCCTGTGCTGCACTGAATATGATAACATTAAGTGTAATATGAAAATTAATTTAATATCAAGAAGGAAAACACTCTTTTGGTTTATAATACTCCTATGCTATTTTATACAGCAATTTATATCAAAAATTAAACATCAAATAAACTCTTGGAAATTTTTTTAACAAGTTTCTCACATTATCCACAGTTTCCTTTTCAATCTGTGCAGAATTTTTGAATTCCCTTAATTCGTTTTCCATTTCTTCCAATCGTCTCTGATATTGGAGTTTTTGTTCCTCAACAATTTGCAACTGTTGTACAAGCTTTTCAGAATTCTGAAATTATTTAACATTTGTAACAATAACAGAGAAAATAATAAAAATTTTAAATAATAAACATTATATATATGTATTTATTTGTTGCATTTTTATATTTTATTCTGCAAAATATCTACCAGATTTTATATTGCATATTAGAGAGAAATAAAATCATTCATTTTTTACCAACTTCAATTGTTCTAAAACAAAAAATTTAGTTAGGAATTTCTGAAAATTGTTTACACCCTATTGGTGGTTTATGATATTTCTTCAAGCTCTTTGCAAATAATGAACCCTGATAATTTAATTTTTCTGATATTTACAATTTAATATTAATTTTACCAATCTCTTATTTTTTTAAAAAAAGAACGAGATATTTTGCTATTTTTTTATTGCAAAAGATTAGAAAGGGAATCAGACAGAAATTATAATACTTAAGCAATAATTATTACAATCCATTTTTCACTTTTACTTTCTTTTTTTATGCTTCAACTTGATTACGTGTTTTTTATTCATACTTTTTAAGTGATGTGCACATATTTAAGAAACTCCAAATCAAAATAAAATCTATTCAATATTAAGAGGGAGGGGGCTGATTGCCAAATACAAAGAATAAGCAGTTAATTCAAAATTGAAAATATGCATTTCAATATTTGATTATAAATCTGTATTAAAAAAAAAACTAGGCACAGTTATGGAAAATATTTTAGAGAGTAATTAATTTAAATAGTCTCATTTTGCTGGTTGTACAATACATTTGCATACTCCATAAGAATTCTTCGAAAAATATATTAGATATGCTCATCAAGCATGACAGAAGCGAAGAGTCATATAATGTCGTTCACCCTAATTTAATACATATTGATAGAAAATGACATTTCAAGTCAAAAACATAAAGATTTTATAAGACTTCAATAAGTGATTGAAACATTTATTGCATTCAGATTTACAAGATAAATTATTAGCAATACATTACAAATAAGCTGAACTGAAATACTGAAAGTACTTACATAACTACGATTTGCGTAGTTTGAATACATTTGGGCATGCTCTAACAAACTGTTGGTAAAAAATTCAACTTGTGCTTTCAGTCTTTGTATTTCTTCCATATATCTTTTATTTTGTTCAGCAAGCATTTTATTCTCTTCTGCTGTCATCTTTAATTCTTCCACCTCTTGTCTAAAATTCAGATTTCATACGTCAAAATATTATGATCCTTAACATACTTGTCTAAAATTCAGATTTCATACTTCAAAATATTATGGTCATTAACATAAAATTAAAACATTGTAAGGAATATATTACATACAAAACAGAATATTAGATATGAATATCAGAATATTATATGCATACTTCAGTCTTTTATTTTCCTCTTCTTTTGAATTGCCTATTTCGGCCTGTTCTCTGCAAAAATGTAAAAAAAAAAGTCATACGTTAATAATATTTGGCATTGCCAAGGATGAAGTATTTACATATCTTTAATTATCTTGAATCCTTCTCGTATATCAGCATTTTTAAGAAAAATTTGAAGCAATAATAATAATAAAGATAATATCACTTATCATATCATCTGTTGATGTTGTGTTAGCATAAGCATAAGTTGATAAAAATGCCATGTAATGGGAATTAAAGTATAATTTAATACTAGTTGTATTTGAAGAGCAATTAGTTTGTCAGGAATGATAATCATGTTTAACTTTTTAAAAAAAAGTAATAATTGATATTTATTGCTTTGGTTTCCCAGAGAATTTTTAAATTTCAAATTTTCAAAGCATTAAGGCTATATTAATTTAAATGTCTTACAACTGTTAATATGTACATTAGGTGGGCCACAAAAACAATTTTTCAGAAGTCGATCTGGCTCATTGTGCAAAAAATGCCATTCAGTGCTTGTAGCCAGTTCTAATTCTACTGTTACACAAGCAATTATGTGAAAGGTAAGATAAGTATTCATAATCTATTAAATGAATTTTGATTGTTAGAAGATAAATATACACTCCTGAGAACTAAAAATTCAGAGAACTTTAATCTTATTTTCACTTATTATTACTTTTAATTTGTCTATTACAGGTATTTAATCATAATTTTTAAAAGTTGTCAAAAAATTTAAGTGTTAGGTGAAAATCAAACTAGAAATAAAATGGGCTAAATTAAATGATTTCAGAAAATTTACATAGTCACCAATACATTCATCTATCCCATTAATTATTAATATATTATCACTCAATTAATATTATGATTGGAAAAATTTGTTCATGCAATTTTTAGGCAACTTACAATATGTTTTATTTCTTTTTATAATATCAATATTTATATTTTAACAATCAATATAAAAACTATCTTACAAAAAATACTTTTCGAAATTTTATATGTAGTATTTTAGAAAAAATTGGAATAGCAAAGGTGGTAAAAATTAAACACTGTTTAGAAAACACTTGTTTTAAAATAATTTTTGAAAATTATGGATACATTAATTTATAAAATAACTAATAATAATTTATTATTATATCATTGGTATTATTTTCAATATTAAAATTTCTCTCTCTGAAATATTTAGTCAAAGATAAAGCATCATTTTAATATACCTAGGTTTGATTATTAATTCTTTTAGACAATATTTAAAACTTACATTAGTCCAGGCATGCAAATAATTAATGGTAATTAGTAAGTAAAATCATTTTCTAAAAAAAATTACAAATTATATTTTTGATATATGATGACAAAAAGAAGATGACAACAATTTAAATACATGGAAAATATTCCTGCATCCAGTCATAAAGAATATTAAATCATTTTTATACCTTCAGTTTGATTATAAATATATTTGAGTATTTGAAATGCTAATAAGTATAGTTAGAAGATATTATTATAATTACTTCACAGTGAATATTCAAGGGATAATGAATT